>NC_047167.1:11732446-12472446 GCF_009819705.1 Hippoglossus hippoglossus | reverse complement strand
CCGAATCAAAAAAGAAATTAGATAGAACAGGGACCAACAGAGAAAGGACTACAGATGGAAAGTGTGTCAGAGGCAGGCACTCACCACTTTAGGAAAGGAACGCTGTGAGTCACCCACTCACTCTTGAAGTGACTTGATAACGCGGTAACACCGAGATAAAGCCCATTCCTTTTCAGCCCTATTGGATGCAGCCAGAAAATCATAAGCTCCTTTAGAGAAACATTTGTACAGACTTGTTTGTCATTTTGATCTGCTGGGACGTTCTGGCTCAAAGTATTTTCCAAACCTCCCTTTTAACTCTTTTTCCCCCCATCTGATTCTTTTTTCTTTTTTCCTGTCTTGTCCTCTTTGTGCTTTTTTCCTTCACTTTCAATTCGGGGGTTTGGAAGCGGCAGAGACGCTTGGATTGTTGTCAGCTCCGGTCAAGTAGTCTACTCATTTCAAAGGGTGCTGGGGTCAGAGGTTAAGTTGTCTCCAGTGTGTTGCTGCTTGACTGACACTCCGCTCTAAAGCAGCCCCTTTGGCTTTTTCACTGATTGTGTCTTACAAGTTGAGCACTTGTTAAAAAAAAGAAAAGTTTGTTGAGAGTAAAGAAAATAGTGAAATGTGATCTTACTTTGATTTTATCACGTTGGACAAACACAAACTGAGCCTAGACTAGCAAACAAATGTGATAACACACAGATACAATCACACAAACACTATTGAAAACGCAAAATGACACAAAAAATACACATATTTAGTGTACTTGCACTATTTTCGACAGATGCTGTGAATGACGTGAACAGCTGCATACCTGATCCCTAAACCTCCAGAGGAGCGATAAAAAAAAAATCCACTGCTGATATATGTAACCTTTTGAGGAGTCTGCCAACTGGGTGAACAGTGTTTTCGTTTCTGTTCGGCAGCGAGAGCCAAAACCCCTTTGAACCCTGTTCGGTCATGTCAGTGACCGATGTCCCAGTGTGTCTGTGGGCCGCTGTGCTTATATAATTTACAACAGCTCTGCTTTAGTCATTAAGGGGTGTGAAGGAGCCCCCAGGGAGCAGGAATTTGTCCAAAAGGAGTGTTTATAAAAGGGGATATATTTATGATTTAGTGCCGCAGGAGTGTGCATGAGGTGCACGGCTCAGAGTAAGTACTGTCGAGATATGGTATGATGTGAAAGAGAGAAAGAAAGAAAGAAAGAAAGAAAGAAAGAAAGTGCACATTTTGTAGAAAGTATAGCTATTGTCGCTATGCTATGATGTCTAAGACAGAAAGAAAGAGAGAGAGAAATACAGAAATACAGAAAGACAGAAAGAACGAAAGAACGAAAGAACGAAAGAACGAAAGAACGAAATAAATACTTTCTGTACATTTAATTTTGATATTTCCAAATGTCTTCTCCACTCTGCTGGTAATACATTTCTGGGAGATAAATGGTTTAAATGGCCTTAAATGTGTCAAATGTAAATGTAGTAGGTTTGTGAAATACCCCCCTTCGCATCCCATAAACGACACCAACTCCCAACTCATTTTTAGATACTTTATTATAAATAGTAAATAGTGCTGTACTGTACACAGAACGTCTCACGACAAAATCATTTTTACGCTGGTGTAAATGGAAATTATACAAAAGAAAGAACATGAATAATGGACACTGTATAAGACTCACTTAAGCACTTATAACAAGACATAACATTTGAGCACTAAATAAATAAGAAATGGAACTAGTTCCGGGTGAAAACTAACACATGCAATAAAAATAAAACAAAAAAAAACGTCAAACTGAATATTGTATTCACTGGCGCTGGATTTTTTTTTTTTTGGCTTGATAACACCACAACTACCATTTTGCACCGCTTGACGATTTCCCCTGATTGGTCGATGCACGCAACCCAAAATGAATGACATTGAAAAGAGAGAGCATGTTTTATTGTTTGATGATATAATCAGGGACATTTGATCTGCGTTCATTTACATCACATGAGGTATGAATGTATTGCACTTTCTTTGGGTTGCAGTGGCTTCGCTAGGACTCCGTCCGCACCTTCCTGTGGTCACATTTTCATCTCCTACGACTTTTACAAGCATCGGTGTACGTTTAATATCATTACCCTAAGACATTGTGGTGAAGAGGTCCTCAGGAGACCGTCGCGGCTGAACGCAAAACACGTTATCGCCATCAGCCGTAAGAATCCACCCCTCCGCTCCCTATCCAGTTGGCCCCAGAAGCACAGGGGGGCTCACGAAGTCTGCCTCAGCTTCCATCTCTGCCACTTATTACAACAACCAAAACACAGAATCTTGAATGTATTTACTTCCCTCTCCCCACCCCTCCTCTTTTCCTCCTTGAGCGTGGACCACGAACCACGCCAGGTCCTTGGAGCGTGACGTTGACGCATAAGTCAAAGCGAGTGCCAGGTAACAGGAGATGCTGCGCCTTTGGTCCTAATTATTCCAGTCCAACCCCCCGTCCCTCGCCGTCACTTAACCTCCATCTCAATTGGTTTCCTTCCTCGCTGTAGGAGAAACACTTCAACCCCTTTTTTTTACCCACCCAACGTCTCCTGCTTGCTGTCCTCGGGGCTGGGAAGGTTTGGCGAAGGCAGTGAGCATGGGAGGGGGGGTGCAGTCTCTGGAGATGTATCTCAGACTAGCTCGGGAGAAGCCTCCTGCTCGGGCCATGTCGGGGGGCTTCATATAATGAAAGGCACCTGAGGAGGACAAGGAAACACAGATCGGGAGGGTTAAAGAGATTCAGTTTGCTTTTTATTTAACGGCTTACATCCCCTGATGGAAAAAGGACGATTTAAAGTTAAATGAGAGTTGAGATTTTGGACAGTAAGATGGGTGAGAGCAGGTCAGAGTCGGTTTGAATGGAAAACACAGAGAAATAAGAAAACTCCTCGTACGGGACCTCGGCTCTGCTCCACTGATCAGTAACAACTCTAAATCTGACCTCCAGTGGGACACATGGTTCTAATCCTGGCCTGCCAAGGGCCATAATCGCCCCCTGTTAAAGAGCCCCTAACCCTTCCCTTGTACACACACACCTACATGTCTACACTCACGTACACACACACACACATTTCATCAAACCCACAAAACCTATATGTGGCTCCCTCCCAGGCCCGGCTAAATTAATGACATCAAGATGTTGCCACTGATGTCGACATGTGGTGGTGTACCTCAGATCAGCCCCCGACAACAGCAACATGCACCCCTCCCTCCTGTCAAACATGCTCTGGGAAGTGGCTCCTTTCATTTGGCCGGCGATCTTTGTTACGCAGGGGTCATTACATGGCTAGCTGAGGTAGACTGAGGGTTTGATGGGACACTCATCATACGGGGTCACGAAAGGACAGAGGGAAAATGCGTGCGCTGGGCTGTACGACCTGGACGTGCCTCTGCATCGAGCCACGTGGATAGTCCAGTGATGGTAATGTAAACTGAGGTAACCCGCCAGCTAGCGCTCTTTAACATACATGTAATTTCAGCACAGCCCCTGGGTGATTTGAGACGCTCGCTCATCAGAGATGTCCGCGCAATTAACCCGGGTTGTGAGTCAGATAATCAAACCTAAGTAGCTAAACCAGAGGAGGGGTCACAAGAGGACATGGCCGCCAATCAATTATACACAATTTACATTCAACTCTAGAAAATGAGAATCCTTAAACCAGCGGTATAAACAGGGTATTTCAAACGCACCTTGCTCTGACTGTACTGCCCGTACTGGTAGGACGGATGGTGGTCCACGGCGTAGGCGGGGGAGGCGTAGGACGGTGTGCAGTAAGACTGGGTGCTGGGAAGGGTGGGCATGCTGGTCAGGCCCGGTAGAGTGTCCAGGCGCTGGGAGCCGTGACAGCTGGCGGCCATGCCTCCGTTGGGCTCCAGGCCTCCGGTCAGCGGGGAGAGGGCGAAGTCGCTCTGGGACTGGTGTGGCACTCCACCTGGATTCAACAGGCCCATCACCTGAGGGGGGGAATGGAGAGAAATTGATGATTAATATTGAATTGAATTTTAATAAATGAAAATTCAAATAAAATAGTAAATTTGAAAAAAACCAAAATCTAAGGCTTCACGACTCGATCAGAAATACATCTGCCCTGGCTTCCCTCACACGTGGTTTCTCTTCTCTCTGCTCCACTGATACGTTTTATTTTATTTTACCTTGCTGTGACACCTGTATCATGTTTTACAACTGGAATAGACAAAAAATATCTTTTGTGTAAATGCAATGTGTTGGAAGTAGAATATAAAAAGAGTTTTATGTAGAGAAAGGTTCTTTTCATAATGTCTCTCTCTTCTAATTTCTGTTATTGCCCCAAATTCACCGTGTCCTTGAGGCCAGGGTAAAGAGGCCAAAGGGCCAAAGGGTACGTGGGAATGAGAGGCAAGGTGTGTTTGTGTATGTGACAGAGCACTACTGCTCCAACGTGTGGAATCGTGTGTGTAACAGTGTGTGTGTGTGTGTGTGTGTGTGTGTGTGTGTGTGTGTGTGTGTGTGTGTGTGTGTGTGTGTGTGTGTGTGTGTGTGTGTGTGTGTGTGTGTGTGTAGTAGGCACTTTTTGCTCTGAAGTCAGGGGTGTAGGGGTATCAGTGATACATCGTGAACAGCTGCACGTAGGTTTGCGTGAGAAGCAAAGTCATGAAAGTGTCTCAAAAGTGAAGGTAGAGAGAGAATTACAGTCCATGTTAGAGAAAATAGAGATAAAGCCGAGCAAATACCCTCGAAATAACAAAATAACCCGGAGAGAAAAGTTAAAAAAAGAAGAAACGGGTGAAGAATAAATAACACTGAGTAATGTAAAAACAAGGATTTCTCACACACACACACACACACACACACACACACACACACACACACACACACACACACACACACACACACACACACACACACACACACACACACACACACACACTCACAGCCATGTAACCTCAGGTGCCTTTTCAGTGTGTAATTTACAGTTTGTATGATCTGACCTCACATATCTGACAAACAGCAAAGTGCCCCGACAATAAATCACTTCTGTTACTGCAGGGAATGTGCGCACGGCCTCGTGCACTGTCTGTTATTACTATTTGAATATTTCTTCTATCAAATATATATTATCTTAATTTGTATACATGCAGGTGCATAGATTCCCTAGAATACACATTGAATCTGCACCAGGCTTCAGAAAAAGAGATTACAAACTGAATTATTAAATTATTATATTTATTGATGTTTATCCTCACAAAATGAAACATGCATAAGTCTGTTTCTGTGTGTTTGTATGAGAGCAAACATAAGTTTGAGTGGCATGTGCGCATGTGCACGTTTGTGCCTTCGTGTCTGCGTCTGATCAACAAGCTCCTGCGTTCATGTCCACAACTGAAACAGCAGCAGTTTCCCCCAACGCTGTGTCTGTTTTGAGGTTGTTCCGCGGATTAGGTCTCAGGGGGGTGCAAATCCCGACCGCTCGCTTCCTTGGTGAGAAAGGATTGCTTTGGTATGCACCAGATCAGCAGTGAGACGCCCGAGACACTCAGCACCACGGGGGAAACCACCGGCCTGACCGCTGTTTTCAAAAGTCGAGCTAAATGCTCAGACAAGAATATCGCCTATCTAAAGTAAACCTTATCCATATCAAAACTCCACCACGCTCTAATGTGACCATATCTGGAGTGAAATGAACCCCTGAATCTCCAGAAGAGTAGATAGGGTAGAGTAGCTTTTATAGACAAATTTGGAGTTCAGATAACAAGACAATTCCAGTGAGGGTTTAAAACAAAATAGACAAACCTATGTTAGGGAAACTGAAACTGTAAAGTTTTTCAAGAGCACAGAGGTCTTCACGTATAAACTATCAATATCATAGAATTTAATCAATTCTCATTTCAATATCAGGAAATTAATTCTACCCTCATCTGAAATAGAGAGAGCCGCATTGCAATATACATTCAAACAGCTGCAATGAATATGTGAATTAAAACAAATTAGCCAACAAAGTGAGTCATTTGCATAAATTACACACTTTGTTACGAGAGGAAAGATTACTTCGTACCAATCAATTAAGACACTGGAACGTTCTGTGATTGCAAATCCAGACGGGGAAAACATTCCGGGCGCGCCGTCCCCTGTGCAAGATGAGCTGTCCGTTGTGTGAGGAGCTGCCCGTTAAGGTTAATGCTGAAACCATCCATGAGGCTGCGGCACCTTTGGCCTCTTTATTGGAGTTAAAGCCACTCGGTGACCCTGTAGGTATGTGAACCGCAGCCGTACACTCAGTTACAGGACGGCAGCTACGAGCAGGAATGCGAATGCTTAAACAAACTGAAGTACAAATGACGAGTGAGCGCAGTTGAAACCACCGTGCTTGTAGCTCGCTGCGTGTCATCTTCACTCTCCCGTCTCCCTACAGTTTTATATATCCAATAAAAATCCCCAAACAATGATGTATTTAAAAGTAAACATGATGAGTTTTTGAGAAGCAAAACACATATTTTAGTCACTTACTCCAGCTCATATATCAAAGCAGTCAATTATACCTCCAGCCACAATGGTGCCACCCTCTCCTCTCTGACCGTGCATCCACAGCCACAACAAAGCTCCTCTCTTTTTTTCCAACATATATACATCCTCAGGCATTCAAACAGTAACAAATCTGCCCGAGGCAGTTTTTTTATCGGTGACTAACAGGAGTCTGAGATTCTCTCTCATGGGAATTAGTACCCAGCATGCATTGCATGTGGGCTGGCCACCCTTTGTGGCGGTTAAAAGCTCGTTTTACGCCTGTTAGTCCATCTTCTGGGCCGGTAGGGAGCCACTGATGGACACTGATGACTGTGTAATCGACAATAATTGTCTTTTCAGTTTTGATTTGTGTCATCATTGGACATCCATACATCTCTCCTCATGTTTGGTCCCCACTGCCTCACCGGAGACTGACGTTAGCCACATTTCGAATTCATCAAACGCCCCGTCAGAATAAACAAAAATGAAAAGCAACCGTGTTTTTCAGCTTAACAAGATTTCATCAATGTCACCCCAATGACACCTCCGAGGTCACACTGAGGAGTGTGTTAGCCGCACATATGGTGAATTTCCAAACCAGCACGGATCACTAAATGCCTCCTGCTTCCTGGTATAATGTGTGTGTGTGTGTGTTTATTTGTGCATAGGTCTATGTCCATGTAAGCAAATAGATATTATAAGATATATTTCTGTCTTGTGTATCTTTAACAGATGTAAAGACGAACCTGTGGCGAGAGGCTGTTGCTGATGGTGGAGTTCACGGCGTTGCTGTGCCCCGACGAAGTCACAAAGCTGTCCGAGTATCCTGAGAAACCGTGACGTCCAGAAGACAGGCAATACGCGGAGCTCGCGTCCTGAGAGCCCGCTGACGAGCTGAGGCCGCTCTGGTGCACGGACGTGGGCGGCAGCGGCTGCGGTCTGTGGACTGTGCTGGGCTGCTCGGAGACTGTAGAGAATCAAACATTCTACTTAAAAACCTGTGTTGCTAAAATTGAGAAACAATGCTGCTACTGTTGCATAAATGTATAGGTTCGGGTGTGTTCAGTTGGACGCACTTTGAGCTATGGAAGTAGGAGGGTAAGGGCTGTCGGACAGCTGATAGGACTGCAGGCCTGACATGGCCGACGGAGGGAAACCACTGGGGATGAGGTGGTTGAACGCCATCAGCTGACTGGCTCCAGCTTGCTTCCTCCACCGGGCTCTTCTGTTGCTGAACCACACCTGAGGGGTGACAAGAGTGTTTTCATTTTGCCAAAGAGAATAACAACATACATGTTCTTCTTTATTGACGCGTGTGCTTGGTCCGTGTAAATGTATACTTGCATGTGTGCGTGAGGCCTCTCTGACTACAGGGAGCTGAACTGATAAAGATCTTAGCATCTGGAGCGTGCAGTGAAACCACAGACATTACATCTTTGTTAGCTACTGCCAGTCACTGGGTTCAGATAATGCCACAGGGCCAGTTAGAGCTGTTAAAGCCTATATTAGTGTCCTATCTAAATGAGCCATCTATTTTGAGATCTCTGCGCATCATCTTTTTGCAGAGTCCGACCAAAATAAGACGCTGCCCTCGTACACAGTGGGCACAGTGTATCTGTGTTTGTCTGTGTCTGTATGTGCAGCGTAGGGGGAGGCGGGTGCGGGGTCAAGGGTTGTTTGAAAGCGAGGGGGCCATGTCTTATGGTTGTAAGGAATGTTTGGCAACATCCCCGGGCAATTTAACAGCCACATGACACATATCTGTGACAGATCGACACACTGCACTGCTCTGCTGGGGTGTGTGTGTGTGTGTGGGGGGGGGGGGGGACTTTCGGTTGAGGTTTGAAGAGTGCGTCTGTAAGTGTGTCTAACCTGCACTCGAGCCTCTGTCAGTTTGGCCCGCTGAGCCAGCTCCTCCCGCGTGTAGATGTCGGGGTAGTGTGTGCGCTCGAAGGCCCTCTCCAGCTCCTCCAGCTGCTCCGCCGTGAAGGTGGTCCGACTGCGGCGCTGCTTCCTCTTCAGGGGCAGCCCAGGCTCCGAATCCACGTCGGAGCCCTCGTCTGAGTGACTGGCTGAAATTGCACAAAACAAACAAGGGACAAGGAGACAGACTGTTACTTTAAACATTCAGGGGAGTCCAACTGAGAAAGACTGAGTTGAGCTACAATAGCCAGACCCCAGACAATAGATTATGCTGAGTTCGACACATGGTACAGAGCCACCTCAGATTGTGTCCCTCTGCTCCCTTAAACTCCTCAGTAGTTCCCGAGGGGATCAAAAGCCAGAAGCTGCTTGAACATGGATTAAAGAGGACCCGATCCCTCCAGGGCGTCGATTTCCCTGGGACTCTGAGTCTCTCCCAGTCTTAGCCATGCTGTGCACTGTGCCTGTAGGGTCCCACAGTGGAGAGTGGGCAGCCTTTTTGCAGGTGCATCTTAATCTGTTTGTTCAGTTGAGGGTAGAGGAGAGCGACTGGGTAACTGGGAGACAGCTATTGGGGCCTAATTCAGCAGAAGAGGGAAGTCAATGAAGGCTTGAGACTAGAAACAGAGGACTATTGCTGCATTTCAGGGGGAGGTTACCCATCTATTAAATAATGATTAGGTCCACAGAGTAGCGTGACAGCCTGCTATTGTCCGCCATTAAATGTCTGCGATCCCCCCATCTCTTTCTCCGTCATATACTCACAAACATGCATCTGCTGCTGCTGCTGCGTCTGAGCTGTGGGCTTTCACTCAATAAAAGCAGTCTATGACAATGTGTCAAACACAGATGGACACAGAGGCAGAAAGAGCTGGAATCCACTCCCAAATCCACCCCAGAGAGACCTCTTAGACCCTAACGGAGAGGGGTCACTGCACCTTTTCCTCACTCCCGTCTCCGCAGCAAACACCTAGACGCTGAGGGAGACTGAATGAGGGAGCCCGAGGCGGCGAGACAGGTGTAAGCAGCAGAAAGGCTTCAGCAGAACACAGAGGCTCGCCTGTTTCCCCCAGACTGCTCATTCTCCCTCTGCCTTCTGTAGATTTAAAGATTTAATTAAAAAGTGCCAAGTCAGACATGGAGGGGGGTAAGCGGGGATCTCCCCCCGCTTGCCTCTGGAGCCTCTGGAGCCGAAGCAGGAAATGTTTGTGCTGGTTGCCAGTGTGTGTTTGACCAGGCATTACACACGGATTTGGTCCCTGGGAATGTTACTGTGCTCCGGATTGCCGGCACACGAGATTATGACGCTGGGAAGACGTCTTTATTAGGTCGTACTCAGGGTGCCACACTGGCATAAAGGCTCATGTGGGGGGAAATGGCTGAATGCTCGGAAATCCCTCTGGAACATGCGCAGTGAGTTTGGGATGTGGTTTATATAAGTTTGGATGTGGCCTCAGACCAGTTGGAGCAGATTTCAAGTTACATCCACACTAGTACGTATTTGTTTGAAAAAGCATCAAATCTTGGACACACAAGTTTTGGAGCATCTAAAATGGAGAAGTTTGGAAACGCTGTTGGCCCTGTTTTAGTTTGAAAACTCTCTTGCTGCGGTTTTGTGGAGACGGTCAGAAACTGAGATTTTGGGAAACGATGACGTAAACACTCTCAACTGCTTACTGATTGGATCTTTTTTTCAGTCACGATGTAGCCTTCACCGATTTATCAGGCTCCTATCACATGACAAGTGTTGCTGACCCTGTTAATCGGTTAAATTCTGACATGAGCTATTATCTGAGCAATTCCTGTTTACACCGGCACGTGCATGCCCAGTGCACGCAAGCAGCCATGTGATATACGTATCCAGATCAAGTTTGAAAACACTGCTTTCAAAAGAAAATGTAGCAGTATGGATGTAGTCTTAAAATACAAGAGGCGTGAGGAGAGGGTCACACAGCATGAAAATAAATCTGTTTTGTCTGGATTAGTGTAACTTCCATTAATCAGCACATAACCAAACACTGTAGGATGAGACTGGGAAGCTAAGTAACAAGTGGTGTCATTGCTATTTTAATGATGGCAGAGACAAGAAAGAAAAAGACAGAGGACCAATGATGGCGTGGAAACGAAAAAGATTCCTGAGGGAGGGAAGGAGAGCTCATAAAACTCCTCCGAGGAGAAAGCTCCCCATTGGCACTGTAACTCATGTTAACTGCAGGGTGGGGGTGGATCTCTCCTCCTTTGCCCCCTTTATTTCTGTCTTTCCCTCTCTTTTTTTCTTTCTCTCCTTGTGTTTATTATTAGTAACTAGAGAGAAAACACTCCGTCACAGACTCTCCCTTAATGGCAAATGACAGTGTTGCTTTTGTCATCCTCTGGCTCGCGTTTTCTCTTTTGCGCTCTTCCTCCTCTCACTCTTTGTTGTTCTTTTTTTTCTCTTTTTTTAGAAATGATATGGCCGGGCCTTTGTATCTGCAGCAGGGAAAAGCCTGTGGCAGGGCCAGGACTCTATTGGGCGAATTACCACGCTCCATCTGTAGGAGCCATCAGGGACGCCCGGGCCCGCATTCAGGGGCCTGTCACCTGCCCAGCAGGGGAGTGGGAGGGGGGCTGTAGGGGGAGATGGGGGCTGCAAGGCCAGGGGATGAGTGGGGGAATGAAGGATGGGAGGGAGAAAGGGGGGGCACAAAGGGGTCCGGAGAAGGGCTACTGGGGGATGTGGAGGGGCACAGCAGGGGAGCACCCCTTCGTCCCCTCCCTCCATGGCCTGAGGGGCACAAAGTTGGGGGATGGTGGGGTTGAGGGGGTTGACATGAGTAGGAGATCGGAGGCTGAAGGCACCTGAAGAAGATGATGGGGAAGGGGTGTGGGGTGCCATGCTATGGAAAACGAGGGGGTGCTGGTCATTCTTAAAAGCGGGAGCTGTCCCCTCCATCTCATGCATTCACTTCTCTCCCCTCTTTCTCTTTGCTCACCCGCCACTGCTGCGTCCACATCTTTGACGTTTTCAAATTGAGGCTCCTACACGCCGCCGTGGATCAGTTTTGAGGCACGCTGACGCAGAGGCGAGCTTGTTCCCACACATTCCCCGCAACAAACGGCAGAAGAGGATAGCAAACACACAAAGGGAGGCCTCGACCTCCTTACTTAAACACCCAAATCAAATTTTACGCTGCAGCTAAAGCACTGGGGAGCTGAAAGTGCTCCATAGCTGCTCACAGTTTGGCTGCGGCTCTGACAAGGATCTTAACAGAAAGATAGATTATTATCCCTCCAGCGGAAATTGGAGCTGTTGCAGAATTATCCATAAAACAGAAGTATAAAAACAAAGTAAGCTGCAGGTTATTAAACTAATAACAAGCTACTTTAGATATTGGAATGGATAGTGGGTCATTTATTCACAATAGTCCAGGAGGTTGTATGTATCAGAGTTTGGTCGATAAGGCAGCACTCAACAAGTGAATTCAACAGGTTCCTTTTCACTGATAAAATTCAACAAGTGTATTTGCAGGTGTTTCAGTGTCTGCACACAAACAACACAGACGCTCAGGGAGGAACAGATAAGGCCACAGAACGAAACAGAACCGTTTATCGATCAAGAGGGGAGACTGACAGGCAGCGAAGATAAACTCCAGAGGGTCACAGATGTGAACTGAGGGAACGTCCACTTCCATTAGCTTCACCTGCAGCTAAAGGGCCTCGAACAGACCCCCCCCCCCCCCCCCCCCCCCCCCCCCAAAAAAAAGAGAAAGAACACAAGTGAGGATTCCAACCGCGAGAATAAAGACTGCTCTTGTTTACGGCAGAGTCTACAGTGGCCAGGACTTGCCTTGCCAAGCATTCATCCCCCTCCCACCCGCTCAAGAGATGTTAATACGAAGAGACATGCACATGCGCACGGATCTATATATGTGCACACATGTGCATATACATTTAAACACGCAGCCTGAAATGGCGAAAAAAAAAAACGAGGTGGAAAATGTGACAAAGTGTTATCTTATCCTCGAATCGAAATACTGTCCATTGATTTTAAAGGAAGGGGGAAGAAGCAAGGAATTAAACGAAGAGAAGAATAAAGAATTGAAGGGATGGGGGATGAAGAGCGGCAGCGAGAAAGAGACAGAGAAGCGGAGCATATGGGGCAGTTTATAGTCTTGTCTTGGTAGGGGCTGGCTGGCCCTTCCTCCAGAGGCTGTTAATAGAGAAGGTAATTGAGCTGGTGACATGTGTTCCCAACACAAAACAAAGGGCAGAAGAGACAAATGAACTAGTTATTTGCCCAGGGAAGTAGATCTGGCCCTTTCAGGCCACGGAGCACGGTGCGAGTGGGCCACTGAATAAAATAGTGGCACGCCACATAGAGCCAGAGCGAGCAGATGCACTGGAGGAAAAGAATGGTTAACTGACAGCTTATGGGCTCAGCTGGGGTTAACAGTTGAAGGGGAAAAAAATGGGGAGTGAGTGGGCTGCTCACTTGACTTGCTAAAAAGCCCCCAGGAACCCGCAGCTGCCTGGGAAAGGACGGGGAGGGGGTCAGATACAGAGAATGAGAGAGAGAGATGATGATGTGATGGGCAACGAAAAAATGGAGTGAATGAGCGCAGGAGGTTGGCACTTAACGGACAAAGAGCTATAGCTGGCGATATGACGCGGAGAGATGTATCTCTGTCTAATATCGGTGAAGTGACAAAAAGCCACAAAATGGCCCTGCGCAGCTTTTATGTGTGCCCAGTGTGTGGTGGTTATTATTTAGTTCCACTGTGGTGCAGTTAGGTGACAGTTTCACGGTGGCATTTCCACCCTTGGTGCTGGGACAAAGCTACAGCACAGGGCCCACGCAGGGCTGCAGCAACAGGCCAGTCTGCCGCACGTTCCACTCGAACGGAGACTAACCAGCTCAGTCCAGCCTTGTTACGGCCACGCCGACAACCCAACCACGCTCCACATTCAGAATTCTACACTGTAAGACAAAGGTTCATGTCTCGTCCACATCATTTCCTTTGTGTGACGTCACGTCTGTCAGCTCTCGTCTTTTCTCAAACATTATCATAACCTCCTGTTCCTGGGGCCTGATAGTTTTAACAGTGAAGTGACCCCAGGTTAGCCCCTGACCTTTTCACAGCTACCGCACGGCGCTGCAGTGAAAACGGCCTCACCGCTGACCCCCCCAACAAAACTTCACAGACACTCAACAGAGAGAGAGAAACCGTCATTACATTCCATGCCTCTTTTTTTGTTACCCTACCTACTACACTCGTAAGTTGGGTCTTGCTTTCGGTTTTATGAGCTTTGCACATTTGTGGACATTTTCAACGTCAACTGCTGCACGAAAGCTGGTGTTTGGACTAAAGTATATAAATGATGTAACTCTGAACACTTGAAGATCTGCTCTTTTTTTAAGTGGATTTCTTTGTTCTGATAGGTGAAAAAAGACATTAATCAAAACAGCAACAGAGTTGTGCTGGCATGTCCATAATGTGCAATGTGCTGGATGAAACAGCTCCACAAAAACTGAGGCTAAACAAAGTTAAGTGATTGACAACGCTGTCTGGCTTTACTCAATTAACTATCCCATTGTGCCTCTCTTTGCAGAGTCCCCTCGCCCCCGACCCTTTTCTCTTCCCACTCCTTTATCCTCCCCATCACAGAGTTTTGCTTGGCTAATACTTCCAAGGAAATAGAGAGCTCTTTTTCTGCTGGGGCTCCTCTCCTTGACCTTCCATTGCTCGCCACTTCTCTTTCAGTCACTTCACGGTGTCTCTGGGGTTAGTAGGGAGAATGTGGAGAGTACATCAGCGCCAAGGGGCCGGCTCGGGGCAGGACCCCGGCCCATTACTTCAAAGTTGGCCTGCATTCATTAATTGTCCTTTGAATTAATATTGGAGGATCACAATGTGGGTGCCAACAGAGAAAGAGGCTTTAATGAAGCATAGAGTCGGCATTCAGTTGCAGATCAGCTAGTGTGGATTTTTTTTTCTTTTCTTGAGAAAGACAGAGCCTTGAGAATCATGTCGACACTGAGTATTTATACTTTAGAAGCATCTATCTGTCTATCTGTCTATCCGTCTATCCGTCTATCCGTCTATCTGTCTATCTATCTATCCATCTCTCTATCTAACATCACAACCTTACAAATACATTTTGAATTCTGGTTTGTTTTCTCGAGTAGTCCACTGAGCTAAACCCGCATTATAAACATTATTAACAAGAAAACCCCAAATATAACTTTCTCCTGAGAGGAAAATGGAAGTGTGTCTGCAGCAGACATTCCTCTGGTTGGACGGAGGCCTTCTGTCTCCTGTAACCAGCCTCGTCTAACCCTCCAATCTTTCACTTATTCACCGTGGAAATGCAGGGACCCCTAACAAGCCAGAATCAGCGTCTACCTCTGTTTACAGCTGCGGGTTATTGCAATCCTGCTCTGTTGCTCCCCCCCCCCCCCCCCCCCCCCCCTCCCTGTGTGTGTGTGTGTGTGTGTGTGTGTGTGTGTGTGTGTGTGTGTGTGTGTGTGTGTGTGTGTGAGAAAAGTGTCTGTTTATATTCATATTTGTCTCATGAGAGCAGAAGTTAGGAAAACATCAAATCAGATTAGACGGCTCAGATGTGGTGTAAATTTGCTACCAGAGTTCAAAATCTGAGCGTGGATTAAAGAAACATTTAGACTGCCTCAAAACATCGTACACTCCAACGGCGCAAATATGATCTTTCTGCTCCGAATATTCCCCTCGCTAAATCCATGCAAAAGTCACGGGGAGCCACTCACCCAGTTTATTTACACAAACAAAGTCCCACTCAGCTCCGTCGACAAAAGCTGCTAAATCTTTCATGTTTTGTCAGCACTTGATTCCTCCTGTCCCTCTGGCTATTTGCCTGCCTCCGGACAATGGGGGCAGGAGAATGGCAGCAGATTGTTGGAATGCACCTCAATGAAACCAATTATTACATGTTGACTGCGTTCACCATGGCAGATTTGAAAGAACTGGGCTCATTCAATTTGGCACCGCAGGATTCCCTTTAAAGAAAAGTTATCCCTTTGACTGTTTGTATTTCTGAGCTTTCTTCTCCCCCCCCCCCCTCTCCCTTTCACCCCCACTGCCATAAATTGATCCTGTGAGAGTGGCAACTCCTCTTTTATGACTTTGGTTACTTTAATTAGTTAAATGAGGCCAAAGTGCTAACAGTAATAAATAGATTTAAGGATGCTATCAATTAATTCAACCGCTCGTGGAAAAGAAAAAATACTTGACACCACTGGATTAAAATCATACACCGAAGTTACACTGAGCTGGATACATTCCTGCTCTATGACCAAATGTGACAAAAATGACATGACACAGAGGATTCTCTCACACATAACTCAGCCGTGCATGTTTTTTAGGTTCTGTACACGGGCGTGAATTCCCTCCACACAGCTCAACAGTTGAGGAGATGCAACAACTTTGCATCAGCCTCATCCCAAGCAGCAAGCATCCTTTTCCCACAATATTCCAGCCCACTTGCCATGCAGACCTGGGGCTGCCCAGTATACTTTATCCCACAAACCTCAGCAAGTCCCTTTTCCCAGACAAATAAATCTAAATGAGTCAGCTTTGATCTTAGCACTTAAGGGAAGCCAACAATAGTGGTAGAGGAGAAAGGGGCAGAGAGCAACAGGCCCTCTCCCCACCGCAACAATAGCCTCTGCAAACACCTACTTAATCAATATTTGGCCAGAAGACACTCTCCCAGTCCCCAAAAACCACGCTTTTCACATTCTAATGAAGTGCCATAAAAGAGGAAAAACAACAACAACTTCCACAAAGAGACACAAGAATGAAATAGTGCTGTTGCGTATATCAGTGAGGGGAAAGTGTCTCGGAGCTGGTTGTATGCAAGAGGTCATGTTTTTGATGTAAAATAACTAATGTCATATGTTCTCTTCGAAATAATCAATGTGCCAAAAAAGTATGAATTAAAGAAGAATACATTACCATCCTCGCATAATTCCTGTGAGTTGTATTAAACACAGTTCTTTAAGTTTGAAAAAATATTTTTTAACTGGCAAAAATGCTAATTAAATTAATTTAACAACAGGGGTCCAAATGAATTGATCCTGTTTATTGATTATTTACATTTCTAAGCGTCTAAAATGATTTATTTGTTTTGTGCATGTATAGATGAGCTGTAGGAGTGTTTAGGGATGTGTCTCGCCGCGGGGAGAGGGAGAGGGAAGTGGCCACAGATACTGCATGAATGTGTGCGCCCTGGGCGGAAAGGAAAGGGGCGGACTCTGCCCGAGATGAAAGTGGAGAGAAATAAAAGGTTTGGGATTTAATCTAGTGGAGAGAGGGGTTTCCCCTGCGCCCACTGACTGAAGGCGTCGTGCTCACTGCTCAAAGACTGTGTAAAAAAAAAAAAAAAAAAGGCTCCGTGCGCAAAAGCAACGGCACCGTTCAATTTGATTACGCAAAGAGGCCTGATGTGAATTTAACACATTTTGCGCAAACATCATGCACTTCAAGCTGTTGCCAGATGTGTTAACTTAATGTTTATATTGTTTTTTCTGCAGAACTAAAGTTATCATCTATAACAGACTAAAACCAAAAGCCAAATAAAACCGCAGCATTGAAAAAACACTGAATAAATCAGTGCGTAAAGACGTGACATTGCAAAAACATTAACCACCATTTCTAGAGGAGTGTTCATCAATAATTAACTATAGATTTCATTGTGTCCCCAACAGCAACACTCTCCAGTCTCCAGATCGTAAATCAACAGGTGTTCAGCAGTTTCCCCCGGTTTCTTTCTCAATACAAACTGTAAACATGTGCAGAAAGCGCACAGATTGGCACTTTTTTTTTGGAGCATTCTATAAACCAAGTGGCACCGAGGCCTTTTGGTTGTCCCTGAATAATTCATCGCTCATTGCGGGTTCATAATGTCTTCTCCGGGCCCTTTGTCTGCGCACTTTTTTCTCCCTTTCTTTTCCTATTTTGAAAGGGCCTGGCGTCTTTTTCTTCACCACTGAGCCGCTCACTGGAGTTTGGCTTTTGTGTGCGTCAAACTGAGGTGTGAGCCTCAATGGACTCTCCCTGCTTTGTCCCCTGAAGTTCATCCCCACGAGTCCGATGGAGTGTGATTAAATAAATAAATAAAAAGTTTCTCAAGCTTGAAAGTTTGACAAATGTTTGATTATCGACTTAAAATAAATCTCTTGACATTTGTTTAATCTAGGAAACTTAAATTATAGGCAATTAAACCAAAAACGGTGCGCAATTTTACATGCGTAGAAGTTATATTATGATTGTTATTATTATGATTATTATTATGATTGTTATTAGTAGTATTAGTATGAGTATTATTATTATCATTATTATTATTATTATTATTATTATTATTATTATTATGAAATTTACTCTTAGCACCCAACATGTTAATTGCAACTGAAAAAACTAACTCAGGAATAAAAACATCTACAACCTTTCACAACCTGAATATTCTTGTTCAGCGTGTTAACAGATGTATTCTGGAGACTGTAAGAGACACACTGCAGCGAGGTAAAAGAAAAAATCATGACTGATGAACTCACATCTGTCTCCCAGGATTCCGTCGATGCTGTGTTTTGTGCGCGGTTCGTTTTCCTCCATCTCCCTCTTCACCACTTCCTCATCATCCTCATCCTCAGCGACTCCGCCGAACTTGGAGCGCATGATGCGGCTGATGGCGCTCACTGAAGGAACAAGGCAGAAGTTTGGACAAGTAGAAGTTAGTGGATACAGTTGATACAAATCAAGCAAAAAAAAAAAAATCCTCTATCTAAAGCATAACGTGTCCAAATAAAAAATTATGTTCAAAAGATTAGAGGGAGCATTTTCATTTTGTCCCTTTTTTCGTTTAAAATATTTCGAAAATAAGTCAGTTTTTTAGTATAATGTTTAAATTAGTCTCATTCTTCTTGGTGATCACACGTTTTAAACTTTCTCCAACCTGAGGGGACGTTGTTCCTGTCGCAGATTCCATCTTTCAGTAACTTGTCCCTGATTTCCCAGCTGAACATACCCGGGTTCTCTGACTTGTACTCCTCGATTTTCTTGTCCACCTCTGGAGCAGCGGTTTGCTTTGGTGAGAGGAAGAAGAGAAGAAAAGTTGTTTGAGTTTACTTATCGTATTTTTTTTTTTGAGATTCCAGGCCTCAATTATGGGCGAGAAAGAAACGTTTAATTATTTACTGGCCTTAAGATTTAGAGTGACAATGCAAACGCAACCCAATAATTCACAGTCATTGTGCCACAGAGGCTATAAAGTCAAACTCCATCAACTTTTACGCACTTGCACATATTGTAAAGGATTTTGCCTCAGAGGTCCACTTGAACTACACGACTTTTAACCAGCTCTGTTACTTTTTATAAGCACATAGAATATTAAATTTAATTAAGTTAAAACCTCTTAAATAAAGTCTCCATCTTAATATGGCAACTGCTGCTGTATAAACGACATTTTAAGGCACATATTAACGAGGTCATTTTACGGTTTTCAGTCCACCGGTCGTGTCTCTCACCTTTGGCTTGCTGCCTCCGATGGCCCCCGGCCGGATGGAGCCGGTCTCCTGGTACCGGCAGAGGATCTTGGAGACGCAGCCGTGGGACACCCGCAGCTGCCGGGAGATTACGCACGGCCGGACACCGTGATGGGCCATCTCCACGATCTTATGGCGGATATGGTTGGGGAGAGGTCGGCCGTTTATGAAGACGCCGCCGAGCTGGTTGACCCGACCCTGTCCTAACGGAGTGGAGACTGGAGACATGTGTAGGAGGGTTTAGTTGCATGAATACTCGTAACTTGGATTTAAAATATGGCTCTTGCATTTGTTTTATGAATTACCCTAATATTCCTCTACGGGCTGTATTTTTTTTTTCTAATGGTTAGAAGCAACTCACAAATTAAATTATTTTTAAAGTATAATCTAACATGGAAAATAAAGGTGGTTATGGCATCAAATATATCTAAATAATTACGTCCTCAATCTTACATGCAATACGCTATGTTGACTTTTTAAAGTTTTGAAATTGTCCTAAAATATAGGGGACAAAGAAATAAGAAAAAAACGACAAACCAACTCTGAAAAGATTAAAATAGTATAAAATTATGTAAAAATATTCAAATGTGAGATTAGGGTGAGACGTGATAAAATATAAACATATATATATATATATATATATAGGCCTATACTGGCTATTTGAAAATGGTGATCATTTGTTTATCAAATTAACATACATTTCAAATTTGAAAGATGAAATGAGATAGTTGATAATAATATTTTTGTGTGTTTACATCATGTCTGAGGCCGATCTTGATAACTTTGCTTAAGTTTTCTAAAAGTTAAATTAGCCCTGAAACTTTGAGCAGCAACTGGTGGCGGTGTCTTACCCTCCAGAGAGTATCCTCCCCGCGGGTAGTTCTGGTGAGGAGTCGGTCTCATCATCATCGGTAAACCTCCAGCCAGCGCTGTCATGGCTCCTGACTCTCTGTCAGGTTTCACACTGGAAACAGAGCTACCTCTGCTTTTTTGTTTTTTAATCCGACAAAATAACCTTCTGTGAGTTGCAAAATTTCAAAACTTCTCTGCAGACGCGACGCAGCCTCCCTTTTCCTTCGAGTAACAGGTTGTGCCAGACCCGGAGACAAAAAGGGTGAATCCCTCAGAGACGAGTGTATCCAGAGGTGGATGCGCGCTCAGGTGAGAGGTAACAAGTCAAACGGCAGGTCGCTGACAGTCCTCGAGGCTTGAGTGGAAGCTTTGAGAGGATGGATGGCAGGCAAATATTTTATCTGTGCTCGCTGTCCCCTCTGACTCCGCGCTGCGCCCCCTGATTGGCCAAACACCCGGACGTTTAGAGACCACAGGAGCTCTGTGATTGGACAGCAGGAGCTCTCTTCTGTCTGGATTGACCTCACGAGGTCAGTTTGTCGTGTCACAAGCTTCAAACTTTGTGTGCACGACTTTTATCAAAAGCCACAATCACCTGAGCGAAGATACATCTGATTTGTTGTACTTTCTTGTGTCTCCTGAGAAATGTGGACTGTTATTATTGATGGTCTGGATGAGAAGGAGGTTTAATGACATGAAACTGGATCAGGAAGGGAAAAAATACACGTTGATTTTGAAAGCTTACGATGTAATAAAGTCGGATAAAGTTATAAAGTTTTCAAGAAAAAATATTATTTTGAGCATTGACAAATTGATGACTAATAATTCCCTGGTACACACACACACACACACGACTTAATGTTAGTGAAAGAATAATTGAGGCTTATTAATAATTCTAATATCAGCACAATAAAGTGGCCAAGTTGCTGTTGTTAGTGCGTTGATATAGGTCTGTTTTTATTTTTACTTGACAATGTGCATCATCATTATCATAATTATTATAATAATAATAATTATATAAGATTCAAAACAACAAATGAAATAAAGCAAGTGAAACTTATTGATAGAAGGTATGTGCATGCTATTAAATAGCATGTGACATTGTAAAGTTCTTATCATATTATTATTATTATTATTATTATTATTATTAGTAGTAGTAGTAGTAGTAGTATTAGTATTATTAGTATTATTATGTCAATCATTAGAGCACTAGGGGGTTCACTTCCTGTGTTGTGATTCATTCTATAGTCCACACTGTAAAAAGTTATTATTATTGTGTGTTGCAGTAAAATTGATACGCATTATAATATATATATAATGCTAAAAGTGATGCTAAAAGTTTCTTTTCCATACGAGGATTTTTTTTAAATTAGAATTGATTCAGGCAGAAAAGTAAATTCGGGCAGCCTCTCCTAACTTTCCGGATTTTTTCGCTCAGACAATAGAGGAATTCTGGACGTGGAGATGCATGAGGATCAATTTTTTCTTCCACGAACTCCGCCGCCTCCTACGCAAAGAGGCAGCGCTGCGCGGTCATCAAGCAGTTGCACTAATTCAACAATAGGTGCTGTGCGGACGCGTGGTTGAGCCACACGGCGGTGTAACACATCCGTGCAAATGCTCGATTATGGACATAGAAGCACATGAGCGATCATTTGACTTTTCTGCAGCTTGTAGAGTTTTGATAATCATGATAATTAGGCGTGTTTAATTGACCGATGCTTTTTTTTCCTTTTCTCCCTCCCTCAGGAGGAAGACTGACTCAGATGTGAGGCCTCCTCCTCCTCATCCCTTCATTCTGGTTGGTCATGACCTCTGCATCAGACGAACTGATGCGTCACCAGGAGCGGACCCTCTGGCTGATAATAACTTGATCACCATGTTTGTCAGTACTTGCTGCATTATTGTGTAAAGTTAAGAAAAGTGTATTGTCACAGCCTCATACAGATGTCAGCTCAGGCTTCTTTGTGAAAATGTGAATGAGCAAATCCAGCTGTTTGTTGAGGTGCTACTGGTGAGACCGATTTTTAAAAAAAGCAGAAAACCCCCCGGACACGGATGGAGCGCGGAGGATGCAAAATCACAATTTTCCATCTTTGTTTTGCTGAAATACATCTCAACTTTATCACAGCAGAGAGTCGTTTTCCTTTTGCTTTCATGACTGTATCCCTCAGCGTGTGGGTGTATGTTTTTATTCTTTCTATATGAGACAGAAAAAAAATGAAGTAATGGACACAGAACATGTGGAAACATTATATGTCCATAAAAGAAGGAGTTGGGGGGTTATCACACTAAAGTTTGACTATCATGAAAAGGATATTGGATCTACCATGTCAAATCAATTAGCCCAGAGAGGTAAGCTGAGTCAGAAATGTGCTGCGGTGGAGGACCAAACGCACTAAAAATAAGGAACAAAACGGCCCCAAAAAGAAAGAGTGTGTTGCAAGGACCCGACACACACACAGAATAAGCCAGCGGCTTTGGAGGCTATATTTCTAAACGTTAGAAAAAAACACAATAATTTGCTCTGCCTCCACTAAAGATAAAGTTAGTCTAATAGTCTATAGGCAGCTCTGATCTAGGCTGTTACCTTGGAGAGATAAGGTCCTATACATTGCATCTGACTGAAGCTTATTTAGACTGGAAACAATCTCCACTCTCTCCAGAGCCACTTGCAACATGACTCAGTATTAACGATAAGCACGGCAACAAGATCAAATGTAGATAGACATTTAGAGGCAATCAAATCATCAGTGTGATTATCTGAGTATATAGAAGGTAAACTGCTGAATAAACACACTTCTACTCATTTAGAAAGAATCTGTCGCGCACTCCTCATGATAGATACTATAACTGCAGCAGGTCTAACTGACTGTGACACACAGTGATAGATACCTTGTGTTTATCACACTCATTTGCATTATTCATAGGGTTCAGGTCAAATAACTGTTTGGCTGTTAAACAGCATGTGTTTATCCTTTATTAGTCTTCTGAGAATAACACCACTGCTGTGAGGTAATTTTAAACAATGTGCCATAATATGAGTTTCTACACTGCGGACCCCTTCACAGGGCCAATCACAGCCGAGGCTTCGGCACAGTGTGATTAATAAAAACTATTACTCTGCATTACTGTAAAAACTCATTTGGAAACAATGAGCAATGCTGTTTCTCTGCTGCACTGTCTCTAAATAAAGCTGGGGTGTAGAGTGTCCTCCACTGAAATACTGTCTTCATTCAACAAGTTTGCATTTATTATTCTTGTGTTACTCTTGTGCAGAATAAAGCTAAAGCTAAATGCAAACACAGGTTTCTATGTTAATGCTGGATGCTGGACTCCTATAACGCCATTCAACAATCTGATTAATTTCATTTTACATCCGTTTAGTTTGACGTTCTACCTGCAGCAGTTCAGCGCCGACAATGCAAAAGAGCTTTGCATCACAAAGGCTACAGAGCGAACGCTGTTTGAAACAGGAGAAACAGATTAGAAGAAAGGTCGTCAGTGGTGAGATAGGCATCTGTGAAACGTTGTATCTTCAGAATAAGGAAATCCACTCTGTGATTTGTAGCCTTGGGGAGTTACTTTTACAAGGTGCCTCCAAAAGGTGCACTGTTTTCCCAATGTGTTTGATCTTATCAAATATATATGACCCACAACTTTTCAGAGAGGGGGACTCAAACTGACTGCAGTTATCATAACAAAGGGACACTGGGTGCATCCAGGTGTGAGGGAGAAGATAAGAAAAACTGAAGCGTTAGCCATACGGCCTGTGGGCATGCAGGGTGATTTTAATCGTTCAGTAAATGAGGACCAAAAACAGTGAGCTAATAGTTTATGGTCCCATGATGAACACGCAGCGTTACCTCCGCTTAGATTCTTATCTGTCTAAAACATTGAACCCTAACCTGTGACTGACAGAGGAGGATTTCCTACTTCCCCCCCAAACCACTGCATCCATTTTAATAGAAGGCTGGGATAGCTCAAGAGATATTTGAGACTTAGCGTATACTATTATTATTATATGATTATCTACAAAAAAACTGAGCTTGCAGAATTTTTACTTTTTAAAATGTGTACAATACAATCCATGTGTAAAATATCAATATGTCATATAGATGAATCTCAGAGTGTAAGTGTTGTACTTGATCACACATTTTCAATCCTATATGATATCCTGGATCTCCATACTCGATTGCATTTAAGAGCAATTGGAAGTGTTGAAATCTTTAAAACCAAGCTTAAAACATATGCCTCTTTATCCTGACCTTTGATAAAGTTTGATTTATAGACATCATGTTATTGCCTCTAAATGTTATTCAAACTACTGTCCATTATTATCTTAGTATGTGTTTTTATCCCATTTTTATTACTTAAATTTTGTCTATGTATGTTTTAAATTTGTTTTTGTTCTGATGATGAGCTTGTAAAATCTATTTTACGTTTACGTATTTTGTTTGTTTTGTCTATTCTTGGCTCATCAGTCAATTGTGAAGCACTTTGAAGTGCACTCGCCTGTATAAAAGCTGCTATACAAATAAAGTTGGATTTATTCATGTCAGCAACTGACAACTCACCTTCCCAGCATGATATATCTGTGAGCCTATTCCAACAAGTAGTATGAACATAGTTATTTACTCTGTTTTGATAAATTATTATACATTATATATATAAATTACTTTTTCAGCTATCACACTGTTGTAAAATCCTTAATAGCATGTGACTGAAATCCAGTTGGACACAAGATGTTACTGCCCAACTCTATATATATAAATACCATCACTGTGCAAACGTGCATGCATTGGCCACAAGAGGGCACTTTTTGGCTCAGTGTATGGGGACTCATTCTACAATTCATACTTGTATGTTATCTGATACATTGAAGGCCACCATAATACATCTTACATGAATATTTCTGTAATCAGACTCCTCTTCACAGTAAGTGAAGAGATGAACTAACATAGAAATCGGGGTGTGCGATATTTTACTTCTGTAAAGCTGACAGGGTTGTATTTCTGAACAGTCAGGCCGGAGGAGAGAATATTTGACTGCTGAAAGGTGTCAGAATCAGAATTGGGTTTACTGCCAAGTAGGTTTATATATTATTATATTATTAATATTATATTATATTATTTATATATGGAACTTTCTGTGGTGTGTTTGTACAATATAAATATAGATTTTCTTTTTTTTAAATGGGGAAAATAGGAAAAATAGGAAACAAAAAATGAAATAGAATAGAAAATATTATAGGCTACACGACTAAACAACCATGTGATTCCCCCTGGATTGATTCTCCAGCACTGAAATAATTTATTTCCTGCTTAAATGGTTATATATTGCACTACATGTTATAAAGCCTAAAAATCAACTCGTTGCTGTAACATGAGTGGAGTGGATGCTGCACCAAAGTGTGTTGAGCTATGGCTTGGCAAACACGGGCCTATACAGTGAAGGTTCCTAACAGAGATTTGCCTTGGATCAAAGATTTCTCTAATAAATCTTAATGAAAGCAAAATACAGCAGAGCCAACATTCCCTAGGTGCTACACAAACTCTGTGTTATAACCTCTGCCGATTTCCATGAATATATTTCAAATGGGTGAGGCGTGACTCAAGGAAGAACCAATTACATTTAGGTGCAGATCATATCAGGGTGTAGATGCAGGAATTTTCTTTCCCCCCCACTTTCTTTAAAAATTGCAAAATAGGGTGTTTTTCAACATCTTATTTGATTTCTCAGAGAATAATTCATGTATCTTGATGAAAAAAATCTGCCATGTTTAGGGGACTGATATTAATGAGTGTGTGCAATTTGGTGCAGCTCCAAATAAAAACCTAATGAATTTAAATGTGGTTTCATAAGGGGACTAATGGGCCTTGATTGACATATGCACTCTACGGGGGGCCATTGTATTTAATGTGATTTATTGTGATATGTGTGTTTAACCAACTTGTAAAGCCAAAAGCAAATGACCACATCTGGGAGCAATAAAGTTAATAACAATACAAAAATTGTTATAGGAGCAGTAGTAGAAGTAGTGGTAGAAGTAGTAGTAGTAGTAAACTTGGAGTGGTTGTTGAGCTATGGGAAAGAAAGTTGTTTTTTAACTATGTGACAGCAGTTAAAACACATACTGCACATAAAGCACGTGCACTGACATCTGTCTGAAGAGTCCTATAGGTTTATTGGATGTTTCCATGGTTACGTCCCATCCAGCTGAAGGTGTCACCGCCGCTCGTGCCGCTGGGAGCTGTCCACAGGCCGTGGTGCTGAAACGCAGAGGAGACAAACACACGGAGCTGCTCTCAGGCCCGAACACACCTGGTATCAACATGTGGTTCATGTGCTCATATCACAAGCAGACAGCTCTAAATACAGGTGTGAACGCACTATATAGAAAGTGGATATAGATCCAAATCACGCCAGACCTCATTCGGAGGTGTCTGTGTGAACGCACATGTCCTGGGCCACATATGAAGGACCTCCTGACGTCCTCTGACCTACTGCAGTTTCACTACGAATCGAGGGTTTATTTTCTCTTCTCGTTGATTGTTCGTTGTTTGTAATCACCGTCTCAAGACATAATGATCGATACATCCCTTAAATTGATAAAAACTTGATTCACAGAGCCTCTCTCTCACTCTCTCTCTCTCTCTCCACCTGTCTCTCTTGCTCGTTCGCTTGTACGGACACACGCACACAAACTCAGACTGGGTAAAAACAACATAAATTGGTCTCCGTGAACAGAAATGATGTACGTGTTTATTTGCATATAGGGCGGGGAAGCGAGATCCTATCTGAGATCCGATCAAGAGACCCATGTGGGGCCACGTGTTACTACAGGTGTGAATGCAGGCCCTCAGAGCTGTCCACTTGTGATCGGATCACAAGAACCACATGTTAATACCAGGTGGGTAAACGGGGCCTGATCTGTGTCTGCGGGCGCTAAAGTCTAATGCTATACGGTTAAATAGACCTATTAAATCAACCGCTCACACATGACCCGCACTGTGACGAATCGACCAGGTGACAAACTGAGGGGAAATCGATTTGTACAAGTCGATCGACTCGATCTTTTGTTTACGTGGGAAACGGGGGTTTTAGTTCTGGTTATATGATCGTGGTGTCCACGGGTTTTGCCCCCGGGTCGGTCACACATCAAGCGGATGGAAGCGAGACAGCCACCGGGGGCTCAAGCAGCTTTACCGGGTTCTCACTCTAAAACTTGTTTATTGTCATCCAGAAATAATGCTGTGAATTTCTGATCATCCGTTTCAGTGTGTTGTATAATAAAGCTGTTTTTGAACAACATGGCGGAGGAGGTGAGCACTGAGGGCGACTGTGGCTCTGCGGGGACAGACTCGTTTCCCGTGGAGGATTACGAATGTAAAATATGCTACAACTACTTCGACCTGGACGTCCACACCCCCAAAGTGCTGGGCTGCTCCCACACCTTCTGCCTCGAGTGCCTGGTCACGCTGCACTCCCGGGACGGCCGAAGATGGAGGATCGGTTGCCCCGTGTGTCGCCACCGGACTCCGGTGCCGGAGTACCGGGTGCACAACCTCCCCAACAACACCGCGGTGACCGAGGCTCTCCCGCTGAAAGAGCTTGTGACCCCAGACTTCCATCCCGCGGGTGCATCTGTCTCCCCTGCAGCAGCCTCCACAGAGGGCGAGGACAGCGGTCATGCGTGCAAGCGAGTGGCGTTCACGACGGGCTGCGTGTGCGCCATCTTCTCCGTCCTGTCCACGGCGGTGCTGCTGTTTCTGGGTCTCGTCTTTGTGCACAACTTCAACAGCAGCGTCTCACCGCTCGGCCCAGTGTGTCTGTTCGTCTCCAGCCTCCTCGCCCTGTTCTCGCTCATCCTCACGTGGCTGACGTGCCTGCTGAGGTACCGACCTGAAACTGGAGCGAGCAACTTCAGTTCCCACAGCTCCTATGTACCGTGATCGTCCGGCTGCAGAGCTAACGCATGAACTCATCTCAGCCAGTATGAGAGTGTGAATTTATATATTTATATTTATTGTGCTAAGACCTCCTTCTAGATGCCTCTGTCAGTATAAACGACTCAATGACAACACACTGACCTTTGTGGACAGGTTTCATGACAAATAAAGTGGAAACTAGATTTTATGTGACAATTTATTGCTTAACATATGTTCGCCTATACACAGGATTTCTTTAAAAAATCTCGAATCCAATCATCAGAATTTTAGGCAATAAATTTGCCTTTAAAAAGTTTTAGACCACGCTTAAGAACAGTTTTGATTGTGAAGGTAACACTACATGTATAAAGTTGCATTAATTTTAGTCTAACTATTAAATGTGAAATTGTATTGATCGCACTGGACCAAAACAGTAACAATAACACAATAAATAAAACCATGGAACCAGTTTTGGTGCTAGACTGGACTTAAGTGTGTGTCCATATACTCTTTAGCTTTTCCTCCGTATGATGCATATTTGGAAGTTGTCGCAGAAGGCATTCTGACATGTGACAGTAGGAAAAGCACACGTGTAAATAATAGAACGAATGATGACGGCTGCTGCTTCAGTCTCAGGTGCCTGGTTTTGTGCACACTAGCTCACTGTCACACTGTAATGACTCTCAGGGGCTGGAATAGAACAGTAAACTTGTTGCTTTTCTTACCGTGACAAGTCAAAATGTCTCCTAAAAAGTTCTGCTTTGATCTAAACTGATGACTGTTGAAATGTCATGACTCGAGCCTGTAAATAATTTCAACTGTATCTACAGCACATGCAGTCGAGCAAATCCCGTCCCTTCAAATTAAAACAAACCTTAAAGCTTAGGCCACATTACGTTTCTCAACTACACAATGGTGGTAGTTACAAGTTTCTAGTTCTATTTGTTACCCCAATTGGAACCACATTTAAATCCACTAGATACTGATTTTGATTTAGATTTGCATGTATTTGCACGCACCTATCCATACCAAGCTCTTAAGTTTGTTTGAATTTTTTCATCAAGATTCACTCCTGAGAAATCAACAAAAAGGTTGAAAACAACATATGACAGTGAAAAACAATTGTGGGATCTGCAGCCTGACCGCGATCCGCACCAAACTGTAACTGCTTCTTCCCTGACCCAAACAACATCCTTCCACCATCCTTTGTGGTAATCCTTCAAGTAGTTTGTACGTAAATCTTGCTTACAAACAAACAAACCAAACAACAGATGAGTGAAAACATTGGTGGAGTTGATAGGGAAGAAGTTGCAGCACTGATGCCTTCACATCAATGTGTGAGTTTCTTACAGACTACACATTTTATATGTAAATTTGTTATTCTTTATTTTCAAGCCCTTTGAAGGGAATGCACATTTGTAAAAGGGATGCCAATGCTTACTCAGACGGCCGAAAAATCATCAATCAAGAGGCTTGCTAATGTTTCCATTAGCAGTCGCAGGTTGGAATAATAGGAAGACAGCTCATTACAGCAGTATCCTCCCCTCCTCTCCTCCCACATTTATTTGTTGCACTGAGACAAGAGACAAATTTCAGGAGGTACTTGGAGGCACAAGCAGGTTCAGGAATTTTCATGTATGTGTCAACCTGTTGGTATGTATTATGAATTATTATAATTTTACTGTGATGCCTCCATCTCTACAAACATTGCCTATTGTGCCAATGACAAGACCTTCTTTTCTTTCTTTTTTTACCTCATAACCACCTTTGTGTTATTACACTGACTCCCCGCGGTGGTGCAGGTCAGCAGGGGATCCCTGGCCAATGACCCTGAGGGGACATGAGCCTTCACAAGATGAGAGAAATAACTTTGGGGTAGGGGGCCAAAATAAGTAGTGTTTTATAGGAGTGAGACAATGGAAGTGCAGATGACCTCCTAGGGGTCTTAAACCATCTTATGGGCTTAAGTTTGCTTTCCCAAGTCATATAAAGTGCAAGAAGATATAAACTCCACTAACGACTTGGGCCATGCCTCTCAATGGTGTAAGGTTACAGTGAATCGTGGAATAAACGAATGCTTGTGTTTTTTCTGATTTGTTTGATGTAAATTAGGCTGCAAATACACATCCCTCCTCACCTGTCATGTTACATGTTTGAGAAACCAACACTCTACCGTATTTGGGTTATTAGATCGGTTATGATTCATAAAGATGTCTACATTCGTTAAAAGTATTTGCAGAGTCCTGACAACACAGCAGGCATTTATCTCGGCTTGGTGTTGTTTTAAGAGGCGACACTGGTCTCAGGAGTTAAAATCCATCTCTTTCAGCTCAATCAAAGGGACTCCTTCATTTGGTCATCCAGTCGGTGAGTAATGCCACTTAAATGCCACCGTGACAAAAGCTTGGGAAGAAGAAAAAAAAGGAGGGGTGGCAGGTTTCCACTGGGAGCTGTAGGCAACACTGTGTCTGGGGCAGAGGGCTTCATTTCACAGTGACTGCAGGGCTTAAAGTTAAAGATTACTTTGAAATCTGCATCCCCTTACCATCCAACTCTCCCGCTACATCCCACCTTCCCTCCTCCCTGCAGCCGTCACTCCCAGAAAAAATAAAAAGCTGTCGCCACAGAGCAGGAGATGAGTTGGGGAGCAGATCCTCTTTGATGGCAGAGAAGGATCCTTTTGTTCCCTAATCCCCTCACAACCCCTTACCCCCTCCTACCCTGTAAGTCCAACTGGACGTCGAGAGGCTACATAATCAGTCAGAGGCTCAAAATGTATTAGTTTACTTTGGTTTGCTTAAAAACATTTGAATGTAAAAGCGACGTCTTATAATAACAGCTCAGATATTTTATTTACTTTTACTAAATTTGGTCTTGTGAGTCTTAGAACAGCAAGAACTTCAGATAAACATATCATTGGTACAAGAAGTCACATGACACTGGTCAGTGGTTGTCCTAGGTTGAGCCTAAGTGGAACAACCATTAGCCATGGTGAACGCTGTGGAAAAAAAAACGGGGTTACGCAGAAGCAGACAGTTCCAGGATACATTTCGTCCCCTTCCTGTGTCTGGCCTTTAAGTGTTTGCAAAGTGTGTCTCTGTGTCATTATCGGATTGGACGCACGTATTTCACAGAGCAGATGAAAGTGTTCCTTTTGCTCTTAACATCTGCCCTCTGACGGTCCGAGTCCCATCAAGATGACCCCAAAGACATGGCCTGAGGCGAGCGATTATCGCCAAGCTGTATGCGCACTACTGGACTCTATCATGTGATGACATGCTCGTATGATGTGCTCACCGAGGCGTGGAGGAGAAGAGGGCACCAATTTGTGTGGATGTGTGCGTGTATTTGTCCGAATACGTCTGTACTAGACATATGGCCTAACAAGCATGCAAACACCCCCAGAGAGCAGCAAGAGGGGATCAGTGTCCCGGGTCAAAGTGACAAACACGGCTTACCTAGCCATTTCCCTTTCATCATATTCCAGCTCAAAGAACACAACCCTCTGTCCTGACCACTCACATACACACACACTGAAGAAGTGCAGTACAGGGACTTCATGAAAGAATGCACACTGACTCCCTCTGGTGTATAAAAGTGAGATTGAATCAAAGGAAAAGATGTTCAACACAGAAGTCTTACTTTAATTTGAAATCAAAATCAAACCATGCACTTTATTTGTCCACAGTTGTCAGGGTTTACATTTTTGGTGAAATAGAGGGAAGTGTGTGTGAGTGTGTGTGTGTGTGTGTGTGTGTGTGTGTGTGTGTGTGTGTGTGTGTGTGTGTGTGTGTGTGTGTGTGTGCATGCGTGCACGCAGGTGAAAAGCTAAGTCAAAAGAGCCCCAAAATGAATTGTCAAATGTAGACGAAGGGCAAACTTAATGAAACACAATAAAAGAAACAAACAACCATTTCCCCTCTTCCCAATTTCTTTCCTTTTTTATCTTCTTTTTCTCCTTTCCACTTTCTCTTTCTATTTATTTTATCAGAGGAGTCCAGACATATCTTGGAGTGTCCCAGCTTAGCTGATTTTCTTTGTGTCTATTGTTATATCCTTGTTTTTGTTTATTTTGTGTGTTTATCTTTTAGTTTTTTTAATATTATGTTAATCCAGATTTATAGTTTCAACTCTAAAGTAGCTTCATTGGCACTAAAAAGGAATACATCTAAATAATATTTTGTTTTGTGAATCATCAAACTACGCAGAACCAAGTCACTGGTGCATTCTGCTGAATGAGGTCTGTTTTTCAAATGGCCACCAGTTACTGTCATGGGACCAGAATATATTGATTTTCAACACCAGAGCTGTGACTGATCGACACATTGTTGGAAGAGGCTCGATGAGGGATGGTGTCTGTCAGATGATTGCAATCTATGGAACTGTTTTCTGTCAATGTATGTATGTATTTATACATTTTTTGTTTATGTTTGTTTAAATGAAGTCACCGTCCTATGTGGACACATGTAAATGAGATGGCCCAACTGCAGTGCAAGAGACACAAAGCCAGAAGGGACAAACTGAGGGAGCACATGGTACAAAGGAGCTACGGGCCAAATCCAAAAATAGTGATGAGACAGAGAGTTGGGAAGAAAAACTCCACACTGCACCAAAAAATGATCTAGAAAACAAACCAGCAGCAGTGTGGTTACTTCTAATCTCCATCTCAAAATGCATATTAGTGTAAAATTGGATTTTTTTTAAAATTTCATCTGAAAACAGGGAAGAATGTAAAATGAGATCTATTTTTGTGGAGATTTATTTAGTAGATTAGTTTATTTTTCTCATGTTCATTATAGCTAATTATATGGTGCACTGTATAAATACTATTTTCTGCTGCTGCCTCCGTCAAGGACGTTTTGCTTGGTTTGTTTGTTTGTAAACAATATCTGCAGATTACTGCAAAACTTGGTTGAAGGATGTGATATGGGTCAGGAAAGAACCCATCAAACTTTGGCGTCGATCTGGATCAGAGGCCGGACCATATCATTTTTTTCAACTTCTTTAACAATGTGAGATTGTGTTTTTCACCATCTTCATTAAAGGGATAGTTCACCCAAAAATGACAATTCACTCATTATCTACTCACCACTATGCCGATGGAAGGATGGGTGAAGTGTTTGAGTCCACAAAATACTTTTGGAGCCAAATCTAATACAATTGAAGTAACTGGTGACATAAAATGCCTCCATACTGCTCCTGTGGTGTCATCCAAGTGTCCGTAAGCCCCAACATTCAAATTAAACTTGAAACATTTACACCATGTTTTTAGGCTAAATGTCCTCTCGTATCCTCCCACGTTCCTAATCGAGTGCACACACCACACACAAGCTCTCGCCCAACGGTGCGCAAAACGAGATCAGCGAGAACTCACAATACCTTATGGTAGCATCGCTGCAGTTACTACTGAGTATCTGAAGTAAATGATGCCATTTCGAGTCGAATTTGAATGCCAGGGCTTACGGACATTTGGATGACCGCACAGGAGCATTATGGAGGCATTTCTTTCTGGGTTTTTTTACGTTTGAAGAATGTATCCCCTGTTATTCAATTGTATTGGATTTAGCTGCAACGCTGTTTACCACAAACACTTCACCCACCACTCCTGATAATGAGTGAATTTTCTTTTTTTGGGTGAACTATCCCTTTCAATGATGCAGCTGCAAAGAATTGTGGGGCGGCATTTTCTCCTTTCTTTCATGAAGGACGGTCCGATGTTTCCTATGCTGAAGGAGATGAGTTAGGAAGCATTGGAGCTCCTTTCCTTACCCTTTAACGAACAGCTGTAATTAGTATGGCGGCCGCTGAAATACTTCCGGGTCATTTCACTCAGCCAAGAAGGTTCCTGAGCTAAATGGACTCTCTGAACGCAGCCCTGGTCTCGTCGGTGGCTGATGACCACAGACTGTTTATGACAGAGCAACCGACGGACAGCTCCTCCGTCTGTGACCGCGAGTAACCCCGCTGACGTCCCCCCTGCCCCAAGCACGCGCCACCTCCTGCGCTCCAATCGCTGACGGAGCGCGGGCGTGACGTCACTCGGCAGCTTCCGGGCTGGCAGCAGTGTTCCCGGCGATGCTCAGATTTTGCGGTTTCACCATAATTTAGGATCCGTTTTGTCCTTAAATGGACCAACGTGTTTTATTTCCAACCAAACACGCCGCGGTCGAAAGATGATGTCGGTGTAATAATAAAGACGGTTTAGACTCCGGGATAAAGTGACGCGCTCCTCGGCTCAGACGTAGCGGCGGAGAAAAGAGGTGAGAGAATGTGTTGCTCTGCAGATGTTGATGCGAGGGGCTGGTTGTTAGCCACCGACTAGCTCTGCGGCTAGCTGCGTCTGCTTTACTGCGCCACACGCCCCTCAGCCGGATCCCGTACCTTCAGCCCGTTTACACCCAAATGAGTTTTCAAGAATAAATGGATTTTGCGACCCGATTAGCGGCTCGTGCAGTGGCTGCATCGGTTAGCCTCGGAGCTAAGTGTTAGCTTCCAATGCTGTGCGAGCCGTTAGCTTGTCTGTGAAATGTCTGCTAGCTTGCTAATCTTGATGCTGCCTCTCTGGCCTCGTTTCAAGCCTCATGTGCCCTCTTTGTTATCAGCTGTTTATGGTCATTCATCTTATCACAACAGTATCTCGTGAGCTGATCAGACGCCGGCAGCTGATCTCTCAGATATGGACCCACAAATCAAAACATTGTCGATGTGACACTGATGCTGGCATCAGAAGAAGAGCAGAGGAAGCGTGGAGACTGGACGTTTATCTGATTTAACTGTGTTTACGTGGGGCTGGAGAAAAGAGGAAGGGACATTAACTCATTTAACGGATGCTTTGATCCCAATGCACTGAATCTCCATTACAGTAGAAGACCTTGGACAAAGCGTTTACAGCTCAAGCATCATCCTGATCTCCTGTGATGATCACTCAATGCTCTACTATATAACACAGTCATTACTATTGTATAGATGGATAACTCATGTGGTGGTGATGTTGTAGTACCTTTTGAAAATGATCTTAGTCTGTGGGGTTGGTGGTATCTCTAGTGCTATATATATATATATATATATATATATATATATATATATATATATATATATATATATAGATCAGTATGTCAGCTAAAGTCTCTGTTATTGATTCAACCCAATGCCTTGGTTAAACTGCTTATTGGGTCATATTGTTGTAGATATGGTTGTACTGCCTGCAGAATGTACAGTTTTCTCTGATATTGAACAAAATCACCCCACTATGTGTGACTGTGTGTTTTAATATGGCTGTTACCACTAACAAACTAATGGAGCGATATCGGCTTTATAGTATGATAAATATACAATGGGGGTGTAATTCAAACTACAGTAACATTTTCATGATGATGAACTGTAAAGCGGCCTTTTGCTTTTAAATGAGCCTTTGTCTGTCATTCTCCTTTAATTGCCTCACTAGAATTTAACGAAATTCTAAATTCGAGAATTTAGAATTTAAGACAGGGAAAAAATATATGAACACTTTTACTAAAATCATAATGCTACAGGGAACATTATTGTTGAAGTAAGAGCTTAGCAAGGAGCGGGCGTAAAGCAAAGAACAGACGACTGAACTTGTATTACAGGTATCAAACCAAGACAGCCCGGGGGAGATCTGTGTGTGAACGCTCTGCTCAACTGCCACCAAATCGTGTCAACTGGTTGTGGCAGGCGATTTGCTGCAGAACAGGTTCATCCCTCACCCATTAAGTTAAACCAGTGATGCATCTTGTCTTTAGAATAATTCAGGATTCCAGATCCAGGAGTATTTTTTGTTGGAGGAGAGGTAGCAGACAATGTGCATTCTAACTCTCAACTAAATCAACAGAAAAAAAGACACATCTTATTGGCTTCTTTTACCTCGCAACACTGTATACACTTAGTGATCTGATAAGGAGTACCATGTAGTCATCTCTTCAGTTAAATGTCATGTTGTGTTCATTTAAATGTCCAGATGAGGAAGTTTAAAAAGCACTTGCATCAACATCCATGTGCTTGCACAAACAAATGCTGCTTTGAATTTCTAATTTACATTCAGCCATCATCTATCGACGTGTAGGAATAAACTGACCCCCACAATGTAAAGATTGCACTGTCATTGTCCTTAACGGAAGCACGGGGGCGCAGTGCAGGTCACACACACACACACACACACACACACACACACACACACACACACACACACACACACACACACACACACACACACACACACACACACACACACACACACACACACACACACACACACACACACACACACACACACACACACACACACACACACACCTCTGTTTACCAAGGGATCGAAGCATGTTAGACAAATCAAATTTGTTTAAATAAACAAGAACTTCCATAAACGCTGTGGAATGTGTTGCTATATCTGTAGAACTACTGAGTAATAGTTGGGTTGTGTCTTGCAGCTTGTGTTTGCATGTGGCCATGAGCTGCCCAACTCTATGGTCAGTGTCAGATTCTTCTCACTGCTGTTACTTCAGCTGGCCAGGATTTCTGCTAACCTCCCACATGACCTCAGGTCATCTCCTTCTTAGCTGCAGAATGAGTCACTGCTGATACTTTGAATGCGTTTGCACTCCATGGTTGCAGGGCTACACTGCGCCATTTACACCTAAGGATACACTGGAAATAGCTGCACACAACAGCCACATAACTGGTTTGGCGCGGCGCTATTCTCATTATCATTAGCTGTTCGTGTTGTGTGTCAAAACACGGATGGAATTAGTTCTATCGAGGAAAAGTTATTTCGGAATAATTATCTTTATCGGTTTATCCCCCAGCCCTCATCCGGAGTCAGTTACATTTTTAGAACATCCTTGGAGTGGGATAGGTCCACAACATTTACCGAACAGTTCAAATGTGATTGCTGGACCTGTTTCTCTTTCGCAAGACTGGTTTTCCAGGTTTTGGTCAGTGCACGTCTCCTCAGGATGTGACAGTTTGTAGAAGAGGAGCAGAGAGAGGTTTTTACTTACAGCTCAGAGGTTGTCATGACGTCGCAGCTCAATGATTTGGGATAGGAGGTTGTTCGACAACTGGTTCCACGTTAAACAGCTTAACAAGTATGTTCACTTCCTTTTGTTTAAAATTAATTTCCTGAAACTTCTCACCAAATGCCTGAAGCAGTTTCAGAAACTCACTAGCATATTTAGATGTCATAGCAGGCTTTTGTCATACTAGTGTAGGAACAAGTGTTTGGACAAGATGCACAATTTTCCTTTGTCCTCTCCACAAAATTTGCCAACATTAATTGTCTCTGTTGGAATGCGGCCGTGTGAAAGCTGCTCGTTGAGAGTGTTAACTTTACTCAAGTGCTTTAGTGCTCACAATTTCTCTAGTTATGCCCATTTCAATCTGTAATGAATGTGACAGATATTCAGCCTAATGAGACCACCCTCAAGGATACAGTTATTCTTTTCTAGTTACTGTGTTTCATAGTAGAAAAAAATCCTGGCATTAGATTATTTTCTATTTCTTTGTTCATTTTTTTGTATTTATGAAATGTCTTGCAGGTCAGATCAAATTGTCTCAGACATCCGTACCCATTCTCTAAACTCCAAAGCTTTCATGTTGTGTTGTAGGTCTGGTTGTCCTGCTGCCCAGAAGAATTTCCGCCTGCAACCCTCACCTTCAGCAGCAAGTCAATACCTCACAGAGCAGTGACAAGTGCGTCATCATTGCGCTCCTGGTTTGATTCACCTCCAGCAAGGACTTCATCTGTGAAGATGAAGTTAAAGGAGGACATGAACCCCCTGCTACTGCAGGTGTTCCGCTCTGTTGTCTGGGTCTACTCTGTCATCACCTTCATACCCTGGTACTTCTTCTCCGGAGCTGGCAATAATTTGGAACAGGCACGCCGTATGAAGGCGCGCTCAGTGAGCAGAAACCCAGCGGGTCCCTACAGGGCCATCAACAGCCAAGAGAAGCTGGTAGCATCGCTGCACCCTGGGGTGGACACCCTGGACAAAATGTTTGAACACGCTGCAAGGAGGTTTCCACAGAGAGACTGTCTGGGCACCAGGGAGGTGCTCAGTGAGGAGGACGAGATCCAGCGTAACGGGAAGATCTTCAAGAAGGTGAGAGACATCACCTTGTCCCTTTTACTCAGAACACAGTAACATATTCATTATGCTTTTAAATGTTGTCAGGAACAAGAAAGCAGTGAAGTCTCATCAGTCATTTTATTTTTGTAAAACTGTTCAGGTGGATCTGTGTTACTGCAGGAAGGTTTGTGTCTGTGAGGCTGACAGCACGGCCTGGCACTGTGCACAGTTTGAGGAATGAGCGTGGAAGAGCGGCAGCATTATTGCTCTGTTTCACACCTGACAGCGTCCTCATTAACAACTGCAATGCTGCCAAAGCCCTGCAGATGGTGCTGAAAGACTGCACATCAGTGAAGATGATATGACTCATGACAACATCAGAACTATTTCAGATTCAACAAATTGGCTGTTAGATTATTGCCAGTTATCTCTTACCTGCCGCTTTTCGTTACTCTTTACATAATGTAATGCAGAGTAGTGCCATTCCATCAACATCTGGAAACCTTTAAACACTGTTCATATATATCTATTTATAAAAGTGTTTCTGAGAAGATGCTCTGAAGATTCGCAGAAATTTGTACTTTGTATAATCTAGCATGTGGAGATATTCCTCTTAATTGCACATACCTTTGCATGTAGGTAATCCTGGGCAACTATAACTGGCTATCGTACGAAGAAACCTACCAGGCCTCAAAGTGTTTTGGCAGCGGCCTTGCGTCTCTCGGCCAGAGGCCTCAGTGTAAGATCGCCATCTTCTGTGAGACCAGAGCAGAGTGGGTGGTGGCAGCACAAGCCTGCTTCATGTACAATTTCCCACGTGAGTCGCAGAAAGTCAAACTTGTGTATTCAGACATTCTCCGATCTACACTGAAGCACTTGAGCTGACTAAACTGTATTCTAATTTGACAGTTGTGACGCTGTACTCCACCCTTGGACCCACGGCTATCGCCCACGGCCTGAATGAGACAGAGGTGACGCATATCATCACAAGCAAAGACCTGCTTCACAGCCGACTTAAGGTAACTGCTCTACTATCTCCCATCATGTCAGCCGTGTTAAACAAGCACTTTAAATATATGCCCCTGAATGATATTTCCTCTGTTAATTATGTGAATACGTAATTAACAAAAAGCTCAGTTCTGGTTGCATAACTACTTTTCCTTCTAACTCCTCCTCCGTCCAACATACATCACACCTTTACACCCCAGGCCATACTGTGTGATGTGCCGAGGCTGCAGTACGTCATTGTAGTGGACAGTAAACCCACAAGCTGGCCCGACATCCCCAGAGGCATCATGGTCTACAACATGGATGCTGTGAAGGAGATGGGATCCAAGCCTGACAATAGTGAGTGTTTGTGCAGCGTGATTAAAAAGGTTTCTAATTTTGTCGGGGGGAATTGAAGTACTCTGATGCAGGCTTTGGAGGCTTAATACAAAGGTAACACCCCGATGTGTGATTGGAGTGATTTGCTGTGTTAGTAAGCGGTCAAGCACCCGGTGCCACCATGATCAACTTTTTAGGAAAATGAGGAAAAACTGAAATTTTGTGTATTACTTGAGCCATGTTTATACTTTTCCTCTTATCTGATAAAGAAAATAATCTCTATTTTCTGATTTTATAAACTAAATTTTAAATATAGAGTAAATCATTTCTATATTAATTGATAACAGAAATTACAACTAATAGTTTATTATAATGTATAATAAACAGCCAAAATGTGTTTATATGGTGCATGATGCATTTCCTCGCTAACCATCACCCCTCTTGTCTTCTGTCTCTGAAGTGGCTGTCGGGCGCAGACAGCCACTGTCCTCAGACATCGCTGTCATCATGTACACCAGCGGCTCCACAGGCATCCCCAAGGGTGTCATGATCTCCCATGGCAACATCATTGCTGGTATCACTGGGATGGCTGAGAGAATTCCTAACCTCAAGTATGCTAATTTGTTTCTTTCTCCTGTTTTCTGCAAATCTCTGAATTTACAAAATATCCGCCTCATTCTCTTTCTCCTCAGTCTTCAGTCACTGAAACTGACACACTCTCAAATCTTTCCTCACACGCTTCTCTTACTATTCATTCACTCTTTGCATCACATGTATGTTTTTGCCTTTGTCTATAGTGTAAATTAAACTGCTTGTTGTTTCTGTGCTGGCAGTGAGACAGACACCTACATTGGCTACCTGCCGTTGGCCCACGTTTTAGAGCTCAGCGCTGAACTGGTGTGCATCTCTCATGGCTGTCGCATCGGTTACTCCTCCCCTCAGACTCTGGCCGACCAGGTCAGTATTTAAACACTCACACACCCACACACACCTTGCGTCGCTGCAGTCAGTGTCATATGTCTCTGCTGGATGCATTACACATATGTTTCAGTTGGATTCAGCTCTTCTGTATCTGAAGCTGAGATAGAAATGATAGTTTCTCCCATCACAAAACAGATTCTCACAGAATGTTGCAGTCCTTTAAAAGGTCTCCCTTGACTTTCTCTCCTGTTCTTTAACATAGGAGTCCTACTCAAGTCATAATCCATTCAAGATGCTTATGGTTACTTTGAGAGCTTTGTGTGGTCAGACAGCGACCCTCATCGGCCACTACAGCTCAGAACAGCAAGAACTGACATTTGTCTTCCTTGTTTTCCACAGTCCACCAAGATAAAGAAGGGCAGTAAAGGAGATACCAGTGTGCTAAAACCTACTCTCATGGCCGCTGTACCAGTAAGTCTCCTAATCACTGCACAAACCCAATCTGACTGACATTACCTGTCATTATTAGAAAAACGTCAACAAATAAGAGCCCGGGCTTTGACTGTGTGTTTTGCCGCCTTGTATGTGCAGGAGATCATGGATCGGATCTACAAGAATGTGATGACCAAAGTGGAGGAGATGAGCAAGTTCCAGAAGACGCTCTTTGTGCTGGCTTACAACTACAAGATGGAGCAGATCTCCAAAGGCTACACCACGCCTCTCTGTGACAGGTAACACACACACTTTATCTTCATTTTCCATCTACGTCCCTTGGGATACAGCGGCAAACGTAAACTTCTGTTTCTACAAAATAATCACAACCTAGTGCAAATTCATCATATAACCCTTGATGCCAATGAGCCTCTTTAAAAGTGTGTAATGATATTGATTCTGATATTGTGTGTGAGAGTCGATATCTGGATGCTATGAAGAATGGCCTTTTCAGTCTTTGTGTTGCTGTTAATGTCTCTTCCACCTCTAACTCATCTTCATGCCGTGTATTTTTGTCTTCATCCCTCTCTGCCCCCGCAGTCTAGTGTTCAAACGGGTGCGTTCGCTGTTGGGAGGCAACACGCGGGTGCTGCTGTCTGGCGGAGCGCCGCTCTCAGCTGCCACACAGCGCTTCATGAACATCTGCCTGTGCTGCCCTGTGGGGCAGGGCTACGGCCTGACGGAGACCTGTGGTGCCGGCACTATCAGCGAGGGTAAGATGGAGGGAAGGGAGAGAAAGTGAAAGCAAATACAAATTTTGAGGTGGGGTTATCTTTGTTTTTCATGCTAATGCAGGAATCTTTGCTGGTGTTTTTCAGTTTGGGACTACAGCACAGGACGGGTTGGTGCTCCACTCATTTGTTCAGAGTTCACACTTAAGGACTGGCAGGAGGGTGAGTCCAATCGCAACAATCAAACCAAGCTTAAAATCCACTAGCAGTGGCCCAACAGTCTCCTTATGAAAGCACCAAATTGCACACACTCAAATATCAGTCCCATAAAAGTGTCGATTTTTCTTCATCAAGATCCATAAATTATTCACAGAGAAATCAATGAAAATGTTGAAAAACAAAAAGACATTCCCAAAAGATCTTGGATTGGCCTTTTTATCCAGATCCACACCAAAATTCAATGGGTTCTTCATTTGATCAGGACCCAGCCCTCCACAAAAATTCATGGAAATCATAGAAGTTTTTGCATAATCTTACTAACAAACAAACGTAGCCTCCCTGGCTGAAGTAACAAACGCACCAATAGTTTCTATCTAACCAGGTTGTTTTCTCTCTCCTCTAGGTGGTTACTTCAGCACAGATAAGCCCAACCCGCGGGGGGAGATCTTGATCGGCGGGCCCAATGTAACGATGGGTTACTACAAAAACGAAGCCAAGAACCGTGATGACTTTTTCGTGGATGAGAAGGGCCAGAGATGGTTCTGCACTGGAGACATCGGGGAGTTCCACTCGGACGGATGCCTCAAGATCATCGGTAAGAAATCCACAAACCAGTGTATAATGCATGTGTGTTGTGGATGATGTTTGTTAGATTGTGACACGTTTACGGTCTCCTCCTGTAGATCGTAAAAAGGACCTGGTGAAGTTGCAGGCAGGCGAGTACGTGTCTCTTGGGAAAGTGGAGGCTGTTTTGAAGAACTGTTCTCTCATTGACAACATCTGTGCCTATGCCAACAGGTGAAATTCTGCAATTTTGTCTGAACAGACGCACTAAGAACAAACATTTAAGCTGTTCTTCACCCCTTCTTGGTCTCGAGTCATAACTTGATTTCTTTCTTTTTTCAGTGACCACTCGTATGTGATCAGCTTTGTGGTGCCGAACCACAAGCAGCTAATGGCGCTGGCGGAGCAGATGCAGTTGCGGGGCACATGGGAGGAGCTCTGCAACAACTCACAGATGGAGGAAAAGGTCCTTCGCATAATTACTGAAGCTGCTATCTCAGGTAGGAAAAACAAATCTGAGCTCGGAGAGAAAACACCAGATTCGGGGGCGACACCGTCTCTTGCCTTGTGCCAGACTTTTGCACTAGTGTCACACTGTAACTGTCACTCTCATATTCTGATATGTTACTTTCCTTCCTTTCCCCTGACCAGCAAAACTGGAGCGATTTGAGATCCCCAAGAAGATCCGGCTGAGTTCTGAGCCCTGGACTCCAGAGACTGGCTTGGTGACCGACGCGTTCAAACTGAAACGCAAGGAGATCAAAACGCATTACCTGGAAGACATTGAGAGAATGTACGGTGGAAAATAACACACAGACCCACACACAAACACATTTACACATGTACTCGCACACATACCCAAGGAACTCAGAGGCCTCTACCAGGACAACGTGGAGAGGAGCTAGTTAGAACAGGTAACACACACACATTAATACAGACACAAAGAGCGTCTCATACTCCTCCTCCTCGGCTTCCCTGCGACCAGCTTTGATCAAAACAGGGGAATTTGCTCTTGAATCCGACTTAATGCTTTCTGCGACGACCAAAAGGCAAGAAGGTCCCTCGCAGACAACGGAACGGAGCCAGACGCACACGATGCAACGCACTCACCACTCCTCTTTGATGGATTTTTTTTTTCATCCCCTCCGAGTTGCCATGACAACCGAGGCGGCACACAAAGTTTGATGTCTGCATGACTCGGAGCGAAACAAATGTCAGGCTAGACGAATCTGGATCAGTGTCAGCACGCTCCCCTCCCTCGCCCCCTCTTCTCCTATCTCTGCTGCTTCTCTTCCTTCCTCCCCCTTCTCTCTGGAGCCTTCCACCACTTCAGCATGGTGGTGGACTTGCAGTGCAGACACCTGGCAGAAGAAATGAATAGAAGGATCCTTCCTGGGCTTTGAATTCATATTCAGGTTGGAATCTATGCAGGGATCCCTATCATCTTATTTTTTTTAAATATGTGTTGCTAAGTTTCCCACATGTTTGGTTTTCAGCTTTGAAACATGTTCCATTAGTTTTTTGTTGTTGTATGTGACGAGTCTGTGTTATAAAGCCATGAGAGATTGAGCTATGAAGATGTTTTAAAATACTTTTTTCATTCTGTTATTTTATTGTTTTATTACGAGTGTTTATTTTACCTCTGGTTTTTGTTGACATTTTATTTTAAAGAGCTTTGTTTGTAAGCTTACTTCCTCCCTTTATTTGCTCATGTCCCAAAGTTTGTACATTCGAGTGTGTGTTTACTGACTTGACTCCAGTCCTCAACCCCCTCTGATCTCGCCCTTTGCAGCAGGGTCCAACATTAACAGTGTCGGCATCCTTTGGCATTTTTTTCAATTTCTACTATTTTGGCCCAAATTTAAATATTCTCCATATCGGAGCAGCGCCCCCTACTGGATGCCTCCCAACCTAAGTCTTTTGGGCTATTCTTTTGGCATCATTGATCCCGTTCAGACCTTCAGGTATTAACATCCGTCTTGAGTGATCCAATCACACGTGGACAGTGTTGAGCACAGGTGGGAATGTGCCCAAAATGCATCCTCAACACATCCTCAGATCCAATCACTCACGTTTGCAGGTGTTCTCGGAACCGTGTGACCTCGTTCTTTTCGCTGTGTGAATGCAATTGCGTCCTGGGCCACATATGAAGGATCGCCTGGCGCCTACTCAGCTGACGTCCTCTGACGAGCTACGGTTTCACAATTTATCAAACATGTTTTTATGCTTCTCGGTGCCATCAACACATATAATTATTGATGCTTTTCTTGAATGTTAAAATCGCTGCACACCTTCATTCAATCAGCCCCTCGTGACTTCACTCCCTCTCTTTCTCTGACAAAAAATTGTCATCGGACACATCTGTAAACATAAACTGGGTAAAAACATAATTTGATCTTTGGTAGCAGAGATAACATGCGTGTTTATTTGCACATAGAGTTGGGAAGTGAGATTTGATCACACGTGATGACAGGAGTCACGTTGAGGACTCATTTTAAAGTCGGGTGTGATCGGATCACTCAGGACGGATGTGAATACCAGGTGTGAACAGGGTGATGGATGTGCAGGAGCCCTGCCGCATCTGACCAATGACCTATGCATCGGAGGGATGTCTCTAATAAGGCAACTCAGCCTACTACAGAAAGATCTTTACAATAGCATTTCATTCCCTGGTTCCTTTTTTTTAGTGCAGCCGTACATGTTGCCCCTCTTGCCATAGGTCTTTTAACTTTTGTTACTTTTATCCCCTTCTGAATATGATATACAAAATGAATGTGCAATATTTATACACAAAATGTAAAGTGTGTTGGAAGGATAGTAATGCACAGACAGCCGCCCCTCCATAGTGTATGAATGTCTAGGCCTGTTACTGTCCACCTCAATGCATCGTGGGAAGTCTGTAGGATACAAATAAGCTGAGAAATATTAAAGGTGAGAACGGTAGAGACACTGATAAGGAAGTCTCGATGTTGCCCGTTTGAACGCACCATGCTGAAAGATGTGATGTTCTTTCTTCTTTTTTTTTTACATGAAACTTGTAAAGTGAAAAATTTTAACTTGGCATTGTAGAAACCGCATGATGAAATGTGTGCATCCGTACCAAAGCACCTAAATATATATTTGCGAGAGACAGAAGCCGGAGAACGGCGCTCCGAAGGAATCCCTCACTCCTTTAATTAATGGCGAGCAGACGCCGACCTGACCTTACCGAGTGCAGATAACGTTTCTCTATCTCCAAATTAGTTTATGTGTGTGATACCGTATGTGCAATGTATAGAAGAAGCTCTTGGATTCTGTTAATCGCCATTTATTTGAACCCATGTATAATGGACACATTGATTACTGTAGGTTTTTCGGATGATAGTGATACAGCGGCATCAGTAGAAACTTGCTTCCGCATCTCTTTGTTTTCTTTAGGTTTATGGACACTAGATTAAACTGTTCTGTCAGTGGTCAACGTCTTTCTTTCAGCTCCTTCTCTCAATGCAAACTCTGATTTGCTTGTACTGAGGACAGATAGCAGGACACACTAGGTACTCAAAATAGAACACTCACTAAATTATCTACTAGCTTAAGACACACCAAGTTATTTTAGCATGTAGAAATTTGAAGATTTATGTTAATGTAAATAACATCTCTCTCCTGGCGTTTCAGTGAAAAGTCAGATTACTGTGCTGTTTGCTGCTTTTTCCTCTGCCCGGCCAGAGGTGGCTAGTTGCCTTCAGACACACGTGAGCTATCTCCAGGTGTTTTTTGAGAATGTGAAGCACTCCCTGCGTTCCGTGGATAGCACACACGCCGTGTCCCACTATCTACACATCCATTTGAACTAACGGCAAAGCAAAGAGGGTGGGGGTGGGGTGGGATGTGAAGATGAATTTCACCTCTCCCGTTGTTTTCATTTGCGATGTAAATATGTCTCGAGGGGGTCGGGGGATTGATGATCAAACTACCAATAACTGTACAGGTGTAGAGCCTCCTGTTGACATATTTAATAATCTTTGTTACTGACAACAGCTTTGAGTCGCCTCCTCATTTTGTGTGGTGAAGCAGCCCAGCGAGTCGGGCTATTGCAAGTGTCTCCTTCCTTATTTATTTGTGATTTGGCCTTGGAAATTATGTAATGAAATAAACTAAAAGGTTTGTGTTGTAATCTCTCTCTCTCTCTCTCTGAATATGTTGAACACCTGAACGCAGCTTGTGAGGCGTTACGTGTGACTGGTACGATCAGCGGCTTGATTAGAATCATCCTGGAACCAGAGTTTCTATGGCAACGAAGGCCAACGTGTGTGTGTGTGTGTGTGTGTTTGAGTGAGTGTGGTCTATGAAAGACTGTGGTGCCAAACAGAACATGCAGTTCTGGGAGTCAACCTTCAATCACAGCTTATAAACAAAGGGCTTTTTTAAATTTTATTTCCTTTCAGGCAGAGTCAGAGTTTGAAGATATTAAATCACGTGTGTGTGTAGTCTGTTTATTAAAGCTGGTCCTCCTGCTCTGTGTCTGTACACCTGCTGCTTTATGGATATAAGTCTGTGCAGCCGGTTGGCACAATGTCCACTAATCAATTCACTAAGCATCAAAACCTAAGCTTACATCAATATCTGGCTACAGGTAATGGTTATTTTTCAGTATCAGCTAATGTCTGGGTTTATTAAAGACATCACTTTGACGTATTTTAATTTGTTATTTGAGCAACAGTCCAAACTGCAAATATATTCATTATACTATCAAAGAAGATCGAGGAAACCCATAAATATTCACATCAGCTGGAACCAGACGATTTCTTTACATCTTTATGCCTCTGATGATCCAATTAGAATTTAGTGGTTACAGGTCTCGGCCACTCTGACCTCACGAAATACGTTTTTTGACATAACTCAAGAAGTTCTGCAGTAATTATGAAGAAATTAATCATAAATGTCAAACAGGATAAAATGGTGGAAGTAATGAGGGTCAAAGGTCAACGTCACCGCGACATCATAATGTTCTGCCGAAACCTTTTCTGGCCAAAGTTTAATATAAAACAGGAACAGAAAAGATCATATTTCTGCAACTAGGCAAAGGCATGAAACCACGAGGTGGTAACAACAGTTTTTTTTCTCCTGATGATTGACTAATCAGATAATTAGATCATTGTTTCAGCTCTAATCTGCATTAGAAAAGCTGCAGGCAAATAAAGGAGGCAGTTATTTCATATTTCATGTAGAAACAATGTAAACCTGCGACTGTCTTTGTTTCCAGTTTGATTTGTTGTGTCTTAATCTGCCTCCTAGTTTTGAGGTTTGCTCAAACAGTGAATCCAAATCAGTAGAATTCAATTTATCTAAATGAGACTATATGTAAAGTTCACAAAGCCAAATAAATCCTGTCATATAATTAGAATAAAATCTGAAATCCTGTTGATCTGAACTGATTTACCGGAGGAGGAAAAAGCAGTTCTCTCGTTCTGCTTCATTTACGTCGACATATCCCGGGTGGAAAAAGCAATCTGTCACAATATGAGTGGTTAAAAATCTGCGTCTGTGTTTCTTTTAAAATAAAACAGTCGCTGCAAGACCACGGAGAGACGAGCAATTCTCTCCTAACCCCTCCTCTCCTCCTCTATTCCCTCCATCTAACCCTATGGGACTAGTGGGTGAGTCAGAGGCATAATGCTCCCTTCATTAGCCCACTGATTCTGACATGCACACACACACACATGTACACATCATACAGTCTATGGTACACACACACAAGCACAGAACAGAGTGGCTTTACCACAGCAACAGAAGCACCACAAAGCAGGAAACACTGAAGGACATCTTCCATATGGTATGAATGTGATTTGTGTGTGCGTGTGTGAGTGTGTGAGTGTGTGCGTGTGTGTGTGTGTGTGTGTGTGTGTGTGTCCTTGTCTTCTCTTTACTCTCTTAACTCTCTTAACTCTTTCATCCAACTATTCTCTCTCTTTCTCTCTCTCTCTCTTGGTTTCTCTCTCTCGCTTGGCTCACTCTTCCTGTCGAGTTATGACTCAGAAGTGCGCAAAAAACTTTTATCCGTGTTTGTGATTTATGCGAACACTCCAGCGCGAGCCAATAAGCCATATTGGAGTTTGCCATAACTCTGGAGAGGTTGGTGCTGGCTGGCAAATACTGTGAGTAATTACATATGAGGCTGAAAGATGGCGGTGCGGCGAGGACTGGGACTGAGATATGACCCTGGAAGGTACACAGAGGTTCACGGAAAGGTTGAATTAGCGAAGTGATGTCTGGGGGCTTTAGGGCAGCAGGGGAAAAGGTGAGATTTCCTTTTGATTTCCTGATGTATTCTTTTTTAATTACCCAGTTCAACCTATCGAACCCTTTGGGAGGTCCATCCATCCTTCATCTATACCAGGAAAAAGGTCGAGGGGGGTGGGGGAGCTGAAGCCAATCCTAAACGGGCAGGAAGAACATGCAAACTCCACACTGAGATTTGAACCAATCACCTTCTTGCTGTGAGGCAAACCACTGCACTGCCATGCCCATCATCACAGCTGTGTTGAAATACACAATTCAAATACATCAAAAAACACTTTGAATTCACCTGCAAGGAAAACCATGTCACAATTTAAGGGTGAAAAATGGAAGTAACTAAAATGAGATACTGGTGCATGCAAGAGGTAAATGCACGAGTCTGGATAAGAAGGGATGAGTGCGGGAGGGAGGCGAGGATTAAAGAATCTGGGTAGGGATGAGGTAAGGAGGATAAAGGGATGAGGGAAGGAGGATGAAGGGATGAGGGAAGGTGGATGAAGAGATGAGGGTAGATATAAGGTGAGGAGGATGAGTGGATGAAGGAAGGAGGGTTAAGGGATGTGGGAAGGAAGATGACGGGATGAGGGTAGGATTGAGTGAAGGAGTATAAAGGGATGAGGGAAAGAGGATAAAGGGATGAAAGAAGAAGGATGATGTGATGAGGGAAGGAGGATGAAAGGATGAGGTAGGGAGGATGACGGGGTGAGGGAAGGAGGATAAAGAAATGAGGGAGGGGGGATAAGGGAGGGGGGATGAAGGGATGAGGGGAAGGAGGATGAAGGGAGGAGGGAAGGAGGATGACTTACCAGTTTTAAAAGCTCTAATGACACAATATATGTTGTGTTTAAACACAGCATGAGCCTAATTTATTCCTTTCATTTAATCATATAATTAAACAGTGGAACAAGCAGATACGAGGTCCATTTATTTTTATTTGATGTAGTTAAAGAGCAAATTTACTTTGAATCTCCTGCAGGGGCATTCAGGGAGAACGTGTCATGTAAACAGAAAGTTAGTGAATGGGATTCGCTGCACCCCCCTCCTGCTGCTTTTGTTTTTCTTTTGGGTTGGAAGGTGTCAGGCTGACCTCTGGCTCCACGCCTGGTAACTGGTTGCTGCACCACACCGGGCACTGGCCGCCGGCTTAAACCCAAGCTGCGCCGCCGTGATGCGAAGGCCAAAGTGGAGGTGCGTGCCAAAAAACGTGTGAGGTCTGCTAATGAGCTCTGAGCTGAGAAGCGTAGGGAGGGAGGGCATGAGAGGCGGTGGGAGAGGCTACTGATACGTCTCGGCGATGACTCACCGATGCTGGGTATTTATAGCATCAGCAGGGAGGGAGGGAGGGGGGTGCGGGGGTGGAGGAGCGAAGGGGGCAAGTGGTTTGGGAGTCGCCCAGGACGGCATCATCACACTGCCGACTGGGAGTGGTGGAGGGAGAGACGGGGTGATGGAGCATCAGGGAGGAGAAGAGGAAGAGAGGGACGAGGATGGAGGGGGGGAGCAGAGGAGGAGGGTGGAGAACAAGCAGGAGAGGAGGCAAAGAGGATGGATGAATGAGACTGAGCATGACGGAAAGATGAGAGGATGAACTGTGGAGACGAGAATAGATCAGCAGTGGACGAGAATATGTAAGAAAAACAACAAAATGAATCCCACTGCAGAGACGACTGTGGACACACTGGCGGGTCATAAAGACTCTATTCACTCACATGTTGAGTTAACAAACATCCAAATGTATGTTTGAGCTGCTGCGTCACCGAATATCCTCAAACATTTGTCAAAAATAAAACATACAGTCCACTTCCCTGCAGCCTCACAGTCACACCGGAGCCAGCTGGAGTCATGCTGAGAGGACAGGAGGAGGTGGCAGACTGCGATGGACATAAAAATATCTCTGGTTGCTGGGAAACATCTAAAATAATCACACCAAAAATATGTTACATGCACAAACAAATGAGGGAGGCACACTGCTCCCATGTGATAATGATCATATGAGCATTGATACCATAACTGACTAATTTATCGTGTTAATTAATTGGATACTAATTCAGATCCCCCGGTTTTGACAAAATGTTATATTCCCACATGGTGTGTTTTTTTTTTTCCTCCTCTTCTCATTGACAGAATTTCTTCATCCAAAAAAACATCCTACCTCCGCCTCTGGTGACGACAGCCAGTGCGTCACGCCGCCCTCCCTTACACCGTAGACACTAAGATGATCTGTGCATGTGTACGCATATCCACATACACACTGTGAGGGAGTGGACACGAGCACACACACACACACACACACACACACACACACACACACACACACACACGCACACAGCACCGGTAGTTTGAAAAGGAATGAGTCAGAAGCTGAAGGTGAACACTTGCCAGCCATTAATAAGTACAGGGTAAAAAAGAAGTGAAGGGATGGGAGGATGGTGGTGATTGTATTAATAATAATAAATGAAGGGAGGAAAATGGAGGTTAGGTGAGGCTGAGATGGAGGAGAAGTTAAGGAGAGACAGTGAAAATGAGTGCAGTGATTTTTGAGGATCAGGTTTGTGATGGTGGAGGCGAACGGGTAGATGGGATCGAAATGGAGACTTCATTGTAGAGAGAGCTGGTGTAGAATTTAAAAAACAGAGCTCAGGAGCAGAACTTCAGGACCAATTGAAAAGCATATGGCGTCCTGCATGCTCATCAATAGGTGTTTAGACAATGAACTGCAAAATCCCCCAGTCTGCACTCATGTCCTGGTATTCCTCTTACTTATACATACCTATTTTTGAAGTGATACGATATGTTTTAGTATACTCCTGGGATATTATAGCCATTGATATATACATATATTCATAAAACACATTATGTATACCTGCCTACATACTTATGGACTATATACAACAGTCTATATAGGCAGATATGTATGTTTATTTCAATCATTCTTACACACAAAGCACAATTACAGTGTACATATACTCATGCAATCATCCTGTGGCATACTCTACAAATTCAGTCTGTAGTGAAAAGTGTATATTATGTACATATTCTCTGCATTTTTATTTAATTCAGTCTTTTATTTTATATCATTGCCTATTTTATTCTATATTCATATGTTCTCTTGTCTACTTCTTTATGACTAACCCTATCTGCTGCTGTCTTATCTCATCTTATCTTATTTTATCTTATCTTATCGCATCTCATTTAATTTGATTTGATTTCATCTTATCTCTCTGCTGTCTCAAATAACAATACCTCTAAATATATCGGACTTATCTGAAAAACGAAATAAAGAAGCCTGCATTTAATGATATGACGCATCTGTATATCATTTCTACACTTAGGTTTGTTTGGATTGAGCGACTTCCAGCTTCTCTGAAGATGACCATTAGCAGAGGTGGAATGGAGGCTCAGCTCATTAATGCAGAGGTATTAAGTCCACTCTCACTGCTCGGCTGTGTTCCTGAGGTGTTACGTGGACATCTGCCCTTTTCAAAAAGCCTGTGCCTGTGCATAGAATCTCCACCTTCATTCCTCTCCTACTCTCCTTCAGTTTTCCTCTCTCTCAGACAGCTCGTTTCCTCCCCTTATATGTCTGCTCCTCTGTCCTAATGGCTCAGACAACATATCTGGGCTCTAATCCCCCAACCCCCCCCCCCCCCCCCCCCCCCCCCCCCCCCCCCATCTCTGTCCTTCGCTGAAACCACCTGCCTCTTGAAGACAAGGGACCACACTTTGACCACAGTAATTGGAGCAAAGGGAGGGATGAGCCGGATGGCTACAACAGAGGAGAAGGAGTAATGAATGCAAGCCACCAAGAAAATGAACTGGCTGAAGAAATGAAACGTCTAATCGAGGAGAGGAGGAGGATGACAACCAAGTGGGAAGAGAGGAGGGTGGGAGACGAGAGACAACGAGGCGGCGTCACCACGGAGACGGTTGAGGAGAAGGTGAGCCATGACAACGGGCGTGCCATTCTCTCCCCCCACCTCATGACGGGCTGATGGGGGTGAAGAGGTGAAGACTATAGTAGGAGGATAGAAACACTGGAAGAGAAGAATAACCACGTGTCCCTGTCACCATTCTCTCTCTCTGTCACAGCGTTTATCCACCTCCAGTGACGCTGCATCATCTTTGAATGTTGTTTTTCACTAGAAGAAATTCAAGGCTGAGGTGATTAAGTGTTTGCGAATTCTACAACCTTGGCTCTTGGTTCAAATCGCAGGTCCTTGAGCTGAAATTAAAGCTGTAGAGCAAGAATCCTGAACACACACAAAAGATCTGAACTCCAGCTTTGTGACGCTCTGTGTGTGTGAGTGTGTGTGAGTGAACAAAAGGGTGTGTGTGTTTTTTGCCGTAGTGACGCATACTAGCCACGGCTGAGCTGATATCATCCTCTCCCCACAGCTTTGATCGACATGTGGGTAAACAGCAGCAGTGTTCCAATTGACTGCTGTAGGTTTACAGACAGATGGAGGAGGTGGGAGACATTATTTAGATACAATGCAGTGATCTGAGAGATAGTGGGGTGGAGAGACAGAGAGAAAAATAAAATCACAATTTTGGACAATAGCTGAAACCTTTCGAGTCACTCAATTTTAAAACTATTTCAACCATAGAGGTGAGATTTGGGGAAAGAGCAACTAATAATATCACAGAATTCGATTTCAAATAATAGTTTGTGCTTTAAGTTTGACTGGAGAGAGTAAGCTTAATGTGGTCGTTTGTCTCTGTGTATCAGCCCTGGGATACGCTGGCGAGCTGTCCACGGTGTACCCCACCCCCTGCCCAATGTCAGTTAGGATTGCGCCCCCCTCAGGCGACCCGGAGGGCCACTTCAGGCAATGATGCAGCACTTCTGGCTTTCTTATGGCCCAAACAAAATGGATGTGAACCTAAAGTGGCCCACCATGTGGTAAATGGTGAATGTGGCCCAAATAGCACAACACTAACAATCTTTGGCCCCTTTGGTTGACATGCGGTATTGCTGTGGCTTACTTGTGGCCCAGATCTGGCAAACAGGAGCGGACCACCGGTGTGCCATCATTCCATGTGGTATGTGGGCCAGATGTGGGATGTATGAATAAATCCGGGCCAAAGCTATTTTGCCATGTGGGCTATAGGATAAGCGTTATAGATAATGGAGGATGGATGAATAACTCTGTGGATCAGGAGTCTCTTTTGACCATATATACAGTAGAATTTTCCTATTTTGGCCATGTAGTTTTAGGTTTATTGCAAAGAACCACCGATGTTTTCTTGATTTGTTGATGATTTTCCTTGCACTATTAATCCCTTTTTCAATCTTGTCTTATTCATCTCTTTATTGTTTGTTTTTTTATCCCTTGGTATGCCTGCTCAGAAACAGAGCAGCCACACACATTTCACTGCATGTTTGACCTTGTAACTCTGTGCATGTCACAAATTAAAAAATCCTTGAATTTCTTCAAGCAGATGTTCAATTTGGCCTGGAGCCTTTCAGATTGACCCTTCCTGCAGATGTATATGTGTTTGCTACCTGAGGTTTATCTCCACATTTTGAGCAGTAGAGCTCCCCTATCCTGCTCCTTTTCGGGGATAACCACTGCAAGATTTCACGAAGACAACAACAAACCTTTTCCTGAATGTGCAACAGATTATTAATTGGGGAGGAAAAGGAGCAGCTCAGTATATAACACTGTGCATCCAACAGTATTAACATCAATATCGTTGCCAACAATTACTTTTGTATTTTGCAAGAATAAATCAAATTTGCATATAGACAGATGGAGATGGAGAAAGTCTCAAAGTAATGAAAACCAGGAAACAAAGCCAATGAGAGTGGCACTAAGGACTCTTGATCTAATTACATATGATTTTCCTCCTTCCATGCTGCAATTCTCATCAATGGAGAAAAAGAGAGTGAGGAAGAGAGAGAAGATGCAGCAGTGCTGTTTAGTGGAGAGTTTTCTTAACGTCTATAGTAACAATGTGGGTCCGTATGGAACGATGCACACAGACAGCACATCACAAGCCCCGGAGGCAGGAATCATGGAATCATTCAGTGGATCTTCTGCCACCAGGAACCTGCTGGGATTTGATTTTTTAAAACCTCTGATCCATCATTCAGAGCCATCATCTTGCTCTCAAGGGACTGATATGACTAACACAACAACAGTTACACAGACAAATAGACAGTTTATTTATATATATATAAAAAACATATACACTATATATAGTTTTATCCACTGAGACTTTTTCCAAAGTGATCAATAGCTTAGATACTGATGGTTGGGTTTGAATAAAACCCATGTCCCTCGACAAAGTAATTTTTGTTCTTTGTTGTGTTGCATCGTGACTCACTCACATCATAGCAACCATATGAGAAGTTATTTTTAGCTCTTGCACAATGTGGTAAGAAAAAAGGCACATTTCAGCCTTACTGGCTGAAAGAAAAAAAACAAGTATACCTGTGTCCTGTAAATAGACACAACCTCCGACAATAAAATGGCTTTGAATCTGGACAGATATTCCCTTCTAAAATATTGTGTCTCAGCTTTCATTCGCTGTATAAAATATTGATCACATCCACTCTTGAGTCCACACAAGTGTGACATTACATCTGTCATTGCTCAGCCAATTAAATGAGCTGAACGTTTGCGTTCGTCTTCATGCAGCCTCTGAGAGCTTGTTCATTTTGGATAAAATTGAAAGCGGATAATGAGCATATTCTATTATCGGTATCTTAATGGGAATGTAACCTTTAAATGATTGATGCTGCAGCGTGCGGGCAGTCATGACCTCTGGAGCTGCTGCTGCTCAGGGTGGAGGAGGCTGTTTTCTGAATGGATAGATGTGATGTCAGAGGAGTGATGCTGTGCGATTATACAACACATCGTACAAACCACATCCCCCTCCTCTCCATTGGTCCTCCCATTCAGTTTTATCCCCCATTTTCTTTCTATTTTTTTGTGCAGACACACACACACACACACACACATTGGTGGGAACTTAAACAAGCCAGCGCACAGCAGCACCCAGGCAGATGGATGTGTTGCTTTTTACCGTCAGGAGGCTCTCTGCAGAGAGCCGGCAGCTGGTGGTATATACGTTCAAGTAAAAAGCACCTCCAACGTTGCCAAAGTCTTTTTGCGATGATGACGCATCATGTGCTGAAGGTTTTTTCTTTTACCAGTTTAATGGATGTGAAAGGATCACAACACGGACTAAATAAGGATCATATTGGATGCAATTAGATGTGCAATGAAAGTGAGGGGGCTGGCCAGAGCAGGTCTAAAATGGAAGAGCACTTATATGGGATGTCAGAGGGCATTGAGTGGAATAGTTAAATCACTTTAGATGGTATGGAGGAGACTTGAAGCGGCTGGAGCATCAGTGAGGGTAAAACCATCCTAATGCAGCTGAATAGGCACACAGGCTGTAGACAGAAACAAAGACTGGAGCAGGGAAAGCATGAAACAGGAGTACTGGAATGTACGTTATTACATTTCATTTAAATGTTTATTACTTTTAAAGCATTGGGCTGAAAATCATGGTTTGTGAAAGCGCTGCACATACAGCGTATGATGAATATGTGCGTGGAGCGGTGACTTGTACTGTAAATTCCTTTGAGTATAAAAAAGTGCTTTTTAAATGCAGTCCATTTACCATTTGTTTCCCCAAGAGGAATAGTTTGGAAAGCATATTGCGATAAAGCGTTTTTATATCTGTTTTTTCTTCCTAAAGAGAAACTAAGAATTAGATAGTAAGAGGACATTATTATGGTTTCTCAATCAGGGATGGACCCACTTTCGCACATAGAAAGATTATTTTGGCTCAGACACCAAACACTGTCATCCGACACATACCACATGGAATGATGGCACACGGGTGGTCCGCTCCTGTTTGCTAGATCTGGGCCACAAATAAGCCGCAGCAATACCACATGTCAACCAAAGGGGCCAAAGGTGGCCCAGAGTTTAGTATTGTGCTATTAGGGCCATATTCACCATTCACCACATGGGCCACTTTAGGTTCACATCCAGATTACACTTTGCCTAGAGCACCACATGTCTACCAAAAAAAAGGCCCACATTTGTTTTGAGATATTTGGGTCACATTTACTATTTTGCAAGTGGACCACTTTAGGTTTACATCCATTATCTTTAGGCCACAAGAAGGCCAGAAGTGCCGCATCATTGCCTGAGGTGGCCCACATCCGTACGCTACGTGGTGAGATGGTTCAATGAAAAAGTCCTAACTCAAAATCAGGCCTACATGATGCTTGCATTTATTAACATAACCCCTGTTGTTTGCTGGATGATATTAAAAATAAGTACTTAATTAGTAGTATAGGTTTTTGATCTCAAACTTTGCCACCACCCTTTGCAGGTGCCCCCTTTATCTTTGTCAAGATGCAGAATGCTGGAGCTGTGGCCCCCAGCCGACAGGAGGGTGTCTATCACCGTCACTGTCAGCGGGGGGGGGGGGGGGGGCGGGGGGAGAGTGAGAAGAGTTCATGAATGAATGAGAGAGAGAGAGAGAGAGAGAGAGAGAGAGAGAGAGAGAGAGAGAGAGAGAGAAGTGAACTGCGACAGCAACTCCGTGGTGGTTTGAGCCTGTGAGTCATCGCTACAGGGTTTAACTCTTTACGTGCCATGGCGACGACAAGTGACGGTGAAAGCTTCCCACTGTTTTACACTCAGATGGCTGTAAATGTTCATTCACGACCCCCCAGTGAGAAAGCGAATACTTACTTTGGCACATTATTATGGGACTTTTCTGAAATCAAGTTACATCTCAATAAACGAGAACCTCACTGATGCTCAGAGAGAATATTTATCCCTTTTAATTTAGCTCTCCAAAGTCTGCTGAAGCAAGTTTAGGAGTTGAAATTCCCCCCGAAGATCATTCACATAAACATATCAACTGTGTCTTCCGACTATTAAACGTCTCTCCGGTCAGAATACTTTCTACTGAGCGGTGCTGATGTGCAACAGACTGCACGGAGGGGCTATTTTTAAATACGGCCATATAGCATATCATAAACCTGAATCATTTATATGGATTTTTTTTCCAGGAGCGGGCTATTGCGTGTGTTGTGTGATGACGCGGTGGTCAGGTGTCTCCTCATAAAACGAGGGGAGCTGTCCAAGTGCTGAAAACAGAAGAGAACTGCACCGCTTCGGAGGAGATGCTATCAACCCTCACCACTGTCTGAGCTTTATTTCCAAAGGTAAGACGCACATTTCATTTTAAAGCTTCTAGTTATTTTTATTTTAGTTCAAATAAAATGCCTCTCCAAATGTATTCGATAGGAAGGTGTTGTTGTTGTTTTTTTCACCATCTTCGCAGGTCTCGACTCTTGACACAGGGCTGTTCATTGTGTTGAAATACATCAACAATTGGCGTTTACATAGAGTTGTGTTGTTGCTATGGTGAAATAAAGGGCAAGGGAGAGATAATATTTTTTAATGATGGCTTATGTTGTTAAGAGGAAATCGGATGCTGAGGTTGCCCATAACAACGCGGGGAGTGACTCATCCAGTGATGTGAATGTGTCTCCACACGCAGGAGCATCATATCATTCAATTTGCACAGCGTAAGTCCCAGATAGGCAGACAGCGCTCGGATCAAAACAGACTCCCTCACGCTTATGCTTTCGAGCAAGGTTTTGGTAAAAAGGTAAAATGTATAGAAATATACACATCCTGGTGGTTTTGCTTTGTTTTGTTTCCCCCTCTGCTTCGCTAATAATTCGTGCTCTCTTGATTTCCAGGTAACAAATAGCCTATAATGCTGCATTTCCACCACAAGTTGCCCACGGGGGGAGCCGTGGTCCTGCTCGCCTTCCTCCTCCACGGATGCGCCGTGCAGGCTGCGTCTCTCCCCCGCCACTTCAGGCTCCGAGGCGGGGAGAGTGAGGGGCAGCCGGCTGCCTACCCACCGAGCCCCGACATGATGAAAGCCCTGGAGTACATTGAGAACCTGAAGCAGAGGAACGGGGGCCGACCTGAGCCCGCGGATTACGACGAAGTGGACAAGTTCAAGATCCTGCTTCAGCTCGCCGCGCAGCAGGACGAGAGTCCCGGGGATCGCCAGCCTGCTCCCGGCGCGCAGAGGCAAGACATTACCGCCGAGCAGCTGATGAAAGCCCTGCTCAAGTCTCTGCAGGATCAGGCCGGGAGGGAGGCGAAGCTCAGCCCCGCACCTGCGCCCAGGAACGACCGCCGAACGCACAGGCACCGCACCAAAGACACCGAAGTCCCCCAGAGCGCACCGTCTGAATACGGCAATTTCCCCAGACCCCACAAGAAGTACCCGCTGATGTTTGAGGATGAGGAGAACACAGACGCGTCAAAGCGCGCCACGGAGGACCTGGACGAGCAGTACACTCCCCAGAGTCTCGCCAATTTGCGCTCCATCTTCGAAGAGCTTGGGAGGATGCCCACGCTCGGCGGCCAGAAGAGAGACTTGTTCGGGGACGACGACGACGAGGAGGAGGACGGGTTCAGCCTGAGGAGCCCGGCCTACGAGGACGTGGCCGGAGGAGAGGAGTGGGTCCCCGTGGAGGAGAGGGAGGAGACGGAGGAGATGGTCAACGGCAGCCACGAAGAAATGGCACGGGCGCTCGGTGAGCAGGAGGAAGCCGAGAGGGAGGAGATGCAACGCCGGGCCAACCAGAACCAAGAGGGGGCTGATGATGACACCAAGCTGGTAGATTATTACCTGTTGAAAGTCCTGGAGATGAGCGACCAGACGCAGAAGAGGGAAAAGACCGGGGAGCAGAGAAAGAGACTGATCCGCCCCTCCATCGTGGATCCCCGGACAGTGAGGGAGCTGCTGGAGCTCTCCCTGAAGCTCCACGTCCCCCCACAGGACCTCATCGACATGCTGCTCACACAGGAGCTCAGGAAGCTGCACCGCGACCGCCAAGCCCCGGTGCGCTACACCACCAGCCAGACCCCAAAGATCAGGTACTACAGCCGCAGACTGCCCGTCAAGAGCAAGCCCCCCGTTGAGGACATGGACAGGGAGGACTTTTTAGACATCATCGGAGTGGAGACCATCAGCAACGAGTATCCCATTGTGCAGAGACCGATGAAGACCTCTCCCTCCTCGGACAGAATCCCACTGGCGTCAAAACCCCCTGCAAATCCAGGTCCGGTCAAAATCCCTTCTCCCGCCGGACGCAGGGAAAACCTGTTTTTATCCGAGCTCAACAAGATGCCCCTGAAGCGTCAGTCCGACGGTGCCAATGATGAAGATGAGGACGACGAGGACGGCGGTGACGTGGAAGACGAGGTGACGACCTACCTGGCGGCCAAAATCCTCACGGAGTACCCCAACACCATCGCCAAGCGGGACACCCAGGCGCAGCTGAAGGGCCAGTTCCCCTACGAGCTGTACGAGCGCGCCATGAAGGACTACCTGGGCCAAGCGGACACTGCGCTGAGGCCGGTGGCCAAGAGGGAGAGCGAGGTGGCCACGGAGGAGAGAGTAATGCCCACGGAGGTGCAGGGGAAAGAGGAGACACCGGCCAAGACCTCGGCTCCACAGACCGTGAACGAAGAGGAAGAAGGGCACCGTGAAATGACAGTGGCAGGGATGTAGCCCTATCCCCCCCTCCCCCACCCACCCCCACCCTGCAAGACGCACGAAATTATGAATATAGTATTTATACTGTCTCAAAAATAAAGTTTGGTGGACGTGATCTAGTTTACAAACATTTCTATTATATGAACTATAGCTGGTATGACTAATGTCACCCCCAATGAAAATCAACTATAGCAATCGTACAGGTCCAACACAATTTTGTGAAAAAAAAAAATACTAGTCCCTACTTGCTGCAAGAATATTTTAGAAATATTATCATTATAGAGTGAGGATATTAAAGGTGCAATCCGTGCACAGACGAGGAGAAGGGGTATCCTCTAAACACCTTGATTGGATGTAAACCTGTTGTTACTCAGAATTTGCCAATGAATACACTAATATTAAAACAAAAATTATAGAAGTTTTGTGATGTTGTTCAAAGTTTGTTAACATTAATGGTGTTTGTAAGCAGGCCTATATTTTCAACTATAATCAGCTGAGTGATGGTAAAAAAAAAAGCTTATTTTTCATGTCAAACTATACAAATACATATGTGAATATACATGTAAATTATAAAGTATATTGCTGACTGGGCCTTTAAGAACACAGTGTATACAGTATAATGGCAGGGGTACAATAGGAATATGTTTTTCTTATAGGACAGCGTGCCGGGCTGAAATTGAGCAGGGTCGTGACTCGTTCTATATTCAGGGTTAGTGGATGTAATGTTACTACTATTATGGATAGTTATTTCCAAGTCTAAATATGAGACCGTCGCCTGCCTTCCAACCCTTTCATACTGCGAAGCTCTGTATCGTTGGCCTACCAGTGGTTGTGCTCTGTATGCTCATTTTTAAACCATTTTGTACATGTTCAATAATGTGTGATGAATAACAGATGAATAAAGCATCAGCGGTATTATTTTTCTCCTTGCTGAGTTGTGTTGCCTTATTAAAACAATTTTTTTTTTAAATCACACCATAGACATACAGGTTTATCAGAGGAAGCTGGGAAAATATCATGTTGATCTTTGGCTTGGTTTCATCAACACTCATTTATTAAGGTGGATTCCTTTGATAAGAAATAAATCAAATACAAAATGATTAATCAAAGCAGACTGTTTTATCAAAATACATATTTTAAACATAAGCTTCAATATCATACATTTCACATCATGAAAAACAGTGATGTTCACACCCACACGAGCAACGGCTCATTTTCAACACCAATGATCCCACACAATAATAATATTTTATACAGAGTAAAAACATTATGAAACATACCATAATTACTTTCATTCATAATTTGTTATTTGCTAATGTAAAATTATTTATTTATAACTTCACAGAAATTCTGCATCATTTTCATGCAAACAGTCCACATGGTGTTTTTGGAACAAAGATATCCAATATCCCTGGACCTGTATTACTACTTCATTCACTTTTTTATGATAATCAATATAAAAGCATTACTCCCCAACCCCTTCCTTCACTTGAATGCATAACTATGAACAAACACACTTACTCTCAAATCAGGTTATATTGCCTAGAGCAGGAGCAGACATTCAAGACGGCAACTTTTCCCTTTGAAAATGTGCAGTAGAATCAAAGCTAATCCCGTTTTCCACATTCAGAAACGTCTTGGACTCGTGCACAGTACACTTGGTTCCTGTATTCCTCCCCCATTTATGTCCCTTTTCCATGATTTAAAATGCAGGTTTGCTCATATACTCCTCCATGGTCTAGGAAAAAAAAGGCACAAACAAGAATAATTAGCCTTTAGCCTCTTTGAAATACATCATGATACAATTAATATTCACTGGCACATGTATATAATCACCTGTCATAAAGTGCTGAGCACACCAACAAACGATAGATGACTAACACAAGCACATCTAACCTTTCTGTCCATATTCAAGGTGATCCAAACAGCTCCACCTCATACCACTCACTGCTGTCATCCTGAAGCGATAATGGTCACAATGAATGGGAGGCTATACTGCACATAAGCCAACTCTAGATTAGAAGTGTTAGTCAGCGCTACTCAGAACAACAGAACGACACACCCAGTGAAACTACAGTAGCACACAGAGCCAGGGACGCTACAGGGAGAACGGGAAGAATTAGTCAAAAACTTGTTTTAAAACCTACGCCACGTTCCAGGGAGATCTGTCTCTCACTCGCCATAACACGGGCAGAGAGAGAGAGAGAGAGAGATACACACACACAAGCACACGCAGAAGGGAGGAAAACCAGCAGCACAAACACAAATCTATTCGAAAAAGGTGCAACAGCTAATATTCAGAAGCCTGTTAGCTATGGGAAGGACAAAGACACACCAGGGACTCAGCACCACCACTGTTAATTGATCTCATTTTGACACACACACTACTTGCTGGTAAGCTCACACACAAATTGAGACAAGTTCTCATGATGGAGCTTGATACAGCATTTGTGGTAAATGTTGTTTGGTAAATTACAAGGAAAATCGATTTCATCTTAAGCTTTCTAATTACCCCACAACCGAGATTTGAGAAAATATATAATCACCTCTAAACAAAACTCCAAATCATGTCACTATTCCTTTAATGATTCTGATCCATGCAACACACGTTACATGGTCACACCACAGATGCAAGCCACGCCCTGTGTTGTTTCTGAGTGTTTGCGTGTGTGTCACAGCAACTCACCTCCTGTAGCATGTCCGAGGCTTCGATACAGCGATTCACAATCTGTTTGGAGGTTTCTTGTATCTCACCGCCAATAAGGAACTCATCCAGGATAAAATAGGCCTTCTCAAAGTTAAAGATTATGTCCAGCTCACACACCTGAGAGGAGGTACGAGGGCGGATAAGCCGGTTATTATTACGATACAACATACATATGGAAATTGTCAGATTTAAAATGCTTGATATATTTCCAGTAATATGCCCTTGATTTAAGCCACAGTTAAAGCAACATTATGCAACTTCACCTCACCCTGAACGCCTGTTTAGTCTGATAGTCGCATCTTAAATCATCAGAAACGGGAACTGCAAGTTCAAGAGTAATGCCGAACTGTAGATCAGTCACATAGACTAACATTGAAAAATAAATACTTGCAATTATTAAACACACAAATGATTGAAGTTCTTTCAAATTAAAGTTTAAAATTGTGTTAATGTAACTTGTTAACTTCAAGTTGATTTTTATTTGGATCTGCACCGAATTGCACAAACACAAATATCAGTCCCCTTTTTTTTTTATCATCAAGATCCATGAATTCTTCTCTGAGAAATCAACTGTATAACACAATTTTAAAGAAAGTAAAAAAATCCCTGGATCTGCAACAAAACAGGTTCGTCCTTGAGTCACGCCCTAACCCTCCACAAACTGTCATGGAAATCTTTTGAATAATTTTTGCATAATCCCGCAGACAAACACAGACAAAAAGAAAACCCTCCTGAGATGTCAAACTTAATTCATTTGTGTGTTAACAATAGAAAATAATCTTTTAAGGTGGAACAACAATTTTCTTTTTTTCAGTGTAGAAGTCAGTAAGAAGAGTGTATCTCCATTATTTAGTGAGGAAACTTAAAATATATCATGAAATCTGAGCAGAGTTTGGTGTATTTGTTACAGCTGGAGCTCTTCGGACTCAGGAAGCAGGGGATCGTGAGGACATGGAGGCCGAAATAGCTGATCACCATGTGTGGCTGCAGAGGGCGCTGTTGCTCAGTAAAAGTTGCATAGCGTTGCTACCAGAGAGTATAGTTGCATATTGAATAAAATATTGTGAAACGCAGTGAAATACATTGCCAAAGTACTTGTCCAGCAGCTCCACATAACGATGAATAACCTCCAGGGCTAGGAGCTCATTCTCATCATTGTCTATGGCCAAGCAGAAATACAAGCTTGCATACCTGAGGGAAAAGGTGACATTATTATAAACTGGCATGGATGGAGATAAATATTACACAGCAGCTGAAACAAAGACGCCTGCTGGCTAAGACAGTCATTTAAACAAACATGTGGAGGCAGCATCCACCTCTTGTAAATGATTTTGAGGTCTTTCCAGTGTAGGAAGTTACAGGAGCGGGGTTGCCGTGCCAACACCATGGTGGTCATGTCCCTGATGATCTTCCTCTTCTCTCGCTCTGAAATGGGTGTGAACCACTTCTGCAGACGCAGTTTCCCCTGGCGACTGAAGAGCAGCAGGAAGCGCATCTAACAACACAGACACACACAGGGATCAGAGGGGCAATCATGATACATGCATGGACTGTGGGGGTGACTTGTATGAGCAAATACACAGTCATTCCGTAGGACATTAACTACCGTCTACACACACAAACCAAGGGTCAAACCTGTGACTTGCTGTTGTCATGGCTCATTAAATAGTAACTCCACTGACACACAAAGGGGGAAAAGAGACGAGGGTCAACAACTGGTCGAGGAAGAGGTGGACGGAAGTTTCCTTTTTCACGATCTTCAAGAGAGTTAAGGAGTTGGGTTACGGATGTTTGGAGAACATGCTTCCGAGCATTGGAAATACATTTGGCTACACATCAACATTAACTTGTGGTTTTGAACATCAGCTCAAAACCACACTGCCACACTGTTCCGTTTTACCTTCCTCTCATTGTTCATGTAAGAGAGGCTGGTATGAGGCAGTGAGTTGGTGTTTTCACTGGGTGACATTTGTCCTCATCTAGATTGTTTTGATGATTTTTGTGTTGCATCTTCAGAAATGTGTAATTTTGTGGTGTATAAATAAAAAATGGCACATCTTGAATATCTTTGCATAACATCTTATAAATAGTTATTATTTTAGTTTATCTGTAAATCTCTTCATGTGCTCAAATAGCCTCTTAAGTGCATGATTCATTTTCAAAACTATTTTTAGATCATAATAAACAGGGTAGAGCTCATTTATTATATTGCTGGGGCCATGATAATGTTATACTTTAACTTTGTAACCACTTAAAGCAATTGCTCTTAACAAAATGAGGAAATACATTTTTATTTTTTTTGTATTTCTTCACATTTGCTTATGTATACTAAAAAAACTGATGCAAGGTCAAAATTGATAAACAAGCATTCGTACACCCAGACCCATAGTTTAATAGGCTGAAAATTCAAACTCTTAATACTGTCACATAAAGATTATCGTACATTATGAGAATTTTGGTATTAGAGATCCTACACTGGGCAGAGGGTGAGATTATTGTACACATATAATAATTATCATACATCTTGCAAATGCAAAGCACATTAACCTTTTTCAATTGTTACACATTTAAAAGTCTTTTAAAAATCAGGTTCATGCTTTTAACAGTTTTAGCCCCCCGATTCCTTTACGTTTCTAAATAGGTTCAGTGTTATTAAATCCGTGTATTGTGTTCCGGTTTGATTGTGTGGCCCTGCAGAGGAGATATCATGTGTCAAAGAGAGAACTTCCTGGTTAAATAAAAAGGTCAAATAAAAACAAAAGGACACAACTGGAGGCATGTTCGAAGTGAACACATTTCACTGAAGAAAAGCAGCAGGCCCACAACCAGTGTTTCAACAGGTGTGTGCATCCCCTGTGTCAGAGGCAGTAGGCAAATTAGGGACCGTGCTGAGCTGCTCCTCTCGACGGAAAGTCACTAAACCTGTTCTACCGAGAGAGGGGGGAATCGAACCCCTCACTTCCGACTGCGGGTGAAAGTGGATGATAAGAGAATAACAGAAACTCAGTAGAAAACCCGAACACAGCTGCCGTCGCTCTGCCCGACGAGAGCACACAGGCCTGAGGTGAACAGGAAGCGGTGCGGAGCTGCAGTGTGTAGCATTAGCCACCTGAGCGTCAGCCGCATCAGGTGTGAACAGGTGAACACAGAAACACCAGACAACTACTCACCATGGTCGACGTCGCAGAACAAAACCGATACGCGACAGTAAAAGATTATTTAAAAACTAATTTTAAAATCAACACTTTAACCCTGAGGACAGGGTCGAACTGGTCCGGACTCAACACATTGCTACGCGTCGTCCACTCCGGGCACCAGCAGAGGTTGGGTTAACTCCGCCCTCCCGGGGAGCGGTGCCTGCAGGACCCGTCACCAAATCAAACAACCACCTGGATTGGTCACAACCAGCCAGTCCTGTAACACACAGCAGCCCATCCCAGCTTGTACAGATCAACGACGTGAGGGCTTAAGGCATTTTAATGAATGAAAACTAGAACCCCAGAACTTTTAAAAACCCCAGACAGGGTGAGTGTTGGAGGTGTTGTTACCACCCAAGGCCGGTAGGGGGCAGTAGGTGGTCCCTCTCCCTGCCTCCCTGCTTCATGTGACACTGATCTGTCACAGTGCCTCAGCAGCACTGTCAAGTCTGAGCACTTCCCCCCCCCCCGGTTCACTCTGATAACATGTCTGTGTACAGAAACACCATCTGGTTTCTGAACGGAATCCACCACTACACAAGGTCAGTGCTGAGAACAGTCACATAGAGAGATGCTTGTCAGGGAGATGCTTTGTGTGTTTCACTGTTTAGTCTCCATAGAGCCAGTCCAGCCTTTGGATTGTCTAAATGTAGAGTTTACTGTGTGCAAACATGTATTTTATGTCAAGTCTGTAAGTGTAAAGGCTGCCGAAACAGAGGAATTATCAAATGTCTTGTCGCTGTGTGGCACACATCGGCACACAAACCGGCCTTTATGTACAGAAACACAACCGTTTCATTGAGTCTTGAGGATGACAGTCGCATCGCCCCAGCTAAAAATGTGTCAAAGTTGTGATTTCACTACTCCTCTCTTGGATTTGTGTGTTTTCCTGTGTCTGTGTGTGCCTTCAGGAAGGGGTATGAGGCAGCATCCAAAGACTTCCAGCCCCAGCAGCTGGACGTGTCTGTCGTGGGACGGTCCTTCATGGTCACCGGAGCCAACAGTGGGATCGGCAGAGCGACAGCCATGGCAATAGCCAAGAGAGGTATAGGCCCACACATGCTGCTGGAGAGTTAAAGGGATAGTTCACGGAGAAATGAAAATTCAGTCTCACCACTATGCCGGTGGAGGGGTGGGCGAAGTGTTTGAGTCCACAAAACCCTTTTTTTCATTTTTCAGGGAACAGTATTGAAGCCATTTGTTCTCTTTCCAGGTGGGACAGTGCACATGGTGTGCAGGAACAAACAGAAAGCAGAGGACGCCAGGTTGGACATCGTCAATGAGTCTGGGAATACGGTGAGGGTTGTTTGTCAAGAACATGGCTAAAAATAAACAGAAAATATTTTTATATATCCCATGCTCTTTGAGACAGACTGTTAATTGGTTGTTCTAGGAGGTACACATCCATGTTGTGGACATGTCAGAGACACACAAAGTGTGGGCGTTTGCAGAGGCCTTCAAGAAGCAGTATTTATCGTTGAACGTGTTGGTACGTGTCCCCAATCCTCATCACAAATCTTTTTACCAAACTAATCCAGATTTAGACTGATCTGTTTGCTCTGACTTACTTGTCACTTTCTGTCGTGGCAGATAAATAACGCAGGCTGCATGATGCACAAGAGAGAGGCAAACGCTGAGGGACTGGAGAAGAACTTTGCCACCAACACTATGGGTGAGACATCATCCTGATGGTCAGAATGCATCATGGTTCTGTGTAGGGAATCTGTTTATGTTATGAAATCAAAGCTAAAGCTTTTCTCCATCTCTCCAGGGGTTTACATCCTCACCCAGAGCCTCATACCACTTCTACAGAAGAGCCGGGACCCAAGAGTGGTGTGAACACATTTACACACATTTACAGTATACACAGGCCGAGTGTTGAAGTGCATCATGTGGACAGTACAAGGAAACTGTTGTCTGCTGTAAAGGGGCTGTTGTCTCAGCACACTGTGGCCTCTCCTCTCTGCCTGTTAGATCACTGTGTCCTCGGGAGGCATGTTGGTCCAGAAGCTCCGAGCGGATGACTTGCAGTCAGAGAGGGAATACTTTGATGGCGTCATGGTCTACTCCCAGAACAAGGTCAGAGCGGAAAATGTGATCAAGATCAGGAGGCTGTTAAAAAAATATATTATGTGACTCCGGATGTCACCCAATCTAGAAATAATATTAGCGATGGGAATGTGTTGTTTCCTTTCAGAGACAGCAGGTGGTGCTGACACAACAGTGGGCCAAAGCCAACCCTGCCATTCACTTCTCTGTGATGCACCCAGGCTGGGTGGATACACCAGGTACTCACTTAACACTAAGTCCTGCCAACACAGGTGGAAGCAGGGTATTGTGTTTGCCTCTGTCTGTGTGTACAAACTATTTAAATATAGGTACACATGTGAACAAGGTATCTCTGCTTCTTACAGGACTACAGACACAAGCAGACACTTATATAGATCAAATTAAAAATGAATTATGATCAAGTGGTAGAAAAGTTTCCAGTTCGAATTCCGGTTGGGCTGGTGTCTTGCTGTATGGAGTTTGCATGTTCTCCAGCTTCCTCCCACAGTCCAAAGACATGCAGATTGGGGTTAGGTTGATCGAGGACTCTAAACTGACTGTAGGTTGTGTGTGTACCCCGATGTCAGCTGGGATTGGCTCCAGCTACCCCCGAGACTCTCAAGAGAATAAGCGTTACAGATTTTTTTTTTTGTTGCAACCAATGACATTAGAGATACAATATACAGCTTATAATTCATCATGATGTGGTACAAATTACATCATTATGGAATGGCATTATCACAGTATAAAAATGTCGTATTTCCTGACTGGTGTGTATATAAACTGTGTGCATGTCATGCATTGCTCCTCCAATGCTTTTCATTCATGCTGATGCTTCTGCACTCATTCACTTATTGCTGCAATTTTTTTCTATTCTCTTTCTTTGTCTACTTCTATTGTTCTTTAAAAAGTGTTGTTCTGTAAACAAAAACAATCACAAGCTTTGCACTGGGATGTATCCAATCAATCTGCTGGTAGTGATGCAAGAAAAATGTTTTTAGTAAAAATTGATCTCAGACGCAAACTGAGATACGGATAGTTTTTCATTAGTTATAAAGTCCATTTATTTGTTTAATTTTTAACTGTAAAACGTTGCTCACATAACAGGACCTGGTCTCTGCTACATGGACAATTAATTATTTGATTGGCTTGAAAAATATATTTCACAATGACCATATTCAAATAGCTGCTATGACGCAATAATTTGATTATAACAATAAACAATTAAGTTAGCACCAGAATCTAAAAAACAATTATATATATACTTTTTTTTTATACATATTATAGAATTACTGTCTGATATTGATGTATCTAGGTATTTTATTCAGTTTTGACTAATATATTTTACCTATTTATTTTCACAATTTTAGAATAGTCTTTCAAAGATGCACTGTCCACTTTTAATTTAGCTTTGACCAGTTATTCTATCTAGTGGAAACTTAGCTCTTATTTGTTATATATATATATGCTTCACTGCTGATTTTTCTAAAAACTCTGTCTCCAGCTGTTTCCACATCACTGCCTCAGTTCCACCAGATGATGGGGCAGAGGCTGCGCAATGTAGAGCAAGGAGCTGACACTGTTATATGGTTGGCCTTGTCTCGAGCTGCAGCCAGAACATGCAGCGGGCTGCTCTTTCAAGGTGAGCTTCAGGGAAATATGTTTAACTCTTAATATCCAATGTATACATATAAATATATGAACCCTCTGTAAATTCGGTCATCATCATCTGACAGATAGTTTGTGTTGCAGATCGTAAACCAATCGCTGCCCACCTGCCTCTGGCCTGGACTCACAGTTCTCCTGACGACATTCAGAGTTTCATGACTCAGCTGGAGACTCTGGCCAGAGCTGCTCAGTCCCAACCAGATCCAGAGCTTCAGCTCCCTGACAGTTCCCCGAACCCCTCCACAATTACCCTTCCTCAAGTCGTCTGAATTCAGCTGCATCTGTTGCACTATATCACATAAAATTATTACTAACAATAAGATCAGATACTGGAAAATGTGACCTTTATCATGTTTAGTTCAATGTACTTTCTAATTATGCTTTTTCACTTTACAGACATGTGGCTCAGTGTCACCTGATTTGAACTGTTAACTGCTCTGTATTAGCACTGGAAGTCATAGACTATTGATTTGATCAGTAATTGCTTGAAAATAACATGTTACATGCGTGTAATAAATGAGCCTGTAGATGATGTAATGGCATTTGCTGGATTTTGATTTCTGACTCACCGTTCTCGGAGCATACACTGCAGGTGTCACTGGTGTTTGTTGAAATTGTGTGTGGAAGCCAAGCTGCACAATCTCCTTTATAGCACTGACGAAGTTGTTACAAATTGGCATGAAATAATTACAATGAAACATTAAAAGCAGAGTCTAATAGATGCAATGTGAAAAATCACTGTCATCGACACCATGTAAAATATCTGAATCCTGACAAAGAGCCATTTCGGGCTTGAAACACATTTCTTGATGTAATAAATCATTTTGAGAAGAGCAAATTTCCGTGTTGAGAGTTATTTGGGAGACAAATTTACAAACCCTGTTTTGGACTCAAATGTGACAAATGCAGAAGGTGAGCAAAGCCTTTCTGAGGGAGACTACAGAGCATCAATACTCATTCTTTTTATTTTAACAATCCAAATTTGCTGTTTTTTATATTTGATTTATTTATACAGTATTGAAACAAAAAAATAATGTGGTGCATTCACATTTTCCCAAGGGATTCTTTGCAAGTTTTATCTCTACAAGGGTAAAACAGTGAAAAGCTTGAAGCTGGATCCATCCTTGATAAAACTCACAGGGATTGAGAAGACTGGGCCCGATTTAAAAATCATCTAGGGTGAGCTGACGGATTTTTCCTGTGCCAACATTTTGTGTATGTTTACTGTGTTTTTGAACAGAACGAAGAATCGGGTTCCCAGACTTAACTTGAAAAAAACTTCCAGTCCATGCGTAACAACAGTCCAAAGAAAAACAAATCCCATTCCCCCCCTTCCAGTCTCTTTCTCCTCAAATCCACAGTTTCTCTTCTATGCAACATAGGTGTACACTTTACGATCCTCTGGCGTCCTCGCCAAGTATTCTCTTTCTATGAGTCCTTCTATACGCTTCTTGATAACCACAGGACTGGGGAGAAAACGTGCCCGGAGCTGTTGAGTCACCTGAACACACAAAGTTGCAACATGTAAGAAAAAGGCAACGTTTAAAACAGGAGAAGACGGAAAATCAAAGCTTAACAGACCCAACTTCATATGATCATGTGCGTAACTTACCTCCGCCACCAGGACATTGTGCTGCATCTTCTTCCTGGACTTCATGATTCGGACAATGGCTGCCTCTATCTCATGCTTCCTGTCATCGTCCACTTTCTGCCGTGTCTCTTTCCTTTCGGGGTCTGATTCTCCTTGTTTAGCAGCAACTGAGAAAGTAGAAAACGGAGATGAGATGAGGTTTGAGGGAGAAAGGGGACAAACCTTCAATGTGCTGTTTTATATTAGCAGTCGTAGCAGTTCCATCTTACTCCAACGTCCCTGTAACATTTATGAACAGAGGAATTTACTTATCTGTCTGAATCACTGATATATTACACTAAAGTATTCTATGAACTAAAGCTATGCTATGAACTAAATGTGCATTTAATGCTGTACACAAGCTATTGAAACTTTAGTTATCAAATGCTTATATAATTATCACATGCTCATATTTGTGAAAATGGCAGGATGACCAAATCTTACGACAAAGAAGTAAAGAAAGAAAAAAATCCACAGCATCAGGTTTCAGATGTCCAGAAATGAAACCCTCAAACCAGAAACACATTGTGCCACAGACAGTTGTGGACAGTAGCTGAGACTTCAGCTCTCTATAGCATATGTCTGTATACCTGTCTGTATTTTGACTCTGTGCAGTTTGGAAGTAAACTGATCATTGACTGTAAACACGTGTCCGTTTTCAATCTCCTTGGACTTTGGCTCCTTGGTGAGAACCCTCTGTGTGGGTTTCCCACAGGCCAGAGACTGCAACGCCCGCACTAACTCCCGCTCGGGGATATCAGTCTCCTGCTGGATCTCCTACAGACGAGGACAGAAGCAGGGAAAAGGTTGTAAACAAGGATTGTTTTAAAACTCTGTCCTGTAGAACGACAGAGATGTTAGCCGGATAAAGGTGCTTTACTGTGCCCCCCCCCCCCACCTCGAAAGTGCACTTTTCTCTGTTGTTGAAGAGCATGAGGATAGTCATCTGGAAGGTGGAAACCTGCAGTATGTGCTTGCGGGTGTTTGAGCCTGTCACCTGGGCACCTCCCACACCCACTTCGGAACCATCCTCCTGCAATTGAAGAGGAAAGGAAGGTGAGTTTTGATGATGACCAATAAATATTAATAATAATAATAATACCAAACAATAGCATTACTACAGTATTTTGCTTCTACCTTTTTAACAGCTCCGTAGAAAGTTGCGTTGAGGTCTGCCCCGCCCATATGGTGCTGCAGTGTAAGCTGCCTGCCACTGTGCTTAGCGAGGTAAAACCTGGAAAACAAAGACAGGATCAAATAATATTGAGCCCCCAGTGTGTGTAGTATTAAACATTTGTGTACTTAAAGGAGTATTACCTTCTAAAGACTTCAAATGCGTGTCTAGGAGCAGGGGAGATGGTGCATTTTGGGGTTGCAGACTGTGTGGGCCAGTAGCCGGTAGTGAGGACTCTAACTATGAGGTCCACACCACTTAAGGATGCCTGAAGGAGAGAAGCATGGAGGTTACACACAAAACAACTACAGTTTGCTTTCTGTAACATTCTGTGCTAACGAGTTAAGACTCAATTACTTTGTAGTGTCATGTTAAATGTGTTTTTTTAACATGTGCCCTGTTTAGAAAGATTGTCACTGTGCCCGACTGCCTTACCGACGTGGTTTGTATGTGTTGCCTGAACTCATCCATGGTGGTGTTGGAGATGCTCATGTCTCTGAACATTCCTTCCAGTTTTGAGGTGAACTGACAGCCACATTCTGTCTGCGAGAGGAAAAAGACAGAGAGCAATCATTTGAAACTGCCGACAGGTATTTCGACAGGGCGATATGAGCAGAGAGAGGGCAATATAATGAGGAACAGTACAACTGATGTGCATATAAAGTGCAGCAAAAAGCTTCTCATCCTTTTACCTTGAGCTTAGAGATCATGTTCTTCTCTGAGTCGTCTGAGACACTCTTGTTGCTGAGCAGCCTGCGACCCAGGTGCTGCTTATAGTACCTTTCAAACACATCCTTCTCCTGCATGAACCTGAACAACACCATGGCCTTGTCAAGGATGGACTCCACCTCCTGTTCTGTTAACTGGTTAAAGAAGACAGGAGGGGGTAAAGTGAACAACGTACCAGACACACACAACCCTAACGACGTAAACAGAAATCATTTTAAGTCACATACCCCTTTGACTCCTTTCTTGAGCTTATCGTCGATGAAGAGTGATAGATACTCTGGAGAGCGAGAATTGAGATTGAGGAAATACTCGAAGTCGCCAGCTATGGTTTGTTTGAAGAGTCTGTCATTGTTGAAGGACTCGAGGAGGAAACGGTCAAATCGTGTCTTCAGGTCTAGCAGGCCCTGGTGAGGAGAAAATTACAGAAAACTGATATGATCTTTGTCATCTGACAATAAAAAGTTAATGTTTTGGACTCACTGTTGAATCATCATACCTGTATATAGTCGACAGGGTTCTTGCCCTCTCCTTCTTCTGACACCAGAGCTTTGCCTTGCTCCCTCAAGTAAGAGCTCATACACTCACACATTGTTTTCAGGCCGTTTGGCACACGAGTGAACAGCTTGTACATGCATGCCAGGTCTGAGAGGGATACAGTGGGAAAAGCAATGAGAAACAAGATGAAAATGCAGGAGAAAGGCAAAAACAAAGAACAAAACAAAGCTTTTACCGTCTGTCTTTCCATTCTTGAGCATATGGACGAGGCCCGAGTTCTCCATCTCTACAATTGTCTTCATGTGTTTAGAAATTAGCTCCCGTTCCACCACCTTGACAATGGGCTCTTCTGTAGACTTGTCCAAGCAGTGCATGACTCGCTCTATTTCTTCATTGATTCTGGCCTCTACCTTCTTTATGTAGACACTGGCACTGTTTTCAGCAAGGAACTTTTGGCTCTCCATCTGAAAAAGCAGATATAGTATGTTGTTTAATTACAAAGACTTTTAATAGAAACAAAGAGGAGTCACAAAAACCTACCACAGACTCACCTGGAAGAATTCAGCTGACATATCTAAGAAAGGGCCCTCAAAGTCCTCCTCATACACAGACCTGCCATCCAAGCCCAGAATCATAAGCATCTGGCAGGCGTTTCTGATGGCACCCCTGTAATGAATGAATGTACGACCTCCATATTAGCAATCATTAAAATAACACTTAAATATATTACAATAACATCTGAGGAATCCTTTTTTTTACAAAAAAATCTTTTGAACTGCGTACCTATCTACAACCTCTCCCTTCCTCTCACGTGCGATCATGTCCAGTAACGTCTGTCGCAGGTGGTCTCGAATGCAGCCGTAGCGAACCACCTGGTCCCTGAATATGATGAGGCCAAGGTTGTACACATTCTCCACATTGTTCTGTTGAACATAGACTCGGTCCTGGGAGATGAGAGAATGGTGCGAAAAGGACATCAGACACTGTATGCATAGAAAGACGTACCATGGCCTACATCTGATTGAATCCGACTCAATTACATTCATATAAATGTATGTAGGTAGAGATTTAAGACGACAGTATGAAAACCACAAGTAAGACTATCTAAGTTATTTGTATTCTTTTCACTGTAAATAGTATTATTTTATGCAGTGCAAACTATCAGAAAAGCTTTTATTATACACTAATATCCTGCTGACAGGCTGCAAAGCTTTTATAAGACCATTATAGAATGTTGGAATTATTCCAAGAAAACATAAGGCTATGACGTGCACCCCTTTAAGATGTCATAAATATTGATTTGAGCATGGGTTATAAAATATTTACCAAACCACTCAGTGACAAGAATTGATATTACAAACATTAGTCCAGAATGACAAATATTAGCCCCAGCCAAGTTACAACTGGTTATTACTAAAACAACAAACTTTCACATCTTTTGAAATTTGAATTTTTTTAAGCTTATGGGGTTTGGCTTTCTGATTCCTCTCAGTTTTTCCTAAGTACAGTAATAACCGAGTTAAATTAATGTATAAGAAATACATCAGGTACACAGGGCTCCCTGCCCTAATAAATTAATGATTAGCACATCAAATTCTATGAATGACCACACCTCTACTAGACAAATAAATAAATGCCTCCTGAGTCTGAAGAGGGGCAACTTTGAGAAAAACAAAGTCCCACTGGCTGCATCTGTCTAGCTGTTCACTAGCGGTCAGCAGCCTGGTAACAACAGCTGCAGGTTGCGAGTCTGCACTAGTTTAACAACAGAAAGCCGAACTGTCCGGGGTTAAAGCAGGACAGGAAAAAGGAGACCGTTAAACAAAACAACCCCAGGGGAGCTGTGTCGTCTCTGCAATTACTGGGCCATTGTTTAACCTACACTAGTTTCTATCTCAAAGGCTTACTCACTTGCACATGACCTCAGAAACCCTTTGGACTGGTTGTGGGCTAAAGGAAATCAACTAGTCCTGCCAGTTTTTCAACTAAACAAATACCTTCAACAACAGAGGCTCATTGTTGGGCCCACAAATGAAACAGCACCTTATAATCAAAGCCCAGAAAACGATGTAGGTGAAGGCTGGTCAAAATGATGACTACTCTTCTACAGCACAGAAGTATGTTTTAACAGAGATGAGCCCCACACTACACTTACAATGCCACGCAACCCATGAGGGAAAGCTCTAACTCCTAATCTGTTCTTTTTGACAGAAATTAAAAAAGAACTTTCACTGCATAGTGGTGGGGAGGACTGTTACTAATCTATAACTACTATACAATTTGCTCAGTAGGACAAAAGATGGAGGCATACCCACCATGTACATGAGGATGTCTCTGATCATAACCATGGCCGTTTGATGGTCATTCCAGGCCTGATTCAGTGTTTGCAGAAAGTTATTATTTAAAGAGTTAAGGACATCTTCCCGGACCTGAAAATACAAACACATCAGGTCAATGGAGGATAATGATGAGATGATTGTGAGGAACCCAATTGTTAGTAAATGCGATATCCATAGGTTCCTCACAGTCAACTTGTAAACGTAATGCTTGATAAAAGAGGTTTAAACTTAACATAAAACATCCTTTAGGTGCATTGCTTGCCTTCAATGGACAGCGTTATTTGTTTTAAGCAATAATGAATGGCAATGGTAACGATTGTCTTGTTGTTTTTCTTTTTCTTACATAACATTTATTTAATGTTCTGTAACTTATCCCTAAGAAGAGCAGCATTAGAGAAGAATATATCTATTTACTTTGTTGATGAGGTGCTCAGTGACGACCTCCCTCAGGCCTGTGTAGAGCTTCTCTCCATGTTTGTGGAGCACCATGGTGTAGGCATTCCTGTACAGCTCTTCGAAGCTTAGCCCACTGTTGTTCTTCCTCTGGATCTCCTGGATGGCATTCTTTAGAAGGTCCCAGATGTTGTTCACATACTTCTCATCCATCGTCATCTAAGAAGGAGCAGACAGATGAAAGTGTGTTTATTATTCATTACTTCCACATGCTATAAGTCAACGAGTACAGTGATGTCCAGGCTGCCAAGAACAAAAATACTTGTTTCAATACAGACATCCGGTGACACCTGGATTACTCTGACTGCTGTCAAGATACATTTTTCAAGCATGTAATAGAAATTGATCAAGTATCTCAGTGCAGGAGCACATGCTCTGCACGCTTGGTTAGCAGAAAGCTATTATCAAATCACTATTTTATATTTTCAGGCATATGAACTGCAACAAGATATCTCTTATTTGAAATCCCTTTTTTTTTTTTTCAATTATGTGGTAAAAATGGAGCAATAACAAACCAATCTCATAGCAATGAAGAAGTCATATACAGCCACACATGGTATTGTTTAAGTTGTGATACAATACATTTTGCTTTTGGCTTGGTAACTGCAGCTGTAAATTGAGGCAAAGCAAAGTAACAATGTGCGGTCAGCATCAAGCATAAAACAGCAAATTTGGCAATATAGTGATAGTTTGGCTATAAATATACTACAGAAATCAATGTGACCTGAGCCTCTGAGAGATGACATCATATTTAGCACACTTTACAAAGACAAGGACGTGACACCAACAGGTAAGTAAAATGCCAGCAACAAATAACTTAGCTGAGTCTATGATGATGGATTAAATGCAGTTAAAGTCAATGACATGAGACATTTGGTCCCTGGGTATTAAGATTTCTTTCAAATTCTACCTGTTAAGATGGACAGAGCACAGAAAGAATGACAGTAGTCGTGAAGTGTATCCAATTTATTTACTAACTTTGATGTGCTCAAATATCTGACTGTAAATGAAACACTTCTAATCACAGGTAACCTTCCACTACCTTCAATTTTATTTTGAGGTTTAAAAGTAAGAGTGAGAATGAATATTTTTGTAACCATGTGGGTGGATTTCTGTGAAAATGCCAGTGTGTATACCTCATGCATTGTGGAATTTATAGATTAAATTCTGGGATACAAAAGCTCCACTATCAGTACAAGTAAATACTTGTATAGAAAGTTATCTGGGTGCATCCCTTGTGAAAAGTAAGTTTTGAATTGAGCTTGTCTCAGTAGGTATGACCAAATAAAAGAGGTGGGATGGGATTAAATCATATTCGTCCTAGAATAAAATTTTCTTATTGCAGTGAAACAGACCTTGATTATTGTTTAGGTGGCTGTTATTGCCCTGGCATGCAAGCCCAACATTTGAGAGAGGATTAACACTTAACTGTTGAACTGACACCCAGCATGGGAAAACACATTTGTCTCTGAAGGGTGTTGCGAGGGCTAGGAGATTAAGATTGCCCAATATCCCCACACTCCTGATCTGGCATGAGCAATTGTAAATCAGCCCAATAATCTGCAGATGGAGGTGGTACTGTGTTATCTTGGTCCTGGGAATGGCATGTACATCAACTTCTCGAGTTACCCTGGGCATGTTTACTATGGTCTCGAGTTAGGCTGAAGGTGCGTTAGCTCTGTAGCTAACAAGCCGTTGTGTCATTTGCCATCTATAACAGCTGGAGTCAACCCCCCGCTGTAATAAAACACAGATCACCAACACAGATCACGGCTATCATCGCTGTAATGATACTTGCACATCGACTGAAACTTGGCTAACGTCAAGTACGCTAACACCCAGGCCTGCTACCCAGCTAGCTACTGGTCTGCTCGTCTCCAACTGGAGAAGTTTTCCTACAAACGCTAACATTAGCTCACGTCAGACGACGACTAAACGATAACCTCACACGGGTCAAATGAATCGCATAAATAACATGGCTCATATGCTCCCGGTTATCTGTTAAGCTAGTAGCAGATTTCATTCGACAGTGACATGTTTTTATCTCGATTCACCAGCTAACTAGCGCGCAGATGCTACTGCTAGCATGAAAACCCTGTCAGCCCCCGGTGCTCGGGTCCCACATTTGGCCGGTGGAATACTCACAGGAAAGGCTCGTATCCTCATCTTGGTGTCCTTCTTGGTGCCGCCTATGAGGTTGGACATGGTTACTTCGAACGACTTTTCGTTTGTGGCGATTTGAAGACTACATGAAAGGCAGCTGCTGGTGATCGCTTCCTGTGCCAGGGAAGCGGCAGGGGAACCCGGTGACCTCCCCTCTGGGCAGCGGGTCGTGTCAGAGAGTCCGCTGCTGGGTTGTTGTTGTTGTCACTCGCTCGCTTCGCCCTCTTCCCGGTGGGTGTTTTGGCTAACGTTAGCCTGGGAGCAGTAATGATGGCGGACGGCTGGTCTCCACTGCGCAACGCCGAAATCTCGCGAGAGTTGCGTCTGCTTCGCGGACAGGTGCACACACACACTCCACAGGTTGATGGAGATAACGGGTGATGTCGTTCACATTTCCACAAAACAACTTTGTAAGTACTCAGCAACTTAATAACATAGTAATGAAGAAACACCTGGTTCAACGTTATACTGACAAAGTGAGCAAAATGACTTTATTCAATGACTAAACTTTACATTAGCTTATCCCGTCTTTAGCTCTCTTTAGCTTAATAACCCCCAGGCACCACTAATTCAAGCTAGTTAGCCCACCTCTTCCATGAAGTATACACGACCCCCATTCAGTTAGTTAATGATTCTAAAGATATTCACTGTTTAAATGTGTTCAGTTCATGCTAATTGTCTTCGTTGCTGTTTTCCAGTTCACTTCTTGTTCTTCGGCTTCCCCAGCTGCACAGTGCAGTGACTGGCCAGAGGCTGGAAGACCGGGTATCTCCTCACTGTCATGACCACGCTCTCTGGATGACAGGGAGACAAAACGAGAATAAAGACATCTACGACAACAAATAGGTGAGTCTTCATTTAATATTAATATTTCAAAAATACTAATTGCAAATTCTACAAGAAGATTAAAGCGATAGTGAACTCTTTAATCAAAAAAATGAAAATTCACTCATTATCTACTCACCACTGTGCTGATGGAGTTTCAGGGGTAAACAGTTATGCAGCCAAGTGCAAAACAATTGAAGTAACTGGTGACTTCCTTCCTAAAAAAAAAATAACATAAGGAAACTGCCTCCATCCTGCTCCTCTGGTGTCATCCAAGTGTCCATAAGCCCCGACATACAAATTCGACTCTCAACCCGGAGCCACGCTCACGTTTGTGCTTACACACCGCACAAGCTCACGCCTCTATGCTCTCGCCCAAGGGTCACGTGGCAATAGCTGCGAGGATCACAGCGGACATTTAGGCTGAAAACATGGTGTAAATGACCTTGTTTCAAGTTGAATTTGGATGTTGGGGCTTACTGACACTTGGGTGACACCGCAGGAGCAGTATGGAGGCATTTTATGTTGGAAGTGGTCGCCCAGTTACTTCACTTCACTCACCCCTTCCTCAGCACAGTGGTGAGTAGATAATGAGTGAATTTTTGGGTGAACTATCCTATGCTGGTTTTAATGTTATATTTATTACCACACACACACACACACACACACACACACACACACACACAAAACTACATTTGTGGGTTAAACATGGCTTAAAACGCCAACCAGTGTCTGAAACTGTCTTGGACCTGGCAAGGCCAATGCCTACGAAGAGTGAACCATTTGGGATTTCTCTACATCATGACAGCCCCACCACTGTGAAGGTGGGCGGCCCCACCGCCACCAGCGACTGATTGTGAGTGGGGATCTGGAAAGCTGCACTAATTTTCAAATCCATGCTTAAACTGAACCCCGAAACTACCACATCATCTTCCGTTCAAAGATGTCCCCCATCCTCCCCTGCCCTTTGGCTGTCTCAGACACACACACACACACACACACACACACACACACACACACACACACACACACACACACACACACACACACACACTGTTTGAACCGCTGGCTAAGACATCCACCTGTGTTGGCAAATCAAACTGCTTGGGACAACCGTGGTCATCTTGTCAGGAAACTGTGGAGGCGAGAAGCCTCTACCTCATATGACATTTTTGTCGCACAAGTTTGTTTACTGCTCCTGGAGTTGTCGCTTCTAGAAAGACAACCAATGCAACGGTCAAGCTAGTTGATATATCGTGTGTGTATTTGGGGGTCAAGGTAGGTGTGTCTTAGTCATGCCTCCCAGCACTTAGTCTAATGAAAATGTTTGAATTTCGAGAGACAGACACCTGAGCCAAAATTTAGGGGTCAATCTACACTTCAAAGTAATAACTCAAGTAACACTTCAGAATTAATTATTACAGTGCTATTATTCATTACCAGGCTCAACTCAAGCTGCATAGCACACAATAGTAATAGTAGATAAGTTTACCTCTGCACTTGGTTAAAATGATGGGAACTGTTGCATTCTTTCGGAGATTAGCTCCTGCTCTCCTCCTCAGCCCCATGTTCTCCATCTCCAGCTTTCTGATTTCCATCTGCATCACCCTGATCACCTGGATGAGCCTCTGTTCTCTGTCCGTGGTGCTGCGGGCCCCATGCTTTTCCAACCCGTCTCCATCTTTCTCACAGACACCCAACTCGCCAGATGGCCCCATCAGACCTGCAAACAGAGCGTATGTCACTGCACACAGGTCCTCTCTTCTTCAAAGCTGATTTCAAAGCCCAACATTAGAAACGAGAAAAAGAAAAAGAAGCAATCCTTTCTGCCTTCAGACTGTGGATAGTCGGGTCACATGAATAGTCGGGTCACATGATGGGGAGAGTGTTATTTTCTCAGCGATCTGATGCCTACCACTTTCACTCCTCCTGTTAAATATTCATCTGGTCTTTCAACATAAAGCAACAATAGGTTCTTGGGAGAGGCCTATTGATGTGGTCTAACAGTGTGTGTCCAGCTGATACACGGTGAAATGCTTCTTGTTTAACACAACCTGTCAATGTGGCTAAAATACACATAGATGGGCAACAAGTTACTCACGTTTGTCCAACATGTGTTTTGAACTTAAACCTTATTTCTGCACCTAATTTTTGTATTGTGTGATGATCATATATCCCCATGCTGAAAAAAGACAGTTTATTTACACACAAACAAATTAAGTTTGTTCAAATGAATGTTAACAAGCTATATTAACACAATTAATAACTTTAATTATCAGCCTCTACATTGATATCCTCCCGGGACAGCATTGTTGTATTCACTGAAATGTAAAAACTACAAAAGTACTGCACATTAAACACAGTCATAACACAGGGAAATAAAACACATTTTTAGATGTTATAGCTGTATGTTCTTGTTTGTTTATGTATTATTATGCAATATATTAGATTAGATAGATAGATAGAGAACATATGTATCACTGGTGCAGTATTAAGAGGAAAGAATGAGTCATTGTGCGTCTGTCTGGTGCTGTTCTGTTGCTGTCTAGAATTTAATAATCCCACTGCTGTGCTCAGTGAGTAGAAAGCAGAAAATGATTGTTTCACTGACCTCTGCTGGTCAAATTTGTAGCATCCCTGCCTGCCGATAACAGTGAAGTGCTTAAGATTGTCTTAATAATGTGTTATGGACACTGATAGATATACATTGATAAAATATTGCACACAACAAGTACAACATTAATTAATTTACTGAATAAATGTGCAGTAAAGTGATTAGTGATGAGTAGAATGAACAAAAAATACAAAAAATCTTTATATTTTAAGGAGGTCAGGGTGTAACTTAAGGGCAGATAGATAGGCACTATTTGTAGATTATTTTGATTATCAGTGTTTCACTAAGCACCTCGAAGACCTCTACAACAATTTTCACCAGGATGCCTGTTATGTCTTTGTTAAAGTAGTCCTTGTAGAAGGCCATTAAACCCTCTGCTCCACAGTCTTCACGTTGCTCTCTTATTCATGAAGCCTCAGCCGAGTCATGGTTCATGTAACAATGATACATTATAGAAAATGACTTATAGGATTGAGTGCATATCAGATGAGATCAGATCAACAAATTCTGTACATTTGGTTTCTCAGATAACATCCTCCCTGATATTGATATTGATATGGAGGATGGTTTCATGTGAACCGTGGTTTTTACACAGAAAGTGCTACAGGTACAATCTGTGTGTGCTTAGAAATAATTTGCTCAGAAATAATTGTAGTGTTTCTATGGAGGGTGTATGGACCAGCCACTTTGTACATTCAGCAATTGTTGTGCATCTAACAGAGCAAATTATATCTCATGGGCAAATTAAAAAATGTCTTTATCCTACAGCAATAACATAAAAAATATATTGTATTTGATAATGTGGTGTGTGTCACCATAATCCTTGTTGACTGTGGCACACAAACGATAAGTGAAGCATGATATCAAGTTGCTTGTTTGCTTGTGCCGAATTTCGACCCCACATTGAATACTCAAAGTTCCTCCCATTCCACAGTGTGGTGTGTAAGCTGTTTGTCTGCTGATAACAACCCCCTCAGCAACAGGGAGATAAACCCCACATGCTGCTGTAGAGACGACTAACATGTTGTCTGTCAACAGGGCAGATCAGCATCAGAACGGTGATATCACTGTTGTTGGCTTCACTAAAAGTACATTTTTCAAACACAGTAACAACATTAAAAAAAAGTTTCGATTTTTTGCCATGTGATATCAAGGATGCACAGCAGGTGGCGTGTTCTGTAGTCTGAGTTTAACAAAATTAGGCCCAGTGCACTCAGGCTTCACTCCATGTGCAAGCACATGACATCCTCCAGCAGCAAGGTAAGCCAAAAGGACAACAGTATAAAGTGGTGCATTTGAAAGCAGAGGTAATTGATTTTTTTTGCAAGTGATTACAGAGGCAGAATTTAATACACTGCTTTTGATTTCAGCTCTTTTCATTGCGGCTACTTGCTTTTGCAAACATGACACCAGAGGGCCAGGACAAATGCAGCTCGCTTCAGAATCCCGCACTCATCATTTTAGCCAAGTCGCTGTTGACCCGGCGCCAACACCACAAAACAGGACAAGTAATTTAATTTGCCACTGCTGTCGACCTTGAAGCAGGGAATGTAGGCTACCAGAATCCCAATAGGGAGGCTTGAAGAAAACATCCTGGGAGCCGAGAGAGGGGTCAGAATTTTGTCCTTCAGGATTTTTCTATTCCTGTTTTTAAGATAGTAAGGTACTATCTCTGAGATCTAAGTTGATTTTCTTTCCATTAATTTAATATAAGGTTTATATATTTTTAGCTTTAGCAGTTATTGGAGCCAAAACATCCTGTGTATAATCACAACCATATGATTACACAAGAAAATAAAACAAAATAACTGTAGTCTGTTATTAACACTTTCAAGACAAGTACTTTGCTTGATACAATGTCTAACCCTTTTCATGGCTGGCATCTAAAAAGTGACATGTAGTCACTGCTTTCCAAAAACTTCCTCTACCTTCATGGTAGCAACAGATAACCTAACTAAAGCATACAGACCTTATCCTAGTTAACATGTGTACGTATGTAAGCTTTATACGTCACCAACAAGGATAAGATCATGACTGACTGGATACATCATTCTGATGTCTGGAAAATGTCAACTCTCTGTATGAGATGTGCTAAACAAACCAAAAGTAGAAATGTGGGGCACATCTGCTTTCATTATGTGATACATGCCAAAGATGTCTCAAGGTAGTTCTGTAAGTCATCTTTACATATCTAAGAAAATATGTGGCAAGAAATGATTTGTTGATGCAGCTGACATTCATGTTGATAAAATCTAATTATTAGATTATTTTACAATGGGCTATTTTGAAAATCCTTGCAGCGTGTGAAAAGAACAAAAACACACTATCAGAATTTGTCACGATATGACATTAAGAGGTTAGATACACTCAAATCCCCTTAGTAAAACAAGTGTCCTCTTACTTTGTATTACGTTAGCAATGTTTATGTGCAGACACATCCCCCGTCCCATCTCTCATCACCCAGAGGGAACAAATGTACCAGTGTCCTCTCCCAGCCATGTGATGTGATGTGATGTGATCTGATCGTAATTGCAGCCGCTTGTTGCCCTATCATGGTGGCATCTTAAATCACCCTGGTGAAAATATCTTGGGTTAGAATTCAATATTGGTCGTAAAATCTAAATATAAGGCCCCAGAGACTGAGCTGTTTCACAGAAACCCGTGGTAGCTGTCTGGAAAAAAAGATGCAGTGGTTAATAAGGTTGGAAAGTGAAGTCCAATGCGTCTATAACCGTGGCTCTGAGCATAATATTTATGAAATGTTGTAATGACTTTGAAGAAGCTATTTGAAAGGACATTTTGAATCCAGCGCTATGTGTCCTTGTCTTCCAGCATGCCAGTGTTTCAAATAGAAACCTGTAGGTTTTCCAGCTGCTCTGCACTGTCTTTAATGACATAGCTCATAGCCGCAGTCCCATTCAACAGCCTTCATTATGACTCGGTAATCACAGGCTACGTTTGTTTTTCTTTTTCTCTCAACTCGCTCTATCTGTCTTGCTCTTGCTCTCTGTAAACCTATAGGCCTCTGCCTCTCTCCCCCTCTGTTTGTCTTCCTCTAAGCAAGACAAATCCAGTAGTGAGCAAGAGCCGCTACTGGAGAAAGCGTTTGTTTACTTTTCGGCACAGACTGGTGCTCTGTAGGGGAGCAGTCTGTTATTTATGGCTCAGGGCCTTACGTGATTGGCTGAGGAGAGATATAATTATGTCTGGCGCTCAGCTTAGCTAGTTTTAGAGTTACAATTGGTGCCATGTTGAGTTCACCGGTTGCTAGGACACTAAGTGGAGGGTCTTGTACTGTATAGAAAACGTTTTTGATATGGACTGAACCCTTTTTTTGTACTTAGCCTCAGTCTAGTGAGACATGTTACCTTATACTGGGCAGTGTCATTATTCATTACTGATACTATTATATGAGACTGTCTGGAAATTTGTTTGTGTTTAAGGATAGGCTCATAGCTTTGCACTGAATGAATGAATTTTGTCCTCCATCACTTGAAATGCTTCAGGGAGGTATGGCTTTGCCAGCATTAACCGGAGAGATGATTACAGTAAGCAAAAACTGTGAACCTTTAATTGTTTGATTGTGTAATTGTTATTTCTTTAACCCTATACGAAGCAATACATGCTGGAATTACTACTAAATTGCATGGACTGTAGTTTATACCTGCTATTTACCATTCCTCAATAATTCTCTATACATATCTTTTGTGCCAACAGATACGTGACTGGTATGTGATCAATACTGTAGGTATTTGACCACATTAACTATTAAAATGATAAATGTTTAGCAGTGCAGATTGAAACTGGGCTACACATGCTGGGAACAACCTCTTCTAGTTCCTGATTTGTTATTTATTATTTATTAACTTTTTTACCATTGGGTGATTGGCTGTTATCCAACAAAAGACAGGTACTACTCGAACAGCATCAGAGGGCTGTAATTTTTGTTTTATTGATGCTACCTGTCGCTTATAGCCTCTTGGCTAGACATGTTTATATTTATAATAATCATATACAGAGATTATTCTTACATATGTAAGATAAGAAAAAGAGTTCCTGTATGAATTCATGATGACAGTTAGATGGTATAACGATTTCCAAGGAGCTGCAAGGAAATTGCACTATATGTAAGGAGTATGGAAGAGGCAGGATAAATAAGTCTCAACAAACTTGTTGATAATTGATAATTTACAGCCTAAAATGACCTAATAAAACACAAAGATTCCTTATAAATTGTGATATTCAATTCCTGTGAGTGTAGGTTAATTGAATTAATACTGGTAAGTGACACAAAAGGAATTAATAATTCTCTGTATGAAACCCAGTTACTTATGGATTTGCCCTAATAGCCTTTATCTCATTATGCAGGGTGGTCGGACAGGGACCCTGAACAGACTAATGGGATTATGTCAGTTTGAATCCGCCTTTGCCGCTTTCACTGCACACACTTGCAGCAAAACTGCAGCCATGTTATTTGTCTGCTCCCTATTGGAGGTGGGAGGCGAAGATGAGACTTAAGCACTTCAGCATAGATAATCCTGTTGTGTATTCCAAACCATGGCTTATGTGATCACTGAATTCTATTATACATGTATAGTTCTATCACAAGCAGAAAAACATAGGGATGCGAATGAGTCGACACTCAATGAATAATCCTCATCTAATCCATTTATTTTAAACACATGGGCTGCCAGTGGTAATAACTGTGATGTGTAGATCTTTTTCATGAATTCACACAGTTGCAGCGCTGTCTCTTTTTTGATCTTTAATTTTCATAGTTTTTAAAAAGTGGCACATTTCAACTTTTCATACTTTAATTTGCTGTTTTGATCTGTCTGTCTTCAAGCAAAAGCACTGCCTGTTTATATTTAGTCAGTGTAAGTAAGAAAATCTTTGTAAAACTTATATACTGTGTATCTCTAAAATGTAAAATAAGTGTCTGCTCTCCCTCGTTCTCTGTCAAATGAGAATCAGCCAGATCAATGGGGGGAAGAAACCCTTCTCGACCGGCAGCATCTGGTTACAGTGCAGCCGAGGATATTGAAGATTACATGACATTGTTTCAGGGCCTGGATGATTGGGTCGTGTAAGTATAGACTCTCTGATTAGTCCTCTCTTCACACCTAATTACTGGTGTGATTTTATGGCGAGCTGTTGTAACAGTGGACAATGGATAGTCGCGTCTAAATCCGTTACAAGACTAAGCTGTCCACATATCTACTGAAAGTGCTGTAAATATGTGTGTTTCCAAAGAGGCAAACTTGATAAACTCCCAGTGGGAGTAATTTCAATTGTTAGGTGCTTTGTTGAAATATTTAAATAGTTACTATAGTGCATGGTAATGACATTTAGACCAAGATGATGATTAAAATGACGCTTCCTAATAACGATTCTTAACTGTCACCTCTTTCCAGCTCCTTAGCATAGCTAGGAATGCATTGGTGCCACTTGCCGACTGCAGCGTCCAGGGAGACCTAAAAAGGGAAGGAGTCTCACTCTGATTCCTGGCAGCTCATGGAGCAGTGGAGGCTAAATTAGTCCTGGTTTCATTGACTTCCAATCCTCCGAGTCCCAGCAGCCCTGCAGTCAGAGGAGGGGAGGCCGGCTGGTCCTCAGGGGCCCTGATGCTTCCTCAGAAGTTCCAGACGCTTCCTGCGTAAGTTAAAGTGTCAGATGGTGAGATGATATTTCAGGGAAGCTTGAGATGGGAGATTGCATCTCTTGTTTTCTGCGTAAAGGTAAAAGTAACATGAATAACATTAAGGATTCTGTGATGTTTACCATTTTAACATCACAAAACATTAAAAGGTAAACTTTAGTGATAGTATAATTACTGTAAACAAACAACACACTATGTTCTCTTGTTTTTACTCAAGGATTTTGTGAGACCTGAAGGGGTTTAAGTATCCGCTATTTCTTTAGATATTTTTAATCATATGGCTACGTCTCAGATTTATATTAGGACTGCGTAGAGGGAAACACTGCTTCATTGTACAAAAAGAGATCACTTTATGGTACAAGCCACAAAGATGTCTACCAAATGTGTAATGTAATTGAAAGATCACCAAATAGTCTGGAAAAAACAATTTAACCTCTTTTAATTTTGGTTGCACCAAAATATTGATTTATGAAATTGTCAAATTATCAACTACATCTTTGCCCTGAAAACCTCCTGTCTGGATTTGTGTATTTGTATTGTGTGATAGGACACTGGCATGATACAGAGGCTGTAACTTGTCTAGACCTTATTCATTTATGGGAAATATGCCAAAATGCCATAATAATTTAATAATGATATATTACATTAGGAAATGATGTGATGTGTTGCAGATAATGTGCAACCTGCTCTGTATGTTTTTCTGCTGACAGAACGCTTGTTGTCTGTCTCCAGCTCTTCGCTGCTCTTTCCCCTTTGCTATGCTGTCCATTGTGATTGACTGTGTCTCTTTCTCTGTGCTGGCAGCTGCGGACAGGTGCTGAGTGCTGCTGAGTGTTGCTGTGTGTGTGTGTGTGTGTGTGTGTGTGTGTGTGTGTGTGTGTGTGTGTGTGTGTGTGTGTGTGTGTGTGTGTGTGTGTGTGTGTGTGTGTGTGTGTGTGTGTGTGTGTGTGTGTGTGTGTGTGTGTGTGTGTGTGTGTGCGTGCGGGCTCCAGGGGCCTGGTTCAACATTCCAGTGATAGTTTGATAGACACAGACCTTGGGGGAGGAAGAGGTGGGGGCGAGATTCCTGTACAAACTTCAATGAAGAAGAGCTGAGGGGGTAAGTGAAATCCTCTGACGATGTCGCCACTGTGGGGATTGTGATAACATACTACAAGTTCCCTTTATTTTCAAAGTCTCAACTGCAGCCTTTACGACACCCCACTTCCTGATTTACAGAGCTGTTTGTCTGCTTATCTCTCAGGCTCAAAACTGCTCTAATGTCACAGGGACTTCCTCTTGCACACACTCACAGGCTGTAAGGCTGCACACACATACATTATACACAATGTGAATACACACCTTTTTGAAAATGGAGTGAAAGAGGAAGTTATAAAAAGGGTATTCAGAGAGAGGCGGGGTAATAACAAGGTGACCATATTTGGTATCAGTAGATAATGCAAGCAGAAGATGCAAATGAGATAAGGAGTGGTTGTCATGGAGACTTGATGTTGCGCAGTGATTGTTCACTGCAAACCTGACCACATTTGTCGTATGGCCGTTGCCAAGCAGAAGGTGCTATTATGAGAGAGTGAGAGAAGAAGAGGAAGAGAGAAATGAAAATGTTAGTTCATCCCACAATGCATTGCATCAGCATGACCTGTGTCGAATTGGCTTCGTCTCTCCCAGTGTCACATCAGCCAGAGACAGACACACAGGTAAGCTCTCTCTGTGAAATCCCTCTCGATAGCAATAATACCTGTAGATAACTTAAAATGACGCCATAGTCTGATGTTATTCAGTGTTTCCACTTAAGTGTGTACTTTTTAATGGGGGAAGTTTTCTGTAAGAACAAAGAACACATGTTGCTCTGTAACATGACTTTTGAGACGTAAAGAGAGTTTCGTCTTTACAGCATTATAACTGCAGGTTAATGTGGCTGAAAGCTCAAGTGAAAGAGCTTTTTGCAAAGGGTGCTTCCATTCATTTTCAATTTATCTCCAAGATAAGCTTCAAGCTTGAATGGTGCTCACTCACACTCACACTCTCACACACACACACACACACACACACACACACACACACACACACACACACACACACACACACACACACACACTCGCTCACACGCACAGTGGTGTCAGATGGGGACAAGACAGTGTGCTATTTCCTCCTCTGTATTTCAAACCTGACAGCTTGAATTGCACCTGCTTCCCCTCACTGCGTCAAAGTGGAAAGAAGTTAAGAGAAAACCACAAAGTAATCAGCAGGGGCACATGACTGCAAATTCATTCTAGAATAGGGGCATTTGTCAGCATGCAAACATTTACAACTTGTCCCACTTTCATGTATATTTTTAGTCATGTGTAGCATATTTATAGGATCAATATTTATCTGGAAGGAACATATAAAACCTGAGCAGAAGTCGTTTGCATCCTCCAAAGTAAACTGTATAGCTCAATGGCTGACATTGAATGCAGCTCCCTGTTGTGGGCCTTTCTGCAACTCTGTACTGTTACAGTTATTGCAGTGACGGTCTGTAATGGGAGTGTAATGTGTATTTGCGGCCTTAGTGATAGATGAGCTGTCAGGGTTTGGCACACAAAAGCTCTGGGACATTTCCTCAGTGGAGTGAGAGTTCACATCAGCCAGCCAGTGTCATTTACAGAAGGCTGGGAAATAGCAGAGCGTTGAGATGATAGGGAAGCTTAAGGTGGAAAGTTGCGTTCATCAGGGAGGAGCGAGAGAAAATAAGGGTGGACGAAGGTGAAAGGTTTGATGGTTCGATTGAGGGAAAAGGGAGATTATATCGGTCAAGGTTTAATGTGATAGATTAAGATTAGAGAGAAAGTTTGCAGGGGTTTCTAGAATATTCTGAGATTCCTACATTTTTATTTGGCTCATTATTTCAGATAATAAAACAATCCTACAATTACCATAATGCGATTTGACAGTGACATTATGACGGCTATTTTTCTCCTGAGCCACAGAAGGCATTGTGCAACTGATTTCTGTTTTAACAGGCTCAGTAGTACTCCTACTAACTAGTGCACTGATCTCAACGTGCACAATTGGTGGAATTCCCCTTTACCTAAAAGCACACACACACACACACACACACACACACACACACACACACACACACACACACACACACACACACACACACACACACACACACACACACACACACACACACACACACGCTTCCTGTTGTCGGTTGGTTAAGAGTATGTGTGTGGAGAGTTTGCTCAACCTCAGTGTGTTGATTCCTGTTGCTCTTTGCACAAACTTGAGCAGCTCTAGCTCTGACGAAAAACAACAGTCACACCAGTGCCCTTATCTGTGAGATACAAGATATGAGATTGATGTTGAAATATATGGCTGATGTCACTGAGCAGAAAAGGAGAAATATGCTCCTGCCCTACATTTGACAAGATTAAACGCAGAATGAAACCTGATAGTATTACTTGATGAGCCAAATGAGCAAACCATCTGGTTGCTGCAAAGCTTGGCTCAGCACCCGCACCTCTAATTGGACGAGGGGAATACGGCCCTTTGGGTTCTGACAAATAGAGAAGTGGTTGTGGTTCTCTCCAAGCGAGAAGTTTAGGGGAATTAAGTTGTAGTCATAAATGAGAGAAAGTGATGAAAAGACTCAGAGATAGCGTATTGAGAATCATAATGAATAGGAAAATCTGGACTATAGCGGCGCAGAGGAGAAAAGGAAAGACGCAGAGAGGAGCAGAAGCACTGGCGTACACTCAGCTGCTCCAGAAGAAGGGAAGAGGGGAAATTCCACGTCAATGTCAAGAGTCTCACAGAGAGCCCAGATCTTTGGATGGTTTACTAATATGTCTCCTGTTGAGTCACAACAATATCAGTCATCTTGTTTTTTTACATAGTGGGTCAAAGAAAATTCCAATTGGAGGTTAGAATGACCTGCTGCTTCCATTGATCAGCAGTCAATTGGATTAGTCAATCCAAAAGACATACGTGTTCTTGCAGGGATTTTTGCATGATTTAAAATAGATCTACTTCCATTAGTAATAATATGACTAACAGAACACAAGTAATAATGTCACTATCTGACTAAATTTGATCAACTCATCAAATTACTACCATGACCTTTTCCTTTTGTCAGACGTATTCACCATGTTTTTTTGATCTCACTGAGTGTGCTGGCACATTTCACCAGAACATTGGCTAGGTAAAGGGTTAGCACTGCAGCTCGGGCTCTACCACAGATTGTCACCCAGGGATTAAAGGCCTGCTGTGAAAATTAGAGATGACTTATCACCGGCTTTGTATTAAACAGTCGTCCAGCAGTAGAAACTGGTCCAAAGAGAGAGGGAGGGAAGGGGTGGAACAGAACGACAGCTGAGGTGTGACAGATTTACAAAGGAAATACATTGTGATATTTTTCCTCCGTATTGTATATGTATAATCCAAATAAACCAAAGAAAGGGTTCTTTAATTGCCCTATGACCAGGCTGATATATTGCCATACAACATTATAGGTGCAGGTGTTTTTACAGACCAAGTGGATTCAGCTGCAGTATGTTTATCTCTTTATAATTTGAAAAACATTGCAATGTGATTAAGTGAGTTAAAGACAATACACAGTCAGACAACTCCGCGTTCAGCTCAAAAATCTGTTAAGGTTCCTGCAGATGCCAAGGCCACTATATCTCCATGGCTACCGGATATTGCAGCATCAGGTTGAAATCAAATTCTTGGAGTCTCTCTTTAGCCTCTCTGGCTTTCCTCTGGATGCTGGGGTTGTGGTGGCAGAAGCCTCGAGTCAATAACAAAACAGGAGAGTTGGCAGTAGCAGCTACTTCAGTGTTGCCTTGGGTTAGCCTTTTTCATAATGGGCTGCTGACCTGCAACCAAACTACACACGTCTGCATCTTTGTGAAAAGTCGTTTCCGGAGTATTTAGACACTCTGTTACTCTGAATGAATTACCGTGTACTAACAGAGTCCAGTTTGGTTCAGTGCAGTTCACTGACTCCTGTTTTTATATTGTGGGCTGTGAGGCTGAGCTGAGGTGTCTCATGGTTCTGAATAGAAGAGTGAGTTAATGTGTTCACTCAAACTCGCTGTAATCCTTTAAATATTTCCAGTAATTCTTAATAATTGTTTATCCTCATACTTTATTAAGACCCTTGTTTATCTTGATTCTGCCTCTCTCTTTCTTGTCTCATAATCAACATCACTATCACGACATTTACTTCTGAGGCCTTTTTTCTACTGCGCATGGCTTTCCTTTGCTCTTATGTTTATCCTGTAACTAATTTCCCTTCATTTCTCCTTCTTCATCTTCTTACTGTGTTTACCTTAATCTTTCCTTCCTCCCTTGTCCCTCCCTCCTTCCCCGGCCTCACTGGAAAGGCAAGGGCAGTGTTGCTGTAACTGAGCCAGCACTTCCTGGTGTTGTTTTGGGGGGGCGTGGCTTGCCTTCAGTGAGGAAGAGCGGGAGGGAGAGTGGACTGCAGGATCTGTATGCCCAGTGCAGTCAGGGCTCTCTCCTCCTCCTCCTCGTCTTCCTCCTCCTCCTCCACAGCTGTTGCTACTGCCGCCCAGTGAGCAGCACTTTCATCGGGCAGCAGACAGACGATCCAGAGGCTGGCGAGTCAGTAGAGACACAGACCAGCCCGTCTCAGTACAGCTCAGCCCAGCTCAGCCACTTCAAGAGGCAGGGGAGGGGAGACACTAGCGCACACTGCCAGTGCTGCAACGCACACACACACACACACACATACAATTACACAGACAACCACTCCTCCTCTCCCTCTCTCTCTCTCTCTCTCCCTCTCTCTCTCCCTCTCTCTCTCTCACTCTGGTGCTCGGCTCTGCACAGCTCCTCCACTCATTCGCTGCTGATTCACTCGCTCACTCGCTTGCCTCTCTTCTGCCAGTCGCTCTGCCTTGCTGCACTCTGCCTGCCTGAGAATGGTCCAGCCGGTGCCTGGGGGTCTGCTGTCGCGGCCTGTCTGAACACACGCATAAACACACAGAGCCAATCGACACGCGGAAGCACACACACACAAACTGGAGAGCTATGTGAGAGGTAAGATCTCGGTTCATAACCCTCCTCCTTGTCTCATTGGTTTATCTAGATCTTTCCTCCTGTGTGTGCTGCAGTCTTCACTTTTCCAAAGTAGGCGCCTGTGCAGTGGAGCATAGGTGGAGATATGGGGATTGTTTGCCTTACTGTCTGCTGTGTATGCACATTCAGTATGTGAGCCACAGGGTTAACATCTATTTGCTGTGGCTTTTTTTAATAGATATAGGCAGGCACACACACGTGCACGTATACACACAGACACACACACACATTCTTTGCTCAAAGCAGACAGTCACACAATAGCTACTTCCTCAGGGTAGCGCTAGTTAGCAAGAAAATTTGCTCTGTGTGTGTGTGTGTGTGTATGTTTTGAGGGCCGTGGTTGTTCCAGGAAGCAGTGGAGAAGATCAATAGATCGCCCACTCAGCTTTCATTCCCTCCATCTGACTCAACATTGGACATGTTGGGAGTTATCCTGCAGGGCTTGGTTAACAAGGAGAATGGTAAAATCTGTTTCTCTCTTACCTCTTCCCTCCCTTGCTGCGTCAGCCCAAAGGGGGAAGCATGGTTTCGCATGTGTGCCTGTGTGTTTCTGCGTGTGTTTGCTGTGTAAGGCAAACTCCCGCCCCGCTGCATGTAAATTATGTGTGACATGTGAAGCCGCTGCTACCTTATATGGTGAGCACAGTATTTCAGTACAGTAGAATCTTGCCAAGTATTCCGGGTCGCGGGAGGAGAGAGTGTGTGAGAGGGTGACTCTGTCTGTGGGAGTGTGTGTGTGTGTGTGTGTGTGTGTGTGTGTATGTGTGTCTCTGTGTGTGTGTGTGTGACTAAGTGAGTGTTTGCATGCGTCTGTCAGAGGGGGGAGTTAACTGAGAGAGAGGAAGAAGGAAGAAAGTTGAAGAGAGAAGGAAAGAGGGGCAAGAACGAGAGAGAAAGAGAGACAAGGAGAAGTAGACCCAGTAAATGGAGGGATTTTACTTGTCGATGTCTAAACTGGAGTAAAAGTAAGTAGCTTCTTAATTTATAAAGGTTTTGGGAGATTATGTGAGATTACCCTGTAACGTTTTCCCCTTCTTTTCAGAAGTGGAATTTGTCTGTGCGGATCATACTAACATAAATGGACCTTAAGCGTTTTCATATGCGCGATTATATCTGGCTATTCGTCAGACAAGTTTTTTTTGCAAGAATTTTATTCTTTATTAGAGCCCAAAAATGAATTATAGCCCGACATGTGTCTGGTGAAATACAGATGGTATAAAAGTGGTATAAGAGCTAGGGGACCTTCAGAGCTATAAACTCCAGCCTGGACTCCCTCGTCTCCTCTCTTTGTCCCTCTCCTCTCCACCTCTGCCCTCCTCCCCTCGCCTCTCTGTGTGTTTCCTTTTGGTGGTGTGTCCGTGGTTGGGGCGATGATGAGGAATGTTGTTGTTGTGACTTACTGAGATTCAGGGTGGCTCAGACGGTAGCTCACACACAAGTATGTGCAGACGTGCAAGCATGCGCAGCACAGACAGATGTGTGGCAGATTGCATTGTTGAGACCCAAAAATCCCCGTGGCAGCACCGCTGCAGGTAGACTGCTGATTTCTGTCTTGCAGAAGCCTGAGAAACATGATGTTGATGTCAATGTATATGTAGTAGGTAGAAATGTCAAATATCACATTACTCTTTATGTCTTTGATTGCATATGCGTTTAAATTGAGGTGCAAATTGCTCTCCTTAAATGTGTGTTGCCTATGATTTAGGATTTGCCCTACAGACAGGATTATATGCATGATTGAATCTTCGCTGACAGTTTAAGCCTTTATTACACAAGGGCATCTCTGTATGTTCCTACTGTGTTATGACCACATTTCAACCCTTGCGAGCAACAGTTTGACACAGCTTTGGCTGAGTAAGACACCTTCCACTTCCACTAAGCTAAAATGAATTAGCTTCAACAACTGTGGGAGAGACAGTTATTTATTACACCAGTGATTTAATTTAATTGAGTCCTAAACCTGCCATCATACATTTCAGTTAATATTATTTATTATCAAGCAATAAGTAATTTTCAGGTTTCTGTTTTCAGACATTGCAGTACAGAGAGTACACAGTCAGTGTTGGTCTGTGTCTGAACTACACAGTCATGGTCAAAAGCAGGACAAGCAGCATGTGAAGCTGCTGTTTGTGCAGGCAGTAATAAGTGTGGAGTTATTTCTCGATTGTTCTGTCCAAAGGTACACGTGTCAACACAGGCCTTGTCCTTGTTTTTCTACCCCCCTATAGCTGCATCGGCTACTGCTCACAGCCGCAGCATCTCCATCCCTGAAGGAGAGGCCTACAACATTTAATAACACCTTCTAGGCCCAATATTATCTGACTCACATTCTCTTTTAAAAGTACCTCCCTATCAAGCCATTGTTTCTATCGTTGTTACTGCAGTGGATCTATGTGGATCTAAGTCAGTGAATGAGGGTATGCTACATGCATTAGCAACATCTGCCCTCTATGAAAACGATTGCCTCAGTGATAATAAAAGAAGAAGATAAAATATACTGATAAACTAAATGTAGATTCTGTGTTCACCCTGTGAGAATGGTGTTTAGACACAGTGGTGCACGCAAAAAAATTGAAGAAATTCAGTTCTTTGTTCTTAATCACTCAAAACTGCTCTGATGTGTTTTTTTTATTCATATTTGTCTTTGGGATAACAATTAGATTAAGCCATACCTGTGTATATATTCGGATGGATGCAAATACATGGATAAAAAACAGCCTCTCAGTAGGGTGGTAATCCATCAGTATCTGCTCAAATGGCTTAATTTCAGAATGGCATAGATTTCACAATCTTTATACCAAATGGAGGGATGAACATCATTCCTTTGTAAGATATTACCTCATCGAATATCCCTCATCCCAAAAAGTCTCCCACGGGTGTTCAATTAGTTTGAGATCTGGTGCCTGGTGAGGTTATACAATTCACATTGTATGAGCATGCATCAGTTGTTCATTTGTTATGCTTTCTCCGCTCTTGGATTTTTCTGAAATTTGTCACCTGTTTGTATATGTAGAAAACATGTCTCAGTACATTGACATAGGCGACATAAATTTGAGCCAATGAGCCACTCATTAAACCGTAGTCCAGCCATTATCCCCCACTGTCTGTTGACTGCATCACATCCTTACACACACATACACACACACAAAGATGCAGTGTTGCACACAGGCAGATATTCACCACGGCTTAAGAATACTCAGTGTCAGGACACATAGAGGTTTTGTATAGGTTTGCATTTGTGTGTCTTGTGTGTGTGTGTGTGTGTGTGTGTGTGTGTGCGTGTGCGTGCGTGTGCGTGCATAGCTCTGTCCATGTATGCTAAACAAGAGATCACATTGTCTCCAGTGGTTCGCTCTCAGAGGAATCAATAGCCATTGTTGGTTGTGTGTTCCTTGGCTAAGACTCACTTTCAGAAATGCGTTACTTAATCTGATGACAAACAAGTAAGTCAAACTACTAGTTGAGATATGTTAACACCAGGCCGGATGATAACCATGGTGGAGATTACTCTAATGTTGTGCTGGATCACAGCTGTTCATGTGAGCTGCGTTTCATCAACAACCTTTATTCATAACAAAACCAAACTCAAATATCAATTGTTACATTCATCATTTCTATTTAATGCAATGTACTGTTGCCCTAACTCTATAACTTGCCTACAGACCTCACTGGGCTCAACCATATGAAAGGTGTTGAAGAGCTAGGGTGGATAGAGTAGCAGGCTTCGGTTTCTGTATGTGTGTGTGTCAGTATAAGAGAGATCAAGAGACAGCGAGGAGAACAAGCTCACGTGTCCATATATGCACCCGTGTATGTGTGTGCATAAAGGTCAGTGAGGGCAATATTGACCTGCTGTATCCTGAGCGCATGGAACAGCAGCAGGAGCAGCAGCAGCAGTGAGACCTTGGGTGTTGCATTTCCTCCAGCGTCCTCCGCTGTTTTGACCTGTCTCAGCACACTGTCACCCTGACAACACTTCTGTCAATATGCTGAAACCACTCCTTTTACTGAACGGCAGCAAACCAAAAGAGAAGAACGCCTCCTTCTCTGCAGTCAAAGCCGAAAATAGAAGCTCAGGCTAGAAGCTATGGGTTTGTTGGTTAGGTTGCCATAGCATTTAGAAAATATAGTTTTGTAATATATACAGAGAATAATATCTTTATCTGTGCTTCAGCTTTGTCTCCTCTCAAACTGCGTCAGTTATTGTAGTCAGTGTATTATTTCTTGCTCGACCATGCAGAATAGCGCCTCTGGTAACTCATGACCTGTGGTGTCAAGCATTGCCAAACTCGTCAAATAATGTGTAATTCAGTTGTTTCTCAGGAAGTCTTATCATAACTGTGGACCACACCCTCTTTCTAGCAGTTAGTCACAATGACAACTTCAAGACCAGATTAGCATGTCCCTTAGATTGCTCTAACTTTTCACTCAGTTGAGACATGCCTTCTTAACAAAACACCTCACTGTGTTCGAGAAAACCTCATAATGTCACAGCACCATCCATCACAGCCCACCATGCAAATCACTTGCAGGTTTTATGCATAGTTTGGGCTTTTGGTGGAGGTGACGGGTGGATTTCGACAGCGTCTTCACTTCGTTGAGTACTGAATTGTTTTGTGACTCATTACCAAGAGAAAAGAAATGAAAGGGAAGGCTTGCTTTTGCTTGTCTGTGCCACTGAAGCATATGCTGGTGTCACATGACTGTGAGCTGATGGTGTTGTGCTGATACTGAAGATATACTTCCCTTCCTGCAGCAATATGTTTCTACCACGTGTCCGATAGAGTGATAGAAACCTCGCGGGCTCGCTCGCTCGCCATCTTCCCTTCCTCCATTGTGTTTGACCTTGCACCAGCTTGCAAGACCTTGAAGTCCGAGGGAGTGCTGCTGAACGCAAGCCAGACAGTCACATTGAGGGCAAAAAAGACAGAAGCACGGACGGAGTGGAGGGGTTGGAAAGAAAAGGAAGACAGATGAACTCAAGTGTCTGCTGGTTAAAACAGTGGTAAGAAGAGAGAAGTAGATCATATTTAACAATCGTCTATTTGAAATGGATGCCTTGGAGACAAAGAGCACTGACAGTTAAAGTGGGATTAGATAGAGGGAGTGGTACACTGACAAGAAAGACCATAGACATGAAGAAATCAATAGGGGAAGGATGTCCATGTCCAGACATGATGGATCATGATGAGTCCTCATTATCACTCTGGCACTGCCTAGCTACGTTCTCTCTCACAGATATCTGCTCCTCTGACTCGAATAGAAAACACAGAAACATATTAAGCAGCCAGGCTGAACGCAGCGGTCGCTAGCTTTACCCATGTCAAGACATAACATTCTCTCATTTAACTTATGAGTTCAGAAACAGTTGTCGCTTACCTGAATTTACCTTATTGCAAGTCATATTTTTCACCCTGTCAGACTTAGCTGCAGTAATAAATTCAAGCAGAGTCAACATTATATGATGTTTAGAACAGGTCTGAGGGCTTACAGGGTTACGCAGTAAGATAAGACTTGGCTGACTTGGCATTTTCACAGCAATAAACATCATGATGAATGACTGAGTTCATGGGAATAGATCCCCCTGAAGCAATGTAAACATAAAAATGGCTTGGTGCACATTAGACTGGGGGTTTGTGTTCCAACTTGGTCCAATCGCTTTTAGTAAGAAATGTTGTTAAGCATTAAACTGTCTAAGAATTCACTTATTAATGTTTTTATAAAATATTCTAATCTGTCGTTTGAAAATATTGAATCTTTGCTGTTTGTATTATTATTACATAATTTATATGGAAGATAATGTTTGTGTTTTTCATGTGTGTGCCTGGGTGTGTGTATGCTGTGGGTAGGGCAGTTGTAGAATTTCTGTTACGTTTATGCAAGCAATTCAAAGGTCGTTTGTAGCAGCAGCGCTGTATTTGCTATCGAAGGGGCCATCCAAGGTGAAGCCAAGCAGTTTCCTTCTTCGCTCTGTTTGTCTCTCAAACATGTATCCATGTTGCTGGGTCATCATGACCAGGGCTGTGCTGCTGCACGGCTCTGATATAGCGTGTTGCAGTGCTGTAAAGTTAGCAACGGTTCATAGCATTGCTGAAGGTGCACATGCTGGTCTGGGAAAGGCGATTTCTCTACGCAGGGTGTGGTGAGTTACCCTGCCTGTGCGATAAGAGCAGAATGGGCCCCCGGGACCCAAATAATTAAGATTCCCCCAGCAAACCCTGTACAATGGATTCACCAAAAATAGTAGCCGCTGGCAGCAATACAAAGTTCGGAATAAAAAAGAAAACAACCCGTAATCTCTTCTGCATGTAATAGACGGGAAAATATGAAAGTGAAATTATATTATACTATGTTATTATCACAGCACGCAAGTTAACATCTGTGTGAGATCATCACTGGATAGCTGCCATGATGGCCCATGAAATAAAGAATAATGTGATGATAATAATGAATAATGATCTTTTGCGAAAGGTTGTTTGTTTGAAAGAAACCCATCATATGTTCATGTCATAGAAATACTGAACAGTTATTAGTTGAGTCTGTGTGTCTCTTTCTCCAGTAGCAGGCAGGTCAGCCTCCTCCCCCTGCTCTCACCTGGCGCTCAGCCCAGAATGTTGCAGCAACTCTGCTAGCTCTCATTGGTCCTCACACCACTGTGCGAGAAGGGAAATGACTAACCTCTTCTCCCTCATGCCCTGCCTCGACTTCCCCATTGCTTTCACTCTTCCTTTCTTTCACCTCTAAGCACACTTGCGATGGCCGGCTTTGCTGTATTCGAATGTAAGTGATACAGGCTTTGATCGGATTTTTCCTGCATCGAGCAGAAGAGGTGGAAAGTTGTGAATGGCTGCTTTGTGCATTTTCTATGTGTGTATGAGGGAGAGTGTGTGGTGTGTATGAGTGTGGCGTGATGAGTGTGTATGCACACCATGTGTGTTTAGAGCGCAGGGAGGGTGAAAGTATTATTTGTCTTTGCTGACACCACTGCATATCTGACATTTTTACATATTCTTCATTCCCACAGCTGCATAACTTAGCAGTGGAATGACTTTAAAAATGCTGCAGGTCAGAACCTCCTACGAAATATAAACGAGAGAGAAAACAAACCTGGAAGTTTTCTTTGTTCATGTATTATCAGACTAATCTCTCTTTCTGCTTGTCCCTCCTTTCTATCTCTCTCTCCCCAGAGGAAGTGCCTTCCCTGATGTCTGCTGCAGCTTTGACCTGCTTCTACAGCTGAAGCACCACCCAGCTCCCTCCCCCCCGCCTTGCACGCTTGCTGCCACAGAAACACAAGTGCAAGGACGACAACCACACCCTCCTCGCAGCCTACGCTCCGACCCGCTCGTCCTCTCACCATCATCACCATCCACTCCTCGCAGCAGGGCCCCATCCTCAACTCTCCTTAAACAACGGCCCAGCTCCCCAACCGCTCTCCACCAGCTGACCAGCCTTACCACAGCAGCTCGACACACCACCAGGCCCACGCAGCATCTCACACACCTTGCCTTTAACCTTCGCCTTTGACCCTGTAAGCCTCCACTTGGTCCTCAGTGTCCTTAACCTTCCTGTATCAGGCTACACCCAGAATATCACCTTTGTTGCCTGCATCACTGCGCCAAACCTGAGGGCTCTCGCTTTGGCCTGTCCGTCTGCTTGCCGCCTCGGCTTGTGAACGGTGTAGATGAGACTGTTCAGCCAGCAATAAACAGTGAGAGAGGAAAGTCAAGCTGAGACTGGCAACTTAATTGTTAGACCAAGTCGTCTCCTGGATATAATCATTTTGTCAGTGGTTGTCTAATAAGGAAAATGATCCATTAACATCCCCAGCGAAACATTGTGCTGTAACATTTCACTTTGGACAAGGAGCTGTCTCAATCAATAGGAACTTTTTTTTTTTTTGAATGTTTCATTTCAACTTGACACACAAGTATCACAGACTTTAACTGCACCCACAAGTCAACAAAAAAAAGACCTTAAAGTTGTGGATTAAAACACTAGAGGTACTTTATTCACGCTTTAACCGATCTCCTCTCAGAATACATTTTGCCAGCGTGTTGCCATGGCAATGAACATGGCACATATCCGTGACACAAAGTGGCTGACACTGGAAGTATGTAGGGAGTTCCAGAGGGGCACGTGCTCACGCTCTGACCAGGAGTGCAAGTTCGCTCATCCCGCCAAGAGCTGTCAGGTGGACAACGGACGGGTCATTGCTTGCTTCGACTCACTCAAGGTAAGGAAGTGGAGGGTGGTGCACGGGAAGTCTGACGGTCAGAGTTCAAACAGGCCACAGATAAGAGTCTGTGAGACTGAGCACATTTAGACTGACAGGCAGTTTAAGGATATATAGGGTTGCAAACTAGAAATAGCAGTTTATAGTCTACATGATAAGCTAGTGCACCATCTGGCCTCAGCATGTGCTCTGCTTGGTCCTGCCCATTTCTGGTCAGGTGACTAGAACATGTGATCAAGGGTGGGGGCGAAGGGGTGTTCAGCAGTTCAGATTCAGGAAGCAGAAGTCAGGCATTTCTAACACAGCACTGAGGAATTTAAACGGACAGACTGAAGTATTTTGGCTGGTGTTACTGCACTCATTTCAAACAGGAGTCATTCGTATTGCCGACTGATTACACTGCACATAAACACAGTGGTACGAATTTACAACATTGGCCCAGCCCCTCTGCCATGTGCCAGCTTTTGAATAGGAAAACACAAGTGATTAATCTGTAACATGTACAAACTTATGCGAGTGCCCTGAGCACACCGTGTCTCAGAAGCGAGCGTGGAACAAGGCGATAGCGTCATCATGCAGCTTTCACTCAGTCAAACCACTTCCTGTACAGAGGCCTAGGGGCAGTTGGGATGGGGGGGTATCTCTATATGCATGTGTGCGTTTTCGAGCAAAGATGGGGGCAGATTTGCGGCACCATATGCAGTACTTTTCCATTTGGCGGTAGGAAAGCAAACATCTCTCTCTCTCTCTCTCTCTCTCTCTCTCTCTCTCTCTCTCTCTCTCTCTCTCTCTCTCTCTCCTTCTCTCTCTCTCTCTCTCTCTCTCTCTCTCGCTCTCGCTCTCTCATTCTTCCTCTTTCACAATCTGCCTTTTTTATCAGAACACTCATCTCCAGAGATGGGCGGACCTCAACCCAAAGTTTCCAGCCTTGACACACACACTTTTTTTTTTTCTTACCTCTGTTTGTATTCTGCCCCTCCAGACATTGATGACTCGTGGTCATTGGCAGTTTGTGAACAGGGCAGGGTTATGATGAGGACAGCGTGTGTGAGTCGACTCAGAGAACAGCATTTATAGCCAGATGTGGACAGAGGAACATTGTCAGGCCCAAGCTGAAGTCGTCCCAAGTTTCCTCACAATGTGGCAACAACTCTGCGTTTGTGTGTCAAAATTTGCAAAAGCTGAATTACATAATATTTACTCCTATCGTTAGGAACTGCAACCACCATTCTGTCTAATCTCCATAGATCTCTTCAATTAATTGGAAAAACTGAGACTGTGTCAACTTTGCTAAACAGAAGCCAGACAGGGCAAGAAACACAAGCAGTCACATGATCATATTGGCTTTAAAAAAAGAATACTTACATACTTACTATGGTAGGTGCGACATATCATACTTCAGTACAATGAATGACATTTAGATGCGTGAACACAATTTTCTTATTGTAAGAGTGATTATTGCAAAACATTTCTTTAGCCGTACTCGTAAAGAATTAGATAAACTTGCTAAACTGTTGACTTGTCTACAACCTGTGTTGCGACCCGATGCTTCGTTGAAGAGACATTGCGGTTTTGCCGAGATCTCAGAAATGTATTGGGTTTGTTAAATGTTTAAAAACTACAAAAGTTAGACCCAAGATGTAAGAAGCTGAAATCCTCATGTACATACCACACAAATACATACCACACCTCCTGACTATCTGGACCTGACAGGTCGCTGATAAAGCTGTTTAGTTTATCTACAGGCGGAAGGATCTGGATATGTGAACATGTGTATAAATTGTCATTCACGCCGAGGTCAAGGTCAGCCAGTGGAAAGGAGTACTTGGCAGATACATGGAACTATTTGAGGGAACCAAGGGGCCTATTTTAGCAGTTTGAACTCATTTTCCACAAGGACGTATGTATTAATGGAGATGGGTGATACTTTTTTTAACCAACTGCCCCATTTTTTCCACTGGTAATGAAAAACAGAGCGGGTCTCTAAAACCCACAGTGGAAAAAACAGCTAGCGAGAGAGAGCAATAGAGAAAGAAAGGGAGAATGGAGGAAATCAGAAACAAAGGCTGTTGATTCATTTTTAGCACACACCAGCAGATGAGACCAAAAAAAGTAAATGCAGAGACACCCCAACGATTTCCTCTTACATAAACCCACAAACACATTCACTGAAAAAATTTGTCATTTGTTCTACTTGACTCTCGCACAGGTTGAGTGGTTTAAACGGGACACAATCTCGATTTAGTTGCGTGACATGAATCCACATCGCTCCCTGTGATTCGTCCTGCACCCCCTGCACCCACACACACACACTAATGTACCCCCCTCGGATATATGTGCACACACTCCGTGCCCATGAGAGTGGATCGACCTTCTTCTTGAGAAGTGTATAATTAGAACAGGTCTCACATGATCACCAGTGCATAGCTGAGCAGGTCACACCCAAACCCAGTCATTTCCCAAACAGTCACTCTCTCTCTTTCTGGCCTCCTTTTCACATGGCACACACACACAAAAAACATGTCCTGGACTAAACCACACTTGTGGAGTCCATGCTGAGGGAATTACAGCAGGGAATATGCACCAGAAACAGCAGTAACAGTTAAATTGCAATTTTTCATGGGAAGATGTTCTTGGCAGTGATCAGATGTGGATGATATAAGCCTCAAGCAGGACAATCAGTCAAAGCTAAATTTTCATCTAGGCCACAGAAGTTAATACTAACTTGTGTGTGTGTGTGTGTGTTTATTTGGGCAAATATTTGGAGAAGAATAATGTCTGGCTGGGCTCCCTGATTTAATGTCAGCTTTAAAACTTTATATATTAATAGTTTACTGCTAAGTGGACACCTAAGGAACAACGTGCCGATTAGAGATGTGTATTTTTAAAGCATAATAATCAGATCTGATGTAGTATAAGGCGGACGTAATCAATGATGAGACAGGTGGAAAAGTTTGATGCAACATGTACTCCTTTAAGAGCATTAAGAGTTTAAAATGTTCATGATGTGTTCAGGAAGTAACCTATTTAAGTTCAATTCTGTACGTCCTTTACTAAAGCACAGATTGGAGCATGATTGTCAGCTCAGGTTGCTGAAACAAGTGAGCCGATGCATGCCTTATTGGTTTATAGTAGAATAAGTCTGACATAATATAGGTTACTCTACAGTGAATGAACTGTAAGCTCCGCCACTCCCAAACAGGAAAACGGCCAACTTATTTCCAATGCTGTGCCATCCAACTAATCATCTCATGCAAGCCTATTCTAGTCCACTTCTCCTCCACTCCTTCGCCTTTCGTCCGTCGCTTGTTTTCATTCTCCTCCCATTTTGGTAGCTCCCTCTACTTGATTTCCCGCTCGGTGTGTTCAGGCCACACCTATCCCTGGACAGGATGGTTCACATTACACTCTTATAGACCCGTACACATGCACACACATGCAAATAAACCCACGCTGCGTGAGTTTTATGAGGCTGCTCTGAGTGACATCAACCATGGCTTTGTGTGAACCCAGCAGCAGCAGCAGCGTGTCCTTATTTACCCCCAACACTGCCGTCCATGTCATAAACGAAAGGGCTAATAATGGTCTAGCATGGGCGAGTAAAAGTGTGAACACACACATAGTTATAGTCACGGCATAGTCTTTGTACTTTGTCCACCTGCCAGCACGACACACCCACTGTCATCATGTCTGAGTTCTGGAAGAAAATAAGAGACCAAGTGTGAACGCGTGCACATGTAAGTGTGTGTGTCTGTGTGTGTGTTATATCTGTGTTCGTGGTGCTGTTTCAGCGAGTTACTTTGTGTTATTACACTGTTCAGAGCCAAGATTACATTCCTGCAGAGCAGAGGGCGGGTGAATACCTCTTATTTATCTCTCTCTGTCTCTAACTCTCTCCGTCCCTCTCTGTCTGTCTCTATCTGTCTTTCCTCTTATTTCGCTGTCCATATTTTGACAGTCTGTATATATTCGGTGCTTCGATGGAACAGTCAGATTAAACACACACACACACATAGATAAAGACTAACAGACACACACAGTCAATGGTGGCCGGCCAGACAGACATGTGGGGTAAATATTAGCCGTGTTGCTAGTCTACAGTGTTTTTTATGATTTCAAACAAATTGTCCGGCGAATCTCTGGGCAGTAAAATCAACATGTCATGCTCTCTCTGTGTGTAAACATATGGTTATGAGTTCAGAAGGCTAATGTGTATTCGACACTGCTGTCACACACTGCAGACACACTGCACATTGCCACGTGCAGGGAACAGTTGTCATTTGTGTGGCCAGTGACAAAGTGCTAAAGGCCAGAGAAAAATAAATAGCAGAATTTAGTTTGTTTGAATTGTTTAATTTAGCTCAGAATTATTTTTATCTTATTAAACTCATTAAACATGCTGGTGAATAAACCTAAGAGGAAATTAGCTGATTCCTTAAAATGTCCAGGATATTTGACAGAAACAGATCGAACCCTCTTTGAATGTTGTCTAAATAATAGTGCACCACATGCAGACACAAAAATGCAGTGTTTATCTGCATAGCAGCCACAGATGGACGCGTGGAATCCAAAGCCTCTCGTAGACGTGTGATCCTCACACTTCTTGCTTCGCTGGCTTCTCACCAACAATTTCTAGCCCAAAAGAAAACAGGAAAAAAGGAAATAGGACAGTGTGTTATAATGTCAAAATAAGACTCAGAAGCATCTTTGATCGAAAAAGGTTTGGTTTCAGTAGCACTGTGCTAATCTCCACTCAGGGCACCGCAGCAAGGCTATAACTCAGACACTGTTTACTGGATCCACATGGGCCTCTGCCCTGTCTTCTGTTCGGCTGTGCTCCGTCTTTACTGTAGCTGATTAAAATGAGCAGGTTTCAATTGATAAGAGCTGAGTCACATTATGGAGGCTTTCATGATGTTAGTAACCAGGCCCTTTCACATCTCTGTCTCCTGGTGTCCATGTGTCCATTCTTTCTGCTTTCTCACTTAAATGCTGGAGGGATTTGTGTTTGGACCAGACTAATCCTAGCCTACACACAAAGACACACACACACACTTACAGACACACAGAGTAAGTCTGTGGCCTGCTCATTTCGTGGTGTGTGCATCCTTGTCAGATCAGGGCGGCTGTGCATTTTGTCTTTGAGCTTATGTGACGGAAGATCAGCGACAACAGCCTGTCTCTTCTTCTCAGTGTCAGCCGCCCCTGTCCCTCCATCACACTGGTCCCCTTTTATAACACCACTGATACAATGATTACTTCTCTCGCCTCTCTGTCTCTCCGTCTGTCTCTTTGACGTACAGCCATACCATAAAACCTCACATAGCCTGAGGGTTATTATTGCTTCAATGTTAAATAAATAAAAAATATTGACAATTCAAATCCAAGATCGTAAAATGCAAAGTCGCAGTGATGACGGTTTCAAACTCAGATGACATGCATCTGTTTGCTGTCGCATAAATGTCTACTGGTGTGTTGGTATGACACTTATTAGAGGATTTACAACCACGCAGGAGTTTATTGGATACATGTGTTTATTTGATTAAATGTGTAGACTTCCAAACCCTTATTGAATATACTAATCAGAGCAAAGAGTTATGATTGTAATCTTTCAGTCTCGCAGACATAAATATGACAATATATTTCTATCCTCAGGACTTTTAACCCATGTCCAGCAAAACATTGTTTTAACCCACACAACTTTATTATATATTCAGGTGGAGACCCAAAAGGTTTTAATAGATGAGTGTGTGCTGTGACATGATGGATTACATGCATGCATCATTTTCTTGTGAATCCCTTGTGAATTGGTCGGCATGAGAATGATGGAATTTACCACTACTGACAAAAACTACGGTATAAAAATATAAGTCGTCAGTGTGAATACATTAAACGCAAACTGTAATTAGTATTAAAACTGTGATTTGAATTCATGAAAATGTATAGGACATTAGAAATGCAGAAAACTAGACGTTAAGGGGTGAAATAGATTTGTGTAATCTAAATGTAGCTTCAGCCTCATAACTAAACTGGCTTCTCCTGATTATCTCTATCCATCCTTTTCTCTAACTTGCTATTTCTTTCTCTCTCTTATCGGCTTTCTCATTACCCCTCACATGCAAAGTCACATATCCAGTCGTCAGTCAGCTCAGCCATTATCCTCCATTAGACAAGTGAGAGAGGAGCTTGAGGGCACAGCCACTCACTTAGACTCAACTCGCTTAACACCTTTTCACACCGCCCCTCCCTCTCGCCAGCTGTTAGAACCATCCGTTTACCCTGCCCCTCATCTCTGTTGATGCCAAAATGTTGAAGAGTTCGTGCCACGGGAGCAGGAGAAGAAGACGCCTCTGGTTGCGTTACTGAAAGGCACAGGAATTTGAGGCAAAATTGCTCTTTCTGTCCATCTTGTTTTTTTTTTGTTTTTTTTTCTAAAGTGCATTCCTTCTCAAAATCACCGCCCCTGGGCCTGTCGAAGACACGGCATTGGTCTTAATTACTTTCACCTTTTTTATCTGATTCAGCATTCCTATAAATGCTCTTTGTAGGCCAGGGGAAAACTTTTATCACGAATCTCCACGAACATCAACCTTATCGCTGCATAATGTTTTGTCACATGACATTGAGCTGTAAGTCTGAGAAGTGAATGTAAACACATCAAACCTGGCAGGTCAGGATCCATCATGTGTCCTTGAATTTGACCTGAAACAGTGGCACCAACGGAACTCCACTCAGCCCTGATAAGTTTTGTTTGTTTGAGATGCAAATTCCACTGCTCTGTTGACGCTGCTCTACACTGCAGCCTCTACATGTCTTAAACTGGCACCAGATACATTCTCATACTTATTAGATTATTTATCATCAGAATTAGTAGCATTAGGCTGGCTTTTATTGCTTTCCTCAATGCAATTATAATTTATCTCAATCACATATTTTTGAAAAACATCAGTACATGAATATTCCTTCTCTTTGACCCATGTATTTCTGGATTAATTACAGTATGACAAGTTCAAAATTATGAATTCATGAATTGGATTTGGGGCTGATTGGTAGGATGTTGGTTTTTCTCATTAAATGTAATTTAAATTAGATTCAAACTATTTATTGATTGAAAACTACAATGGGAGTAAATTAAGCTCAGTAAGAAACTTCCAATGTCTAGAATTCAGTACATTTTGTTTATTTTGAGTCGGAAAGAAGACAGTAATTCCTCTTGATGTTTTTTTTTCCTGCTTTATTGCTCAATATAAACACACCAGTTTCATTCTTAACTTGTCTCCCTGCATCTGCAAGGAATACGAGGCTTTAAGCTGCAGTAAGCATGAGAGAGAAAGAGAGTGGCAGCATCCTGCTTGTGGTAGTGCCAAGTCCAGAGGAGATAATCACATGCAGAAAAGGATTAGGCCAGTTGACAGTGGGATTAGAGCTGTGGATAGGATTACAGTCTGTTATATCAGATTAGCATAATACACGCCCGATTAAATCTGATCAGGCGGCAAACCAAATTAATCATCTTCCGGGGTGGTTATTTCTTGGACGCTGATTGAAGAGACTTTTTCTCTGCATATCTACAATACAGGTGTCACAGAGCTGAGGGGGAGGTGAACCCTTGTGCCGATCGGGGGTGGTAGTGGTGAGGGATTAGAGAGGGAGAACAGAAAGCTGGGATCAAACAAAGGTATATCAAAGAGGAAAGAAGTACTGACATACCTCCAAACTTTTTTCATCTTTCGATGTGTGACGATTGCATCCTGAGCTGCCACTGTGAAACAGTAGAGATAAAGGCTTCATCCATACTGCTGCGTTTTCATTTGACTAAAAACCAACTAAAACAATCTCTGTCCATGAGAACATTTTGGCGCCGTTTCAGATTTTATCCCCGTCCATATTTATTATGGCCAACAGCATTTCCAAACTTTGTTTTAGTGGCTTTTGAGTTGATGCGTTTTCAAACAAAAACATGGTCATATGGATGAGACAAAGAGATAGGGAAGGCATACATCTATCTTCCCTTTGTCAAATAAATGTTCTGCCTTCGTTACCTTCCCTGTATTATATGAAACTTCCCCCTTCTTCTATTTAAGACTGTTAGAGTTGTCTAATAGTCAAGTCACTATTTGTATATCTGGTGGGGAATTTTGAAAGTACATTTCCTGTTCATGTGGCTGCTCTTTAACAAGAACTGTCCGTTTAAAAAAGGAGCTAGAATAGATGTGAAGTAGAACCGTTGGTATCACATGTCATTACTCAGGTTTCAAGTTTTGAAATGGCTTGATGAATCGTTTGATCCTTCTTGAACCTGTGAGGCCTCCAGACGGAGACAGGAGCACACCTCAGTCATTTCAGAAACAACAGTGATGTTACTTAGATGCCGTCTGGACCTTGTGATTTCTGCGTACTGACTCCTCTTTTCGCTTTCTCTATCTCACTGGGAAGCTTCACTCGCAGATGATTAAATGAAAGTTCCCAGGCCGCCCTCATGTACACTCACACTGCGAGCACTGGATGGCTTTCATAAAGTGCTGCTGCCCTGATCGATACCTGCGTGATTGCTCTGTTATTACTAATAATGAAAAGTGTGGAAATAACCTTGTTAGCCTTCACAGGAGAAGAAGCGGCACTTCACTGTGAACACAGACTGTGGAGGAAAAAAACTGGCGTAAATAAAGTCACATGAAAGTGTTATCGTGTGAGAAGAGATAGAGGGTTGATAGCGAGGGAGAGGAGGGGGTCAGAAACAGAGAGGTCTAAGTTTGGATCCAGGGCTCCTGTGTACGTGACATCTGACCTGAGGCATTTCTGAGAACCAACACCCTCTGAAGTGTGAATAACTCTTCTGTGTGTGTGTGCGTGCGTGTGTGTGTGTGTGCAATCATTATTTCTTTAAATTATTATTCCTAAAACTTTAGAGTGTCATCAAAACTTCCATCCAACTAAACACGTCGTGCTTCTCTGGCTGACCCTATCTACCTCTGCGTGGTCCTTGTCATATCTCATCTGTGGTTCATGATCCTTTTCTCTCCGTTGCTGTTTGGTGTAGGGTGGTAAAGCGTCAGGGGGGGGGGGGGGGGGGCATATTGCAACTATTATCATAGATTAACTCTCCCTCCCTCCTCCATATCTCCATAAGCCCCACTGGTCACATCAACTCCCCGATCACTAAGCTGCACAACGCTGTGTACTTTGAGTCCCATCAGGGAGAAACAGACACACTCACAAGAGTTTGAGTGTTGATGGTCTGATACTGAAATTCACGCCCCTGCAAAGACACAACCCTGCGTCACATAAGATTGTGTAGTTCTGGAGGGTCTTCTTCACCCTCTTCAAAATAATCTTTACAGCTAATTTAATGCAGAATTAAGTGGCTAAAAACAAAAATGGAAATCAATTGTACTCTGCACTGTAAAAGGATATTATTGATTAGGAATTGCTGACTACTCTTTTGGTTGCTTAATGCTTGCAAATGCACTGAACACCCAATTACACTACCACGTCTCAATATGCTCAGTTTCTGGTTTGCTAAGGTTCCAGTAATTTGCAAGCTGCCTTACTGACTGTCCGGATGCCATGTAAGATGATCCGCACATGGTCACGTGATATGTTTTATATTTAATTCGCAGTACAGATGAAGAGGCCGACCACTGGGCTCGGTCCTTTGAGTCTCTGCTTTGCTCTCCAGCAGAACAAAGCTTCCCTCACAGTATGTGTGAGGAGACGGGGCTTTCATCTCTGCGTATGTTTAGACAGAAGTCACTGAAACACAGGGCAGAGAGCAGCGTGGCTCCAAACCAGAACCCCACACGACTGAGATGTACTAAAGAGTAACTGTGGCTGTTGTGCATTTTAAACGATGATATGCAGAGGACTATTATGTTGAATTAACATACAATCATTGGTCCATGCTTCATATCAGGAATGTAAAACAGATAAACATCTAGAAGTAACTGGAATGAATTCATAAACCTTGAAGAAGGTTTTGGCCACAATCTGACGCCCGCAGGAAACTTTATTTATAGTAGTTCCAAATCTGGGGGTTGGGGTCACATGAGAGATCTAATGGTTCATGAGAGGATTATTTTTCCTTTTTTTGGGGGGGGGGTATTTTGCAATAGGACTGTGTTATAATGCAGTGCATGATGTGGTTGAATATTCCTATAATTTAATCCAAAGGCAGTGAAAAAGTTAAAGTTTTTGGCCTCGTTTTTCAAAGAACTTAAAGTTTCAAGATGCAGGATAAAACAACTTCGGACAGACTTACTTTTGAAGGTAGATTGTCCCAGATATGAAGCGCATAAACTAAATGCTGCTGTTTTGCTTTCACCCTGACAGCAAACAGACATTTCCCAGCAACAGTTCATAGCAGACGGTGATGTATTCTGGCTCTAAACTGCTTGGTGCTTTACAAACCAACCGCAGCAACAATCACGAGTCAAAAATGTTGTGAGCTGCTGTTTTATTAGATTCATTTTACTGTTACCCTTAAGTAGAACTAGTTATTCTTCCCTATTCCACTCTTTTCCTTTTCCTCTCAGTCGCTCACACACACACACACACACACATGGGCATTACTGCGTCTTGCTGCATGCTCCATCTCATCTCCTCAAAAGGTTGTGATGCAGACCCACCCAGCATTCTTTATACATTCGTTCATTGTTTGTTTAAATCCCACACAGTCACAAAAGCAGGGTGTGTGAGTAAGGGTGAGAGACAGAGAGTTAAGCGAGAGAGAGAGAGAGAGCGATCAGGGTGGGACATGTTATTACAACTTATCATCAATCGGAGTGCACGGTAGCCAGCGGGATTATTGTTCCCAGTTTGGCCGGGAGTTTGGCAAGTTAGATCTCAGCGGGGGGAAAACAGACGACCCCCCCCAGTGATAAAACAAAATACAGCCTAAGCTGAAGGGAGGTCAGTAGAGCAGCAGAAGCAAGTTGGTTTTCTTCTGTCAAGTTTGGCCTAGTGTGCTTTCTTATACGTTAAGATTAACTTGCCAATAGAACAATATAATATGATATTGTATTTTAGAATAAAACTTGGCTTGGTTATAATTATTGTTTTGGTCTTTTATGAAAGTATTTTTGAAACTGAGATATAAAACTATTTGATATTTACTTTTTCCATCCACTACAAAAGCAACTATCAATTACAATCATTTTGCAATTTGTACCCATGACAAAATATTTTATTGTAACAAGAAACAATTAGAGGTATTAAAGGTTAATATTATACCTTTCAGTGTTGTTATCTGGGATTATGTGGCCCTTGATAAAACAATGTGGTCAGGCTCTCTTGCCATAAGGCTAAGGGTATAGCTGCAGTGAAACTGATATCTGCCTTGTCCCCTATAATGTATAAACAAAATAAAAACATTCCTGGAAAACACGGTGATGAAAGCAAATCTGTATCTGCTCTCTGCTCATCAGCCTGCACTGACTCTGGGGACTAAACTAATCACGTGGATGAATCATTCCCAAGCTGCATGCCTTATTGTTTTCAACGTTTCTGGCATAAGCACAGAGCAATGACAAATCAGTTTGTTCAATTATCACTTTCTCATCAGGTATTTTCTTACACAGTGGCATGACAAAAATGTGGTTAAAAGCCTTCTATGGGTTTATGTAGATCATCAGATTTTTTTTTGTCTTTAAATAGTGACAAAATATTGTAACTCTCATCTCCAGTTTCCTCAATGCAGATAAAACGGTCAGCGATATGACATTTATAGATGATATCTGTATTATTCATCTGGAAAAACAGCTTTTTAAGATAGTTATATAATATAGATATAAAAATTACACAGGCCAGACCGGGGCAGACTGTGGATGCCCTCTCCTTTTGTCGCCTGTATTTGAGGTGTTATCTTTGCGGAGTTCCCGTATCTTCCAGCGATCGAAAGATTCCAGGAATCACAGCATTGTTAGAGCGGGAGTGACTGGCTGCTCTGTTGCCGTGGACACCATCTTTAGCTGCTCCTCAAGGCCGCTGATGTCACAAAAACAGTCACAAACATGATGCGAGGGGCAACGTCCTCCTCCTCTTTCTCATCCTCCTCCCGTCTATCTGTCTGCCTCTCCGTTCCTCTCTCTCTCCTCCCTGCATGTGATGACCTAGACTGATCACGTCTTCTGCAACTTCTAAAATTTCCCTGACGCAGCCCATGCAGCTCTCGCTATGCAGAGTTACTATGACTCTCTCTCTCTCTCTCTCTCTCTCTCTCTCTCTCTCTCGCTCTCTCGCTCTCTCTGTAACACTCACGCAGCCTGACGTTTCCTCTCCTGGGACCTGATTTTTAATTCAAAATGGCAGCCAGTGTTGGTTGATTGCTTTAGCTTTGGATGATTCAGCAGGAAGGTAAATGTCGTTAGATAAAGTCAAGACCACGTATTTCTTTCTTTAATATATCCCTAACCTTTAACACACACACACACACACACACACACAAACATCCGCGTTTACAGCTGCAGTTGTTAAGCCAAAGGTCAACAGACGGGGTTATGTGGGGTGAAAGCAATGTGATCCTCCACGCTTTCGCAACCAGCCCCCCTTCCACACACACACACACATGCACTCTCCACACACTCACTTTCCCCTCGTCGCATGCCATTGTCACTCTATTAGAACCCGCTTTCAGCTGCTCGTCTCACACACATGACATGACACACTCGCCCACGCACACACCTCTCAGCGCTGTCAGTGTCAGACGCTGTTGTGAATGCAAGCTCAGCGTATGTAGAGTGATTGACATACGACCTGGTCAGTCTGGTTAATGGAAAGGTTAAGCCTCGGTTGAATTTTTCTTTACTCAGTTAACACAAAATCTCGCCTTTAAATTGGGATTCAAAGTAATAACGACACCAATTTTATTTACTGTATGCTTCACTTTACTTAGCTCACCACCGGAGATTTTATATGGGAACAGACAACTGTAGCATTAGGAAAGAAATCAGGGGCTGTAATCCCGCTCCATGCATGCTGTATAACTGTCGCCTGCTATGTGCAACACAGTCTGAAATAATTTTAAAGTGGGACCTAAAGAGAGCTTGAGATTTTAACTTCAGCCGAGTGGATTAAACAAAATATCTGAAGGAGCTCCCCCCCTGTCGTTTAAGTGTCTTACTCCCTGCTCCTAATCTCCCCCCTCGTTTCCCCTCACACCTGTCCGCTGATCCAGTGTCAGTGAAAGTGTGTGAGAGATGGGAGAGGGGAATGAAGTCATGACAGAGTTTAGAGCTGAGTCCCACTGGGGACAGCTCCGTCAGCAAGGGAAAGCACAGGCTGCCATGTAGATTAGCTGGACGTCTGGAAAGCAGCACCCCAGTGTCAGTCATGACCACCTGGGGCTAGTGCAGACTCACACACACACACACACACACACACACACACACACACACACACACACACACACACACACACACACACACACATTCACATGTCCCTGCTGGGGCCGACAGAAATAGCAAGCTTGTAACAATTAGTGCGAGACCCGCCCTCGACTTAATGTGAATTTTGAATGTCTGACATTGAGCTAGCGACCATATAAACAAGGTACTGAGCTTTCAATTCACATAAAATCCCTTACACATTCTCCTATTCCAGTATTTCCAAATGTATTGTAACACAGAACATGATCATGGTTGAAATAGAAACCTCAACCAAATATGTATTTTTAAATAAGTCAGCATGGCAGGATCACAGCCCAGTTCATAAGACAGCATAGAAAACAGTTAATTAAATTGTGACCAACTCATAGTCAGCATTAGCCATTAAAACCTCTACCCTTTATTTTTCAACATATATTTGTCCATATATTTTACAGACATTTTCAATATAACTTACAGTTCATGTGCATTTTGTCACTTCTTCGTTCCCCCTTTAGGGCCGTTGTTCAAGGGAGAACTGCAAGTATCTGCACCCTCCTCCCCACCTAAAGACCCAGCTGGAGATCAATGGCAGGAACAACCTGATCCAGCAGAAGAACATGGCCATGCTGGCACAGCAGATGCAGCTCAATGCCATGATGCCCGGCACACAGCTACCGCCTATGGTGAGAGGACACACAAGTATGAACACAGCACAGCTACTGCACACGGTGAGACCACATGCAATGTAAAAGCTCACACATATACAGCTCCTTCACTGTTTGTGGCTCTTTATGTCTTTTTCCGCCATCCCCACTCTTTTCCAATGTTTGTGGGTTTACACCGGTTTTATCCACAGTGGTTTAATTTCTCTGCCTTTACTTTGCTCTCATCCAGCCCATGTTCTCGATGGCGCCAGGCCTGGCCACCAATGCCAGTGCAGCAGCAGCAGTCGCAGCCGCGGCCTTTAATCCCTACCTGAGCCCTGTGTCACCAGGCCTGATGCAGCAAGAGCTCCTACCCAGCACCCCTGTCCTCATGGCGTCAAACCCCAACGTCGGCCAAGTTCCCAACGCTGCCGCTGCTGCTGCCCAGAAACTGCTGAGAACAGACAGACTTGAGGTAACAGACAGACTAATGGATACAATCTGCTAAGCTTTGTTTTGGAGCAAGGATGTAACATGTGGCAAAGAACTCCCTACTACGAAAGCATTATAGTGAAAGCTTTATTAAACTGTACGTCATCTTTGTGTGTCTCTCTTAGCGGGAGCGGCGTCACCCAGGATTTAATGAGCCTATAAACAAGACAAGTGCAGTTAACAAGTGGTTAAACAAGCATAAGAAAAACAACATCCTTATTGGACTTGCATGAACTGTTTCTGAAACTGATTTGTAATATTAATAACAAGTAGTATGATGCAAAGTGGAAGCTAATTAAAATAAAATTAGAAATCAGTCCGTCAGAGGCACATACACTAATATATTTAATCGGCTCGAGTTGTTTCCTGATTAGTAGTTGGTTGCTGTTTTGATGAACTTATTCTCACTTAATCAGCCTCGTCTAGTTCCATTTTGTTTGTGCTTTCGTTGGCTTGACAACAACATTAGACAAGCACCAGAAATGAGTTTGAACTTGTTGAGTATTTATTTGAGTGGAGGGAGTAGTAATGTTTTCCAAAGTGCTGGTACAATAATAGACAAAAAAACGGCAAAAGGGGCACTTTCTTTTTCATCAAACTCCGAAACTGTAACCCCTGCTCAGAGCAAAATATTTTTTGTGGCAGAGCTGTCGAGACCAGCGTCAGCAGAGAAATAAGGGAAATAGCAGCCACGTAATGCCCATGCGTTCATATCAACTCTGATTCATAAGAAGGTGCTGCCCTCTGGTGTCTCACATATGAACTTTTAAATGTGTTTGAGGGTTTCGAGTTACTCACACTCCAGAAAACACGCCACAGTTCTTCATATAGAAGATCATAATCAGTGCAGAAGTTTCATTGTAGCCTTGAACTTCCTCGTTGTAATGTCCATGCACGACCAAATACAGGAACTACATATCTAACAGTTGTTGGAAAACAAGAAGTACATTGTAAACAGTATGTCTGTGTAAATCTGAGGCTTCGCATTTGCTTTCTCACAGCAAGAAGATTATGATCTCGTAATGCATTTTGAACTATTTATTGGACTGCAGGTCTCATGCATTTTTAAGTGAAATGGATTTTGGTACATATTCTCCCTCTGTAATTAGAAACTGAAAGCTTGATGAGTCACACAACAAATACACAACTATTCTTCTGCTGTATCCACATACTGTGCCGTGCCCCTCTTTTCATCGTTTCTCTCCTCGTCTCCAGGTGTGTCGGGAGTACCAGAGGGGCAACTGCTCCCGGGGCGAGGACGACTGCCGCTTCGCCCACCCCGCCGACAGCACCATGATCGACACCAACGACAACACCGTCACCGTGTGCATGGACTACATCAAGGGCCGCTGCTCCCGGGAAAAGTGCAAGTACTTTCACCCGCCAGCCCACCTGCAGGCCAAAATCAAGGCGACGCAGCACCAGGTGAACCAGGCCACAGCCGCCGCAGCCATGGTGAGCAGTCTGTACGAGCGCGGGCACGCACTCTTTCACACCCCCACAACAGCCATGTACTCAGTAAGTTTTAAATGTACTTCTATTGTAAATGAAATGACCTACAAAGGAATATGTTCTGTGGCATCACACTCACATTCATGTTTGAATGTGTCTCACCAACCCGGTTTGTATCATGTAGCTTTTCAGTTCTGCTCTTGCCAGGTCAAATTTTAAAGGTCTGCATGTTGGTTTGGGTAAAATCTCCTTGGAGCTGGATGATATGAAGAAGGGAGGGACCACGGCACATTGTTAACTGTCAATATGCTCGTCACTGCTCGTCCCTGATGTGACAAAACAATTGTCTTGTTCCTTGTTCATCTCATCCCAGGCCACAAGCAGAGAGTCACTTCCTCTGTCTACCTCTCTCTGGTGCCCTGGTCTTATTTGTGACTCCATTGTTTCTGTGCTTCCTATCTATTACTGTACTTCTCTTCCTCTTGACATTATTCAAAAAAAAAAAAGGGATTCATTGTGCTGCCGGTCCTGTGACACAGTAAAAGCACCTGTGAATAATAGTGCAGCCACACTTGTCTGTTGATCACTCTTCGGGCTCTTATTGACTCAGCGTGAATCATTGTAATGTGACCCTGACTACAATGTGCATCGTGAAACAGAAACTTCTATATATTCTGTCCCTCACGATTACTGAGACCCACTTAAAGTAATGATTGAATAATTTTCTCATTGCTGTATGCATCCATCTTTGTGTGCCAATAACTAATGTAGATTAGTAGTTATCATTGATTATTGATGATCATGTAACTGTTGAGCAGCAGAGCTAGTGTCCACACTGTGCATGCCTTAGTCCTGTTCTCCCCTTGTATATTGCATTCCAATGATTTGTTTTTTATTTGTTTTTGTTTTTTCTCACCTATACCCAAACTGCACTGCTGCCCCCATGATGCACCTCTGCTTGCTGGTTTATGTTAATGCGCTTGAACCCCATTGGCCCATTGCCATCATGTGCTCGCTGCCTGCTAATTAAGACTCAGTCGGCTGTCAAATCACTGAAGCGACCCCTCGACGCAACCTTTGACCTGGTACTATGACCTTTCACCTTTTAGCTTGGCATGTGGCTTTGTTGTAGAGCAGTGTTTTAACCAAAGATACCTAGCTATTTTTGTTGTCGTTGTCTCAGTGCAATGTCTGTCTTTTCCTCCTGTTGAAACTGTCATTATTGCTTGTGATAAAATGATTGTGGCTTTCAGTGGTTTAGATATTAACAACCCCCCCCCCCCCAAAAAAAAAGTAGAACGACCTCAGACACAATTTCTAATGTGGCGTTCGGGGAAGAGGAGCCACAATCACTTCCTCACCTGTCGCTTGTTTAACAAAAGTCAGTGAGGGCTAGGGAAGTAGAGCTTCTTTAACGGTGGCATGGCTTCAGTCTTAACGTCCGAGTCAGTGGTCAGTGTTGTGGAGCAGCTCAATCCAATGTGTGCATGTCTGTGTCGCTAGTGCATGTCAGATGGATAAGGGTGGGGCTAAGAGGAACAGTCTTTAAAACCATACAGGAGTGATCCCACCATAACAGATGGGTACAGTTCAAATGATAGTTCACTCCATCATCAAATCTTTTTCTCACGGATATTCAGACTTCAAGAATGGCCTCATGCCAAGATCAAATCCACATGCAGAGAATTTCATGGTGTAGCGTCTGACACTGGAAATGTCTTTTTTCATCCACAGTCTTTCTGACTCATGTCGCTTGGCCTGAGACCATTTTTGAAACGTGCCTGAGAGTGAACCATCACTTAAACATGGCTTCCACAGTTTATCATGGAGCTAGCAGTGCAGCTTCCCTCTCTCTGTGCTTCCTACCTGTTCCACCTCTTGTTAGCAGCCTTATTGTTTTGAACGTTAATGCTTGCTTATGTTGCACTTAGTCAGTCTTAGGAGGACAGAGGTAATAAATCTAAGTAAGCTTTCAGATAATATAATTACAATTAATGCTTGTTAGCCAGTAGCTCCAGTAGGCACCATGCTCCTGCTTGTGTAGTACTTGTGTCAGACTGCTGCTTGCTTGCTACTGATGATATGATGATATTGTTGTTGTTGTACACACAAGGATGTTATGATACTGTTCCTATGATGTTCTCTAACCTATGTACCTTTTTGTTTTCTTTTTTTTTGCCTCTCTCCAACACTCCAACTCTCTTTCTCTTTTCCACGCACCTCTCTCTCTCTCTCTCTCTCTCTCTCTCTCTCTCTCTCTCTCTCTCTCTCTCACTCTCTCTCTCCCTCTCTCTCTCTGTTGTTTTCTTTTTTTCTGTCCTTTCTCACTGACCTCCCTCCATCTGGCTGAGCAGGGCATCGCCCCTAATGTCATGGCTCCCATGCCTAAGCGGGCAGCCCTGGAGAAGGCCAACGGGGCCTCTGCCATGTTTAACACTGGCATGCTCCAGTACCAACAGGCGCTGGCCAACATGCAGTTTCAGCAGCAGGCTGCTTTCCTCCCATCAGGTATGGCTCCGAAAGCAACCACCGCTAGTGCTCTGGCCGCCCAGAGGATGCCTGGATCAGTGTGACCTGGCTCCTGTTTAACTGGAGTTGTTCAAAGTGGTAGACTGAAGTACAGAACAGATCCGCTGAGGACTATTTTCTTCCTTTTTATCTTTAGATAAAGGGAAGGTACAGATTTTATAAATGGTGAACCTGAACTTTAAGGGCTAGAAATGCTTTAACACATTTATGCATTATGCTTTGTATGGCACTGCATGATCACTAGAGTTGTTGAGAACAGATTAGAATATCTCTCTGCCTACTAATTGCCTTAATATAACTTTACATAGCTTCCTCCTGCTTCTCCTAGTACACGCAGGCTGATTGAGGAAGGCATGGACGTTTGAAAGAGAAAAGGATCAGAGTTTTTACTACTTGATCAAAGTGTCCACGGTGCGATCGCTCATGTTTTGATGATATAAGATGGCTGGGGCTTTGGCTTGGGCTAAGATGAAGGGCGCTGGATGGGTTGATTAATGGTATCTTGACAATAAAAAACAACATCAGGCTTCAGAGTCCGGCTTCATCTACTGTTCCTCTCACTTCTGTCTAGAGTGTGTATATAATGTTTAATACTTAATAGTCACAGCCATAATCGCACTGGCACTCTTGGTGTATTACACATTCATATGCATTACACTTCAGACAAAAGTTTGTACTCATTCTTTCATTTGATTGACAGATTAGTTCAACCCTTCGCCTTTTCCAATCACTGATGACTGTGTCGAAGAGATATTAACCTTTTTTTTCCCACCTTATCTCTCCCCCCTCACTCTAACGAACCTTGTGACGGGCTGTTTTGATTTCTCTCCCCTATCCAATCCACTTCCTGTTGCACTGCATGATGGGCAGGCTCAATATTGTGCATGACACCTGCAGCCGGCGTTGGTAGGTTCCAGCTTTCCTTCTTCAGTTTATCTGTTACCTCATGTCCGCGACTCACACGGCATCAAAATCCAGCCGTCACGTTCTACCGTGTCGTGTTCACAGACGCTTTGTCGTGTTAATATGAGATTTTGCTGACGTGAGAGTCACTGTTAGCGTCGTGTGAAGACACTTTTTGTGATGTGACGCATAAGCAAGAGGAAAGACACATTATGTGAAATGTAAATGTATATTACCTGTATGACCGCTGTTCAAAATATCAGGTTAACTGACATTTGTTGTGGTAACTTCTCTGCGTACACCTACTGTATAGTGCTTGACCACTCTCGTTCTCATGCCCTTCTAAACTTGGCTTCTGGCTGGTCTAACCTGACATCAATTAAAAAATCATTTTAAAAAGTGAGGGAGTTCAATTATAACCTTCCCCTTATCTCCTCTGTCATAAAGACTCTAAGACTCGTTGTTGTTACATCACTTTTATTTATATGTTGTTTTTTTGTAAAACGTTTGAGAAGGTAGTTCTCATGTAGAAGTAAAGTATCTCAAGTAAAGTATCTTTACTTACACATTTGTCTGTCATTTGCCACCATGGCACATCGAGTTCTCCAATCACGAGATGTCGGCAGAGGGAGGAAAGGGAACCAGTTAAATCGAATCCCTCTCTGTCTCCCTCTTCGCTCCTTCCCTCATTTGCCTGGTGTGTATGTGGCTACACTGCTCCTCTGTGTATTTTTGCTTACATGATTTTCCCTCCAAAAAAGTTCCCATGATGCACGGTGGTAATCCAGCCGCTGTGTCTGGAGCCTCCACATCTGCCACATCTCCCTTCGCAACTGCCTCCGCCAATCAGGTTTGCACCACTTCTGCCTCTCTCTCTATCTCTCTATCTCTCTATCTATCTCTCTATCTCTCTATCTCTCTGTCTCTCTATCTATCTATCTATCTATCTATCTATCTATCTATCTCTCTGTCTCTCTATCTATCTATCTATCTATCTATCTATCTATCTATCTATCTATCTATCTTTGCACATTGACGATCTGGGGATGCTTGTGTCTCACAGCGAGGGGTGGGTTGGGTATATGGTGGTACTCCCTCTTGTTGGCCTACACCAACATGTGTACATAGAATCATACTGTAACAATATTTTAAGACATTTTGTGACTTTTACCAGCATATTCTAGTTTTATTCATTTCCTAGATGATCTGTCTTTCTGGAGAAACATATTGTATTGCATTTGATGTGTCCTCATTGTAACCTCGATTTTTGTCCTTTCCCATTTTGAGGACTCTTCCTTATCAAAGTTGACTACCAACGAATACATGCAATTGGTATGTATGAGGTAGTTTTATTTTTTTGTTACATTTTTTTTAGAGCCATTCGCACAGCTTGTGCAACAATCGCTATCTGTGCCCTTTGGTGCTTGGCTATTTTTTCTTTCTTTTTTTCGCTGCTGCTTCCAGCACGTAAAGCAAAGCTTTACCATGTTCCTTGTGTTTAAAAGTTGGACATACTCATTATTAAAGTCAGCCAAGTTCTAAATTCAGTCTGTAGGAAGATTTGTGACATTTCATTCCTGTTGAAAGGATTTTGTGAACAGTTAGATTTGTAAAAGGTTTCAGCTGAAGTATCATGCAAATGTTCCAGTTTTCTGCATTTTATTCAGGTGTGCAGGTCAACAACATGGAGCACTTAGATTTGCATGGGGGAGTCACCTCACTGACTGACAGTTCCCCTGCCTCCCCCTCATCTCTCCCTCCCCTTACATCCCCCTCTTCCCCTCCCTGCTGCCCAGAAGTGTCTGTTTATTCTTGTTGACATGTCACACCACGAATGAATTGTGCCAAACAGTAGCCAGATTGCTTCCTCTATCTCGACATCTTCGTGCTTTTTCAGCAATGAACTCATCTCAGTGTGAGAGGATGTGTTTGAAATGTGTTGACCTGCGTTTGTCTTGTCAGCCAACGTCCTCACTAAGTGTTTTTTTCGTGCTTCATTTGATCCCTGTCTTTTTTCTACCCCCAGATTCCAATAATATCTGCAGATCATCTGAGTAGTCACAAGTACTTGACTCAAATGTAGTTCCTCTCAAGAACAGTGAGTTCCCGTTTCAGTCCTCACACTCTTAAGAATTTACTTTTGAGTCCAACTTTTACATTTTCATTCTGTCTGCCTCTGTGGCAGAACTTTTAAACGTTTAATGCAATGTAAAAATCTTTATAAGGGAAATTCATTATGTCTTACAGATCAAATGAATGTGTGCTGGCACCGTCCAAGCCAAAAGAGTTCAGCCTTTATGTACATAACCTTCAGAATGTCAAAGCAATGGGACGAGGAGGGTCTGCCATCTCTTAGCCGGTCCACAAAGCTGGTCTCATCACACACGTAAACATCAAGGGTGCAACACACGATCTGTGCCATGTTCCCACATATCAATGTCAAGAAGAATTTGTTGTCAAATTCAACGTCCAGCCGAGAGAAGAGGATGTTCTTGGTGCCGGGGTCAGTGCGTCTCCCCTCAGTGGGAAGCGTTCACATTACACCTTTGTGTCTGACTCAGTCATAGCACTCAATTTGTTCTAATCGTTAACATTACTGCACGCACAGAAGGTCAAGAGCGTGGTTGCATGAAGCAACATCCAGTGCTGGTACGTTAGTAGACCAAGATTTATCTTTCCTTTTTTATTTGTTCTGCTTTATTTTTATTTCTTTGTTTAATCGATAGCCATATTTCATAGTTTACAAGTGAAACGCAAACATGCACCTTGAATTTCAATTGAAATCTGAATGGCACAATGATTTTAACAGGAATTTTTTTTCTCGCCAAAAGAATTAGGCATGTACAGTATTGTGTTTTTACTGCTACTAGTGAAACTAGATGTTGAAATGAGGGTCTTGGACATATGAATGTTCTGGGTAAACCAACATACCTGTGTACCTTGAAAGCACAGCCAGGCTAGCTTTTTCTCACCTTGTCATGTGCCATCATGGCCATACAGCTAAAACCAGAGTGTTATCTCAGCAGTGTTATATGTTTACCGAAGGTAAAAGTTTTATATGGCTCTTTTTTTGTATTGTTTTCGTTTTTTAACTTTAATCTAATTAATCAGTTTTAGAAGTGGGGTTTTGCCATTTTCTTGTTTTTGAAATTAAAAATTGAGGGGGTTTCTAAAGTTTATCATACCTCTTTTCTAGTACTAGTGTTATGTTTTTTTTTTCATTTTTATTGGGATTAAGCTGTTGCTCAAGTCCATTGACTCTAAAGCCTGGTGAAGTAGAGGGTGTAGCTTCAGTTGACATCGTGTTACCTTGTTCCCGCTCTTTAAAAGAGAGGCGACTCTGAAACTGTGTCTCCAAGAAGCACTGTTGAGCCATGTGTAGATAGGAATTTAAAACAACAGACCCAAAGGTCTATCGGTCATTTTAACCACATGTGCACTTGAACAACTGTTTGTCGGATCACCCTGTTTTCATTTCTCACCCCATTTTAAGCCCACTTTCATTTTTTGAAGAAATACAAAACATCATATGACTCTGAATTGTATTTCAGGCAAAACATGAAGGTCGTCATTCACTTGTAGATCTGACTATGGATACCAAAGCACAGTTTTTCTTCATAATCGTATTCACAAAAGTTTATAGAAGCATCTCTCCTGAGGCTCAAACATTTAAGGAAACATGTTTATCATCCGTCAGTTTTTTATGATCACTTCCTGTTCTGTTTTCACAGAGGTGTGTAGTGTGTCTTTACCGATTGTAATGTACCTAACAAAGCCTTAGATTACAATTAATGGGTCCCGACCCAATCAAATGTACTTTCAATCACCATGCAGGTAAAGAACACCAATGACGTTTTATGGTTCTCTCACGTGCCGCTTATGATCTTTTTTTTTTTTTAGTTCATTCTCTCTATGTAAAAGTAACAATTACTCTCTTAAATTTCATTCAACTTATGTGTTATGTACTACTTAAGGATTTGAATCTATTTGAGGTATGTAGTTGTAGATTTTTTCGTTTTTTTTTTTTTGCCTTACTATATATTACTTGACAACATTGATATAGCCGTTGTAGATTTTGAGGTAGTATGACATTCATAACTTTTTCAAACCATATAAATGATAATGTGTTGAGTCAGTTTTAAATATTCACTTCATTCATATAGCTGGACGTCTTTTTCAGTTGATGTTACATTATCACTTAATTTTGTTGATGAAAGACTTTTTTTGATACAAGGAATGAGATCAGTTAATTTGCTGCCACTGCAGCATCAAAACAACTAATGTTTGAACCTTAAATTTTCCTTGTAAAATGTCAAGATCACATTTGAAAATATATTGTATTGAGATATAGATTGTCCATGTTTAAGAGTACAAATTATTTTCTACTGTATCCATTTCAAAAAGATATGTACTTTTGTTGGAATATTTCTTAAGTTTGCCCTGAATGTCAGGCCAAAACGAGCAGTGAAATTGACGGGTGTCTGGATGTTAGTGAGATTAGGAGCGAGAGAGAAACAGACTTTTCCGGACTGGAGGAGTCACGAAATGCTGCAGACGATGAGTTCTAACCTAAGGGACGAAGGTTGACTTTTTGCACTTCTGTATATAGTCAAATGAACAGAGAAAAAAAATGTGTATCATATTGAGATATTATTTTGAATAAAAAAAATATCTATAATTATAAGGAATTTTGTTAGATTAATTTAAATTCTTAAATTAGAAGACCAGCTAAAAAAATTGCTTGCAAAGAAGGGCACTAGTTTCTTGGCCAAATGCATTCAGAGAAAGCTATGCGCTTTTTGTCTTATTTTATCAGTGGCTAGTATTGCCAGGGAATGTTGTCGGGGAGTAGACATCCCCATGTCATGCAGACTCCACCCCTCTCATTGGATAACGCATCCAACGATGTCCATGTATCATTTGTTGGACTTGGTCATGCAGTATTGCTGCTCCCATGGTATAGTTGACACATAAAACTATCAGAGATTTGTATTCTATTATAGTTTGATTGAATGCATGTAAAAGTACAAACATTTAAACACAAGCAACTGCGTAGTTACAGTATGTAAGGAAAAATAACACATTCAGAATACACAGTAATATGTTTATTTACAGTAGATAACATCCACAGTGGGGAGAAATAATACTACAAAAACAAGTCATCTTACTCTTGTGTGATGAAATATTTTTCCAAGTAAACATGTTATTTAAAGAATGATAAAATATTAGCACTCATCCACCCCAGATACTTTCTCATAGCCATATAATTACACCGACTCTGTGCACTCAGCAGGTGAAGGCTCACCACACCAAATGCATATTTGGCCAATTAGTATTTCAGATGAATGTAAGAGTCACCAGTCAGCACCGAGCATGTTTCTAATGCTGGCTGCTGCGTCGGCACCAAAGAACCAAAGCACCGTTTTCTCCAAATCCGATGTTCGGCCTCCTGGCGCGAACAGAGGTTTCTCTTCCCTGCTGGGGGCACATGTACGCTTTGACTGCTTTTTACTTGTAAGTGCAACCATCAATTATGTATTTGCTAACAACTGCAACACAATAATGTAATATTCTGTCTTCAGATTTGTTTATGCACATTTTATTGTTGCCATAATTGACTCTTGCTGTATGGATGAAAAAAAAAAATCTGAATAAAACAATATTTGATTTGCTCATGCAACAGTTGTGTGGTAACAGTTTTTCTGTGTGCTCTTGATGTGTGGTTCAATCAGCTCTTGATGTGTGGTTCAATCAAACACTCTGTATTATTCAGTTAATACCTAAAAGTTAAGATATCCCTGAATTCAACTTAATATTTATTAACTGGAAAACCTATAATGCAAGGATTCCCCATATTTTGGTCCAGTTATTATATGTGGGGGTCTGTATGGCATATCTTTTTCTGTACATCAACAGAAGAGAGTGGAGTGGAGAGAGTGTATGAAGTTCAGATGGTGTGAGTGTCTTATCCCAAGTAGTTCATTCCAATCTGTGATCCAAGTGCAAACCAACGTTAAAGTTGCAGTGTGTAGAATTTAGTGACATCTAGTGGTGAAGTTGGATGTGGCAGCTGAACACCCCTCACCTCATCCTCCCCTTCCACACATGAAAGAGAACCTGTGGTTACCTTCAGTTTTCATAAAAACTCAAAGGGTGTTTAGTTTGTCCAGTCTGGGCTACTACAAGAAACATGGCGGCCTCCATAGAGAGGACCCCCCCTGATGTAAATATGAAGTATTTCAACATAAAGGGCCCATTCTAGGGTAAATAAAACAACAATTTGTATAATTTAGATAAAACACACTTGTGAAAACATCACTAGGTTTATTTTATATTAAATTTCTGTCAATAGATCCCTTTCACCTAAATTTTACACACTGGACCTTTAAATCGCACGTCACGTTAAAACTGACAATGCAAACAGAAACTACAAATACAACAGAAAAATGCTGCGTATACATTAATGTATCAGTAATAATAATCCAACAATGTAAGATATCATAAGCTCAGGGTGTAGAGCGGGTCGTCCACAAACCAGATATGCAGTGGTATGATCCCCGGCTCCTCGAGTCCTAGGGCAAGATACTGAACCCCAGATTTTAAACTTTTACTTGCATACATTTTCATGCTATTATTGCTTATTTAACTCAAGTAATACAATTATTTGCCCAATATCAGCTGGGGTGGGGTCTCGCTCTCTTAATTGTTTGTTTTGTTTCACTTATATTTTTCATTTTTAACATGTAAAGCAACATGTAACTGTGTTTTGAAAGGTGCTTTATAGATAAAGTTTATTATTATTATTATCAATATGTGTGTGAATGTCTAAAAGCTGACATTTGTAAATTGGTTAATGACTTAATGAATGACCTCTTTAACATGCTCATGTCAAGGCCACTCATAATTACAGTGGGCAGCTCAAGAGCCTCCATCTGCTTGAGTGCAGTGACCGTGAGTGTGTGAGGTCAGAGGTCACGTGGCCCGGAGCGCACACAGCACAGACATGCCCCATGCCTGCAGTGTTTGGTTCATCCGAGTGGTGCGGGGAAGGAAGCGTGGAAACTGAATCCATTTAGCTCGGCGTGGTAAAGGGAGGCAAATTATCTAAAGTGATAAACCTGTTAGCTAACTGTGGGCAGGCAGTGTGGTGGCCGCAGGCTCCCGGTGCCGTTAGCTTGCTAAGTTAACGTGCTAGGTAGTTTAGAAGCAAAATATTGTGCCGTTTGGAACAGGCCACCTTTGGTGAAGGCAGTTGGACCAAGTAAGAGGCTACACATAATCGGCAGACTTTATCCTCCTGGCCTACTAGTATAAAGTTCGTAGAAATTCAGGAGAATCCGATGTGAGAACACAGCAGGAGGTCCCGCGCTGGTTGATGGCGTTTCTATTGGTGACAGACGCAAAGAGGAAAAAAACGAACAAAAATAAAACAAAAAGGCGGTGACACACTCGTAGAAGACACCGACCAAGACGTCACGAGCGTTTGCTGCGATAAGAGCAGACGACGGTGTCTGTTTGTTGAAAAGAAAATCACGTGATCTCCGCAGCGGAGTTAATACGTCACTTCCTGCCTCTGTCTGCTCCACCGCTCTCCTGAATAATGCAGAGGATTTGTTGATGTGCAGAAAACTCTGGGTAAACTCTGGAGCCAATTCTCCAGACTTCACCCACAGATCATGTCTGAACACAGCTTCAGTGAGGCGTCTCACTCCTGCTACTCAGAGAACCGGGGCTACACCAGTAACCTTTTTTCTGCTGCTGCTCCTTTAAGGAAGCGGAACTGAGCCTCGGCAGTTTGTGTGACGCGCACACGGAGGATGTGGGCAGGAAGCACAGGAGCGATCACGCTTCCCAGTCGCACCGACGCACGACACGACAGCGCGACCCAGACGCGCCTCGGTTCGCCACGCTGATGTCCAGGAGCGGCCGCTCTCCTCGGATCAGCGCCCCGCGGCCGTCGCAGCGCAGGCCCGCCCGGAGGAGGAATCTCCGGCGTGGGATTTGACTCCTCTCCCGAGCGAGAGCGCAGCCTCCCCCGGCCTCCGCGCTTTGAAAACATCGGGGCTGGTCAGCGGGTGGGAGAGAGAAGGAGAGAGAGAGAGAGCGAGAGCGAGCAAGAGAGAGAGAGAGAGAGAGGAGGCGATCGTCGCGGAAAAAAAGAGGTGTCTGGCTTTTCTTCCTCCCCCCTCCTCCTCCTCTCCTCCCCGGCCATGAGGGAGTACAAAGTGGTCGTGCTGGGGTCGGGCGGAGTCGGCAAATCCGCGCTCACCGTCCAGTTCGTGACGGGCTCCTTCATCGAGAAGTACGACCCCACGATAGAGGATTTCTACCGGAAGGAGATCGAGGTGGACTCGTCGCCGTCGGTGCTGGAGATCCTGGACACCGCGGGCACCGAGCAGTTCGCCTCCATGCGGGACCTGTACATCAAGAACGGCCAGGGCTTCATCCTGGTCTACAGCCTGGTGAACCAGCAGAGCTTCCAGGACATCAAGCCGATGAGGGACCAGATCATCCGGGTGAAGCGGTACGAGCGGGTGCCGATGATCCTGGTGGGCAACAAGGTGGACCTGGAGGGGGAGAGGGAGGTGAGCTCCGGGGAGGGCAAGGCGCTGGCCCAGGAGTGGAGCTGCCCCTTCATGGAAACCTCCGCCAAGAATAAAGGCTCGGTGGACGAACTGTTTGCGGAGATCGTCCGACAGATGAACTACTCAACTGTCCCCAGTGGTGGAGACAAGTGCTGCTCGTGTGTCCTGTTCTGAAAACAAATCAACAAACAGAAACCCGAGCTCCGGACTTGTCCCTGCAAGAAGTATTCCCTCTCCTCACACTGTTGTCTTATTGTTGCACACAAACCTGAAAGAAATCTAACGACGACGACAACAATCGACGATGTATCATAGTCTGGAAAAGTGTTTACATGACAAAGTACTTGAATGTTTTTGGGATTTTTTCTTTTTATAGCTTTGTATATGACACTTCTCTGGAAATGTGCCTCAATGGGAATGTCTTATTGTGAAACCTAAGAGACACGTGTTTTCAGTTTCTCTCCTTTCTTCTGTTCGTGGTTTTATCTGTTGAGTTGTACTGTGTCATCTTCATCTTGGAGCCGGGTGGTGTTGATGATGATGATGATGGTGGGGGGTTACTAAACCCTGTTATTAGGCCTCGTCATATTTAAAATCTCTCAAATCCAATCTACAGGTGCAGACCCTCCCACTAAGATGCTGTATTTTGAAGCTGTGGATTGTGGTGGAGTTGTGTAACGCCTACATATCTTTTATTCCCCCCCCCCCCCCCCCCCTCTCTCTCTCTGCTCTGGTGGATTTATCATGGAACTTGCACTTAGCTGCACAAACGAGGACCTTAGTGCATCGCTGTTGCTGCATGGGGGGAAACGCCAAGACCCCCATGTCAAGTGCCTTCCCCAAGAAATCTCCCGTGACGGTGCCAACAGATGAGCCCTAACCTTCCTCTGCAGTGCGTCTCGATGGCAATCAGAACTTTCTTTTTTTTTTTTTTAGCAGTTTTCGGTATAATCTCTAGTTTCATTTGGTGTTAAAAGTAGGACGCTCCTGTTTTACTGGCGGGAGGCTACAACGCTCGGAACAGACCCGCTTGTCCCAGGGTCCGATTCAGGCCGTTTCTTCGAGGTACTGGTCCAACAAGAACATTTAGTTTCTCTGAAGCCATGTTTGTCGGTATTACCTAGACTTTGATTTTTTTCCTTTTCTAAAAATGTGACATTTTGGACATAACCGTAATTGTAATTCTCCCTTTGGACAAATCTTCTGCCATCGAACTGTCGGTTTGAAAGACTTGTAATACAAAAAGCATTTTATGTAACACTGTGTGCTGTGATTGACTCTGCCGGTAACCCAACAGTTTGTACATTTTACTCCAGATAAGTAACAACGTCTCGGCAACAACTCAAAAACCATTATGACGTTATAACCTAACTTTGGGGGAAATCGGACTGATCGGTTTTACAATTCAACTTTAACTGTTATAATCACCCATGATGCTTTTATATAGAGGATAGCATACTGTTAAGATAAATGTGGAGCTGGAAGAGCTTTAAAACAATAAGAGAATAATCTCTGTGACCTAGAGGGAGATATAGCACGTTAAAGAAGTTAAAAGCCGTTTTCAGACATGATCTCCAGAAAATAAATGGAAAATTAGGTCTGGACATTTTGTCTTTCACGTATGAAGAACGCAGCAGGTTTCATTCAGGCATGCAGAAGGCAGGACATAACATAGATTCAGCTGCGCAAATCCTTGTTTATAGCACATTGACCCAGGCCCTTGGGACCAAAGCTTTTGAATCTCGTCTTTCCGAGTTTACATCTTCGGCTCCTTTATTTTCATCCTGAGATATTTTTATTCTTTTTTCGGGACATTTTCCCGCTGTGTTGTCACATGGGCTCACTCCGACATTTTCCGGACACTTTACTAGAGGGCTGGCGGGAAAGGTTCCGGAAAATGTCCAAATAGAGCAACGGACTTGGACATTTGCGTTCTCACATACAGCTCCTCTGTAAAATTTCAGTTCAGTGCCTGTCTGAAAGCAGCTGAAATGTCACAGTTCCCCAACAAAGAACAAACTTAATGAGCCCTAATCTCCCTGACACGCGAAATTTCAGTTCTGTGGGTTCCTTATTCGACCAAACTAGCATGTCAAATTTCACCGATATCTATGACGAAGGAAAGTGTGAAATTAAGCAAAAACTCTTTAAGCTCCAGCTTCACTGAATTGAGGATTTCTTTTTACATCGATAGAATTTGAATATCAATATAAGTTTTAAAGAGTAGGTCGCATAAACCAACTAATTTAAAGATGTCACCCAAGGCTCTGGGAACTTAAACTTTTCAGTGCTTTTTCTATCTTATAGCAAAATCAATGAATCCCCAAAAATCCAATAAAAATAATAACTGGCAGTTACGTTGGTCTTTAGATGTCATTTTAACCGATGTGGCAGTAGAGGCCTCAATTGACACGTGTTTACAAAAATGAATGTTTGCTACTTGTATGACATGTGAATGGTCTTCTATAAAGTCAGTGATCACAGCCATTTGAAAAACAAAACGCCTCAGTCCAGTTGTTTAGTCAGTGAGTCGGGTTTCCAGTAAGTGTGTTTAGCTACTTCTTGCCACATGTTTTCTGGCCTGCAGAGCGGAGGACAGAGGGGGGTTCTGTGTCTGTGGCCAAGTTCACTCAGCCATACGTACTGTAGGCTGCCATTTGGTGAGCTGTTCCCCCAACCGGCCAATGAGCAATGAGATTCAAGATCTGGGCAGCACATTCAATCCAACGCCCGCTTTCGCTATTCAAGTCCCATGTGAGGACAGTGAAGTCTTATCAATGCTCACTGTGTTGTCGTCATAAGTAGCTGCAACTGTCAGTGCAAAGTTGTCTCATCTACAACTCACCACTGTGCAGTAAGTCATAGCTCAGAGTCCTTTTTTTATCTGATGAGAAAAAACGTCTTTCCTTTTTAGATGCATGGGAAACGTGACACTCAAACTGACTTTTGCTCACTATCAAAAAAAGACATACTGTATTTTCTTTAGACGTCGGTAGATTGAGAAAAACCCATCAGTAAAACACAGCAACTGATCCAAGCAAGTATAATACTTATACACAAGACTCAGACATACAGATTTATTATGTGAAACACTGGTGTTTCTACCCAATTGTATATAAATTGGTGGTTTGTGAGTTTTTCTTGTTTGATGACCACTCAAAGTGCTTTACAGAACAGTTTTTGACCTTCACCCATTTACTCACATTCATACTATATGCCACACTTTTTTTGGCCCAGCTGTCCGGGGCCACTTGGGGTTCAATGTTTTGCCCTTCAGCAGGGAGCCAAGAGTCGAACCACCAACCCTCTGGTTAGTGGACAACCCACCTGAGCCAATGAACCACAAACCCAGCTTCTCCTACAACAGTGAAAAGATGCTTTCCCACTGTTGCATCAGTATGAACAAAACTTTTTCCCGTAAAAATACCAGTGATGATCCCGATGAAGAATTGTTGTCTGACTGCGGGACTGAGTTTACAAGATGCATGTTTGTGGTGGTATTACATCATCTCCATGTAATTCTCTATTCTCGCACATTTCCATCAGGCATTGACGCTCATTGGTTCCACATCTGCACAGTTTCATTCATGTGACGTGGGAGGTGTGGGCCGGCATCACCATTTCTGAGTTTCCCAAGTGAATCTATTAAATCTCACATTCCACGTGAGACAGTTTAGCCGGAGGGTCAAAACAAGATGGTGGGCAGGCAGACTCAGACAAGAAAATATAAAGAAAAAGGAAAAATGACAAAATATACAACTCAAGGCCTGTGTTGGTGCTAACTCCATTTTCTTCTCCAATTTTCCCAGTCCCAACTCAATTCAGCCGGTCATATAGGGTGTTCAATTCCCAACTTCAGCCTGAACCACAATGAGCAGGGAACCAGGCACAGTACTTTTCCTGCACACACAATCTTCTAACCTTATTTTACCCCTAAAGAAGCTTATTCACTTTAATAGATGTCTCTTTAAAAAGGAAATAAATTAGAATTCAACCGACATTGCGCGACAATCACAAAAACAAACTTTCCCGTAAAAAATAAAACCCTCTCACTTGGTTTGTCCCAGTGATGTCGTCCGTGACATCACCAAGAGTATAGAAATCAGGAAATGCCTGGTGGTGCCATCTCATGAAACACATGGTGATGATGAACCCCGGGAACAATTAAACAAAGTTATAACCTGCAACATGATGAAAGGTAACTAAACTAAGTGATAGGTTTGTTTGCTTTAATATACTCATTTACTTTGATGTGAACTGTAACATCGACCAACACAAACAAACTCGGGGCGGTCGGTGAGGCAATGTTACAAAAGTAATGGTAAATTACAGTAAAATGAACATTTGTAGAAAGTAATGAGTGCAAGGTGAAATGTGGACAAAGGGTGAGTTAAGAGTGGTTCTCATTCCCTTTGTGACAATTACAACAGTCCTCTAAAGCAGAGGTTCCCAAACCTTCCAGCACATGACCTCCAAAATAACCGTGTGTCAGTCATTTGCAACACTCATTATCCCAAAGGATATTTATTTGAGCGAGATCCCAGTAAAAATTCCCCTACGTGCACATGTCCCAGTGTTTCCTGTGGTGCTGTAAACTGACCTGCTGTAGCCGAAGCTGTCACATGGAGACAAAGACAGCAGTATGTTTTTAGCTGTTGTAACAATTATGGTTCAAATTTGCTATTCTGGATTGTTTTTAGATTGTATTTGCTTTCTGGAAATCATCTTGCGACCCTCCTCCTGTGGCTCGGGACCCGTCGGTGGACCCCGACCCCCTAGTTTGGAAGCTATTGATCTACAGTATGATCGCTGCCTGTAAAACTCCTGTATTTCTCCTCCACATCTTCATAGATCATAGCTGTGGTGTTCAGAAGGTCATGATGTGATGATGTGAAATCAACATGTGAGATGTTTTATAAAGTCAGCTTTTATAACTTTAGGGAAAAAAACTTCAGTCATATTTTTGCAATAGTAAAGATATGCTTTCCTTACATTTGCTCCCAGGGTTTTTGGTATTACCTTTTCACCTACGCACAAATTATATAATTAAAATATTACAAATTCAGTTTTCCCCACATCTCACAGTTGGAGGTTTGCCTGAAATCCAACATCTTCTGCCTGCAGCATATTACACAAACTCTACTGTTCATCCAGCACTGGCACTGAATAGCAATACAAGTAAGTTAAGAACAGTTTTCCTGTTCAGTTTATCCGCTGCAGCATTTAACCTAAAGCCACAACACGCTGCATCAGCATTTCACTGCACGAGAGTCTGTCAACTGCGGTTCACTGTTACGCTGGGTTTATATGGGGAAAAGGGAAGGGTGGATGTCAGGGCACTTCCTGTGTTGTGGTAACTTCACCACACATCTATGAAATGTTGAAATAGCTGCAGTTCCTCTCAACCATGCTGTAATATACACTGTAGTTTACATTGTCACAGCCTGTGCTTCCTCATATGTCCATAAACCAGGACATGACCTCAGTCCTGTCATGCTCCAAGACTTTTTCTTTGTTTCGACCTGAGCAAAGCCTCATGCTCTTCAGTAAATATAATCAAAGTTAGACTGGAGCATTTGATGTTGAGGAATCAATGTCAGTTGTGTGGCTGTGCATGCAAAGGCTCTGCGTGATCTGGTTTGAGTGAAGAGCCTGGATCATATGATGCATATGAACAGTAGTTGTTACTGTTTGTCTATGAGCTGCTTGGGCAGACGGGCTGAGACAGAAGTTGTCATACTGTGTCTGATAGACAGTCTAATTTCTATAAAAGATATATATGTAACAGTTCTTTATTACAATGTCAACAGACAAAAAATGTGAACGGGGGTTTTGAATTTGACTTGCAGTGATGTAAAAAAGGAAATTAGATATACATTTTTTAATAATGGCACCATTTTTGAGCTGGAGTCATAGTGTGTTTATTGATTAAAAAGAAACACAATACAAAGACAAACATAATCAATTAATATAGAACTTTCAATTTACCAAATTTTGATCAGGATCCCGTTTAACTTGATTTATTATTATACAGTATTTTCATTAATTCAAGTTTCAGGTCAGCTCTAAACACCTTAATTCATTAAACATTACCCCAATTTAAGTAATAATGTACTGCCGTCCGGCAGCTGAAGATTGCTGACCTCACTGACTCTCTGTTCTCTCTCTGAAGTTTATTTTTCTCACAAAGCGAATAACAGATGTCCAATGAAGGTGCTGTGGTTATTAATATTATCAAAAATCCACGTATTCTCCCGGAGCCTCATGTACATCTGGTCTCCCACATTAAGATGTATAGTCATGCCGTTAGCTGCCGTCTCATAGCGATTTCCAAATGGATGATTGAACACGGTAACGATCTGCACTCCATTCTTCATGAGTCGCAGCCCCATTGGCTTAATTGATCTATTATGACCAGAGAAGCTGAAGTAATAAATTCCTCGGACTGGAGCAATGAAAATACCTGAGGATGATAAACAGAGAGACAGTTACATGTTATTAAACTGTAAGCACGATCAAAGACAACTGGAATGGCACTGAGTAGAGCACATTCTTCCGCCAAGGCCCAAAAGTCTCAAGTTAGAAAAATTAGTTATTAAAATTAGTCAAGCTGCACCAAATTACACACACTCAAAGATATTAGTTCTCTAAAATATGCTTGATTTTTATGCCTCCGCCTCGGCAACAGCCAATGGCCGGAGGCAGTATGTTATCGGGTTGTCTGTCTGTCCCATTCGTGTGAATGAAATATCCCAAGAACGCCTTTTGGGGGAATTTCTTAGATTTTGGTGGTCAAAGAGCAAGGTCATGGTGGCCTCACCAAACCTGTTGTTGGCCTCTTGAGTCTGATATCTCACACCAGCTTTAGGGAATTTATTTCACTTTTAAACAGTAATTTATTTCACTTTTAAACAGTTGTCACAATGTTCAAGTGTTCTGGATCTGCCCCCTCATCCAGATCCGTACCAAATTTGAAAAGTTTCTTCCTCGACTCATTCCGCATCGTTCCACCAAGTTTCATGGAAATCGGTTTTGTTGGTTTTGTGTTATCGTGCTTGTTAACAAACAAACCAACAAACAATCAAACGGACAGTTAATTATTTACAAAGTGAACAAAGTTTACCTGTAGAAGGGTTGTATGAGCCTGTGTTTGAGTGGACGTTCTTGTAGGTCAGTGTGATCTCAGTGTTGTAAGGTCCAATATTTCCAACATTGCCCAAGGCTGCTCCGAATGCCACCCGGTTACCTTGAGAGGCAAAATGAAAACAGAGTTATATAACAACATTTTATGACACATAGTTTCATTCAGAAGAAAAACCTACTGAACGATCTTACCTTGGAGCTCCATCTTCAGATCCTCTAACTTTTTCTCAGTGTTTCTCTGCTTGGCCTCCACTTCTCTCAAGGCATTAAGAAGATAGTTATCCAAACTCTTGCCCCCGCAGTTACAAGCAGATTTGATGCCTGGACTCTGGATGCTGTTGGTGTCTTCTGCCTGTTGATCCAGATGCAGGACCTCAGCCACACACAAGGTGAAGAGCGATAAACCCAACACAATCATCAAGGTCTTCATCTTTGAATTTTTTCTGTTTGTCTGCATCAGCTCTTGCCACTATGCCTTATATAGCACGCAAAGAAGGAAGTACCAGTGTGTTTTTCCAGAAAGGTGGTTTTGTCTGTAAGATATGATAAGAAGGAATCTGATAAGAAACTGGCCAAAGTTTGGCACAGTGCATGATGGGAGTTCCCCCAGCAGTCTAGGCCAAGAGCAGCATAACTAAGGGATTGTTCTAAGGGAGTGCTCAGCTATTTTAGAGATTTTCTTTTAAAATATGAAAGTATATATTTACAGCATGATCCTGTTTTAAAGATGAATATGTTGAATAGGTACAGGGGAGCTGGGATCTGAGTCTCACAGTCGGTGCTTGGAGACGAACTAATGCAATATTTGTTTAGACAATTTGTAAAAAGCAAGAATTCAAAAAATGAATGGCGGAAGGCCATGACAAAACACACACATACACACACATGCACGTGATTGACCTCTGTGTTTTTCCACCATGAGGGTCGGATTCTTCTGTCATTGCGCGTGTGTGTGTGTGTGTGTGTGTGTGTGTGTGTGTGTGTGTGTGTGTGTGTGTGTGTGTGTGTGTGTGTGTGTGTGTGTGTGTGTGTGTGTGTGTGTGTGTGTGTGTGTGTGTGTGTGTGTGTGTGTGTGTGTGTGTGTGTGTGTGTGAGAGAGAGAGAGAGAGGAGGCTCTGCGGCTGATCTTCACGGACAAGATGTTGGACAGAGACTTGGACACGCTGCTCTCTGAATATGGAATCCAGCATCTGTCCGTGATCAAGATGGCGTTGAAGGTTCCTGGAGGACTGACGGCCTGACAGAGACGACGTCCTCCCATACCCCCACTGTGCTGCTTCACGAAGCAGCACAGTGGGGCACAAATGTCGAACCTTTATTCCAATAAACCTTTTAGCGATGTTGCCTTGAAATATGTTTGAAAAGTTGCAGTTGCACGAAATAAAAGCGTGTGCTCTCTAATGTCTCATCTTTGATCAGTGTGTGGGTATTAGGAGGTTAAAGTGAAGCCTCAAGACTCTTTAACAGGGCATCAAATACTGGTAAAAAAGTAATATTTTTTAACAATAACTTTACTTTACTACATCTCAAAGGAACAGGTAGTTTGACTGAAGGCTCTAACATGGATCCCTGCAAAGCCTCTATCGACCTCCAGCAACAAAACAGGGAATAATAATTATTCTATTGCACCAAATCAGTTCCTATGGGATTTTATTTCTTTTTAGATGAATAACGTAACAATAAAAAATAGTCTACACATGAGAGAAAACAAACATTTTTGTAAATAAATGCATTAATGCGTGTTTTTCTCAATTTTTTGTATTAATTAATGAAATGATTTATTACCATTTCCTTGTCCCTTGTGCTCCTCCATGGAACTCAGTGTGTCACTTTACAGGTTCTGGTTCTGCATGGAACGAATCCAAGGTATGTCTCAGACAAAATAGCTTTCAGTTCCTGGACTACTTTTAGAGCTGTTTTTATTGAAAACTAATTTCCTTGTAAGAAACTTGTGAGACTTGTTTCTCGTAAGAGGTGTCTACTAATTAAAGCGATTATTCAGAAACACACCGAGCCACAGCAGCAGGATCCCAGCCAGTGTCTCACCCACAAGTGAAAGGGAAAGAGCTATGCCAGGAGCCGCCCCTGGGACGACTGATGTAAAGACCTCACATATCTAGGAAACTGAAATAGACTGAATGCTCTGCGTCTACCTCTCACACTGCTCACTGAGTGGGAGGACGGAGCAGACACACTGAAGTGCTCACAGCTCCCCCACACGTATCCAACATCTTATCTGCATTTTCAGCCTGAGCAGTCATGCGCTCAGTTCGGCCTGTGGATGTGCCTGTGTGTGTGCACGCGGCCACTTCTGTGGTAATGGCTGTTTGTGAAATATAATGTCCAGTTGTAGCTTCAGATTCTTGCAGAAGAAAAGGATCATTTTTCATAGGCTGCTTTATCATCTACGTCCATAAGAGGGCAGACTGGGACAACTGGGTAGGAGAGAAGAGGGTACGGAGTCTTATTGATACCAATATGTTTACATTTAAGGAAATGGATAGATAGATAGATAGATAGATAGATAGATAGATACTTTATTGATCCCAAATTGGGAAATAATTGTGTTACAGGATACTGCACAGAGAGCCAAATAGCAACAAAACCTATATGAAGAATTAAAATAGCTCAAAATAGAATGACATTCAAAATAAAATATGAAAATAAGATGTGCACATTCACAGTTATTGCAGGAGTAAGCAGAGAGAGTTTTGGTGTGGACAGAAACTACGGCTCAGGGTTGTGAGAGGTGAGGAGTTGTACAGTGTTATTGCTGTGGGCAGGAAAGATTTCCTGTTTCTGACCTTGCGGCAGCGGAGCTGAACCAGTCTGTTGGAGAAAGTGCTTCGCTGTCTGTCCACTAGGTGGTGGACAGGGTGCTCGTGATTGTCCATGATGGATAACAGTTTGTTCAGTGGTGATAGCACAGGACATAACATTATAGTGTGTAACTCAAAGATCCACTTTAAAAAGACAGATGCTTCAGAGAAAAGTCTTATTATCCAGTTTGAACATTTGTTTGTAGAGATATTGACAGTTATGTTAACCCTTTAGTTTGATAAACCATCCTCTCTCCTTTAAAACTGACCTGCTGTGTTTGCTCCAGTGGACGTCCAATGAGATGTGCTGCTGCATTACCTCTCAGCAGGGAAGCAAAGGGAGACGGAGCTCTTCCTTTATTTCCCTGTGCCCCTGCGGCCGCTCTGCGCTAATTAAAATCTGCTCTGAGCTATCAGTCGTCTCCCCTGGTTCTCCTCACACTGTAATGACCTGGCCAGGAAGGTTTCACTGTGTATATTATGGTAATGGTATTAAGATGTGTCAAAGGTCTGAACTTGAAAGCGAGTACTTATGCTCACAAAGATGGTATGTAGTGTAACTTCGGAAGGCCATGACAAAGCACACACACACACACACACGCACACACACACGCGCACACACACACACACACACACACACACACACACACACACACACACACACACACACACACACACACACACACACACTGTTCCCCACTGTGGCCTCAGATGCTCTTACAGTTTCACTTGACCTCAGTTCTATGAAATGTTGAAAGAGACACACAGCTCCTCTCAACCATGTCCAAATATATATTTTGCATCTTCACAGCCATGACACAGAACATGACCTCTGTCCTGATGTGCTCCGAGAGCTTTTCTTCTTTTCTACCTGAGAAACGCGTCACATATTTTAGGAAATAATATCAAAGAATGACGCATTTGACAACAACAACAACAATAATGACAATAATAAAAGTGCAAGTACAAATTTAGACAAGTTAATGCAAGTCAATGGGAAAAATAAAGCAACAAAACAAACAAAACATTTTTATAAAAATGCATTTAAAAAGAGGATAGTGAGGTGGCTTTGTCTGATCCACAGTGAATAGCCGACCTCCCTCTGTCTCTAGTCTTGCCCTGGAAACTGAGACTAACAGCTGGTTAGCAGAACACAGATTTACAGCAGGGATACAAGGGGTGAGAGGGTCTGCTAAGTAAAGTGGTGCAAGGCCATTCACTGATTTAAAAACAAGCAATAACAATTCAAAATCAAGTGCTGGGTCGATGTCAACTGCTTGGCTGCGCATGCAAAGGCTCTAAGTGATCTGGTTTGAATAAAGAGGTTGATGCTGGTTTGCAGTAGTTGTTGCGGCTGGTTATCTATGAGCTGTTTGGACAGACAGACAGAAACTGTCATATCTGAGGAGATCGTCTGATTTCCTCCAAAGCGCCCACTGCTTTTACACCTTCTGAAAACAAACTCCACATTTGCTTTAACACCTCATTAAATGACCTTTTGTCTGAATTGTGCTGTACACATAAACCTGCTTTGCATTTCTCGTCAAAACGAGCCGACAACACCGTCAGTCCCAAATGACTATCAGTGAGAATGGGTTTACCCTTTAGATTGTGACAAAATGACAGCAAGAAAGGCTTCCGGATGACTGCCACCATCACCACATATTACTGCATTATAATTTACATTATTATTATTAAAACCAATATCAACCATTTCCCTCCCAAACATCTGACACTTACAAAGGCAATGTTCAACAGCTTCATCTTCATCTCAGTAATCAATCAGGCACTCAAAACAATACGCAAAATGAGAGAGTGCAAGGAAGCCCACACAGATCAATGTTCCCTGTCAACCAAGTATGAATTGCAACGACGCTAATCTGAGAGAGCCAGTGGAGGCGTTTGATTGACCACAGTGTCGTTCCACCGTGAAGGTCTGATTTTCTTTTCTACGGCGTTTTGCCTGCAGGAGTCAGATTGTGTACAACGTGGATGAGTCACTGTGGTCTTGGAGGGATGAGTGAAGAAAAGGGCCTCACATATCCAGGGACTGAAATAGACTAAATGCTCTGCCTCTCACACTGCACGCTGAGTGGGAGGACACAACAGACACACCATATTCATCCAACGGTTTACAGTATCTCCATCTTCAGCCTCCGCACCCACACACTCAGGCCTTTGAATGAGTGATGGAGGTGTTGTGTTAGTTGGTGACCAGTGGACCTCATGGGGACCAAAGCCAGGTCCCAATGAGGCAAAACGTCATTTCTGAGGTCCTGGTTAAGTTTAAGGAAAAGATATGAATTGTGGTTAGGTTAAGCATAGGCACGACAAGGGATAAGGTTTTGGTTATAGGCTGTCCACAGTGAATAAAAGTCAGAATAAAAATAGCTTTGCAAACCTGTGTGTGTGTGTGTGGAAACCCTGCATGTTCCTGCATTTACAAATGTAACTTCCCTTCTTACTGTAGCCTCTCGCTCCACAAGAGGGCAGCCCGCTACAACTAACCAAGCAAGAAGAGGCTTTCCATGTGACTTCATATGCAAGATGTAGTGTTGTGTGCATATTATGTTTACACATGTACAGTTTGGGATGAATGAAAAACAATTCTGAATCTTTTACCCTTATGGATAAACTGTCACTCTTATATCATGCAAAGAAAAGATAAAACCTGTCCCACAGTCACAGTGGAAAGATGATAGCAGACAAATGAATTAAGGTAGCTTATAATGATTAAAGTATGTTTTTGTAATGTTTCAGAACAGGTTGCAAATAGTGATTAATGCTATTGAGGATGGTTATTGTTAATTGTCAAATACAGCACGAAGCAGGGTTACAAGAGGACATGAGCATGAAATAATTTAAAGGTTCAGTGTGTAGAATTTAGTGACATCTAGTGGTGAAGTTGCATGTTGCAGCTGGATACCCCTCACCTCACCCTCCCCTTCCAAACATGAAAGAGAACCTGTGGTAGCCGTCATTTGTCATTCAAACTCAAAAGGTGTTTAGTTTGTCCAGTTTGGATCCCGTAAAAAACATGGCGGCCTCCGTAGAGAAGACCTGCTCCCGATGTAAGTATAAAGTATTGAAATATAAAGGGCCCATTCTTGAGTAAAGACAAAAAAAAATCTTAAAATGTATATGACACACTAGTGAAAACATCAGTAGGATTATGTTATATTCAATTTCTGCCAATAGATCCCTTTCACCTGAATCTTACACACTGAACCTTTAAATCCATACCGCAGATAAAGCAGTAGAACTGTGTTGATACTAACAAAGTTCCAAAAGATGCATTACACCTGCCAATGTAAAAGCTTTTGCAATAAGTCACAGTAACATCACACACCGTAACACTGCTTGTCTTACTTTTGTAGAATCTCATAAAATTTGAAATTTTGAGATGCTAATCATATAATGTAAATTAAGATTGATGGCATGTCTCCACATCCTCCCGTTACAGCAGTCGCCATCTTGCGCTTTTAACGTCATTTGGAGCCAGAGCCTGTGCAGACCCAGTCATCGTGGTCTGGAGTCACAGTATCAATGTCCGGCCAAACAAGAGTCAGTCTCAGCTGTCAATCATGATGTTTCAACACAAATCTATAACATCAAATGACTAAAACCAAACAAACAATGTAAACATATAGGTCTGTTGGTGAAAATCCACTTTCACTACTGGCTCTTGAAGACAATTCATATTAAATTCCTTCCTCATATGTGAACGGATCCTATGCAAACATGTTTTTCACATCTCTGTTTCAGTTTTCATTTAATCACTTTGCCTTCTAGTCATTTAACCCGACTAGATGGATCACAGTTAGTCTCCGCCCCAGCTTGGATTGGCTTTGCATGCAACAGATGCATCAGGAAGATATTTCTGACGAGCAGACAGAAATATCCCTCCGGCTTTGATCGGCTCGCCTCGGGGACAAGCGGGGCTTCTCTCACTCGAGCCGCCAGCAGCTCAAACAAAAGCCGCCTTTGTCTTTTATTTTGTCAATCATCTAAGAATAAAGTTGACAACACAGGTATGACACACACACACACGCGCAGAGATGTTTCTGGCCACCTCCCTGTCATCCACTCTGATACTGTTGGCGTGATCCTTTTATTTGTGTGCCTCTGTTTGCCTCTATTTGTTTGTCCGGCTGCCTTGGCTTAGTCTATTTTGTCGGACATCTCTATGGAAATAGTGTCATTACTCTAAATCACTCTGTCGGCCCTGCAGTCATGACAAAAACCCTCCAGCAAACCAACACGAATATCCTCTGCATGGCCGACATTGCATTGCACTTACATGGAGAAGATATTAGGCCGGACTATCTTTGCAGGATGACTAAATATATTGGAGGAGATCTGCCAACAACAGAGAGGGTACCGTCGGCCTGTGGGAGACGAGGCCGATCCAAGCATGTATCTCAAGGCAGCCTGTACTGAGGTCCCTGTGCCCAGGCAGAGAGGGGGGCCGAGGCTGGAGCGCTGCCCCAGTACCATCCAGCAGAGGCAGGGGGCAGGAACCCGGGTGAACCCCTCCAGCCCCACCAGCTGCCCACCAGGAGGCATTGAAGCCAGCAGCAGACCTCGAGAGCCGAACAGTTTGGAGGAGCTTCTTCAAGTGCACAGGCACCTTTTCCAGGCGTCTGCCCAACCTGGTGCCAACATGGTCTACAGGTAGGATATCATTCACAGAGGAAGGGTGCACACACTTAGTACATTCCGATAAATGCTGCACATTTAGGCTGCAGTATCTTCTGTAGTGGAAGAGAGCTTGCAGAAGGAGATACATTTAAATTACTTGCATTTTGCATAATTTTGGGTTATCCGGCTATTCTGCTTAACGAACTGCAATTTATTTTGATTTTCTGGAGTAAATGTGAATTCAGCCTTAGCCCAATCAGGGTAAACAGCAGCCTGTGTGTAAATTTGCTCCAATTTCAATCATTTATACACCACTGGAAGCAAGGATAAAGTTTAACTGCACAGCAGGGTCCCTGGTCCTGTTAAATACCTAAACCTTTCATCATCTCCTGATAAGGAAGAGTCTGTCTCAGCACAGCAAGACCCAGCACTAATTCCCCTCCGTAATTAGACTTGACGTTCGAGGCACATGAGGCCACCGGCAGACATACAGCCATGTCTTCAGTGGCAGGTATTAGTATCTGAAAGACTGAGGTTTGGAGTAAGTAATGAAAGCTAGGTCCTGATGTCCAATTATCTTTTTCTCTTTCACACTGTAAATGACACCGAACCCACATACCGTCTCATATACGTGTGTGTGGGAAGCAGTTACAACCTTGAGTGTATCTCACGTTTGGATTGTACCTTGTATCTGTCCATCAAGAGCAGGAAACCAATTTTAATTTAGTCTTACCATGAGTGCAGTGCCCGTTCTAAACCTGTTTGCTTGGCCTGTGGTGATGCTGCAGAAGAGCTGGCACCTGTTTGCTCAAAGTTCAGTGAAGCTCGACTCAGTTTCTTTAACGGTAACCAGTTCCTGTACAATCTGAATGTTTGTCATTGCAGTAAAATGTAATTTCACAACACTTTTAACAAATATGAAAAAAAAATAGAGTACAGGTGTGAGGCAGCTTGTATGTGTGTACATAGATATATTTCTCAAGAATATTTATGTTTATATTTATATATAAAGTGAAATTCATTTTATTATTCATTGTGGGTAGTTGCTGAGGTCCAGACATAATTTCACATATAGCTTTATCTGCTTCACATATGAAACTGCTATGTCTAGTACTTTATTGTGAAAAAAAACACATCGACAGTCAATCAACAACAATCTTTATTGACAATGTTTAGAATGAGCGGTTGTTCTGGACAAATCACGTTTCAATAAAACTCCAGTGAGCTCACAAGCCTTTTTTTTTCCTGTGGGTCAAATTCTGAAAGTGCACAAATATTTCATTGATACTGAATCCATGAACCACAGAGCGCTTTACCATTAGAAATAAAAGGCTCTGCAGCCGCTTCAATTTCCTTGCTTTGAGGCCAAATGGCTGCCGGGCCAACATGGAAGGTCACTATGCATCTGTAGGGGCCGTCACAATAAGGACGTCAACATTCATCAGTGTAACCAAAGTGCATCGCATTGAAACTGAGAGAAGGTTGTGGCAAAGACAGGGCTGGTAATAATACAGATGATATAACTGTGAATGTCACAAGGGTGGAAATGATGATGATGATGGTGATGGTGATGATGATGATGATGATGATGATTACCTTAAGTTTTCATTCAAAACCTCCGATTTAGAGTCCAGCTTCTTCCTCTGTGTTTCGTGCATGTTTGCAGCACTTGATGACTGTGCCCATTATGTCTGCATGAAGTCAGAACCAGCCTTTTAGAGCAGATTAAAAAAACGAATTCTTCCTCTCTGGTGTTGTATGTGCAGTGCCTCACAATGACTTGCGGGTCTAATCTGCAGCATATAGAGGGAAACACTGTGGACTCGGAGTGAGGGAGAGAGTCCTGTGTTAAAGGGTGATTTAGAGGGAGATGGAAGAGCGGGCCATGAGGAGAGAGATAACAGACAGAAGATGGAAAATGGAAAAAAGAAAAGGGAAAGCAGGAGCTAATCCACAGAGAAAGAAGAGATGGAGGAGAGAGAGGGAGAGAGGTGGTGCTGCTGCAGTGATGTCACAGACAGCTTGGAAAGGTTTCCCCCCTCATTATCTCTCATTTTCTCTCCAGGAGGTTGGTGCTGATGAAGACGACTATCTATTAGATGGTGATAAGCCTTTTGAAAAGCAAAATGTGAAACACAAAAACCGTTAAGTCGAGCAGCAGACTGTTACAACAAGGCTGTAATTATGTGACATGGAATCTAACAATCCTCTGTAGAGAGCAGTGGCTGCTGGTATGTGAAAGGAAATCCATTGTTTATTGTATAATACATGCAGTATTTTGGTGGTGTGCCGGCAGCACCACCAAAATATAAAGACTATTTCTGTGGGAAATCCAGGGTTAGGTTACTGCTGAGGGACGAGTGGGTCTCTTCACTGCAGCTTTGTTGTCACTCATCTACACTATTTCAACAAACTTGCCATACGGAGGTCTGTGTCTTAGCAACACAATTTCAAAACTCTATTATCGGTTCTTAACGGAGCAATTAAGGAAGAGTGGTTTGCCTCGGGGTAGCAGACTTATTGTCTGTTGGGGATTCCAGCCGAGAGTGTAACATTTCCATTTTACGCTTCTGACTGACACACTTTTAAATAGGACCAACCGTGGGGGGGGGGGGGGGGGGAGGTGCCGGTGACATTAGAGGGATGCTCCATGTTTGATATTTTGTCCAACAGCGCAGTAACCTCTCCAGAGCGTCACAACGTGATCAAGCCAAAAACATGGTTTTGCTGGCAGGTACAGAGAAAATGCAACGGGGGCAGCACAGCAAATAGACTTTTTAAAGGTTTTTATTGGTTTACACATCAGGATTTGTTCGCTTGAGTTCTACTTGGGCTGTGAAAACCGTGGTATGATATGTTCTGAGGCTCAGAAGGGAGTTTTCAAGAAAATGTGCAACAATTATGGATGGATGGGTGGGTGAATGGAAGGAAAATGAAATGAAATAGCTTTCATCAAATACTTTACATAGAGTAATTCAGCACAACATATTATCTCACACTATATATCCAGTCTCCCCAACGCTCCCCCTGACCCATGAGCCAACGTTTCATCAAAAAACGACTGTTACCAGTGTCTTCTCTTATCAGATGCAGTCGCAAGGATATAAATATAACTGCGTTGGCCTCGAGGTTTGTGGCGGTTCAATGAACCATGAAATCCTGCATTGTCACATTGCTGCTCAGTGGGGGAGGAGGCGAGGACGCTGCGCTGCCTCAACACTGGTTTAATGCTTTATTTCAATGTGCCACTTCATCTGATCTGTTTCTTAACATCTGCTCTGAGACGTCGGTGTCAGAAAGGCTCTCTCTGGATTCTTCTGGGAGCCTGAGCCGTAGCCTGCAACTTTTCACCGTACGAAAAAAACAACAGACAGCGCCGTGAAATGATGTCATGGGAGAGAGATCGGAAGTGATTTCCTATGTTTGTGCGTACAAGGAGGACGTGTATTGTAATAGTAGACAACAGAAAGAGGGTAAAATGCCTGATAGGTCAACCACGGTGAGGTGAAGCGTGTCGGTGACATTCACATGTAGGCTACTGTACTCGACCACAGTGCGCCACCTTAACATCCTGCCTGAGGGGCATTTCTTTAAGTAAACAAACACACACATCAAGTCACATCAACATCTGCTGCCTCGATTCCCATTCGCAACATACCTCTCTCTCTCTCTCTTCCTCTCTCTCCCTCTCTCCCTCTCTCTCTATCTCTCTTTCTGAGTGTGTGGCGCCATAGTGAAAAACACTGCAGTTCTTTCAGCCAGTCAGTCAGAGCCAGCGTCTCTCTCCCCTCAGTCAGCGCCTGGCTCCCTCTCTCCACTCGCCGCTCATCGCCTCCTCACTGCATCTGTCCTCCTCTCTCTCTCTCTCTCTCTCTCTCTCTCTCTCTCTCTCTCTCTCTCTCTCTCTCTCTCTCTGAAACGATGAACCATGCATCCTCCTCTCTCCTCCTCCTCCTCCTCCTCCTGCTCTCTGCTTGTCCATTGCCATTCCAGGGTCCCTTTATCAAACAGAGCGTTCTTGCTGCAAAGCCGGGAACCTTAAAAGCTGTGTTACTTCCTTGCGGACTTTGGAGACAGGACAAGGCTGTTTGCCCAGTCTGAGGACAGCTGCCGGAACGCACGCTGCTGCTGCTGCTGCTTCTGTTGGGATGCAGATCTTTGCAGGACCTGTGTAGAGCCGCTTGATTCCTCTAAAAGTTGCAGGAAGACGCACGTCGGTCAAGGATCTCATCCCTGCCTCGTCCTGACATCGCACTGTGTGTAAGAACACCTGTATCCATACAGATTTGGTCTCTCTGTGCGTGTGTGTGTGTGTGTGTGTGTGTGTGTGTGTGTGTGTGTGTGTGTGTGTTGTAAGTTGATTTGTGAGTGAACATTCTTTGCTTCAAGCGTGACCTTATTTTAAAGACGTTTGACAGGAGTGAAATGGGATGTCTGTGTTTAGTTTTTTCACAGCGCTGAGGGCTCAGCGTGCTGGTGCAGTGTTACTCTCTTCACTCCAGGTGTTTGACTAAAAGGCTTAGCTGCAGTTTGAGGGCAAGAGAGATCCTCTGACACCCAGCCTGACAAAACCTCAGAGACAGCCCAAAGAGAAAGACAGTAAAAGAGGCATCAGCGGCTGAATTAGAAATACACACATTTGAAATAGGCAGGAGACTGAACTTGAGTTGGAAACTATATAGGATAAGGAAGATTAGACAAAGAAGGACAGAAAGAGAAAAAGACGAGCAAAACTAGGGGCAGGAGTGTTTTCGATCATCGTACAGCTACGTCGAAGCTGCTTAGACATGTGAGCAATGGGCGTAAAAGTGGAGAAAACAGCTTGAAAAAATTTTAATACATTTCTCCCAAGTCAGTCTTTACCAGATTATTCCTCCTCCTCTGTAGTCGCACTTCCAAGCCTCCCCCCTCTAACCCTCTGCGACACACACTGCCTTCTCTCCTCCAAGTGGGCAACTCTTTCCACGACTCATTCAGTTCCCATTCTCCTCCATCCTTCTCCCTCCATCTCCATCCTCTTGTCATATTTTCAGGTGGTGTCAGACCGGCTCCTCGTCTCAGCACTTCACGCACTGACCGGGACTGCGCCGCTGCTATGTCCAATTTTTGACATAACCTCAGCTTGAGATTCCTCTCCCTGAAGAAACTGAACCGAATCTCATGCTCCCGGTCATTCCTGCAGCACCGGGTAGAGCTGGCCTGGACCACTGACGTCCAGCTTCAAAAAACAACAAGGACAAAAAGGAATTCCAGAGACAGGAGGGGAAAGAAACACTGTCAAGTACTTTAAGGACCTCAAACAAACACTTGTCTGTCTTGTAGCAGCTCTAGTGGCCTTAACCGACAGCCATGCAGGTGTCCTTTGCATGTACGGACCACGGTCTGAAGGCCCCACGTAACGGCGAGCACAGCAAGCAGAACGCCACGAGCCCCAACACAGCCAGCAAGGCCCGCGCCCGCTTCCGCACCGTGGCCCTGATAGCTCGAAGCCTGGGCTCCTTCACCCAGCGCTACCACCACAACCTCAAGGAGTCCACTGCCAAGCTCACAGGCATGAAGTACCGGTACGTAGACGTGACGTGATGATGGAGACTGTGTGAGAGGGAGACGGAGGAGGTGTGTGTGTGGTTGACTTTTCTCTCCTCTGCCCAGTGTACGCCACAACTCAACGTAGAACACTGATGAATTAAGATTAACGACAGCATATAAAACAGGAGAAAAACAAGACAATTAAAACGAGAGCAGAGACGACTTCATTAAATTATAAGAGCCTTGATGGAGACAACAATGATATATGACCAGGGACAGGTGATCAGTGGGACGCTGTGTGAGTGTGTCTGTGGTGGAAGAATCAAAGGCGTTTTTTCCAAGATGTAGATTTTTAAAGATTTCTTATTTTAATCAATCTAATCACAATGAAAACCAATTAGCGTCTGAAGAGAACTAGGATCTGGGACATTTTGATGATTGGAGTTTCAGATGCAAATAAGAATTTAATTGCACAATCGTGCAATTTGAAGAAAAATATATTCGTTGTAGTAATAAGAAGTAAAAATATAGAAAAGATGCTCTTCAGGTGCACAGAAGATCTGTATTGGAAGCTAAATGTGTTGACCAGTTTCAACCTCAAAGAGTCAAAATGATGAGACCAGACCTGATACAAAAAATTAAACATTACTCCATCTCATAATGAAAAGACGACCAAACAATAGAAAAAGCCTTGAAGATGTTACCATAGTAATATGAGAAGAATAAAGTCATAAAATGAACCATGATAACTCTGCAAATCACACAATGTGAAGCAGTCCCATCAATAAGTGCAAATAATAATAATAATAATTAGAGATCCGGATGGCACCAGCTCTTTGAACAGACTAAACCAGTCTGTAAATGATCAATGTGGTCACACAAGTGATGCTGCAGTAAGATTAAATACTAGTAATAGTTTTTAGTGACACTACCTCGACCAAGCAGGTAGTGTTTTATTCATCTGCCTTTGTTTGATTGATCGTAAGCAAAATTACACAACAACTACTGAAGAGATTTTCCACAAACCTTGGTGAAAGGATGTGTTATGGGTCAAGGAAGAAGCCAACGAATCAGGAGTGGATCCTGGAATTTCACTTTATCAAACATTGCAAGATACATCAAGACGTTTTACAACATTTTCGTTTAATTCATGGATCTTGATGAAAAAAAGGAAAAAGGCTTGAATGTTTAGGGGACTGTATGAGTGAGTGCAATTTGTTGCAGCTTCAAATAGAAGATTTGAAAAAGATCCAGTGAACTCCATTGTGGTTTCAAAAGGGGACTTGTTGGGCCTTGGCGGAGATTTGCATTGATCCACTGAGTGCCGTTCCAGTTTGTTTGTTTGTTTGTTTGTAAGCAAGATTACAGGAAAACAAATGAACGGATTTCCCTGAAAGTGGCAGTGTGGGTCAGGGAGCAGATCCAGGACTTTCTCTAACATCGTGATATTGGGGGATTTCTCAGGGAATAATTCATGGACCTTGATTAAAAAGAAATCAGGCAGAGAACTTATGGGTGTGTGCAATTTGGTGCAGCTTGAATTTAACCTTGGCGGTGGTATGCGCTCTGTCATTGTAATTACATTTAAGATAATTTAAACTCTTTGAAACTTTCATCGCTAATATTTAAAGCATGCTGATAATTAGACACTTAACACACTAAACAATTACCAATAAAACAAACACTAACATAGTTTGAGAGAAATGCACAGAGAATGCAGAGAAATAAGTAAAACTACATTATCAATGAAATAATTTTATTTAAAAAGTGAAATATATAAGCAATGTTGTAAAAAAGTGCACTTCACGCAGCCATATAAATCATCCACAATAAACAGTATCAATGCTGAGTTTGCTTTTTTTAATCTCTCATGAGCTCAGTCAATAAGAGGAGCATCGGTTTAAGACGCTGACCGCTCCACATGCGGTCCTCATTAAGTGGCCACAGCCGTACTTTACAGTCTGGAGAGTGTGACAGTGCCGTGCTGCCGCTCTCCCCGTGTGTGTGTGTGTGTGTGTGTGTGTCTGTGTGGGAGTTGTAACAAGGCCCGGCCAAGAAAACCATGCTCTCTTATCTCAGTGAGTGAGCTCTTAACCCAGATCGCCGGAGCAAAATAGTAGCGTTTACCTCACACTGTTCATTCACTGGAGAGGGTGACATCACCGAGTCAGGATCAAGAGACACACAGTGAGGGAGAGACAGGTGGAGGGAAAGAGGGGATGATGGGAAAGTCAAAATGAGGGGATGGGGGGGGGGGGGGGGGGGGGGGGGGGGGGGGGGGGGGGGGGGGGGGGGGAAGCAGAAAGAACAAAAAAGAGAAAAATCTGAGATTGAGCGAAAGAGAAAATTGGGCCACTCAGGTCAGCTCAAAGAAAAGAGGCAATTAGCAGACTCCGGGCAGATTGGATGCGGAGCAGCTAAATGCGATAAGTGTCTGCTTGTCACACAGTCTCATCTCGTTTCCATAACAACATCGAAATGGCCAACTTCAATCTGTTTGCAGCACCAAACAAGCCCGATGACTCCATTGTGCTAACTGGGTCCCGGGCTTTGTTTTGTTTTCCACGCGAGAAAATTGATTTGTGAAATCCTGCTGCACGTGCACCAAGGCCCCGGAAATTCAATCAAACGGCTCCAAATTGCGCACACTCATAGATATCAGTCCCCTCAATGTGACAGATTTTTTTTTCCAATCAAGATCCCACAATTATTTTCAGGCAAAATTGAGTTTAAAGAAAGTGAAAAGAAAACTCCTGGATCTGCCCCCTGATTCGGATCCACACCAGAATTTAATGGGTTCTTCCCTGAACCTTACCACATCCTTCCATCAAGTTTCATGGAAATCCATCACGTTGTTTCTGTGAATCCTGCTCACAAACAAACAGACGGGGGGGAAAAAAACAAATCTCCTTGATGATCATTTCGCTGTTGTGTCTTCTTTTCTCATAGAGAGGAGTCATTGGGGAGAATTCTGCAGAACTGATGCAAACTATGTCACTTCTAAAAGCTTATTTTAGTTTGGAACATGAGGATTTGCTCATTCTTGTTGCTCCCTCTAGAAACAGGTGGAGGATGAAGCTTCCTCCAAGCCCTCAGCAAATCCCCTGTTTTCACCACAGATCAAATATTAGAAAACTCATGTGTCACATCCTCTCTCTGCTCCCTGTTTGTCTGACATTTTCTGGTTCTCTCTCATGTATCCCCCCCCCACACTTTTCCCAAAGCTCTTGGGTTGAGGGTATTGCTTTGGACACCATCTGACAGGGAACCGCTTTCCCTTGAAGTGAGGTCCACAACAACTACAATAACGACAGGCAACAAATGAAAGCACTTTTTTTTTGTCTTTTCTGAAAGACGAGAGTGTGTGTGCCACTGTGGGCGTCTGCACTGGCACACTGCGTTACATAGATGAGTGCATGGCGTGTGCACTTGTGTGTGGCTCTGAGGATGCACACTGGGCACAACTGAAGGCGTAGCAAGTTGAAGCAGAAGATGCAGAGCGAGCGAGCATGAACTAATGATACCACCATCCGCGGCATTGTAGTTGTCATGGCGATCCAAATATAGAGTATACTTTTAATCGTGGTGGCCCCCAGCTGCAGCCTTCAATGGCCATTTGACCTCATATAGCTTTTAAAGGTAGGATTCGGGCGCATCTTTCAACAGAAATGGAATATGATATTCATAATTATGCTTTCTTTACCTCGGAATGAGCTTTTGTATCATCTCCGTCTATAAATGGCTCTCTTCACTAAATCCTGCAATCTGAACCTTCAAAATAACATACAAACAACACACATACGGGGCAAAACATGCAAAATAACACACCACGATGATGTTGTTGACTCCACAAGTTGGGCAGATTCCTGGTACGGAGCCTGGAATGAAGACCATAACGGTCAGTAGGCAGCAGAAGGCCTTTTGTCAGTCCAGGAGGTTCTGGGGAAAGATTCCGCTTGGTTGGTTCGGAGCTGGGCTGCAGATGGGCAAACAAAACTCCCTTCTGTTGGTTCCTTGTCATGCAGGCTTATCAGTGACAAGCAGAGACAGAGGCCCTCCACTGCTGTGTATACATCATGTTATACACGATTAACGTATAAAACAAGTGGGGGGTTTTGTGCACGATAAAAAAATCAGAGAATGTTGTTCACACTGGTCATTTCAAGATAACGCACTCTGCACATATTTGAGCTGAAGGTTTTGGAGGAAAACTGAAAGAGTTTGTGTATGGGTTTGTTTGTGTGAGCCGCCCCAAAGCCAGTGTCATCCTTGCATTCATGGGTGACTCTGCTGCGCCTCTAGCTCGACCCTTTAATGAAAAAATTGTCCTCCCGCTGTTTAATAATCCAGTGGGCACCAGACCTCAAAGCAAAAACACTGGTGTATACGTGACTTCTGCAGAACACTATCATTTCTTCACCTAAATCACGGGCTGAGGCTTAAAAAGTAGAGATGACTTGCTTTGTGCTAGGGTCATAAAATGGGAAACCACTCTCAATCTGCTGATTTTGTTTTAAATAGCATTTTTCTACAAATCATTGGTTGTGTTTCGACAAGGTGTATCGATGCTTGTGAGGATTACACAGCAGCCATAGTGAAGACGGATGCAACCCTCTCCCTCCGTCTGCCTTTCCAAACAAAGATAAGATTTAGATGTTCGGCTGCAGTGGCACTTGTCCATGATAAATGCATCATCAATCGTACTTTGCAAGGCGATTGCTCTGTTTTTTGTTTGTGTTTTGCAGTGCAATCTGCACATCTGCACTCACAGAGCCTGGCGAGCGTGCGTTTGCCTTGGCAGCGTGTGTCCAGCCTCTCTGAGAAGCTATTCCCCCCAGCTTTTCATCATGAATCAAAAGTCTTAATCCCCCTTTAGCGAAGTAGATGCTCTTCATGTTCCCACATCATTTACCACAGTTCTTGTTTCAACCGTTGGCCTGTGATGTGTAGGTCCAATAATATGAGCCAGGGTGTTGCACAACACGAAGCCTGTCCATGGAGCTCCACTCTGCCTAAAGACTAAACAAGCCCCCGAGGATACGAAGTGCCCAGTCTCTCTGTTAAACAGCCAGGACGCTTGCATGGACTCTGCATTTTAATTAAAGGTCACGACTAAAATGCTTTACTGCAAGCATAATGGTTTTATAATAGAGTTTCTTTCCTGGCAATTTTGGCTCGTTCCGCTAATTGGAAGCGGTGAAACAGAACAACACCACAGCTGCATGTGGAACACATACAGAATAAAAATGGTTGTGAATCAGGTTTGTTGTCGGCAAAACTTTATTTATTATGAGATACACTCGACCTTAAGAATCGATTTGTGCCGTCGTTATGGGGCTGATATCGTAGTAGTGATATTTGTGTGTGTGTGTGTGTGTGTGTGTGTGTGTAAAGTTGTGTAACTGTATTTTAATCTGTGCATTGTAAGATTTGTAAATGTGTAAAAAATCTGATTACACACACACACACACCCACACACCCAAGATTTATGCAGATTTCTTTACGCATTCAAAATTCGACACACACAAACATTCAGATACAGTTACACAAATCTCCACACACAAACGCACACAATATTCCTACAACACTGGCCTCTTATAGTGTTTATGGTGTGTTGTCTATAATTGTAATTGCACCCTGGGGGGTTTTCTTTCTCATAAGCCTTTGCATACTATTTTGGTTTGTTTACATAAATACTTGAACGTGATCGTGCACTCAGATTTCCTGCTGACTTAAAAATGCACCTAAAAATAACACGTGGAGAAGAAGCTACACCTAAAGAGATGCCGTGACATACTTTCTATCAGCACTGTACGAAGGTTTTCTACTCATCGTGAATTTTTTTTTTTTTCTGCGCTGCCGATCTCTCTCTGAATTTCACGGCGTACAAGAATCAACCACTTCAGATCTGCCCACATCTTTTTCAATACAGGATCAACCCACAGTTCAGTCATGTGTCTCTGCCAAAAATACAGTTATTCTGTGTGAGACTCTCTACCGGCAGCCACTCCGGTTTTATCATATGATGTTTAAATTAAAGGGGGAAAAAAGAAATGTTCAAATATTTGTAACAACCGACCAGAACACAGTAAAATAACAGTGTGTACATAAAAAAGAGTGTTTGTGCGTAAAAATGAAGAAGAAAGTTGAAACTATGTCGACTTTGGCCCTGTGGAAATACTAAGGAAAAGTCAAATCCGGACTCTTGTACTTTATAGCACACACACTCTCTCTCTCTCTCTCACACACTCACACAAACATACACAATATGCAGCCCCCCGTAGGGAGTTTGCTGTCATTTCCTATTTCCCGTTCTGTGTCATATAGAAGAATTCAACTGTAGAGGGTGTTTGATCTGCTTAGACTTGGGGCTTGGACTTAAAACTCAGTGAGCCTCAGTCTATTGCTGCCGCCTCTTGGTTTATTTCTCTCTTTCCCTCTTAATTTCTCTCTGTCTCCTTCTCTGCTCCGTCCATGAGGCCCATGGCCTTTTTCTTCTCCCCATAGCAACTCAGCTGCAGCTTTTCTTTCACATTTCATCTCTTCATTTTTCTCCCTCAAAGTGCTTGATTTCACTTCCCTACTTTCTTCCCACCCACACGCGCCCCGGCTTTGATATTCTTAGAATACAACCCGCCTTTCTCCTCTGCACTGATTTATCTTGATAACAACATTATGGCCGCCATCGGGAGAGCGGTGGAAAACCGAGGAGGTGGGCGTTGTCTAATCCCTCCGCCCATCAAGGTGGCCTTGTGTGGGTTTGCTTAGTCTACATTAATCCCCCAGCGAGTGAGAAGTTTTATCTGTTTACTCGCAACCTTGACAAACGTGTTGGCTGACAAATATTGATTCAAGCAACCCGGCGTCGGGAAATAAACCATGAGAAATGCCCCAGTGTGATTTGAGAGCCATATCATTGCTTTCCAGGAAAAAATAAATAAAATACATCCTCCCACAAAAGAGAGGTCAGTTCTTCTGAGATTTTAAGCGCAGTAAATAAGCCAGATGTTCATTTGATAGTGTTTTTATTTCAACGGGGGATCCGCTGAGAACAGAGAGGGCTACTTACAGTAGCAGCTTGCAGGATGTTCATAAGTGGTGACAGGTTTGTGTGAGGGGGCGTTTTCAAATGACTCATTTGTCATTTTACTTCAAGGCTTCTTTTGGGCACCATTCAAGCATGAGGGAGCGAGCCACACTCACTGGCTTGCAGAGTTGTTTATGTGCAAGTTTGTATAGACAAGTTGTCCTTTCCCTAGTGCAGTTAGTGTACTATTTACAAGATATTATATAAAGAATTTACATTCTGTGTCTTGGCAGCACTGTTTTCTTCCCCCTCTCTGTCTCCTACATACAACACACAAACACAAGCTTTCTCTTAACCAAAAAAGGTGTTACATTTTCTCCCCTTTGTTGCAAATGACACGCTGTAATCCCCTGAATCATTAGCTCCCTTTGCAGCGGGCCTCTGCTGGCAGCAACATCCTAGGCCCGGACAGATCTATTAATGCATCTTCGCGAGCTGCGTGTGGTTAATAACCAGGTGCGGCCGATGCTGCCGCTTCCTGACACCCCAGAAAACACCAGGGACAAGAATACAGACGCGAGGCGGGCGGCTTCTCCGGCTGCTGGACGTCGGCTTTGTTTATGCCCTATTCTTAAGAAAACATTTGAAGCAGCAGCTGTATATTTACTTTATGGAGGATCTCCCCCCCAAAAAAAGTGAGCTTAGTGAGGACAAGCAGCTTTATTTGGAAATGGAGCGAACTTGCAAATTGGAGATAGTTTGTATGAATCATGAATCATTAAAACTGTATCGACCTGAAGGGCACTCAGGGACTTCATACATCCACCAAGTCCCAACAGTCTCCTCATGAAACCACATTTAAATTCACTAGATCCAGATTTAAATGTGAATCTGCACCTAATTGCCAATTGCTAATTGCAAACTCATAAACATTCTATTTCTTTTTCATCAAGATCTGTGAATCATCCTCTGAGAAATCAACAGAAATCTTGAAAAACACAATATTAAAGAAAGTGGGAAAAAAATCCTGGATCCGCCTCCTGACCTAAATCCACACCAACATTTGATGATGTCTCTCTCGACCACTGTCCCATCCTTCCAATGAGAATCCCATCAGGAGTTTTTATGTTATCCAATTTGTTTTTGCCGCACCAAATTTCAGATTTATAGATATCAGCTCCCTAAATGAGCCCAATTATTTGGATCTGCACTAAAGTTAACATATTCCTCCTTGGTCACAAAGTTCCATGGAAATCAATCACGTAGTTTTTTGCGTAATCCTGCTAATAAAAAAACACAAGCAAATAAAGAAACAAAACCTCCTCGTCAGTGGTAATGAGGAGAGAAGGTCAATGTTGGTATCATTTTCCACAACTTCAGCAGTGACCTGCAATAAATGCAACCAAACAGACACACATTCACTTGACCTATAGTGCAGCCCCCCCCCTGCCGACACTTTCATGGATCAGAACTATCAGATCTATAATACATCAGAGAGACGGAGGACACAATGCCCAAACTCCTCCGTCATATCAGACACGTCCGACCATTTGTAACTGCAGCGAGCTCCATCTCCCTGTTTCCTCCTGTCCTGTTCCCACCAGCGCCTCGATTACACTCAATGCATCAAACAATCCATAGATACATTGAATCACTCAAGGTGTTTATATACAAACACTTTGATTTATATGTTTTCCCTCTTTATCTGGGCAGCTTGGCGGAACAGCTGACTCGATGATGGATGCTTCTCCATATTGGACTTCTAAATGAATCGGGCACGGTTAGATGGCGCGGCCTCAGATTGGTCTACCTTCGTCTCGACAGGCTCAGGCCATTTGTCGTCACAACAAAACAACTGCTGAGATTTTTTTTTTACAGCCTCATTTGTTGTAATTATAAGTAGATACTTTCAAAACCAAGCAGGACGGAAAAATCCATACACCGTAATTGTACGTGGACATAATCTCCTGTGAAGATGAAGTGTGGTGCTGGTGAGAGTGGCTCCTCGTGTGTGCATCATGCGGCCTTCATGACTCCGTCAGACAAATATGTCTCAATTTCACAGTGCCTGCCTCAAATCGTTTCGCTCGTCTGAAGAAGGCTGCTTGTCCTTGCACAATCCCCCTCGGGCTCCAGTCTTCCTTCAACTGCGTTCCACATCCCGCCGAGGGAAGACACCTGTGGCGGCCGGAGGCAGAACCATCTGTTCTTGCCGATGTTAAGCCATTAAACGCTCGCTCCCCATGAGTTCCCCTCTCCGTTGGTCTGCATGCGGGAAAGATTGTAAAAAACTGGATTTGAGGCGGAGAGCTGAGACTCGAGCCTTGCATGAACTCTAGGTTTATCTTCCGCGGTGTTAATGAGGGTTGAAAGTGGCGTATCGCATCGCAGCAGATCAGCTGGAGGTAAACTGACTGTTAGGGAGGAGCTGCGTACCAGGAGGTGCACCGTTACACAGTTAATAGGTAGAGAGACACATTACGGATTAGGATTTGAGGCACATGTGCGAGGTGCTATCTTGGGGAATGCTGGTACGATGCAGCCTCAGTGCTTGAGAGCAGGGCTTTTGGGGATTTTGTAGGGGGAAGACAAAAAAGCCTGAGGATCGAAGGGCTCCCTGCTGTAACAGAATGTCAAAGCCTCTGAGTATAAGACGAGGGCAGTGAGTGAAGGGGGGAAACAGTGAGCCAACTCCCCCCCCCCCCCCCCCACTGCTGCAGTACAAACACTCATTTTATCTTTTCAATTTTGAGTAGAATACATGTCAGTGTCTGTAGAAAGCCTGAGAAGGTGGGCTCCACATTGATTGAGTAAATCAACGCCCCCTCTGTCTCCTTTCTGATTCATGATTCAGGTGTGTGTGATACATGAGAAACTATCAGCCATTGTTATTATTAAACTCACTTACAATCGATCTTTTTTGTTTCCCACATTGTAAACTCCATTATAGCAAAATTGCTGCATGTTATTGCTTTTCGGTCTCTCAAGTGTGGAAGCAGCAAACAGGAGATTATAGTACGGTGGCAGAGATGTCTCCCATGAGTGCTTTAACAGAAAACAACACAACTACATTGATTTTGAACATGAAATGTGCAGAGTTACTTACTGTGATCCGTCATTGCTGAAAACCTGGATGAATCAGTCGCCCCTTAAAATCAGATGCTTGTCTATTTAAGGTGTTACGGTACAGGTGCTTGGAGTGGCCAAAAAGGAAAGAACACACCTGTACCGTGCTCATTTCATGGTCAACATCTGTTGTTGCTCACTTCTGTTGTGGTTGTGTTTTTGTTGTGTGGCTTTTGTATTTTTGTTGAGAGTTTTGGAGCTTTGTTGTTACTATTGCAGTTGTGTTGTGGCCGTGTTGTGGCTTTTGTGGCCGTGTTGTGGCTTTTGCGGTTGTGTTGTGGCTTTTGCAGTTGTGTCGTGGCTTTTTCGGTTGTGTTGTGGCTTCTGCGGTTGTGTTGTGGCTTTTGCAGTTGTGTCGTGGCTTTTGCGGTCATGTTTTGGCTTTTGTGGTTGTGTTGTGTCTTTTGCGCTTGTGTGAGACGTCTGTATTTTAAGTAAATATTTATACACATTTTGTCCTTGTGAAATAATGTTGTAGGTGAACCTCACCTTTTGTGTGTGTGTGTAAAAAGGTTGTGTAGCTATAAAAATTGTTTCTGCATGTGTGAAAGTTGTGTGGCTGTAGAAATATTTCGTATTTATATGGAGAAATGTTTTTGCCACTGTAGAAGTATGCGGGGGAAGTGTACTTCACATTTGTGCAGGGATATTTTCGATAGTGAGTTTTCACAGTCTCAGAGGCAGACACACACATTTCCTATCGATGCATGCGACCCTGAAGTTACAGCTACAAACCTCGAGCTACAAGTGCAGATCATGATCCTGTTTTTCCTCTTGAGCTGAACAGCCAATCAGTTCGATTCCCACCAACGAACCAATCAGAACGCTGCCCACTGACATTTGTAATTAAATAACCCACCTGTGTCTCAGAGGAGTTCGCCTCTGCCTCGTCGATGTTCAAATCCTTTATGAAAAGAGAAAGCCCTGATTGGACAGTCTAGATTCATCTGATTGGATGGTCAGTGGGCAGCGTTCCGATTGGTTAGTCGTGATTTGTACCTGTAGCTCGAGATTTGTAGCTGGAATTTCTAATTTGCGTGTCTGACTCTCAGACTTTGAGAAAACTCACAATTGACAATATCCCTGCACAAATGTGACTTACACATCAACCACATATTCCTACAGCTACAAACTGTTTTACACACAAAGTGACACACAATGACAACATTATTCCACAAGCACAAAATATCAGTTACCGTAATTTGATTCTTTACATTGTTACTGAATCACATCTTGACTGATGACACATGGAGCCAAATCAACTCCTCTTCATACTCTGCTTTTTCTTCGTAGGAACCTTGGGAAATCTGGATTGCGTGTCTCGTGTCTGGGGCTCGGTGAGTACATATGATTAGCTTAAGAGGTGAATGTCTTAATGATTTCATTAGCATCCGAGTGCAAACTCAACTCGTCTGTGTGCCTGTGTGTGAGTGTGTGTGCGGAGAGAATGTAGCGACAGCAAATAGGGCACATTCTTCTGAATTTCATTAAGTCATTTCACACCGGTCTCAATCTCATGAATCTTTCATACACATATGTAAAGTCATGAGGGACAAAAGCAGCTGTTTGCAGAGACGTAATATTTCCCCTGCTAATATTTAATCAACAGCATCGCTTTCAAACAAACACAGTTATCTCACATATCCAATGCACGCCGGAGGGTAGACGCTCACAGTCATGTTGATGGGACTGATTCGTCGGAGTGAGTGTGTGCTCTGGCCATGTCTTTATATGTGCATGTGTGTTGTCTTGCAGCATGTGTGTGCCACGTCACTCGTTGAGGGTGTGTCTCTGAATGCTAATTAACTTTACAAAAGCAAAATAATGATGCCCTGTTGCCCCGCCTCATGTAGATACTGAATATATCTGGAATGTCATACCTCCGTCAAGGTCCCCTTAAGAAACCACATTTAAATTCACCAGATCCAGATTTTCATTTGAATCCACACCAAAGTTCACACACACATAAAGATACAGAATATCTACAGTATCTGATGAGTCCAGAAATCTCTGTCTGTGTGTATGTGGAACACAAATCTTGAGAACTGTTCATCTTACCAGCTTAAAACTTGGTATGTGTATTGTTAAGGGCCCCACGAAGGGCTGTGTCGAATTTGGTGTGATTTGTACAATCCAAAGTTCAATATTATTAACTTGTAATAAACAGGTTACCAGCACTCTGCAGCCGCGGCGACTGAGACTCGTCAATATAATTTACACTTTCTTTCAGATTTTTATTTGGACCAATTGCCCTATGTCGTATAAATATAAAAAATATAAAGATCCGTGCCAAAAGTTCGTCCTTGACCGATACCACATCCTTCCACTCAGTTTCATAATAATCCTAATGGTCATAATGATAGAAGGTCTTTGAATGAGATACTTGACTGTCTCTGCAGTGATTTCAGCCTCAGCAGCACAGAACAAAAGGGAGGAATAATAAATGGGGAGACCACTTAAATAGATTCGTTTCAAGCCTCGATATTGGCAAGCCTCAGCCGTGCACAAGTGCCCTTGAGCAAAACATTGATTCCTTCTTGTACCAATTTTCTGTGGAAAGGAGCAAGGGGGAAGAAAATCGACTGCTGGGATCAAAACACGTCTCTTTAGTGTTTGATTCCATGTGGGTTCCTGCGTTTCACTGTCTGAACTGCATGTTCAGATTTAGACATTTTTGGGGGGAAAGCTTATTTTAGCAAAAAGATAAAATCTCAAAGTCGACAGCCAATCCCACTGTACCGGCACCTCTAAAGATTACTAATTAACATATTATAACTCCTTTCTTTAATCCACACAAAAACTGTTAAACTTGAAAAGGTAAAATTAAAGTTTTCAAATGTGGTTTTAGTGAGGGTAGATTCTTTTTTTCCTTCATGCAGTCTTCCTCTTCGCTCCAGTCTTTAAGATGAGCTAAGCTAATAGCTTCTGCCAGTGGAATCACATTACTGTACAGACACGAATGGTGTGTACATTCTCCTTTATCTCTGAGCAGAAAGTTAAGTAGTGTATTTTCAAATTGGCTACAGGTTTTGCACTAGATAATCATTGAGAACAATAATTATACATTTGATCATTGCCAGTTTAGAAAAATGGGGCTGAGCCTTCACCAGTCTGGTCAACTAGAGATTTCACGCCAGCTTCTGTAATTATTTCTCATTACTGGGACACGACAGGAGCAGCATGTGACAGGATCAGGCGACAGAAGAGCGGGAGCAGAAAATCTAAAGTCTAACAAAATTCTGTGTTCACACTGTGCTGCTCTTCTTCCTACATCACTGTAGCGTGTGCATGAGTGCATTCACTTGTGTGAGGATGTAGCTGGCCTCACACGACCCAAGCCAAAGTGAGATACATGGATTTGTGTATTGTTGACTTAAATAGTGCAACTTATCATTAGTGTTTTATCTTGTGGCAGATTATATTTATTTTATGGCAGATGTCTCTTTGCATGAAGCTGGTGGAAAAGAGAGCTTAAGGTTTCTTGAGGAAAGTCAGGAAGAAAAGAAAAAGTAGTGCCTGTCTCCACAGATGGTAAATGGACCGTATTTATATTTTGCTTTCCCAGTCTTATCGACAACTCAAGTCTGATTCACCCATTCACACACACATTCATGCAGCGACCCTATATGCATTGCTTTTTTCTATCATACACTGTTGACACAGCCCTCAGGGGCAATTTGAGGTTCAGGGTCTTTCCCATGGACACTTTCAAAAGAAGACTGGAGGAGCTGGGAATCAAACCACCGACTTTTTGGTTATTGGACGACCTGCTCTGTCTCTTGAGCCACACACACAGGGAGTAAATGCTCATATATTTACTCGAGAAATACATCAACCAATAAAGCAAGAAAACAATGTAACTGTATAGTCTTGAAATTTGGGCAGCAGATAATAATTGAATTTTTTTTTATTACATGACTCTTTGCCATCCTAGAAAAACATCCTACACATATCTGCTGCCAGACTTTGCCAGGCTCTCTGCTGCAGTTTCACTTGTGCAGTTGCAGATTTAACAACAACTTCTGCATTATTTCTCATTAGTGGGAGATGGCACGCAGCATGTGACAGGATCAGGCAACAGAAGACTGGGAGGAGAGTATCAAAAATTCGAACAAAACCTCTGTTCAGCCTATTCTGTTTGAAGGAAGGAGAGAAGCTGGAGCTTCCCCCTGACTGTATCGTACACAACTGCAGTCAGCGCTCATCGATGATCACCACAACCAAAACTGTAAATGAGCCAGTTGTAGGCAAAGAAGCAAATTCATGTTTAACATCTGTCGCATGGTAAAAAGGCAACGGGATATAAAATAAAATGTTGGTTTCCTACTGAGTCCACATTATCTCAGCTACACGTATAGTTACAGTTCTGTAGCCCTATTTTTACCATAAAGCGACTCAATGCAACTACATCTGCTGTATCCAGATTTTTATTTGGATCTGCACCTTATTACACACACTCATTACCTGGAAAATGGGTAAAATGTCAATGGCCTCTCTCACAATGTTAAAGAAAGTGGAAAAAAAATCCTGCACCCACTCCTTTGATCGAGTCCTTATCAAAGTTTAATGAGCTCTTCCTTGGCCGGTGTCACATCCTTGCACCATGACTTGTGGGAATCTGTACAGCAGCTTTGACCTCATCCTGCTCACGAAACAAACAAACCAACAAACGAACAGAGCCCTAACCTTTAACGGACAGAGGTGACCTTCCTCATCTAGGGAAAATCATGCAAGGAATGGATAGGACTGATGAGGACAAAACAAGATAAGACAGACATGATATTAAGCCTATCAACGAACTATAGCCTCAACTGTGCAGTGAAAGAACCATGATTATCGGATGTCTCTTGTTGTGCCATGTTGGCGGGAAGCAAGAGAGTAGAGAACAGAACCAAAACATGACCCACTATTTGCTAGTCATGAATGGTAGTAGAAGGGATGTCAAGAGCATGGTTTCTGTGCCAACACAAATTAGCATACAGAAAAATAATGTGCTCACCTGCAAAAATGACCTGATAGGAACCAACAGCTAAGGCTGTACAGCAAGTCCCCTTATGAAACCACATTGAAATTCACTAGATCCTGATTTTTATTTGGATCTGCAGCAATTTGCATACACTCATAGATATCAGTCCTCTACACATGCCAGATTTTTGTCATCGAGATCCATGAGCCAATACTTTATCTCACAATGTCAAGTAAAGGGTAAAAAATCCCCGCCCCTGGTCTGGAGCTACAAAAAAATTTGATTTAATGGGTTTCGTCCCTGATTCATGTCGTATCTTTTCACCAAGGTTGCTATCCATCCAGTCTAATTCTGCTAACAGACAAAGAAACAAACTTTTTATCAAGTAAAATGCTCATCACAACTCAACAACTTCTTTTAAATTCAACACATCTATAAACATTAGATACTGATGTGACATTCATTGGGCCTTTTCTCTTTAAATATATCAGCACTCAACCCTGACGTTTGGCTGTGATGGCTGTAGGGTGTTTATGGTGTTTTTGTCATGTGTCATGTGTCCAAGCCAAAATGTCAATGTAAGAATTAATGCGTGACTTAAATAGTTCCCTAGCTTTTTATATATGCCGAAGGTCTTTTATGTTTTTTTTGTTTGTTTCAAAACTCTTTGACATCTTTGACGTTCCCCTCCACAGGCACGTGGGTAACATTCGGAGGTCAGATCTCTGATGAGGTAAGACGTTATGTCAGATCCATCTTTCAGGCATCACAGCTCATGAGCGGATGAAATCTTGTCTTATTCCTTGAGCTGGCAAATGAGTGTGAGTAGGCCACGGTAATCATTGTCCCTGTTGGCTCTACCAAGGCCAAGTGATCAGGTCCTACTCCTCCCCGTCAGTGGGTCCTGCTTCAGTGGCTCGTTCTGGCCATGAATGGGGGGGGGACACTGAATTGGGGACAGCTCATCACTGCCTGATGACCACTGGGACTAATTGACACAAATAGAAACAGAATCAACAAAACAAAACAGGGAGACGAGTACAGAAGAAGAAAGACGTCAAGACCGATGTACGGCTCTGCATGAACCGCGGGCACAAGAACTAGGTCAAAAAGAGTCTGAGAAATATATTGAGCAGTAAACAACTTTAATCAACAAGCAGCCTGTACTGTCTTCCTGTTGATGAGGATCTCAGCTGCATTTTCACTCTCCTTGCTTTTCTGCAGGGAATTTCTCATCCTCATCCTTCTTTTCTCTCAAATGTAATTTGAATATTATTTATAGCCACGTATTAAACCACAAAGGAGTCAATCAGCGTCAACTTCTCTCGTCTTTGTCAGGTGGCGGAGCAGCTGATGACCATCGCCTACGAGAGCGGGGTCAACCTGTTCGACACAGCAGAGGTCTACTCGGGGGGGAAGTGAGTGACGCCTCTTATTTGTGACCGCATCCATCCCACAACCGCAGAATCTCTGGTCTTTGCACAGCTCTCCTCCCTCACACGACACACGATGTTAACTGGGTTCAGCCCCCAGAGCAGAAATTAGTCACCAGAGGAGGCCAAAAAATGAAAGCTAGCCTCGACTCTAAAGTGATTAACATAATCGTATTCATCACTGGAGGCTGCCCATTATGTTCACAGCTCCTTCCAACTTTATAGGTCTGGACATTGTCGCGGTGAATAATGCGGGACCCAGTGCAGCCGCATGGGGATGAATATTAATTTCAAGGTTGCTGGTGAAGTTCAGGCGTACGACACAAGAGGAGTTTGGTCTTTATCTTGAACTCCTTCTGATTTTAATCAGATATTCACGCTGCAGATGTTTGGCAGATTACAGTCATGCTTACATGCTATGAAAGAAATGGCAGCGTGAGATACTGTATAATCCCATCATCTCCTGTGTGTGTGTGTGTGTGTGTGTGTGTGTGTGTGTGTGTGTGTGTGTGTGTGTGTGTGTGTGTGTGTGTGTGTGTGTGTGTGTGTGTGTGTGTGTATTTCTCTTCATAGAGCAGAGATAATCCTGGGAAACATCATCAAGAAAAAGTGCTGGAGGTAAAGTACAATCTCAAAGATTCACAATGTGTTCTAAGAATAGGTTTGAATGTGTGTATGTGCACACACACCCACACACACACACACACACACACACACACACACACACACACACACACACACACACATCAGATTGTGTGGACCCTCGAACATTACGCTCACATGTCACTGTTGAAGCTCTCATTCCAAACACATGGGTATTATGATGATGCTGCACAGCCTCCACACTTCTGGGAAGGTTTTACACAAGATTTTGGAGCCTGGTTGCAGGGATTTGCTTCCCGTCAGCCAAAAGAGCTTAAGTGAGGTCAGGTATTAATGTTGAGCTATAAAGCCTGGCTCGCAGTCGCTGTACCAATTTATCCCAAAGGTTTTTGGTTCAGGGCCAGAAAACCACCTTGTTGTACACTTGGGGCCACTTTCATGTTGGAACAGGAGAGGGCCGGTCCTCTGTGAGATATTTCTGTCCGGACCCAAGTGATGGACCCACCGACAGAGACGTGCCAGAAATATGTATTGCCTCTTATTCCTTCTTTTATCTTGTGAGCCATTAGATTTATATTAGGACCCCAGGTTGGGAGCTACTCATGCAGAAACATTTGTGTTGCATTAAAACTTGTGTGTGTGTATTTCTGTACTTATATCTTTGTGAGGACCATTGAGCATAGACCTATACAGTGTGAGGACTCTTTGTTCAGTCTTCAGTTTTTCCAAAGGCCTATTTAAGGGGCCGTCCTCTGAAGGATGCACCCCCTGAATCAAGACACAGCATGGACACTAGGGAGTGTAAGTGTCAAGTGTCACCTAAAAAGTCCCTCATTAAAACCATAACTAATAAGGAATGAATAAATTAGACAATATAATAATTACACAAGGCCAGAGACACAGGTGGGGCAGCGGGAGGTTTAGTTCTTCTCCCAACCTCTGTTAACCTCGGTTAAATAAAGGAAGCTGAGGCATGTTAATATGACAATCTATAATTAAAAAAATTATAATAACAGCAATAATACACATAATAATCAATAATGGATGAATGAAATGAGTATATTTAGTGTTATTCGAATTGATTAAAGACCAATTGAAATAACGATATACTGTACACTCATGCACACCAGGGGTGCTAGTGTGTGCATGTGTGTGTGAGTGTGTGAGTGTGTGGGTGGGTGGTGCAGACTGCATCCCTCTCTCTAACAGCTGAAAGTTTTAAACAAGCATTAATTCACTGCAATCTCTCGACCCATCCAATTCATTTTTGTAGAAATGCAGCAACAGAACATTTGCAAATGACTCACAGTTAAAATACCAAGCAGGTTCTGATGAGTGTGAGCAGCAGCACAGAAAATCTTCAATTGCATTTGTACAAATTGTACAAATGCAATATCACACTACAGTAGTAAGGTTTACTTATGTGCATTGCCGTTTAAAAACCCATGCCAGCTCTCTGCCTGACATCACCTCAACTCTGGATCTGTTTAAATTATTGATCATTAAAGCATGGGGGGGGGGGGGGGGGGGGGGGGTTTATAGTGAGGCAGCTATCTTGTTAGATTTCACAGAAAATCGTCTCCGCTGTAATTTTTCATACTTGATGAATGACAGGAGCGCAGCCCATCTGCTACTTCACACTGCAGCAGAAAAGTTGACTGGAGGACGCTGCGATCATTAAAGATATAAGACGATGATACAGTTGCATGTGCACACGTGCAGTTGTGATCATGCTGACACACATGCACACAAACACACACAAGCACACACAAACACATCTCTTTGAGAAAGTTAACTTTTAAGTTTTCTTTTTGTCCTTTGATGGTTTCTGTCTTTCTTCCCTCAGGAGATCCAGCCTGGTGATCACCACGAAGCTCTACTGGGGAGGAAAGTAAGTGTGTGTGCATGCATGTGTGTGTGTGCGTGTGTGTGTGTGTGTGTGTGTGTGTGTGTGTGTGTGTGTGTGTGTGTGTGTGTGTGTGTGTGTGTGTGTGTGTGTGCTTCTCAGATGTTCAGGCTCTCTCACCGACAACAGGCAGCACATTCAAACGTACGCCTGCGGACACAGAGCGTGATATGGGATTGAACACTTTCGAGAAGCCACTGGCAGGCAGGCTGAGTGGCATACACACATACACGTAGCAACATGGCCACGTTCTCACCCGCTCCGTCTTACCCGTCCTCAGCCTTCTGCTTCTCTGTCACGCTGAGGAATTCTGCTCTCAATCTGCATTAGTCACATTTTTCTTGCTGTTTAAGTCTTCAGGCTCGTACCGAGGCTCCTCCAGGACATCCACATGCGTCCTCTGGTTCCTTTTACGTATCTGATGTAGATCAGTAGAGTAGGGCCCGGGTGTAATTGTGTAAATTTAATTTCAGCTCATCCTCTCTACGAAATCAGTCTCCACACTGGATGGATTTAGAGAACAACTACTTAACCCCCGACTGAGTGAGCTGTGAGCATCTGAAAGGGTTGTCAAGCAACTCATCGCCCGAACACAGATCTATGTACACTTAATATCTATTGCACTTTTTTTTACCCTTTTGCAGGGACATGAAAATGTGGTGGACATACTGCATGTTCCTGTGTTTTGTAAAACATTGTTATTATTATCATTAACTGTGGCAGGCTGGAACACCACAGGAAGGAGAGAGGCAGAAAGAGAAAGTGTGAAATGAAGCAAGGACCAGGCAAATAACAGACAACTGAGAAAGCAGGAAAAACACAGGAGCAGAAAGAAGCTAAAGGAATGAAATGGGAAGAAAAATAAAGGGACAGGGACAATCATATAGCTACAGATAGAGTAATGACAGGTGAGATTATTGAAATATCACTGAAGCACAATAAGCACGCTTTGTTTGCAGGTGTTTTGGTTTGCGTGACCCACAGCTTTAATGTTTTTGTTTACCTGCGTCGCATAGTACTCAGCGTGCTCAGCATTACACAGGGGTAGCGATAAGTGAGTGAACATAATGGAGTGTTTAGCAGCTAATTTTAATAACACAGTTTAGAAAATGACTGATACAGTAACATGAAAGACCATTTTTATGCTGTAAATGGTTAAGGTGGTGGTACATCAAACTATGATACGAAGAACACCACGCTAGAAATACGTTTTCAATTGAAAAAAATATTATTTTATATATATATATAAATTAACATGATAGCCCGTAGAATGTAAAATGAGAAAGTAATTAATTGAGCAAAGTACCAGTATGTGTTTACTTTGTACTGTACAAAACCTGTACTTAAATAACAACTATGGCAACTGTTGGTTAAAAAGTGGCTGGTGTTGTTTCCAGGGTACACAAACATTTTAAAAGCATTACAGTTTCAATATTTATTTTTTTAAATCCATCATAATAATTAAAATTGTTCAAACTGGGAGGTGAACAGTGACAATGCATCTGACACATTGCACAGTCTGTTCTATGGACCCACTGGTTAGTGTTGAGTGGGTGTAATTGTCTTCAGTAATGTGTATTCTGTTATGCAGACAATAATGTGCATCAAATCATGTATGGGCAGGAATGTGTCTTCCCACCCGTGACATGCACTTCTTTCCCTCCTGTTGTAGAGCAGAGACAGAGAGAGGCCTCAACAGAAAACACATCATTGAAGGTAACAAGTCGTTTTCCTCTCCTCCGCTTTGTCCTTCACGTCACCACATCACTCGGAGCCCCCGCTACACTCCTGTAATCTCCCTCTTTTATCTCTCTTCCTCCCGCCCTCTTTGATTCTTCTCAACACATGCAGGCAGATGAATTTTGATGAGGCGATTTCACATCAAATCTCATCATTCGTATCTGTTCATTTGAAATCTGTGACTTTCTAAGAAACTGTTAGAGCCTAGAGTGCGACAAACTTCGCAGCATCCCTTCCCACTCCTCTTCACTCCTCTTTCAGAAGAGTTATGGCCTCGCTCATGCATGTAATGACAAACTTTTCCTATGACCTTGGCCCAATCCGCCCCGCATCCAAAAGAACTCACCATACGGTCCACAGCCTGGTGCCCCTCCTGCAGTGACTCAGCTCTTTCTCACATTATTAGCATTCACTGCTGCCTCTGCCACATTACCCCTAAAGAAGAGAGGGGGGAATGCAATCAGAGAGGGCTGGAATAGAAGGACAAGGAATGAGAAGGAGAATTACTTTTTTCACACCAAGATATTGGGTATACACAGACATGTTAAACGTGGGCAAACCTGCAAATATAAAGGCGATACACTGTCCCTTTGTCGGTAAGAGGAGTTTGACTTTCTGAAAGAACGAGGCGCAAACTGAGAAGGTCTCTCACTTCGTTGTCTTGCCAGTGTTGCATTTTGCACGTTGCAAAGAAAAATAATGTGTTCCCAAGATAAAAAAAAACCCAATAAGTATACAAACCTTCAAAAGGTGCAGACTGCCAAAATAAAGAACATTGAAGCGTTCTTTCAGGTGTCAAGTTCCCATCACTGCTGATAAAAACCAATAAGTTATTTGATCCAGAAGTGAACATCAACTATGCCTTCCCATTGCAGACAAGCGCCTGATGTTGGTGGGTGTTAATGGGGTTTTTGACCGGTGGAAAAGAGGCTAAAGTGAGAGAGAGCTGATGGCAGAGTGGGGAAGTAAAGGTGGCACTGCTAATTAGTTTAACTGAGTTTGCCTGTCCACATGATATCGGTAGCATCTGGGAGAGAAAGGTGTCCCTGTCAACACCGGTGTGGCACATGTCACCACAGGCTAATGAATTGGCTGAGTCAAACAACTGGTGACACCGTCTTCCTGTTGTATGGGCCACCACATTCCAGCCAATGAAGGATTAGACCTGTGCAGTGACATTTCGGTTTGAGGGGCCTGTCACAACTTATGATCAATAGCAGAGATCAGCGCTGATGAACTCTGAGGGGACAGAGAGGCCAAATTCTCTCATTCACCGTTTTCCTCACTGGACAAATGGATTCCTCGACAGTTTCACAGTTTCAAAGAGACTTTTGTTGAACACATCATTAAATGCATTATTCATCATCGCAGATATCTGTAGCCTGGGTTTGTTGTTTATCACCTTTCCTCTGCTCCAAAAATATTCAAAGTCAGTGAACTCCGGCTAATCCACGAGACAGACGAAACTGCTCGTGATGACGGTGCAGGCTCAGATTAAGATCCATGTAATGGGTGTTTCTGGGACTGTGGGAGTGCGGCTGACAGAAGGAGGAATAAGTGGTTCCATCGGTGGTGGGGAGAGCTGGGATTAGCGCGCGTCGAAGAAGCCTCTGGCACTTATCTGCCACGCACACTCACACACACTCAAGAGTGCCGTGTCTCTGTGTTACTCTGCTGTCTTCCTTTGTGACAGCCTCCTGTTGTTGCTTTTCATCTTTCATCTGTTCTCCTCTGTGTGTGTGAGAGGGGTCGGATCTGCTGACATTAGCTTGTTGCCCTCTCATCCTCTCCTCGGTGTGTGGAGTCACTCCTCAAACAGATGCTGAAAGCCGAGCCAAAGAGAAAAGAAATGAGCGCCACCTTTTTTTCCTGACCTCCTTCTTTCTTATTATCCTCTCGGCTTTGAGTTGTTTGGTTGTGTACACACAACCAGGAAAAAAGATCGCACAGGTGCGGTGCAGGTTTTTTCATCCACATAGACTCCTTCTCTCCAGGAGATTGTGGGGTGAACTCAGCTCGACACTGATTTATCCTGAAATCCTCTGTCTGACCTTTTGAAAGTCTCGCTGTGAATGAAACATACTGACTGTTTCTGACATTGTAGCTGTGCAAATTTGGCAGCTCTGTGTTTTTGACGGTAACCTAAAATGAAAAAAAAGAAAAGAATATCAAGCAACCCTGCTTCACCTCATTAAACCCATAGACAGTTTATAAAGATGGACGACCCCACCTCCTCCGTGTTAGCAGATGGGACATGGACCAAACTTAAAAGTCAAAATACACATTAAATATTTATTTCTCTAAGTTTCTTCAGGTTTTGCCGGTTAATTTTCTGGTGCTATTAAAATAATGGGGCGAAATGTCACGATTGACAGCTGAGACTGACTTGTGATTGGTCGAGCGTATTGTTTTGGAACCTCGCTGCCCTCCACAATCGCTAGACTCTGGTTCCAAATGACATCGGGAGCGCGAGATTGCGCGACACCCGTATCCAGGACAGGAGGAGATGGAGATGTGTCGTCTATCTTTATATACAGTCCATGATAGAACCATGATGCCCTCCAGCCCAATGACAGCTTTCCCCTTTACTGGCCTTAATAATTCAGTGATTAAACTGAAGAAGGAAAAAAATTGGAGTATCAGATTAATCTGCCCAACTCTGAGTGGATGAGCAGCTGATGATGTGCAGAAACCATCACTCTGTTACACAAAGAGGTTTTTAATTAATCTCAAACAAGCTCTCTCGGTCAATCATCTCCTCTTAGACAAAACGGTCAGAAACAGGAAATCATCCCCCAGGTGATGATGGGACATCAGATTGATAAAGATTGTGGTTATTTTGAGAACAATGTCAGATTTTGTTGTATGGAAAATTTGAACTCAGTATCCCATAACCTTGGCTCTTAACCAGACTGAACATGACAACTCGGATTTGCTCATGAGCTCTGTCAAAAGATGCTGCAGGCCAGTTGCAGCTGGCGGGCCCATGAGTCACATGTGGTCAACTGTCACTTTGCCACGTTTGTGATCATGCTGACGTCAAACCCCCCAGGATCCAATTTACCCCGTTTTTTCCTTTTACCTGGTGACACAGTGTAAGTGAAAAAAAGGATAGCACTCTCTATTTTCTGTACACTGTTTGGGGAATCACTGAGCGTGAGCGTGCTGCAAAAACAATCACATTTTATTATAAAACTGCACCTATATATATTTGATCCACATGGCGGGGCTGGCTAGTTGTATATGCACAAGGGGCTAATCGGTCTTCTCTGCAGATCCAGACCAATGTGTCCATGTCAGCAGGTATCAAGGGACAAGATTTATCTCTTGCTCACGTGTCTCAATGATACTGTGATAAGTCTCCTGGAGACTCACAGTATCATCGAGACATGTGAGCAAGTGATAAATCTTGTTTACCGCTAATACCACAATATGAGTGAAGGATAAAGCTCCTGGCTTATGGGATATGATTTTACAAATCCTCTTATTGGGAATCAGACCTATTTATTGATCTTTTAACACTTTGGATGATGACACTTTGCAAGCACTCTTTTATCTTCTTAAATATTGCACATCTCTCATCTTCTTTCCTCCTTTGCTCTGCAGGTTTAAGGGGCTCCCTCCAGAGGATGCAACTGGAGTATGTGGACGTGGTTTTTGCCAACCGGCCAGACGGCAACACTCCCATGGAGGGTGAGTGAGTCCTGACAAGAACCCAGAGGGGCTGGCGGAGGGCTGGGGTGGTGACAATGCATGTTGTTCTGTAACATGAGAAGGTGAGAAATACTGACAGGACCGCCGCCCTCGCTGGACCGGCGACCTCTGCCTTTGACCAAAGGGGTTTGTCTTTCTGTGTGTGCGTCTCATCTGACACACATCTCTCCTCCTCTATTTTAGTCCACCAGTCTCCGTCTCTCCCTGTCTCTGTGGGATAGCCAGTTTCCACAGGGTGTCTGAGCTGCACCCGCTCCCAGCCCTCCCTGTTCTTCAGAAGCAGGATTATCTGCCCCCCCCCCTCAGGGGAAGCTGGTGTATTTTTGGGCCGGTCTCACTGGATACAAGCCCTACTGTGCGTTCTGTTCCTTCAACACTCTTGTGCTGCCTTTCACACACACATCATGTCGCCGTTTCTTTTTCTTTTGCACACTTCCAGTTTCTTACTCAGTTAACTGTCTTGTGATGTGGCCACCACAGATACTTGAGCTCCTCTTCTGTCCCACCGTACAAACGCTCGTCCGCAGGTAGTGGGCGACTGAAAGGATGGAGCCCCACTGGTCTCACGGAAATATTTTCCAGGCTTTCCCCTTTGCCCCCCAAACGTCATCCCCAGGGAGCGAGCAGACTGTGGGAAGCCAATCTGTCATACTTATTCTTCCAGGAAACTTGACTGGTCGTGGTGGTGACTGGCAGACCGACCCAGCCGGTCCCATCCAACTTTAGGCTGCCTGTGCAGATGAAGTAAAATCGCTATTGACAACTGACGTCAAAGTCTAATTTGATTTATGGATTCGTTGATCAAGGATGAGGGGATAGAAAATAATCGGAGAGACAATCATCCTGAGCCTGTTGTGCTCTGCAACATTGTTGGTTCATTTATCAGTGTAACAACATTGTGCACATTGCTTCATCCTTCATCACAGCGGGGTAAGGCCATCGTCATAAATCACTGTAGATGGTCTGTCACTTTTAACAACTTCAGGGTTGCGGGGCCATATGCACAGACAGGCCCACAGCACTGGCTATCTTCATGCATTAGCACTTTAAAGTTTCCTAAATAGCTTCTCTTTTAGAGCAGCAGCGCTAATATACGATAAAGTGAGACATATACTCTGCCTCTACCTCTGTGGGCATTCGCAGTACGTAGGACTTGCTATGCACACGTCCGAGGTATTGATTCACACACCCACGTGTTCCTCAAGCTTAAACACAATTAACTGCATCAATAAACTGCACGAAAAAACACTGAAGTTTGATTGTGTTGCCTAAATGAGAAACAAACAGGCAAGGTGTGTGTGAATGCATTTCTGTAGGATTTGCATTTGTATTTTGCTCTGACTTTAACTGCTTCTGACTTTGTGCGAGACAACTCTTGTACCCTTGAGGACAAAAAAGTGATGTCATGGCCGCAGTCTCCCTTTGTCACCATCAATGCTATTCGTTATCCCGTCATCCCTTCCTGTGTGTTTCTCTCCGCGTGTTTTGTTTTCTTGATTTGCTTTGTTTCTTTTTCGGCTTGTATCCAGTCTAATTATAAAAACAGGTATATTGACAAATATTGAACGTCCTCTCTCTTTGCGAGGCCCTGATTCCCATCACTGATTACAGCTCCTGCTCCGTCCTGTTGCAGCTGTCACTTATAGTGATGAGACGATATGGACATTTGCCCTGAAGGGGTTAGAGGCCGAGCTTCCATTTTATCTAACATGGAGTTCTTAAGATCCTCACTTTATGCTGAAATGGTGCCTAGAGCAGGAACATCTGCGCAATAGTCGATTTGTTGTTTCCATTGTGACTCCAACCATCCGAGTCACAATGTTTCTACCCAGTCATTCAACATCATTTTTTTTCATTTGACAGAGCAATATCAAGCAAATTGAATCCATTCAGTTGAGCAAAAATGAAAATCCCCCAGACACCGTGAATAAAGAATACAGAGGCAGAGGAAAAGAGCAGACATGGCATCAATAAATAGACTTTATAATAATCCCTCTAGCCAAAGGCTTTTTCACTGGAGAATCAAGTGAAATGGGACTCCGGCAGCATACTAAACACAAATCAAAGCCATTCAGAGTCAGGACTTTCCCTCAATATCACCTCTGTCCTCGAATGTTCAGAAATGAGGTGCCGCATCTGTGGCTGCACAGTCAGAATCTTCTCTCCCACGATCGACAAGGACTGTTGAAAATCTGTGACGTATCGATCACCTGTGTGGATGCATGAGAAGGATGAGCAGTAGCTTTGCTTTCAAAAAACACTCACATTGACACTTCCTCCAGAGACTTCCTCATAGCCTAAACAAATATGGAAATCAGTGTGTGTCGAATGTTTTCTTTCACACGCTGTGATACCTGCTGGCTGCGGTTTTGACCACATGTTCATGACTCGGTGCCATATTGCTGCTGTGAGACGGCTCAAGGACGAGCTGATATTGCCCATGGCAGCCAGGCAGTTTGCAAATTTGCAATAGTGAATAAGGACTCGATAGTGAATTTAGCACTCAAGGTTTCCCAGAATGCATGTGCTCACACAAAAACAACACACACATGGTTTATTAGCTGTAACAACCTGAAACATAATTAGTAGTTCTGATTATTTTACCATTGACAGTATTTGATAATTGTGTAAGCACATACAAAACTAAAATGGTACAAGATGGACAACATATCTCCACTTCCTCCTCCAATGGAGCCAAAATGCCTGAATGCCATCTTGTGCCAAGACATCATTTGGAGCAAGAGTCTGCGCAGTATAGGAATCAGGAACTGGAGCTACGGTATTGACGTCCCACTGATACATGCACTCGATAGCACGTCTTTAAAGTATATTATTTTCACCCAGATAAAACTGCAATTCTCTTTTCCCAGAAATTGTCCCTAGAAGTGATTCCCAGTAGTGTCGCGTTGGCCTGAGCTCACTAAAATGTCAGCAATTTGGCAATATTTCATGCTTCGAAAGCTCCATGTGTTTCCAATTATGACACTAGCAATAGGCCACACAACAATGGCAGCAATCATCAAAACAGGGTTAGTAGAATGCATCTGCTAAAATACGTCTATAGGTTGTTGTTTTTTCAAATGCACTGGTATCGGATCAGTACAGTACAGCCTGATACCAAAGTTCAGGCATTGGAATCGTTATCGGAACATCCCTAGTTTTTATAGCATCAAATAAAATTGTATTTACCCTGTTTTCTGCTTAGGCACATGTCCCATCTGCTTACATGGAGGAGGCGGGGTCTATGACTTTTCTACAGCCATCCACCAGGAGGCAATAGAGAGCCTGTTTGCAGCCTTTGTGCTGCCTTTGTAGCTTCATGTACATTTATGAGAGTTGCAGCGATATTCTTATTTAAATTGTACACTTATCTCATTACAACACAGTACATGGTGTTCAAACCCACATCGTTACCCTACTTGAAAAGTTGCAGTGGGTTTCTGTGAGTGGGGTGTTGATGGTGTTTTGGACATCTCACCTGAGCCTCTGTTGTTGGACTCAATGATCCACTATGTGGAAAGACACGTAATCTTAAGCCTAGCATGGTCGTTGCTGTGAATCAAAGTTGTCGTCCTTCCCCTCCCGGCACCGAGGTGGATTATTCATATATTCACAAACTCATGTGAACAGTGGATGCCTCCATGGTTCCTACTTGGTTCACAAGTTTTTCCGTCTGTCCTCATGCATCCCTCCGATTCCCTCGCTCCTCGCTTTTCGGAGCAGATGTACTGTTATTCTTCTACTCTCCCACCTGCTTCACCCACACGCACACTTGCTCTCTGTCTCTCACTGAGCTACATTTCGGTCCAGAGAGAGAAGCACTGATCAAAAGGAATTGCTCTTTTTTTAATCACACTCTCCTGTGGTCTTATCTCTTCATCCTCATTTTCACTCTTCATACTTTCCACCCAGAAGTTGCACGGGGCCAATTACAGCAGATGTTTCATTAATGGACTTTACGCACAATTTCAGGCGAAAGCAATTACAGATAAAACCAATCACATCACTTACTTCGTACTGTTATTTTTGTTTTCTTCGGGAATTAGAGAGTTTATGCAAGATACACATTCAAACATAATTGTTAGATAATCGCTGTGTTTCCTCCTCCTATTGCAGATCTCCTTCAAAACTCCTTTGAGAATCTACTTCACGGCAGTTTATATTGAATACAATTTTGCTTATCCTCAATTCCACCCACTATTACTCCCCTGCTGCATCCTGAGGCACAAATACGCAGATACACCAAAGAGCACTGTGGCCTCAGCTTGTTCAGTTGTAACTTGTTAAACTGCACGAGCAACATTTTGCCAAGGCTGGCTGCGTCTCTTCATTTAACCCCTGCGGCACTTGGTCACATTAATTAGTGTGAGCCCAGCGAGTCATTTATGCTTACACATGAGTTTAAATGGAGACGAGCCTTTGTTACAAGACGCTCAACGCATTTCACTTATCCACTTTGTTATCCTATCTACTGTTTTATTTTATCTACCTGCCTGGTATCATTTCTTCCTTGTAAAGCATGAAAGAAAGAAAAGAAACAGGGCTATGAAACTAAATATTATTATTATTATTTTTATTATGATTATGATTATTATTATTGCTTTTGTTGTTATTGTTATTATTATTTTTATTAAGTTGTTGAAGTCATCTTGAAATCTTCCTCAAGTGCAGTTTTAAGTCAAATTCTCTCGTGAAAGTAATGTGAGTTGTGATGTTTCAATTCAACTAATATAGTGTCAGTACGGTTATATAAAACTTGAAATTGTGGCGCCATCCGCTGTTCAGTTATAGATAATGTATCTGCTCTTGGACATTTGACAGAGATCGTGAGAGCAATGACACATGTGATCAACCAGGGGATGTCCATGTACTGGGGGACATCACGTTGGGCCGCCATGGAGATCATGGTGAGTGATGGAAAACAAATCCTTCTTCGTGTTGTCACTGAAAACTGATCTAAGGACGAGCTTTGCCGCCCAAAAATCCCATGATAAATAGTTCTTGAGAAAGTGGACTCTACTAAGTGCTGGTCAATTGATTGACAAAAAATATATTTCAAAATTATTCGTTATTCTTTACTATCCCTGTAATAATATTTTTTATAAAGATACACATTTGCTTTCTTAATTACTAATACTGTCAAAATGTCTTATCTTTCCTGAAAGGTTTCAGGAAAAGGCTGTTTAATGTGACAGCTCTGATTTAGCTAAAACATACCATATTGTACATGTAGCCCATAATGAAATACAGTAAATGTTACCGCTTCTCATCTCCATGTTGCCTTCTCTAAACTACCAGCGCTATAAACCCCCAAAAATATTTTGCATAAAGGTCAGTATTTGCACATTTCCTCCTCCTTGAACATCTCTCTTTTCTTTTTATTCCCTAATCACATTCAATCAGGAGGCGTACTCTGTGGCCAGGCAGTTTAATCTGATTCCACCTGTGTGTGAGCAGGCTGAGTACCATTTCTTTCAGAGGGATAAAGTGGAAACTCAGCTTCCGGAGCTCTACCATAAGATAGGTGAGTCTACAGCTTTCTCATGAGGTTCAGCATTATTTGAATACATTTACGGCTGTGATCGATTTGGTATCCTGTTGCTCAATGGTAACTCTTGTACCGCAGGTGTGGGTGTGGTCTCTTGGTCCCCTCTGGCCTGTGGAATCATCACTGGAAAGTATGAAAACGGCATCCCAGAAACCTCCAGGGCGTCGATGAAGGTACAAAATACATTTCATTCGACCCGCTTATAGTGCCATATGTTCAAAGTCTTTCACTTAAATCAAGCTACTACAACCATAATATGGTTCAGGTTATTAGTATTCCCTGTTTTAGGTGTGATTAACTCCGCCAATGATTTTGTCTATGTTTGTTTGTTAGTTAGCGGGATACGATCCAAAGAAGAATTACATTTTGGTCTGCATCCTGATCAGCGGCAGATTTGCAATTTGGTGCAGATCCAACTAAAAATCAGGATCTAGTGGATTAAAAATGTGGATTTATAAGGGGACTGCGGCGGTTTCAGCTCTACAGAGTGCCATTCTAGTTATAATTATTTCACTTTTACTGCTCCTGTAGCCATACCAGTGGTTGAGGGAGAAAATAACGAGTGAGGATGGAAGAAAACAACAAGCCAAGCTGAAGGAACTCACTCATATTGCGGAGAAGCTTGGATGTACTTTGCCTCAGCTGGCCATAGGTAAGAGACAACATTAACACACAACTTTCTATTTCCCGTGAAGGCAACGATAGAATGTGCTGCTCAATACAAAATTCAGTGTTTCTCTACATACTGCCTCATACCTTGATACCACAAGAGCAACTGTACAAACGTCTTTCTCTGCAGCCTGGTGCCTGAGGAACGAGGGAGTGAGCTCAGTGCTGCTGGGATCCTCTAATCCGAAGCAACTAACAGAGAATCTGGGAGCAATTCAAGTATTAAGACAATTTCCTACAAAACCCTACTTTGGATAAGCATGTCATTATGTGGTAATGCCAAACAGCACTGATTGTGTGCTCTTCCTTTGTTTTCCGGACCACAGGTTATTCCAAAGATGACACCCGCCATCGCCACAGAGGTCGATCATTTTCTGGGAAATCGTCCTCACAGTAAAAAGGACTACCACCATTAGGATGAACCCCCTTCTATCGTAAACTATGCTCCAGAAGCTTCTCAAAGCTCACTCCTCACAGCCATGGCACCATAAACATGTGCCCAACTTTGCTTGTGTGCTCGTACGACTGTGTGTGTGAATGTGAATGTGTGTGTGTGTGTGTGTGTGTGTGTGTCTGTGGGTGCGTGTATGTGTTCTGCTTGGCTCCTTGTCTGTAGATCAACCAGTGCTCATTATTGTAAAGTGAGTTACTTGACAAAAGCATGCATGCTCCAGCTATAGCAGCCAGCCGCCATGACTCGGTCGGGACATTAGTTACAGGATCCAGCTAAATTATTTGTGAATCGAAATTCTCCTCCACTCAAAAAACATGTGCAAAAGCTGCTGAACCACAAATTCAAAGAAGCAAAGGATTAGCCTACATTTTGAGACACAGATCTTGCTTTAATCACTTCTGTGAATATGTGTGTTGATGCATTAGGTAAATACAACTTTAGAGACACTTGCTGCTGCAGAAAAGCATCACATAAGCTCATGGCAGTGCAGTAATCGACACACCAAAGAAGTCGATCTGTATCAAAATGTATCCAGTTTTGCAGAAGTCTACTTTTCTAGATGTTTGTGATGTGAAGAATAAAAACATTGATGATGTGTGTGATTGGGCGGGGTCTCAGCAGACTGGATGATATGCTGACCCTCTCCACTGCAGCTGGTGCTTGCCTGTCAACGTGATGAATCGTTTCAGGACTGAAGGAACCGAAGTTCTGCTCACAGTGCTCTCGCTAATACCACGAGAACAAAGTTAAGCTAAAATATGTTTGAAATCATCCGTACTGACTGTTATATATATTTTCCTAATGAAGCAGCTATGTCAGAATGAGCGTTTCATCTCATTGTGGTTTTTTTTCACAAAAGTACAGGATAGTGTACTTTCCTGTTGTGACCCTTCAACCACTTTTTATTTTGGACTTTGACAGACTTTCTGTCAGTGACGATGATATCTGATTCATTTAGTTTTTCTCTATGTTGTAGCTAAACTGTTTGTCTCGTCACTGTTGGGGAGATGCTCCTCCTCTGGGGGCGATTGAGCAGCTAATGAGGAGGCTCAGTTATAAAAACACAATACACATATGGACCTGGACCCCTGCAGTCACTGCACCTGGAACACAATCAATTCTTACCCATCTTCTCCCAGTTGCCAGTTTTACATAATGAGATTATCTTTATGTTCAGTCTGTTCAAACATGTGTTTTGGGTGTTGTTCATCAGATTTGTACATACAAATAAAGAGCTTATAATTCTCATGTGATGTTAAGTAATTCCTTTATCTATCCTGTCTTTCTGATCTTAGCCCAGAACAATAGATTCAATATGTATTGTTTGCTGAGTCAGACTGTAACTTTTAAAAGTTATCAATGCTGTTTCCTGCTTAATTTCAGCTCCTGTTTCATAATAACATATTGGCTGAGTTTCAGACCTTATTAGGGCCCGAGCACCGAACAGTAAGAAACAGTGGGAGGCCCTATTGTTGCCTCTCTCTCTCTCTCTCTCTCTCTCTCTCTCTCTCTCTCTCTCTCTCTCTCTCTCTATCTCTCTCTCTCTCAAACCAGCCATCTCTCTGTGTGTCTCTCTCTCTGTGCCAATTATTTTATATTGAATGTCTGTCAATAGATCAATTTCACCTAAATATTAAACACTATTTCATGTTGTCACCTGCAGACAACTGTTTTTTGCCGCCAAGATCCAGGCGAGAGCAGAATATTCTTGCGAGAACAAATCCTCGACAACTACTATTCGACAAGAAGTCAACAACCAACCGAACAGACGAGAGGAAACTGTGAATCAACTCTTTTTTCCCTTATTATTCCAGTTCAGTTATTTGCCAGTGTACAGCACATATGAAGCCATGAAAAGTTTTGCAATGCAAGATCACTCAAATTAAATATCAGTCAATTTGAATTACACACCAGTCACATAAAAATTTACAAACAAGTAAAATAATTATCAAAAAGGAATAAATAGATGAAATATCCAATAATGATACATAATAATAGGCCAATAACTTTTACCCAGGGTCACAGAAAATAATTGTGCTTGTCACTTTTTTGTTTTTGGTAAAGGGTTAATGTCTCCAAGAACAAATTCAATTCAATCATGAAATTATTAAATCAAACGCTTTCTTTTCCTCGTTTATTTGATTGGATCCTATTTGCTGCTCTGACTCTGTTTCCACGGAAACAGTGTCCACGGAAACAAAGGCGGGCGTTTCCGGTGAATAACCCAATGAGCTTTCCCTGTGTGGCAGCGGGACATTTGATTGGCTACAGACGCCTTCGTCGACTCTTCCGCTCGACTGGCGCTCGAACCCCGCGATTTACAAAAACACGGATTGAACTAAGTGGGAATAACCGCGTTAAAACCTGCGTCTGTCCCAAACTGACGCACTGGAGGCGGTGTCGACGCTGTGCAGACTTTACAGTAACGTCGACTTTGTTTAAAATCGTAGCGGTGAACCGTTTGATCAGAGCGCGGCGGTGGAGTTTTTGTTTGTAGCAACGTTAGCAGTGGAGCTAGCAGATGGTTAGCTAGCCAGGTAGCCAGGAAGAGGCAGCGTTACCTTGTCAACTATCGTCAACTGAAACTGCTGCGACTCGTATCTGTGCGGAACAGCCCGGAAGCTGAAGTGTCACGGTGCCTTTCTGCGACTAGAGGTGAGACGCTGCTGTCCGAGTTATCAACAGTGTCTGTCATTTATTGAGTCTGTGTTTGGGTTCATCTTTACAGCGTCGTTACAACGCTGCTATCACACTTTCTCTGTCTCCCTCTCGTCAGTTCTAGCTGGATACCCAACAACAATGTCGACTGAGGCTCGTCTCGGGGCCAGACTTAAAGGAGACACCATCTGTGTGGTGCCCGACCTCTCCTCTGATCTCCTGGAAGATGACTTCGACCTCAACAAGTCCTTCCCACACACCCGGACACCTCTGTACAGGCAGAAACTGTTAGCTCTGCAACGTCGTTATTATCCTGGTTCGTTGACAGGTGAGTTTAACTTGGCACATACAGGACCATAAGAATTAAGAACTGGCTATATGTGAATTTGGACAAAATAAGCTATTTAAAGCTTTTATAAAAACTAATATAAAAACTAGAATGGCACTGACTAGAGCGTAGATCTCCACCAAGGCTCAACAGTACCCTTATGAAACCACAATTAAATTCACTAGATCTGCAATCTTGCAATGTTAAAGAAAGTGAAAACAGTTCTGATGTAATGGGTTCTTCCTTGAGTCATGCCCCACCCCTTCACAAAATCTGTATTTTTGCATAGTCCAGCTAACAAAAAAAATGCAGAAGAAAACCTCCTCAGTGGAAATTAAAATTTTTATTTGAAAAGGAAATTCCTGGATTTGTGCCCTGACCTGGAGCCACACCAAAATGTAACTGTTTCTCTCCTGATCCATACCACATCCTTCCACCAAGTTTCGTGGTAATCCACCCCGTAGATGTTTCGTAATCTTGCTATCAAACAATGAGAAACATATATATCCTCTGAGGGGTGAAAAATGATAATCGTTGACGTGGGGAAAAATAATCTTTAAAAATGTGTTCCAATTTTTTTTTTTTTACAGGGGGACGTTTGGATCTTTGCGGTTCAGTCGCAACAAGAAACCACCAAATCTCTAGTTTACACCCTAACCCCCAAGATTCTGCTGTCTGCCCGCCACACCCGGTCACTATGTCAGAGACAGAAGAAAGCCTGTTCTGTCAACTAAACTCTGGAAACTTTGGCCTGACAGAATCGCCATCCGTCCTGAACCCAAACAAAGTCCTTCTTACTGTCAACCATAAAACCAGAGAGGTAATTTCGCTGTTCATGTGTGTGTGTGAATTAAATGTGAGCAAAGGTAGCTCAGTGGAATTGGTCAAACTGTACCTCAACTACAACATACCCTGTAAAAACACGTTTTATTAAATCTTTTTCAGATTTTGTCAGTGAACGAACAGGCCTGCAAACTGTTTGAGTGCACCACCAATGAGCTGATTGGAAAAAAGCTGGACGGTTTCTTAAAGAAAACCAGTCAGGTCTTGGAACAAGCATTGGAAGAAGATTATCTGCTGGAGGATGGAACTGTTGCAGCTGTTTTTGGAAAAGTGGTATGAAAGTTACTATTTAGTCAAATAATGTTACACAACCACTACAAGTATGTGTATGTGTGTGTATTGAAGAGTGTGTTTTGTGTGTTTAAATATTGTTTCTGTAGGTGGATGTTGTGACGGAATCTGGAGAGATGCCGGTGTCAGTGTGCTTTCACAAACCATCACCTATTGAAGAGCCATGGCTTGTCATGATGGAAAGCGTAGAGCGGTTCTCAGCCTTTCTCTCCTTTTCACAAGATGTAAGTACATCATTAGTTAGTAGCATTAGTTGTGTCAGTTATCTCAGGTTTTTGGAAACATTTCTAATGAGCTTTTCTGCTCATTAAAAATGTTTTTACAAACTCTGTGGTATTACTGTTTTGGTACGTTGAAGTATTTCCAACTGGGTAAAATATTGAAATGTTCTAACCTATTAATACAATTGTTTCTTACACTTCTCTGTCATTTCTAGGGCAGTGTCCTAACCTGTGACTTGGCATTCGCACATCTCCTAGGATACCACCATCCTGACGAGTTAAAAGGGGTGTCTGTGAAGGAGCTAATCCCCTTTTTACAAATCCCCCTGCACACTCATGCATTACCCAAAGTAAGCACACTTTGAAACCAAAATTGTCCCACTCAGCAGAGGAGCGCTCCCTTTCTTAAGCTTTGCTTTTAAGTTTCTGTTTACCAGAGTGCTTCTTAGTCGGTTCAGGAACACGCAGAAAAGAATTTATATCCCTACGTTTTAAGCTTAGGTACTTCTTTAAGTCTGTCATTTTAGACATTGCTTTTTCTTCCCTCTCTTTTAGATGCTGAGGGTTCAGAGACGGTACGGTAAAAGCAGAGGGGGTGCATTAGTCCCGCTGTGTATCAAAATTCAGGGGGCTGTCCTATGTGGAAAACCCCAAAACAACAAAACTGGTTTCACCTGCCCATCAGATAGCCTTGAAAGCTCTGCCGTACAAGACAAGCAGCCTTGCTCCCCTCTCACCTCCCCTGTGTGTAAGACAGAAGCCTCACACTCACATGGAAAAGACCCATCTTCTGGTGAGTTGTTTAGTTTGATGCTAAGACTAAGCTGTCACCTATAGCTAAATCTCAGAGGGATTAAAAACATTCAATATTATTTTGAGCAAACTGGAGCATAATCCACTGTGTCAGTGTTATCCTGCCCAAACATCTTGCAGAGGGAGACTCCAGACGTGCAGAAAAAACATGCAGAGAATAGATTAAACAGTTAAATCCAGTTGGAAAAATAATCAAAATCTGAATAAACTGACAATCGTGGCTTAGAATGATCAAAGTTAAAATAGTTTTTCTAAATGCTGCGCAAACAATGTCAACATATAACAAAGAACATATCAACTTTAAGATGTATAAACTTTACACACAACTGTTACAGTTTAACCATAAACTATTATAAACGATTTAAAATACAAAGACACAGACACAACCAAATATATCAAACATTAATTAAGAAGATACAATTTTTTTATGTAAACATAAGTGCTCATCTTTTCTGCATTTTATTTATTCTGTAAAAAGTTTTCATATTGGTGCATGTCAACAAACATAAACACTGATACGATAGGTTTGTGAAAGGCTCATATCCGTCAATATTATTGGCCGACCAAGATATTGGTCGAGCTCTAGTGTGTACCTCGAACACCCTATTCACCAAATACTGTGATTTTATGCATTTTCAACATGCGTCTGGTTTCTCAAAGGAGTCCAAATGGACGCCAGGGTCCTCTCCCCAAGCCCTGCGCTGGAGTACTCTGGAACCGTCTGGGTGTTTGCTCCTCTGAGCGGTCTCCTCCTGCTCCGTCCTGATGGCTCCATCTGCAGCATTCACGACCACCTGGCCCTCAGTTTGTTTGGCTACAGCAGGGACGAGTTGCTGGGAAAGGTCAGCCAACACGATCAGTGGAATAATACCGTTTGAATTGAGATTTGGAACGAGCCTCACTTCTGTTATTGCTGCTTTGTCTCCAACAGAGTGTCACTTTCCTGATGCCTGGTTTCTACGGATGGATGTCTGGCACAAAGACCTGTCCATTCTCCAATTCTGAGGCAGAGGCTTGTAAAAGTGCAGCCTCATCCAAAATATCAGGAAAATCTGGTAGGCATTTGAATCCATCTGTGATGTATACAAAGCATGTTTCATTATCTACTTTCTGTGATTAGTCTTTAGTGTTCTCTTTGTGTGTAGTGATAGTTTCCTTACTCAATTATTTTACACAAAATGTATTCCTGTGTTTTTTTTACTTTGTCTTGTCAGGCAATACTATTTCTTTGCAGTATCTATAATTTTCTCGCAATCCTAGATCCGTCCTCACTGGTGGCAGGCGATATGGCCACAGTGCATCAAGCCATCATGGGAAGAACCTCGTCAGGCAGAGGCAGGATCTTCACTGGAACCGACACCAGACTGGAGAAACAGGCCGGCACGTTGTCAACTCTCTCCGCGCCTGCAGTCACCTCTACACGTGTGGTTATGTAAGTAAACATCCACATGTGCTTGTTGTCATATGCCACTTAGATATTTTGTGCTCAAGGACTTTATGTTCAACAAAAGTAAATAAGACCTGTTACTGCAGACTTACTTGCCTCAGCCATTCCAGGTATTTACTGTGCCTGCTTCCTTTTTCTTGACTTCAGAGTAGAAGACTTGTAGGGTTGTTATGCTGCCCTCGTCCTTTGATACACACAGTAATTTAGAAAAACAAATCCTGTCAGTATTTTCAGAATTTTGTCCTTGGCTTAGTTTTAAAGTATCAGTTGTTGTCCCATCTCTATGTGCAGGCAGACATTAGAATTAGTGTTGGGCTTAAAGCTTGTTTTGTTTTTACTCTAATAATGGGTGGACAAAAGCTGCTCAAGGTAGACTGCATGTTATTTAATGTGCTTCTCAGTAAGTGTTGAAGTGTTGTTCACTTACAGCTTCCCTTTTACAAAAACGCTTTTATCATAGTTTAATTTTGTCTTTTCTTTCAAGGCCAGGTTTTTGTAAACTTTAAGGCTGAGAATTGTTGTCGGCGTGTGTGCGCAGACTAGTTTCACCTCATGATACATTCAGATCATTCACTGTGACACCGGGGGGATGAAGAGCCGGGATTTTGGATTTATAATGTATTAAATGTCCTCTTTTGCCCTCTGTTGGACAGATAATGTCTCAGCATTTTAGGTTTAAAAACCTTTAAAAAAATGTATACTTACATGGCATTGGTGTAGTATTGTATAAGTATGTCATTTAGTTAATTATTTAGTACAGTATTTCACAGTGTTTCACAAAATCTCGGACACTTCCAAACAGTTATGTTCGTATATTAGATTTACTGTTACAGCTAAACACGTAAAATGCCACAGAACTGGACAGAAGAACACATCAAACCCAACGCCCGTGGGAATTTTCTTTCCTACAACATGTTATTGCTTGTTTGCCATTGCACTTTCCCATTAATTAGGTGGAATGATTTTTCTGTCCTTGCTAATAAGTGGTGATCATTACATACGAGAGTCACAATAGATTGTTATTGACTGATGCATGTATCCAGACTCCCCCAAGAAAAATAAATCCAGAGGGACATTTTCACATCAAATGACAAAAACAAAACCTGCTTATTTGACATGTTGGGCTGATGAGAGGTTTAAACATTAATTATGTACATCCACACTTCACACACACAATACAGTATTTTGACTAAATCCTGCCATTCTTTCATCAGGGCCGACGACACAACAGAGCTGATGGAGGAGGCAGCCGGGGTCGCTCCCTGCATGAGTCAGCTGGACAGTGCAGACACCACTCAGGCTCTCCTCAAGACATTTGCCTGGGTGGAACCTCCAGAAGAAGAAGGCACCTTCTGCCTTATTCTCCCCGAACCATCACAGAACGATGCAAAACAGCAGCTCTGCAATGGGGTTCAGAAAAATAACCAACCTGCCATTGAGATTGTCCCAGGTGAATTTTATCCCCAGGTGTACTACTTAGATATTATATTTTCTATTTTCCATTAAGTCATTTATTTGTAGATTATTTGTATTTCCTGTGGATTTTTTTCCGACTGGACTTTGCATATTGGCCGATACCAGTGTTCATTATACATTTTATAAATGTATTATAACAGTAGCTTTCTACTTGACCCTGCATGGCAGTGATGATTGCAATCATTGTTGTATGGCCTATTGCTAGTGTTGTAATTGGCAACACCAATTACAACACTTGTGGGACTTTTTGGAATATTGCCAAATTCTTAGTGTTAGCTTGCCCGGGCTAACACTACACTACTGGTAATCACTTCTTCTTTGCTGCTCTAAAAACAATACTTGCCCGTGGCAGTTTAACGCAACTGCTGATTTGGAGCAGTAAATAAATTATTCCTGGTAAAAGAAAATTGCAGTTTTATCGGGGTGAAACTAATTTACTTTGAAGACGTGGTGTCAGATCAATACATAGATTTGTCTACTCACCATTGCCCGACCCAGCATTTTCTGCTGTATTGGAGGCATTTCTGATGCCGGTATGAACATCTCCTGTACACAGTACACTAAACTACAGGAGTGTAATATATATTCAAATGGGAACAGAGACAACTTCAAAGGAAAATCAACAAGATAATCTGCACAACATTCTATATGGAAAGGTTTAATGTTGTTTGTACTGTTTTCATATATACAGTGAGGATTAGCATATAAATAGCAGTCTTGAAAAATATTCATCATCATTTTGTTTCCTTGTTTAGACACTCCCACTCAGAGAGGACATGCTGTTGGCAGGGGGGTTGGCACCTCCCCTAATAAAGGAAAAAAACAGCAATCATGTACCTCTGTCCTCCAGAACTCCAGCTATGAGGTCATTTCACTGGAGAGCAGGTGAGGAGAGAAATCCTTTGATTTAAGAGACATTTTATTTGTCACATTTTTAGTACCTTTATTTCCATGTCATTATTACCACATTTAACATCTAATTGTGAAGACAGCTCATATTTTATGTCAGTAATCAAGACTACAAGACAAGAGGTTATCACACTAGTTTTCTTAATATCTATGATTTTCCATCACAGATTGCTTATTAGTTCAAGTTTTATCATGGAAAGGGAGTGGAAATTTGGTTAAATGCCTTAAATTAGAAGAAAGCTTCTCTCTCCTGGCAGAGCAACTGCAGAGTGATTCCATAACATCAGTTTGGACTGAACTGCTTTTCATTTTAATATTTTATGGGCAAAGAAGCCTGAATAAGAAGAATTTACAGCCCTGAAAGACGGTGACATGCCAGTTTGAAATTGGAGAGAAGGCGTTTAACATTCTTCACCAAAAGTCACATATCCCTACCTCCTTTTGATAAATTAATTAATTTATGAAAAGATTTGTACATCCAGCGCTGCAGTTTGTTGATCCTAGTAATCATTGTGTAAAATCTAAATTTCCCAGGTCTTCCTCTGGCTTCTGTGAAACATTTGCTGGTAATGGTGGATCTGACCCAGGCCAAGCAGAGGAGTCTCATGCAGCACAATTAGAGGACTCAGCCAGCTACTTCCTGGACCTCAACAGTAATGGTGATCTGGTGACCCGGGCTCTGGCTGATCTGAATCTGAGCAGTAGTATAGAGCTGATCAGTGGCGGAGAATACGGCGATGACAACCAACACTCCATGATATCCTGCGATACAACCGAGCTCCTGCGGACACCCTCTCCCTGCGAGGTACAGTTTGACCAAGAGGCAGAGCCTGCTGAGACTAAAGAACCTGCTGTGGTGGCCAGAAATGGTTCAACTGAAGAACTACAAAAGGAGCCATGCGAGCAGGAACAGTGGGGAGCTCTCTCTACAATTCATAAAGGAAAGAGTGCGGAGTTCCCCGTACAAATGAATGGTGGGATTCAGTCAGTGAGAGACACTCCTGCCACATCTACACCTAAAAAACAGAAAGTTAACGGACACCCGCTTTCCTCAGACGCTACAGAGATACTGGAGGGTCGATTTGAAGGAAGTGCCTACCACAGAGATGGCACAAGAGTAGGTCGGTACAAGTTTACTGTTTTAGTTTCTCTCATAAGAAATCTGCAGATACTCCAACATAAAGCAAATAGACTTTAAACAGTCTTTTGTTTTTCCCTGCAGATGTGCAATGTGAGGTGTGCAAGACAGACCTCCCTGATGGAAGCTCTATGTTCTGTGTTTGGATGAGTAGACCTGGCCAGCAGGGGGCGATGTCGCAGCACAACCAATCAGGAGCCAGTCCCGGAGAGGTTGGTAGCAAAAAAGATCTTAAGAAATAAGACAGAAGGCCACATTATTCATGTTTAGCTAAATATAAAAAGTGTTATTCATCAGTCTTTCCTTTTTGCCCTCCAGAGGATTGGGGAGGCATTACGCTCCACCATGGACTTGGAGCACTCTCGAGCCTGTGACGGACAGTTTGAAGAGGAGTACCAGCCAATTAAAGCTGTGGGTAAAGGAGCCTTTGGTTTTGTCTGGAAGGCACTAAAACACAGTGATGGACAAGAAGTAAGAAATTAATTTTATCAATGCAGAATCATACCGATAGTTTATATTTAAAGTTAGGTTTGGGATGATATGGCCTCTTTATGAAATGTTCATTTCACAGGTGGTGGTGAAGTTCATCGGTAAAGCCCGGATAGTGAGTGACTGCTGGTTAGACGACCCCATGCTGGGGCGAGTCAGCCAAGAGATTGCCATACTGACACGAGTGCAGCACCACAATATTGTCAAGGTAACTGGGTTGTCGCATCAAAACACTTAAGTCACAAAGTTTCAGAAACATTTATTTCTAAACTGTAAAATATTTCCTTGCTTGACGTGCATGTGTGTGCCACTAGGTGCTGGAAGTGTTTGAGAACGGGAGCTACTTCCAGATGGTGATGGAGAAACACGGAGAAGGTCTGGACCTTTTTGAATTCATTGACATGCAGCCGAGGTTAGATGAGCCCCTGGCTAGCTACATCTTTAGACAGGTATGTACAAGGATTTATTTTTTAAATTGCACATTACAGTTATTACAATTATCATTTGCTCCCTGTAAAACTGGATGCTTGTTCTGTGTTCCAGCTGGTGGCTGCTGTCTTCTACCTGAGGGCTAAGAACATCCTTCACAGGGACATAAAAGATGAGAACATCATCATCGACCACTGTTTCCACATTCGACTGATAGACTTTGGTTCTGCTGCCATGATGGCTCCAGGGAAGCTCTTTTACAATTTCTGTGGCACATTGGAGTACTGCTCCCCAGAGGTGCTTCAGGGAAATCCGTGAGTATATAATACTCATTACTAACAAGTGGTGTTTGTTCTAAACAGGAACAGCCTAGTGTTATTGACATTTTAGGCTAAAAGGGGAATAATCATCCTGTTAAAAGCATCAAACCTGACAGCAGAGCACTATTTTTAAGTCCTGTATGACTTTTATAACCATTCATCTTAGCTAAACATTAGCTTCAAGGATATTCTCACTATAAAGTTTAATAAATGATAAATTGATTGCATGTTTTCCATATTCACAAGCTTATTCTAATTAATGTGTATCTCCTTGTTGGTGTATTTCTGTAGCTATGAGGGTCCAGAGCTGGAGATGTGGTCTCTGGGGGTTTTGCTCTACACTCTGCTCTTCAGTGAGAACCCCTTCTGTGATGTGGGTGAGATCCTTGGAGCCAAACTCAAGCCCCCATTCCCCCTTTCTGCAGGTATATAGCAATTCTTTCCCTTTGGCTGAAAATTATTTTGTCTTTTACATGTTCACTGGCAATCACAGAGGGTCATCGCTTGTTTCTCTGTGTATTTTCTCAGATCTTAATGGCATGCTATGTGGGCTGCTGCACCCTGACCCTGTTCAGAGGATGATTCTGGATCAGCTGCTGCTGCAGCCCTGGATCAGCCAGCCCATTTCCCTGGCAGAGTACAGCTGGAAAGAGGTGCTTCCTGGAACTCAGAGCTTTTGTGAGTACTCTTTACAACCAGGCTGACTATGGCCACTTCAGATCTAATGAGGTTCCATCTGTGAAACCATAGACTGTATATAATAATGTACGACATGACACAACTTCCTCCCTGATATGGATGCAGCCATTTTGCCTTTTTGACGTAATTTAAAGCCAAAGTCCTCGCAGTATGGATCACGTTGTGGAGCTGTTGTCTGGAGCTACCAACGATATACAAGCTCAGCCAATCGCAAATCAGTCTCAGCTGTCAAACATGAAGTTTCACCCCCTTTTCATCAAATCACTAATAGCTTACTGGAAAAATTTGCTCTTGAACAAACCGTGTGATATTAATTACCTAAAATGTTAGAACCCATCTTTAAGAAAAATGTATTGTACTTGTACTTCACTATTTGTTTGTTTGTTTGTTTGGTCTTTGTCCCATTTGCTAATTTGGATGAGGCTGGGTTTATGACCTGTATTGCAGCCAGCCACCAGGGGGCAATCAAGAAGATTTGGCTTCACTTTTGCCATTCCCTGAATGTGAGATGTTTTAGAACTTGTGTGCTGTCTTGTGTGCTGTCACTGTGAATGACAGTAACAGAGATGAGCTCATGCACAGACTCTTTTCTTTTAACAGGCTCGCCACAGCAACAAGAGTCCAGCCCTGTCGTTTACAATAGACAAGGCTTGTTCCCAGATTACGGTGACAAGACTCTCTCTAGTGATGAGGAGGAGGAGGAAGATGAGGAAGATGAGGAAGAGAGGTTGTCAATGGTGGCCCTGGAGACTGAGCTCCAGAAATACCTCCATGACGACTAAAGACTGAATGTAAAGGGAGGGGAGTCTAACATTTGATCTGTCACTGTGCAAAGACGACATGAAGTGTGAAATAAGAAAAAGGAATCGTTTTGTAGCACAAGGACATTGACAAATACTACTGTCTTGAACTGAGTCTTCTGTAGACAAGGAGAGACCCTGCCTTCATGAAATGCACACTTTAATGAGCATCATTGTCAAAAAGAACTTGTGGAAATATTGTGTTAGCAAAGTGCAATACAGTCTCGAACACGCCAACATTTTTTTTCTTTTTTCTTTAAATCATTTTATTTATTCTTTAGCTTTAGGGAATATTTAATCAAAATCACCGTAATGATTCACAGGGATCCAGCGTTTCCACCAAAATCAAAGTCTATTCTGTCCATGGTTTTAAAATGTTTTAATTAAAATTGTAAGTATATTTACAATATCTTTATCTATTTTTGTACCTGAATAAATATTTTACCACAAGCTTGTTTTTCACACTAATAATCAAATGGATTATCTAGAACTAACCAGAATGTATTTTGTTTTTATTTGTCTTGCAAACATTGTAAATGTATTTTAAATGTATAACAGTAAACACTAAATGATTCTGAAATTACTTTATTTGTATGTTGCTGTATCTAATCAAGTGACACAGAAAATAATGTGTGCACTTGGTAAATAGAGTTTGTAGATTGTGTTTAAATTGTAAACTATAATTGTACTTTGTATCGTCATTAGTGAAAACAAATGAATTTCAATGATTTTCTTATCGTACATGCAATAGGTTGAAGTTTTTTTGTGAACTATGATATCTCTTACTTAACTGAAGATTAAAACATTTTGTCTGGTCTAACTGCACTGACAGTTCTGTTTTTACGGTGTAAGTGTAAATCTTTAAAAAGAAAAAAGAAAACACTACTCACTAAAAAAGAGAAGAATATCAACAAGGCGGAACCTTTCTGTACCTTATCAGCGTAGGGCACGGAACTATATACACGACGGACCAGCATGGGAACCACAGTGGCTGCACGGCAGGTGAACCAGAAAGCTGGAAAATGTTCTTAATTATTTCCTTTTCAGACACATAGCGTGTTATTACATGTTAATGGAGTCTCATATTTTAAAAACGTGGTAATGGCGCAGATACAAGTTGCTCTTCAGTGTATTAAAGCCCATTATAACCTTGATGTTTGCTAACTTGAGCTAAAGCTAAGGTTGCACCTCTTCTGTTAACTTCTGCTCTGTCTTCCCTCTCCAGCCCAAACTGTGACACATGTGCCGATCAGAGCAGTTAATAAGGAGTTAAATCGCGATCATAGCTGCAGATGAAGTTTTATAGCCATATTCTCTTTGCTGAAGGTTTTCCGGTGGACTGTGAGAGCTGCCTCCTCCTCCTCCTCCTCCCTGCTCAGCCCACCTCTCACCTGGAGATGCCTCCTCCAGCCTCCACACGCCGGCTGCGGGCTCTTCTGTTCCTCCAGCAGCCGGAGTCCTCTGCAGTCATCGCACCACAGCCACCCAGTTAGTCCCGTGTCCGAGACGCCGGTCACGGAGCTGTCCCCGCAGTCTTTAGCCGACATGGGATTCACAGAGACTCAGGCTGAGCAGATGCTGGAGACTGCGTCCAAAGCGAGAGGAGGACGAGCGGCCGGACACGCGCTGTCCACCCTCACAGCGCTGCTCGCCCTGGGGCTCAATCCCTCCAGCGTCCTGAAGCTGCTGCACAAATGTCCAGAGGTGTGCAGCGTCAAGGAGTCGCAGCTTCAGCAGCGCGTGGGCAACCTGAGGAAACTGGGTCTAGTCGAAGGTGAGATCATCTTCTTCACGGTTCATCCTTTAAAGGGATAGCTCACCGAAAAATTGATATTCACTCATCATCTACTCACCACTTTTGGAGTTTCAGGGGTAAACAGCGTTCTGTGGTGTCATCCATGTGTCCAGGGCCGTGCAGAGACCTTTAGAGGGGCAGGTGCTCAAATTTCAAAAGGGGCACATGCCGACAGAACGTACAGCTACAAGTTGCTGTTGAGGGGGGTGGCTGGAGAGGTTTCTGCTGTCACTGTTGTTGTTGCTGCTGCTGGAGGGCTGTATTGATCTGAGACTCTAGACATAACAAAAACAAAACAAGGGAGAGATATCAGCTGTTTAAACAAGTTGTCCCTGCACTCTTGCTCTGGGCTGCGGCATAATGTTTCCCTCTTTCTGTGTCTCCATCTCCTCATCTGACCCATCACTCTCCACGTGCTGTCCATCTGGGAACAAGGCACACTTTACTGTTGCAGCATTAATCTATACTTTCATTAACCATAATCATCTACTTTTGCACCTAATCAATAATACACTCATGCTGTAATTTCTTTTCAGTTTTTTACGTTTAAGGAAGTGGTCACTATTTAATTTGAATTGTATTGGATTTGGCCACAACGCTGTTTACCCCTGAAACGCTAAAAGTGTTTTGTGGACTCTTGTGGACACTTAACACATTTTACAGTAGCCCAGACTGGACAAACAAAACGCCTTTTGAGTTTTTATGACAACTTAAGGCTGCCATTAGGTTCTCTTTCATGTTTGGAAGGGGAGAGGGAGGTGAAGGGTATTCAGCTCCAACAAGCAACTTTACCACTAGATGTCACTAAACTCTACAAACTAAACCTTTAAGTGGAAGCAGTTCATGCCCAGAGAATTTTAAAGCAACACTGTGTGACTTTACTGAACAGCAGCACCCTCTGCAGCCACACACAGGGATTAATTCCGTTGGGCTCTGTGTCTGTGAAGAGAAAAACTAAGTCTGTCAATGTGTTGAGTGAAGCTCTGACTGCGTGACCACTTTAAGTATTTTTAACTGATCTACAGTTCAGCATTACCCATGAACTTGCTGGACCTAATTCTGACAGTTGAAACTGCGGCTATCAGTCAGTTACGTACTTGTCACAAGAGATTGTACCTGCTCACCAAAGTGAGCAAGGACAGATGTTCAGGGTGAGGAGTGCGAATGAAATCAGCCCCATTCTCCTTATTCCAACCTCATTTTGAAGCTGCTATTTTAAGGTAAAATTAGCATAGTGTTGCTTTAGTATGTTGTGTGTGCTTTAAACATTTAACCGTCTCCCCATAGGCAGTCTTCAGCGCGTGGTGGCCCATTACCCCCAGATCCTGACTGTGCCCGTGAAGACAGTAAAACATGTGGTGGTGCTTCTCAGAGAGAAGTGTCTGTTTACTGCCCCGCAGGTCACAGACATCCTCAGAGAAAGTCCGGCCATCGTCCTGGAGGATCTGGCTCAGGTGGAGTTCTTGTTTCAGGTGAGCTAACAAAGCAAACAAGAAAGGAATGAGACAGTGCTGAGGCAAAAAGTTATTATAAATAAATGCGTTCATCAGAAGAAGAATATCCAATAATTCTCAGAATTTATTTTAAATAATTAATTACAAGAGTTATTTGAGATTGATCTTCTGATTTTTTACATTTATTTTTTATCATTTATAAAATTAATAACATACGAGGAGTCCTTATTTTTGTTGCAGACAAAAAACAGGTGAAGATATAACTTTGTGTTGTGAACTTTTGATGAGTGATGAATGTATGATCATGAAAAGGTATTTGTTGTTGTCTTGAGTCAAATTAAGTTCAACACAATTAAACTGAACTACCATCAAAGGGCAGGACACAGTTTCCAGGTTAAAATGCTGTTCTCATTGTAAACCGATTTAATGACTTCCTCAAACTATTGGCAGACATCAGATCAGAGGCCACAGTCATTGAAAAAGTTTGTTTTGGATAACGAAAGAAATTAACATTATTGTTTCGAAATCAGACTCGTGCTGACAGACGTCAATCACACTTTGACTTTCCTTTCACCACCATCCACTGCTCCTTCATTACCCTTGTGCATTGCATTCTGGGACAATCGTGTATATGTTGCTAACAGAAATCTACATATTTGTTCTACACACTGACTTTAACTTCTATTTCATTTTCCAGTAAGAGCTCACTACTCACGAAAAACCTGTTTAGAAAAGTGTAGTGCTCCCTCTGGTGGCTGCATTTGACCTTGACAAGTCTGATGGATGTCAAAGCTTTTCAGTCATCTACTGTATGATTTTAAGATCTCTACAGAATAGATTTGGAACAAACTAATATTAAAATAAAATGTTTGTTGAAATGTTTTTTTTTTTTTTGCTCTAAATATGAGTTTCTAATTTCATTATCCATCCTTCCACAGTACGTCTACTTTCGAATGGGTGTCAAACAGGCGGAGATTATTAAATCCAGGTTGTTCCGTTACTCCCTGGATGAGGTCCGATGTCGACACTGTTTCCTGGAGCGCAGGGGTCTGTACCAAACCCCAGACAAGAAAGGACAGACCATCATCATCAACCCTAAACTGGACAGCATCCTCAACGTCGACCAGAACGCCTTCCTCACAGCAGTTGCGAAGGCGTCAGTGGAGGAGTATGATGTCTTTCAAAGACTTGTGGCAAAAGAGTGGCTGGAGGAGGAAAAGGACAAAGGCAGCATCAACGCCGATGGCACTGATTCTGAGGTGGAAGAGGAGGATGAAGATGAAGAGGAGGAGACAGGAGGCAGGAGTGGATACATAAAGACAAGAAAGAGATAACGATATGAGGGAACTGACAATAATTTAAAGAGGAAATGGAGTGATAAGACAAATTGACATCTAATGGCAAATGAAACAATAAAATGTTTACTCTCAGCTGTTTCTCGAGGTCAGGTTTATTATTAGGTGCTTAGAATATTCTTATCTAAAACAGAACATTCTTATCTAAAACAGAATATTCTTATCTAAAACAGAATATTCTTATCTAAAACAGAATATTCTTATCTAAAACACACACGGAAACACGATGCTGCGTCTTCTCTTCTCAATGAACTATTGTTAGAGATGGATCCGACTGAGGGAACCCTCTGGTTTGGAGTTGAAAGGTGTTTATTTAAGTGACCTCATACAGACGTGAGATGATAACTTTATGGACGATGTTCTAACCGTCAGTTTAAACATTTCTCTATTCTTTGCTCCATCAAGAAGTTTTTGGACTCTTCCTAAACTGAAGGAATGTCAGTGACTTGACTGCTCAAGAGGGAAACTTCAAGCTAACCATTTTCATTTAGACGGTTTTCACAGCTCGGGTAGAAAATTAGAAAATTCAGCAACACTCGGAGCAGTGAAGAGGATGAAAAGCTCCACCCTGTTACTATGTTACGGCGAAGTGGCCGCAGCTTTCTCCCACCTCATGTTATCTGTATGAGTCAACAGAGAGTGCATCAGATAAGAGCGGGGGACATGACGAGTCGTACCAAGCATCCATTGATTTGCAGGAGTGCTAAGCTCGATGGATGTGCATCAGAAGAGAGCGTTTTCTGTTCTGGACGTCGGGTAAGAAAAACTCACCTTTGGCCGATCAATAATTTGTCGATAAGTGCGTATGTGCAAAGTTTGTATAGAACCGAGTGATTGAGTCGTTGTTGTGTCTTTAAGTTTTTGAGTATTCACAAGCATGTGAGGAGATGGAAGCAATATTAACACGTTTGTACTATTCTCCCTTAAATCATAATTCTATGCATTTAAATACTGACACCCCACCTTAAAGTGTAGGTGAAGTTATGTTTTTGGATTTGATTAAAAGTTAGTTTCATCAGTTCTAATGTTTTTATGCAGTATATTAAATGGATATTTTCTAATGTTTCATACTTTAAGTTAATTATTTACAACTTCAGCTTCATTTGAATTTGTTTTCATGTGAAATATTTCACCAAAGGGGCAGAGTCCACGAGTGTGGGGTGATCATATTTGAATTTTGGCAGAAACATTAAGTAGTCGTGCGAACTGAACATATTTTAATATCGGTGCAGTGCATGGAAAATGTATATGCTCCAGGTTTGCTCACACTGCAATACATCACGATGACATGTATGAGAACAGAGTGATTGTTTAAAGACCATAATTCACAATGTAATTACTGCTGTTAATCTTCCTCATGTGGATGTTTGATCAATTGATTGATTGCACAGCACATGGGTTATCTCAAAGAACAGCCTCCTTGTGTTTTCACTGACGCACTTAATTAAGTGGCAAAACTGTGGTGTTAATTTTAAAAGTAACAATGAAGCAGATATTACATTTTTAAGCAGTTTCAGTTCCTGATATTAATTTGTTTTTTTCATTCACAGGAAGCTGCAGGAGGAAGTAATCAACACATCGTAAATCACACCTCTGTGTGAGTGCATCTGTGTCTCTCCGAATCCGAGAGACAAAATGACATCATCAGTACTGGTGGCCAACCTCACCCAGGAGTGGGTGGACAGTCTGCGGAGGTGGCACATGGAGTTTTTTTTCATCCCCACCACAGTCGTCACCCTGGCCACCTTGCTGGCCAACCCTGTCCTCCTGGCATGCATCTTCCTGTCCCGTGCCTTGAGGCGGGAGACACGCTACCTGCTGGTGGCCAACACCCTGATGGCAGACACGCTCTTCCTCATCCTCAACCTGGCCATTATGATCTGCAACGCCGTGAGTGCTCAGGTCCCCGGGGTCGTGTGTGGGCTGTTCACAGCCGTCACCGTCACCGCCTACTGCTGCACCGTCCTCACCATCACCCTCATGGTGGTGGACACCTACGCTGCTGTCCGCTGGCCTCTCCGCTACCATGACTTTCTTCCTCCTGCCCGCACCCACCGCATACTGGTGGGGGTGTGGGTTCTGGCAGCCGTGTACCCATTCACCCTGGTGATCATGATGGAGGTGGGGAGGGGGAATTCCCATGAGGAGTTGGCTGTTTGTCTAGTCCTCATCTCTCTTGGCCTCATTCAGGTCCAGAACGTGGTAGCGATCCACATTTACTTCTTCGTTGCCGCGCTCTTCTGTGCTTTGCTCATTTTTTACTGCTACATTCGACTCTACATGATAACAAGGACCCATGGCATCTGGCAGAGCCGCTTCTCCAGGGCGCGGGTCACCCTGCTGGCCCACGGGGTTCTGCTCCTGCTCTACTTCGCCCCCGGCTTTGTCTTCATCCTGGAGCTCTTCCTGTTCCAGAGGAAGGACATTAGTCAAGATGTTCGTGTGTGGATCAGCACAGTCAACATGTGTGTTTTCATGTTGCTGCCCAGAGCGTTTGCTCCGTACCTCTATGGGCTGAGGTACAGGGAGATCTCTGACACTCTGATGCAGCTGCTGCATCGACACAGGGACTCAGCCTGAACTCAGCATCATGAATGACTCATCAGGACTGTTATCACTTTTACAATGGCATTACTTGTGATATCTGTATTTTACATGTTTTCAAAGTATCCCTCCCACAAACAAAGATATACCTGCAAAGACATTACCCAGCATTTCTCAGTATGGCCCCACCACCCTAACGTTTTCTGACTAGCCTAAATTTCATCTTATTTATTATTTTGTTTACCTAAAACAGTCAAACTTAAAAGTAGTGACTAATAACCACAAGTTATTTAAATGCAATTATAGAATAAATACTAATAAACTCATCTTCAGGTCATTTCAAGTTCGTAATTCTCAATAATTCTCAACATGACCTCGTTGTTGCCTTTCCCAGTTATTGTCATTATAAAGTTATTAGTTGTCATTCTTGTCTTTCTTTTGTTTTAGATAATACATATAATGGCTCCAGTGAAACATGCATCAGTAAATCGACATCCCTGCCAACTAAATATTTAACTATCGTGTGTTTAAGAGTCATGAATCTTTTTGTTTGTGATTGGCACTTCTTTTACTGCTGTGTTGGGCCAAATACAAATAAGTTGATATTGCTTGCTAGTTTTTTAAAAATACACCAGTGTCACTCAGCAGAGCACAAACCTCCATCAAGGCCCAACAGTCCCCTCATGAAACCACATTTAAACTCACTACATTCTGATTTCTATCTTGGATCTGCACCAAATTACACACATTCACCAGTGTCCTAATAACAAGATCTATTAATAATTCTCTGAGAAATCAAGGAAAATGTAAAAAAAAATGTCCTATATCTCACAATGTTAAAGTAAGTGGGGGAAAAAAGCCCTGGATCCTCCTTCTGATCTGAATCCACCCAAAATTGAATGGCTCCTTCCTCGGGTCAACCCTCCACAGAATATCATGGAAATTGTTTGAGTAGTTTTTGCATAATCCTGCCGACAAACAAACATACGCAGGCGAAAACACAACCTCCTTGGCGGAGGTAATTGTACAAACCAAATATGTATCCCATCATTATGTAATGTTAAAGCCACTCAGCCTCAGTTATATTGCTGCATTAACAAAGCACTTAACTCCACTTGCTTTAAAAGCCTCGTGTTCTAAAAGGGGATCTCCATCATTGGCAAATGAAGTGACGGAGAGGAAGGAGGGACTTCCCTTATTTTGGAAGGTGTGGTGAATGTGGTGAATGTGAGTCACCAGGGCTGAAAGGACTGATGCCTCTCTGTGTCTCACCTGTAACTGGTGCAACAGGTCAACGCATTCTTCTGTCCACTGGGCTGCGTCACTGCTCTTTCCTACAGCAAACACAAGAGAAGTGTGTTGCCTTGCTCCGAGTTCCTATGTCCCCCAACCCTCAGTTCATTTTTACATCTGCAGGTGGAGCAGATGTACAAACAACTGCTACTGAGAATTTGTTAAAATGTCCACAGACCTGTAATAATAATGAAAAACATAAGGAAATAGAATGAACATTTTGGGAACTGTGGGGTTTGTTATTCAACCCTTTTGTAATGTTAAAAACATCAAATGCTGGCCTCACTGCTCATTGTAAACTGTCTAATTATAACTACTGACAATTAATTCAGTATTAAAGAAAAATGATAAAAAAGAAAGAATTCTTGTAACTGCCCGTTTGTCCGCATCAATGCCAAAATGTAATTAGTTTTTTCTTCACCCATAGTCCCATGATCCTTCCACCAAGTTGTTGTGTGTGTGTGTGTGTGTGTGTGTGTGTGTGTGTGTGTGTGTGTGTGTGTGTGTGTGTGTGTGTGTGTGTGTGTGTGTGTGTGTGTAATCCTGCTAGCCAACATATGAATAGTGGTGAAAACATAACCCCCTTGGCGGAGGTAATAATAACAATACACATCAGATTTATTTCTGTATTGTTCTGACTGATTTGCCTGATCTCTGTGGAAATGTTTGCTCTTGCCAATGAGGCTAATCTTCCTCAAAATCGTCTCTAATTACACCATTTAGTTCTGGGGAACTTGCTCAGCCAGGTTCCCGGAGGCCAAAACAACATCATTAATTTTGCAGTTTGCGCAAAAGTTCCTCACCTTTTCTCTATTTCCTCATTTTGGTTTGGCTGCTGATGTATTGTCCAGTGTCTCAAATTGAGGATGTTCCAGTTGTTGTTGATTACAGCTGGTGTTGTCGAAGGTCCGTTCACTGTACCTGTTTTACCAAAGAGGTAAGATTAATGTAATGCACTTTTTACAGATCTTACCAATTAACAATAAACAGGTTCTAGCTCATCAAGGATGCTGCAGCCAGAGTGGCAAGTGGAGCTAAACAATAGAACATGTTTCCTGTAGTGAAAACCCTTCCTGGCTGCTGGTTCATTATAGAAGTGATTTTAAAGTATTGTAAGGCCCTAAATGGTTTGGCTCCCAGATACATTTCTGACCTGCTCATGACTACAGCCCAGCCAGATCCCTCAGGTCATCAAGCACGTGTGTCTCCTCAAAGTATCAGGTGAGGGAGCATTTAGTCACTGTGGTCCTTCTCTCCGGAACAAACAGCTGTAATATAATATATAATATATAGATCCCATGTATTCTGATGAATTACTGGGACGTAGCCTCAAGGAGAAGGCAGCATGTAACCCAGCGAGTGTTTAGGATGAGATAATATGAACTCAGCAGATGGTATAAAACAACGATATTCCCTTTTCCTATGTGCTCACTCTCACATCTCTAAATGTGTTTGTGTGTCTCTCTGCAGGTGTTGAAGTAAACCACAGAAAGACCAGCGTTGACTTTGCTCTTTATTCAACTGAAATTGGCACCTGAAGGAGAGGTATCGCAGGCCGTCTCTTCCTGCAGCAGTAAGACTTTACAACCAGCTCTGCTCCAAGTAAAACTACATGCACCACCACTATTGACTGTCACTTAACACTTCCCAACTGTGCAATATTCACTGTACTATACTCATTTGTAAAAGAAATTCTGTGCAATATAAACCGTTATGCTCAATCCATTTACTGTACATATTCTGACACATAATATATATTTCTCTACACTGTATATACCGGTGTAATCACATTTATATTTTTTCTATATATTGTTGTATATTTCTATGTCTTTATATTCCTTCACCCAGGTACTGTGTGCTATTTATGTGATGTCTTCTGCTACTGTAACATTGCACATTTCCCGAATGCGGGACTAATAAAGGACTTCTTATCTTATCTCATCTTATCTTGATCTCTGTATGAAATGTGCTTTACAGATAAGTGATTGATTGATGGATAAGAACATGTTTACAGTAGCTCACTGTGTCCTAAAATACAATGCAATAACAGCCCTGTGTGTTCCTGATCATCGTCTCTCTCTCGATCATGGATGTGTGCGCACACATTTTCCCTGTTGTGCATGTAGCTGTCAGTGAGTGAAGTGTGTGTGTGTGTGTGTGTGTGAGTGGCACAGATCCCCCTCCTCCTGTACTATCACCACGTGCTTCCAAACAGCGTAACCCGGGTCATTGTTCAGTGTTGTGGACCATTCCAGGGAACTCGGCTGGGAGCTCTGAGAAACATTTTGCAACAGGGTAAAGAAGTTGTGACATGCTTTCTCTCAGCTAAGCTCCTCCTGTCTCCTCACCTGAACAACACACTGCGTTTCATCCTGTTCTCACATGACCTCACACTCACATTAAACTTATTTGTGTCGCTTATATACATTCATAGTAGACGTTTTTTTTAATATAAAGACATATTTATATAGTGATTGTCTTTATAAAAACTTGGGAAAGCCGTGTTAATAAAACATGTATTTTATAATCATCTAAAACTGAATTCAGTGACGTTTTCCAGTCGTTATAGTTTATTATTGTTGTATAAACTGTCGTGTACATGTTGTAAAAAGTGGTTTTATTTTCGCGTTGTGTTGTTTAACCGCTGTCACTTCTTGTTATGAAAACTTTTTCCTCCGCCTAAACTTCAGTTTGTTTGCAAACAAAGGAGAGCCACGTGGAGAACCCCAAGCATCTGGGTAGTGTAGTTCCTGAATGAGCGAAACTAACAGGCGGCGCTCTCGTTCGAACTCCGTTACCCATGATGCATCGCGGCCGCGCAGCTGGGTCGCAGCAGAGGGCTGGATGTGTTTTTCCTCCTGACAAGTATAAATGGCCTCAGTGTTTACAGTTAGTTATTCGAGGTCTTATGCTGCTGTCGCCGGCTGAAAGTCAAAATGTCTCCGCCGTGCAACCGCACAATGTGTTTCTCATGACTGCTCGAGCGCTGTCAAAGACACTGGTCAAACTTTACAGGAGACATTAGATTTTTTTCCCCCCCCAGACTTTTTGTTGTGGTTTTTTCTTCATCCTTCACTTGTGACTGAGGAAGACGCGTCAAGAGGAAACTTCTGCTCAAGGTAAACACTTTTTATTCGCAGTAAAGTACGTAGTTAAAGTTTGTGAATCTACGGTCACTTCGTGCTGTTTGAATTTGTGAGTCAGAGAGTTCAGTCCCTGTTGTTGTTAAGGGTTAACGGTCAGCAAGAGGCAAGTCTCCTTTGTCTGATAAACACAAGCTCACAGTGTGGTTACCTCCTGCGTACTTATACTTATATATTATTATAGAATACTTCACTGTATATAACTCATACTTAAAATGACATTTAAAAGCTATGATGTTTTTAAAATGGCAATAATAACATTATTATTATTATTATTATTATTATTATTATTATTATTATTATCATCACCATTACACAAGTTTGATTTTTCACTTTTCACATCCCAAAGTGCTCTACAATGGGAGCAAAAATAAAACAGGCTAGTAATAAAATAATCTGCAAAAATGTTGTATAATGTATAATGTATATGTATAATGTTTGCTGTAAGTCTTTGTCAGTTTCAGTAGAACTTTGTTTGTTTTAACTTGTATAACAGCGCACAATAAGACAGTTAAAACATGAATGACACAATCTAATCAACACTTTAATAATGCGCTAAAGTCACATATATATGATATTATTATTATTATATTATTTTTGTGACTTTTTACAAGTACACCAGCACACAATAAGATACAAAATAAATGACACAATTAAATCATTATTATTATTACTATTATTATTATCATTATATGTTGTGTTATTTTGTTGTGTCCATTTGAAGCTTTAACTATGTAACTATTTGTAACCTGTGTAACAGCACATCACAACAGAGTTAAAGCATGACACAAAACAATCAGCTCAACGTCACTCTGCCTTATTTGTTTTGTATTCTTGAGTCCTCCTCGGTGAATATTACTCACAAAGTAAATCTCTGATGCGTCCGACACCACCGGCTGAACCTGTCCTTTTGTCTAACATGACTTCGACGAGCTGCTGCTGCTGCTGGCAATTAAAGCACATGAACAGTCTGAGTCAGTATTAAAAATAACCTTACAGGATCAAAGGCTAAACCTGCTGCCAACTATACCACAGGCAGCGTGGCCATAGATAAGAGATTTTTAATGTTTTGATCGAATGTTTGCAAGAACTGGAGAATAATATGTCCTGAAACATGCACACATTTTTTCTCTGTAATTCATGGGAGCACCTTGGTTGGTTGCTATAAGAAACTCCTTTTAAACAAACAGATGTTGTAAAATCTCCATGGGAAGCGTCACTGAAGGTTATCAGTGGCTTCAACTTGGCACTTGTGCTTCAACTTGGCACTTGTTTTTCAACCGCTTATTATGTAGTGCCTAATAGCTTCCCTGCCCCCACGCTTCTTCAAAACAAACCTGACTGACGTGTAGGCCAACCACTGCTCAGCCTCTCTCCCGCCTGTGTCTCCTCAACCATCTTCCGTCCCATTGTCATCCGAGGCACGACTGTTCCCCAGCAGCGATAAGCTGGAGGAAGTGTCCCACAGTTTTTCTGTGCAGCTCAGATTTCATTCCTTGAAACGGTTTTCTTAGTCATTTTTGCAACACCCCCCACAGGCAGCAGAAAAATAGTTTGTGGGACTCATGTCTTCTCCAACTTTTGTACCCATGCTTTTTGTTATTGTTCCATGAGAGCTTTGTTTTCATGCAATGAATGTTTTCAATTTGATTTACGATGATCCGATTAGCATTTATAAATGTGTGACGTTTACTGGCTGTTCTCTACAACAACATTCGAAGTCGATCATGTGAAGTGATATTTTATGGAAGCATGTACTGTATTTTCTTTCTTCGCCCTCAGGTCATCTTAAGGTTGAGAGAAGGTCTACGTTGAAGTTGGCAGCCATGGTGTTGATTCTGGGCAGAAGGATGATCAGGGAGGAGCCAGGGATCAGAGATTCACCAGCTGTCAAACGCAAGGTGCTGTGAAATAAAAGGTTTGTATCGCCTTCTGTCGTTTAAGTCACATATTTTTGCTAATCATTATACATGTTGTTGTTTCTTCAGGTCTTTGAGGTTGATTCCAAGACTCTAGCCAGCCACGATGTCTTGGACTTCTGCTCCGGCGCATCCCACTCAGACGGCATCCTGCAGGTGTTCAACGAGTTCCGCGACTGCCGCCTGTTCACTGATGTGGTCATCAGCGTGCAGGGCCGCGAGTTCCCCTGCCATCGCGCTGTGCTCTCCGCATGCTCCTCCTACTTCAGAGCCATGTTCTGCAATGATCACCGCGAGAGCCGTGAGATGCTGGTGGAGATCAATGGCATCCTGGCCGAGGCGATGGACTCCTTCCTCACCTATGTATATACTGGCCGCGCCAAGATCACCACTGAGAATGTCCAGTTCCTCTTCGAGACCTCCAGCCTCTTCCAGATCGCCACACTGCGCGATGCCTGTGCAAAGTTCCTGGAGGACCAGTTGGACCCGTGCAACTGCCTGGGCATCCAGCAATTCGCAGATGCTCATGCCCTGAAGCAGTTGGCCAGCCGCTGCCGCAGTTACGCCCTGGCCAACTTCTCAGAGGTAGCTCAGCACGAGGAGTTCCTCGACCTGCGCAGGGAGGAGCTGGAAGAGCACATTGCCAGCGATGAGCTGTCCATCGGTAAGGAGGAGGTCGTGTTCGAGGCCGTGATGCGATGGGTGTACCACAGCGTGGAGCACAGGAAGCCCATGCTGAAGGCCCTGCTGCACCATGTGCGCCTGCCGCTTATGCACCCCAACTATTTTGTCCAGACGGTAGAGGGAGATCAGCTTATCCAGAACGCTCCAGAGTGCTACCAGCTCCTCCATGAGGCCAGACGCTACCATGTGCTAGGAAATGAGATGATGTCACCCAGAACTTGTCCACGCAGGTAACTGAAATGTCGCTTTACTAGTTTACGAGTAAGCCAGAGGGAAGATCAGCTGTTCTAGATTGTTATCTATCATAAATCTTTGTTCTGTGTTGATTCCATTACTTGTTAGTGTGACTAAATGCGTAAAGTGTATGCTCGATGAGGTCACATGAATGATTGCGCATGAACTTTGTGCTCCTTCTGCCACTGTTGTTGTAAGTCTTTGTGCGAGTGTGTGTGTGTGTTAGAGAGAGAGAGAGAGAGAGAGAGAGAGAGAGAGAGAGAGAGAGAATTATTGTGCTGAACAAACAAATGTGTCATTGAATGTTTTGTTTTGTAGCCCTTTATTTAAATGGAAATTATAATGAGGGAGGCAGGGTATGTTCGTACACAGACAGGTTAGCTGGAAATAAAAAAAAAAAACGAGATGAAAAGTTGAGTCTTGTTATCATGTGCTGCCACGATAACAAGACTCAACTATGCTGATTTGTCTGATATATCAGTCAGCCAAGTTTATCAGTTCTACATTAGTGTCGGTGAATCTGCTCTCTCATATGAAAACGTATCTTTACGAAACATAATGCAGAAAATATGTTTTGGGTAATTTGGAAATGGTGAAAATACAATTAACAAAGAAAGATGCTTTTGTACCTAATGTAGCTATTAATCCAGTTCTGTACACTGCACACTCTACTATAGAGTGTGGTCTTTTATGTGTTTTTGTTTGTAGAGAGCCCAGTTGGCTGTTACAATGTGATATTTGATAACGAACAAAGGTTGCCGCTGACTGAAACGCTATGAATGAGAGACAAAATACACCATCTGGTCGCCTGCTGTGCCAGGGCAACAACCGGTCGCACAGCTGCCTTTGTGTGTTGGACCTGCTGCAAGGGTTAAAGTGGAGCCGGTGCCAATTGTCATATATCAAGGATGTGTGCCGTGTATTTCAGGTTTATTGTGTGATCTGTTCAGTTCAGCAAGCTCAGTTCCCGCACTGTCGGCTTTGTTTGCCCTGAGGGCCCAAACCTCTCCTGCTCAAAACAGATGCCTGATTCTCTTCTTTCTCAGTCCACACCTGTGCTTCTCTCTTCTCATGGGAAGCCCGGAGAATCTAATTAATCACTCGCACACACATAACGTGAGCACACAGATAAAGCTGAATCGCTCCTGGGCTAGACAGTAAACGCATGCATATAAATATATATAAACTGTCAATGAGTGGGACCTTATTTTCACTGTATGTGTGGGAGTTATAGACCGATAAGCAGCTTGTAGCCTCTATGTGGTGTCGGTGTTTCAGAATGAAGCTGCAGTTGATTAGCTGCCTGTAGGAAATGTGGTCATACTCTCGGCATGTGACTAGCAGCCAAATAGGAAAGAATTGTGATCATGGAAATTGAGCTCCCAAGTCTGTTTTGTGTCACATCACACAGCCCCCTTTTAAAGATTCAAGATTTAATAAATATGTATCTCTCGCTGGTGTATGACACACAAATGAATACAGTACGGTACATGGCAAGACACAAAACATCACCCTGAATACAAATACAAAAGAAAAATACTGTATAGTGACGGGACTGTGTTTCTATTCCTCTGTCCAACCCCCCCCCCCCCCCCCCCCCCCCTTTCATCTGTACAGGTCGACCGGCTTCTCTGAGGTGATCGTGGTGGTGGGTGGCTGCGAGAGGATAGGAGGCTTCAACCTGCCGTACACTGAATGCTATGATCCAGTCACAGGAGAGTGGAAGTCACTGGCCAAACTCCCTGAGTTTACCAAGTCAGAGTACGCTGTCTGTGCCCTCCGCAACGATATTCTGGTGTCCGGTAAGTTCCACATTTGTCACAAATAAATTCAATAACAAGGCTTGAAACGAACAAAACAGAAACTTAACTCTGATGTTCAACCCCTGGTACCCATTGCTATGCACCTACTTCTTCTGTGCTTACAATCTGATATTCTTTGTTGTCATAAAGTCCAGTTTCCCTAAGTATTAATTGCTTTATATTCCAAAAACAATTCCACTGAAGGGCCGTGGTCAGTGTGTGTCTGTGCTTCACACGCCATTTGAACTCACTGTGGAGTGGCAGGAAAGGCCTTGGTGGCTCTCTGCCCTGTGTTAGCTTTACAGCCATGTTGAGTTTGAGATGACGGAAAATATGAGAGCAACATCTGGATGCACTCTCCAGGCTCCGCACTTAGAGCGACCGTCATTGGCTCGCTCAGTCCTCTGCCCTTCCTGTTGGCCAATCATCAAGCTCACAACCTTTTACATCTATTCAGCAGCTTTCTAGGATCCTCTTTGTGCCAAAACCCAACGACGGTTTTCAGTTTGAGCCTTCAGCCCATATGCTGTGGTGTAAAACTAGGTCACAGGGCCTCTTGGCAAAGCCATGGCATTTCTAGAACTTGTGCCTTCAGTAAAAAAAACAACACCTAAACTGAACAAAACATTATTATTATTACATCACTCATTTTAACAAATGAGGTCAGGGTAATGGTAGTTGCCAACTCCAACATTGTTTTGAATTTGTGCTGTGCACAAGAGGCAGTTTTGTCAGGTTGTTGGATCGAGAGCATGGGAGATCACCTTACATTGAGTTCAAATTGTGCCTGATTGGACTGCTCATGCTCAGACATGCTTCATATAAACTGCATGACACTACTTGAAGAAAGTTGAAATGTATAGGGAGGGTGGATGAGCATATAGGTGAAAAAGAATGTTCCTTCCCTCAGCGGAGAGTGTGCAATGCTTTTTCATGTGCTCTCACTGTGCTCAGTGACTCACAGTCCTCAAGCGTGTGCTATCAGTCTGCCTGCAAGCACTGCCTGGAAAAGTCAACATACCCCTCCCTCCACATCTCTCTGTCTAACACATACAGGCTCACTACTACTTTATCATCTTCATTGCCCCAGTTTCCTTCTTTGTCTGCCCTGTCTGCATTTAATCTGCATAAAAAACATTTTCTCAGCTCAATTTTGATCTTGTTATATCCCCACACATGCCTCCATGCTTCCGGTCTGTCTGTCCGTCCCTCTCCTCTCAGTGGGAACTGGTGCAAATACCTCGCAGATCCTCTGGCCTTTAGCACAGCTGCAGTTAGCTGTGGTGCTAAAGAAGGATGTGGCTCAGTTGGGTATAGAAATCTTCTAAAGCCTTTTTCTTCTGGACAGCGTCTTTGGCCACTGCTGACTTTTCATCCATAACACTTCACTGAGCCACTTTGTTATATCCAGAGTGTGTTTACTGGATTAACCACGGAAATGCCTTTGAGTCCAGGAGTGCTTGAGATTACAGTGAGCAGGATCTCAGTTATGATCTGATCCCACAAGATGAAATATGTACTGACGTGAAATAAATGTCTCTCTGCTGTGTGACACCACTGTAGGACTTAGAGTACTTTTGTACAATGTGTTATCAGCTCATGAGTAGTGGAACACATGTACTCAGACTCTGACACGTATTCTCGCTGCCTGCATGAACGTCAGGAATTCTCTTGACACACTGAGCCAGATCATTAGCACGAGCAACAAAACTGCATGTTACAAAAGGTTATGTGTAATTTTCAGAAAAGCTGTCACACAAATTACAGCGGGGCCTCCCAAAGTCAATGCAAAGTGGTCCTAAAGAACATTGATTAGCAGCTATGGTCCTCCCCATCTGAGCGGAAGTTTAAGTTGTTGAGAAAAAAACCTGTCTACTAACAAGCTGTCTACGTCCACAAATTGGTCTTTGAAGCTGTACATCTTCATCAAACAGTTTCCTTATGCAAATCTCTGCAAACAGAAGCCTCAAGGGCAGCAGACTGTCTGCCTCTTTCACTTCCCAGCAGATTACTGAGCGCACACACTTAGCGACAAACTTCCTTCTCTTGCCTCCTCGAGTCTGTGTTCTACTGTGTAATTTAAGACGACTGAACATTAATTAACTTATATTAACCCCCCCACCACACACACACACACACACACACAAAACAGATGTTGGTAGACACGGAGGTGTTTTTTGTTTTTTTTGGATATCTGTCAACTGTCTTACAGTATGAGGGAAGGAACACTTTGTTTGCATGTGAATGGAAACGAGGTCTAGACACCTTTTGTTTACACTGGCAGGTTTTCTTTATGTCTTTCATTGCTGCACAGAACCACCCACATTTGTGTCTCTATCACAGCAAAATGTCACGGACTGACATTTTGTGTTATTTTAGTTTCAGGAGACAATCAGGTATCTGTATCTCATTACGAGATATCACCACCATGTGATCAATTTAAGTCCTGGTGTGAAATAACACAGATTGTCACTGACCTTTCTGTTTGTGTGCTCGAGTTGTGTACCCATGCTACACCCATGCTCAGAAGTATACTTCTCCAGAATTTCTTGTTGGACAAAAGCCATCTGCTACCAGTTTAAAGAGCCCTGAGGCAATAAACCTTGTTCATAAAAATATTGTTGGAGTGATAACGTTTCCCCAGTTGACCTACATTTGATCTCCTTTCGGCCGTTACTTGTGTTGTATACTGGCAGGTTTTTTTCTGCGGTTCAGAGCTGAATCAACAGACAGGTGTGTGCTTAGTGATGGCCATGGAGTGGTGGCGGTGGTGGGGGGGGTATTTAGCTAGAAGGGTGCACGTGTCCGGGCTTGTGAAAAAAACAGGTCCTGTTGTTTTTCTTTAGAACTTCTCATAGCACGCTCTGTTTGTCCTGAGACAACAGAGCAGGTACTCGGCCATAATGTAGTAGATTTAATTATGCTCTAGATCTGTTCACTACCAAAGATCCTGATTATGCTATGAATGATGGTGTCTGATGGTTATTTTGATTGGTGACACCTGTGCCTACGACATGAAATGTGATGCCGGTCGTGTGTGTGAGAGAGAGAGAGATGTAAACACACAATCCAAAGCTGGCTGTCCACCAAGACCAACTGGGTATAAAAAACAAAGAAAGAAAACTTAACTTGCCAAATAAGGGTATAGGGGTGTGCCTTAATGATAATCAAATGGCATTACAAAGAGAAAATAGATAAGAAAAAATTAAATAGATCAGACAAAAGAACTAGAGGGGTGCCTCCGCCAAGGCTGATGCCCTATCTCAACATGTCAAGTGAAACTAAATTTCTGGGTCTCCCCATTTATTCAGATCCACATGAACATTGAGTAGGTTCTTCCCTGACTCGTACTGCCTCATTCCACCAATTCTAATCTGACCTGTAGTTTTTGCGTAACCCTGTCTATTCAAACTGAGCTCAAATCTCAAATATTGACAGTTGTGTGCCATCTTTGTGTTTTTTGGTGTTTTTAGGTGGTCGTATCAACGGCAGGGATGTGTGGATGTACAACTCGCAGCTCAACCTCTGGATCAGAGTGGCTTCTCTTAACAAAGGCCGCTGGAGACACAAGATGTGTGTCCTTCTGGGCAAGGTAAGGACTGGAGGGAATCCCAAGATCTATGCCTCTGCTTTAGGGGGAATGACAACCCCCACCACAGAACAGATTGCATCTGATGCAGGAACTGCATACAATTTTCTGCCCTCTCGCATACCCAAAAGGAATCATGGTAACATTTTTCATTTACCTCATATAGTTGCTCCTCTCTGGAAAGAAGACGACAAAGTGATCATGTTACTTTCAGAAATATAAAATTGGAGTGTTTCATATTCTCTTTATTACCTGGTGTTTACTTATCACAGGTGAAGTGCAAAGGGGGCTGTGATTTACACTTTGAGAAAATGATCTGTTCTGCTGGACTGGAATTTTCCTTGGAGCCTTTCTTTCAAGTCATACCTTTCACAATCATATGCGTCAGCCCACTGTTGACATTCTCTTACCTGCACGCTCAAAGGAATTTCTCCTGAAAAATACCAAAGGCTTTACACACTGAGTGATGATTGAGATTAAGGATCTAGTTTCAGATTAGTTACTCAGCCGCAGAATCCCAGTCAAATTTGACTACAGCCTCCTTCCTGCTTAAAGTACATCTCTTATGTTGCTTGATGAGGGCACACTCTAATGAGGAATGACATTTTATTTTAGTGTGGATTTGTTTGTGGCCCCAGGGTTTTTTTCTAACCCACTGGTGCCAACTCATCCGTGTATCATCCTGGACACATAGGAGCAGATTCATCAGGGAGAAGGAAGTTTGCCTTTATTTGCCAGCATTGCAACCAGGTAGGCAAAGGCAGTTACCTGGGGCCCCGAGAACAGCTGATTAGGTCATTCCACAGCAATGACAATCTTGTGAGAAGCCCCTAAAATTCTTGGATTGTCTATGTACAGGCAGACTGCAGTGACACAACAGTCAGCACCCCCATAACAAGGCTTCATGCCACTAGCTTTCTGCCAAGAGCCTCATGATTTCAGTTTTGGTTGAAAACTAAAATGCCTTTCATATATCATGTGTTGCTTGAGGTGGGGGGGGGGGGGGCGCCCAGGTCCCTGTTTGTTGGGCGCCCAGGTCCCTGTTGCCCCCAAAGTCCCTTGAAATGCTACTTGAATGGGTGAAATCCACCATCACTTTTGAAATCAACCATCATTTGTAATTCTTTAAATCCCCCCCCCCCATTTTACGTCTCGTAGAAATTTTTATTGTTTTCATAACTATTTCAATCACATATAACCCTTGTCCCCCTGTATATTTACGATACACCAGGATCTGACACTGAAATGTTAGTTAGGTTAATGTCTAGACATGACTTGATCGTTAATCCTCGATCACTGTTTATATTTACGAGCAGTACTATTTCCAGTTTGCAGCACCGAGGTGGACATTCTTGTTCGAGGGCAGTGGGAGTTAAATGGATGTGTGCCAGCACCTCATACTTTACCAAGTAAAGAACTGTATCGTGCTTCATGTGTCTCTGCTCAATCACTTAAGCCTGGTGTGGCCATACATAGCGATTGTAACTCCTGATAGGTCTGTAAACACACAGCGGGTGTGCATGCACCGGCGTAATTTAGCACGCATACTCTGTAAATGTAAACAGTTCGAGGCTGCCCATGTCCCAGTGTAATGCTGCACACAGGGAAGAATAACTATAAATAACGATATTCCTATAAAATGTTCGTTGCCACATTTTAAAATATTCCTCAACTAGACAGTCAGGTTTGTCTTTATTGCGTAACATTTGCATTCGTAGCGTATTCTAACGACCATCATGATGCAAAACAAATGTGGACCCCTTGTGATACAAAAGCATGTTTACTTCACTAAAAGTTCCCCAAGTGTAATTATCTGTTATTAGTGTTGCGTGAAAGAGGAGAGGCCAGTGATTGTCTTGGTTAAAGCAGGCACAGCACCATAGAGATGACACATACCACTCGCAGCCAAGTTTAGTCATCATGTATACAAGTGATCACGCTTGTGTACATACAGGGATTCCTGGTAAGCTATGGGCTTGAATAGTGCTGTATTTTCTTGGTAAGAAAGGTCTTGACTCAGGAGGACAAACATACCACTTTTTTGTTTTTGGATATCTACTTGAGGCCAATCCTCACTGGATTTTCTGTGGCTTTCAAGCAACACCCAAAATGCTTTGTTGCCTCACCACCGAAACAACAAACACATAATCAGCGATCAAACTAGACACTGGTTTTCCACAACAGTGAGGAAATCAGCTGCCACACTGGGGCTATAAAAGTCAGTAATTAACTCCAAAGTGAGTCATGTATCAATGTATGGTGAAAACAAGTCTGACTGACTCGGCTGCTGCCATTCAACTTCACTATAGAGGAAGCCAAGTTGAAACTTCATGAACTGCAACTGGCTGAACTCCCACGCTGAAAGGATTTGATCATGAAATAAGATGGCAAAGTAGATGTTTTTGGTCAGTTGTTCCATAAACACATATTGTATTTTTATACTCAAGTCCAAGGCCTCCAAATTAGGAGCTGAAGTGTCATTACAAACGTCACACAAAACACTAGAATACCTCTGCCAAGGCCCGGGAGTCCCCTTAAAGTTAATCAAGCTGCACCAAATTGTACACACTTATAGATATCAGTTACTGAAACATGCCTGATTCTTTAATTTATCAAGATCCCTGAATCATTCCCTGGAAAGTCAGTGAAAATATCCAAACCCTTAAAAAAAGTAAAAGAAAAATCATGGCTTCGTCCTGTTTTCTGAATCCACACCAAATGTCATTGGGTTCATCCCCAACACATCCTTCCACCAAGTTTCATGGAAATCCGTCCAGTGCTGCTAAATTAAAGACGAACAAACAAAAGATAACCTCCTTGGTGGAGGTGGTAAATAATAAACCAGGTAATAAACGGGAGGAAATAAACAAGCAGTGATATATACAGTATATAGTCCTTTCACCATATATATATATTCACATACACACACATCCTATTGTTTGTGGAAAACTGCATTCTGTGGTGATGTTAAATCCCAGGAGATGCTCTTGTGACCACATGTGGTTTCCTCTTCTGTTTTGTCCTCATTGTTTGGGCATTGTCCTTCAGAACCCTGTTGTCCGCGGTATTTCATTTTCTCTTGTTTCTTCTTTCCAGTGAATTTTTCTTGTTATTGTTTCATTCCAGGTTATATTTGGCCCATTTTATTAAAACAAAACTACAGTATCTCTTTAGGATAATTTTCCTTCAGAATTCAATTTCCTCCATCTCCTCCTCCGGAATTTGGAGCCTGTCATTTCCTCTTTCCGTCTGTAATTTCCCCCTTTTTGAAGTGCAACACTGTTTCTCAAGCAGCATGTGTTGTAAACAAGCCTCTATAATGTATGCCTGCACGCTCACCACAGTGTACTTTGTGCTGACCTTTTGATTAACTGCATTGATTGATTTACTCCTTGTCGTAACCTGCTAAGTCTAAACCTGGACAGTGGGTGTAAGAATGTAAGTGTATAAGCACAAGAACACACACTTCTCTGTGTCCTACGTTCTGTGATGTCCTGTTGAACTGGTCTTGTTTCCATAGAGTAAAAGCAAAAATAGGTCACCACTTGTTTTCCTCTCCTCTGGTAACGGCTGTTCTCATCTATCATAATGTTTCACTCTGTCTCGCTCTCTCTTTGTCTCTTTGTCTCTCTCTCTCTGTCCCGCTCTCTTTTGCTCTGTGCTCCGTCCCCTGAAGTCACTCAGTCTCTTGTGTTTCTACTTCTCCCTTCTCTGTTGCCAGGATGCTAAGGAAACTGTTAATCATTTAACTACGGTCAGTGTTTAAACGTGCTCATAAAATTAGCCATGCATTTGCTTGTTGAGTGTCAGTCTGCAGAGAGTCATGAAACTTGCTCGGCTCAGTGTTTATGTGATGGCCACATACCTCGGTTTGATACCGAGCATGTGCTTCCAGCATCGAGCTAATGTGAAATGCTCCTATACTGATTAACACTTTCATGGTGTATTAGTACCACGTGCAGTGTTTTATCGTAGTGTGTGTAGAGTGGTGAGGCCAAAAAGAAAACTGATCTAGTGCCCCCCCCAACCCCCCCTCCCTACCACCAGTGTATTCAAACAAGTTAGTGCAGGGATAACCTCAGAGGAGCATTAAAGGATCAATTGACACAAGATGCGAGGAAGAATGCAGAATGGAACATTTTGTAGTCCCCATTACTTTGGATGATCCACACAACTCAAAAGACAGGGTTGAAATCCTAACCTCCTTGGTGGAGCTAAATATCTTTGTAAGCACTTCATTCTTGACTCGTTAACATACCAACATGCCAACATACTCTTCTTATCTCTCTTACATCTCAATTATGGCAACAAATAACCTGCATTCATAATTTGTTATCAGTTTAATCCACACACACACACACACACACACACAACTAATATCAGCTGATCCCTGTTCCCATAGTCTTATCCTGTGAATTTCCTCCACCAAATGTGGGTAAGATTGCTGTGTTGTTGTCACTGAAAACACACACACACGCACACGCGCGCGCGCACACACACGCACACGCGTGCGCGCACACACACACACACACACGCACACACACACACAGTACTAATATCAGCTGATCCCTGTTCCCATAGTCTTATCCTGTGAATTTCCTCCACCAAATGTGGGTAAGATTGCTGTGTTGTTGTCACTGAAAACACACGTAGACACACACAACTAACACAGCTTTGGAACCACAGTCTGAGTCGTAAGTCAACAAGTTCATGAAGGTGTTTTTCCCCTGTATCACTTTTTCAGTTAAAAAAGGCGGTAGTGCTTTCAGTGAGTCCAGGTGTTGAGTGCAAATATCCATGTGCCACTTCTGTCTTTTTGTTCCTCCTTCCTCCCTTCCTCCCTCCCTCCAACTGTCTCTGTCTTTGTTTGTCTCTCATTTCTCCGCCCCCCTCCCCCCTCTCATCTCTCCTCTACATTTGTTTATGCTTCACATTTTGTGGAAAGACAGGAACAGCCTGAAGGTGATCTGTTGCATAAGACAAACCTGTTGATGAGCAGTGTTATGATTGAAACCAGCAATTCTGCCCATTAACACGTGATCTCCTGTATGATCTCTTCTCTTCGTGCCTCTTGTTCCCACTTCTTTCTCATTGTGACATTCCTGGCGCTCCAGGAGGGTAGTATGCATAACCACGGGGCACTTATTAGAGTGCATATCTTTGGCCAACACAATTCTCCAGTTTGCGATGCTTTAGATGTGAGTGAGGTTTCTGAAATGACATTTTATCACCATTTTATTACCAAATTCAAAAAAACATAGAACATCTTAGATTTCAAAAAAAATGTGGCTTGCCTTGATATCACTGATAATATTATGTTGAATTGTACTACAGTGCACCTTGGGCCATAATTTGTCCGTCCTGGGAGAGGGATCCCTCACATATGGCTCTCTCTGAGGTTTCTACGTTCTTTTTCCCCTTTTTTCCCCCCTTACTCTTGTTGAGGGTTATGGGCAGAGGATGTCACACCTTGTTAAAGTCCTATGAGACAAATTGTGATTTGTGAATATGGGCTATACAAATAAGTTTGATTGATTGATTGATTGATAATTTTCAGTTATTTTTTCGGAAAACCTGAGCTCAAGAGAAAAAAGCCCATCACAAATCTGCCAGGCATTCTGTCCTTTGTGTGTGAGCCGAGCACGACGTTTTCCCCGATTACGGACATTGCGGCATAGAAAATCCATTAGATAGCCCGGCCAACGTGGCAAAGTTCAGGGTATGCAAATACATCAGTGCCTGCGGGTATGCAAGGCAGTGTTTAGAGGTGTAAGAGGAACAAGTAATAAAATAATGGTAGTTCTTGAGAAGCAGTACGTCATCTTTCTACTGCACCAGACGGACTGGTTTGTTAAGTGCTGACGTAGAGACTATTGTATTTATGAACTAGTCAGCTCGAATACAAACATCTTTTGTATATCTATTAATGTGAGTGTGCTTATGTGCGCATAGAGTGCACAACATGTTTTTATCTCAAGTAAACACAACTAATTTTTCGAATGCTCAACGGGACACACATCAGATGTTTTAATCTGGCAATTACAGCCCTTCCTCTAATAGAAGTATGTCTGTGTCTTTGTCCTCAGGTCTATGCCGTGGGAGGCTATGATGGCCAGAGCCGCCTGAGCAGTGTGGAGTGCTATGACTCCTTCTCTAACCGCTGGACAGAGGTGGCACCAATGAAAGAGGGGGTGAGCTCTCCTGCGGTGGCCAGCTGTGCCGGCAAGCTCTTTGTCATTGGAGGAGGGCCCGATGACGAAACTTGCTCAGACAAGGTGGGAAACAGATGTTTGCTGCTGCCCCAACCACACACTTGTAGCACATAGTTATAACAGACAAGGTGCTTTTTGTGTCAGATAACCTGTATTCAGTTATTATACCTTGAAGACACAAGGGATGTGAAAAAAAACATCAAAGTAGACAAACTACAGGGTTGTCTGAACAAAATCTCAACGATTTTTGTTTCTTGTTCATATAATTGATTCTGGTGTTTTTTCTTGCCCTCATACAATATGTGCATGTCTGATCTAACTCATACACTCACATGATATATATCTTTTAAATTAAAAATTATTGGATATATAACTTGTGTTCTTCCTACTTGCACTAAAAAAAAACTAAGTAAGCCAAGCTAGCAGTTCTGGAGAATTATTTATTTCCTTGATGAAATAAAGCTTCCTGAGTAGCCAAGATTAGATTGCTGAACTTGTTTTAGCTTGTTAATGGAGACTGGGGCGATATGAGCGTCAGTAGAAAAACAGGAATGGCATCTTTTCCTGTTGAACATCACTGATTGATAGCCAATGACATAGCTGTACGATAGCTGATGTGATAAAATCCATAGCCTGAAGAATGTTTTTCTGAATTCATTATATCCTGGTCATTATCTGAATGCCAATTTTTTTATTTTACTGTATCACAAGTTTAAATTCACATCAGTCACTGACAGAAAACTATTTACTCCATGAGATGACACTAATCTGCTTTGAAAAGGCAAAATCACCCATTTTTGTAATTGAAAGAAACACATAACAGTCATTAAGATTAACATTTTGGAGTTTGGCAATAAGAGGAATTTATAGATTAGATCATTTGTCATGCTAAAATCTGCCACTGTATAAATACTGTGTTTAGATAACCCCTGTGATCAGAGCATGACAAACTACTCTGGATTATCCCTATTGTGTTTTGACTTAACAGCCGTGATGCTGGTTGTAAACAGGAAGAAAGTGGCATTCGGCGACACTCAACTTTGGTACATGAATTTTTTTCTCCTCTGTAGAATAGCTGATATGTTTTTGTTTGGGCCGCTGCAGGCTAGAGACTGCACAGCCACAGGCAGAGAGACAGTTTGATAAAAGTTTGTCTTGCTGCATGGCTGACTGCCTTAAGGCAATAGAGTTCATGGTGGCTCCACTTTCTTTGAGCCTCTTATCTCTGAAGTCTCCTTACAGGGCCAACCAATAACATTGATTCCAAAGATTGTTTACTGCTGAAGAGAGATCCTCAGCACGTGTTGTTCACATCAGCTGTAGTCAGACAAAACTGTTCGAAAAGAGGCTATTTGAAAGAGAAGTGGTGAGAATATTAGGAATGACCAAAAGTGTAATAGTTAGAAAGCATGAAAGGTTCAGTGTGTAAGATTTAGGTGAAAGAGATCTATTGGCAGAAATTTAATCTAAAATAATCCTAGTGATGTTTTCACTTGTGTGTTTCATCTGAATTGTACGAATTGTTGTTTTATTTACCCTAAAATTGGCCCTTTATATTTAAATACTATATATTTACATCAGGAGAGGGTCCTCTCTACGGAGGCCGCCATGTTTTTTTTACAGAAGCCCAGACTGGACAAACTAAAAGCCTTTTGAGTTTTTATGACAACTGAAGGCTACCACGGGTTCTCTTTCATGTTTGGAAGGACAGGGTGAGGTGAGGGGTATCCAGCTGCAACATGCAACTCCTCCACTAGATGTCACTTAATTCTACACACTGAACCTTTAATAACTCATTGTACGAAAAAATAAGCATTAATAGATTATTTAAAGTTATTTTCATTTCTTTAATGCGTCATGGCATGAACAGACATAGGGTCCCATCCTCTCCCCACAGGGGTGCCCCAAGGCTCAATCCTGAGGCCCCTTCTCTTTGCTGTGTACACCCCTTTATTGGGTCCAATTATCCACTTGCATGGCTTCTCATATCACTGCTTCACAGATAACACATAATTATACCCTTCTTTCAAACTAAATAAGCCCACGGCCTTGAAGACAATCTCTGCTCGTCTCTCTAACATATCTTCTGGATGAGGGAACGTCACCCTCATCTTAACCTCTCCAAGATTGATATGAGTCTTTATTAATATTATATGTAACTGTATGTCACAGGTTCAGTGCTATGATCCAGAGGAAAATTCTTGGTTACTACGGGCTAACATCCCCATCGCCAAGCGCTGCATCACGGCAGTGTCCCTCAACAACCTGATCTATGTGTCCGGTGGTCTCACCAAGTCCATATACTGCTATGACCCCATAGAGGACTACTGGATGCATGTGGTTCAAACCTTTAACAAACAGGTAATAGATTAGATGGAAATACAGAGCACCTAATGAACAAACTGTTAGACCATGCCTGCAAGAATCCAGGGGTTTGTACACTGCCAGCCTACAACCTTTAATTTCTGTCTCTCTCCCTGCAGGAGAGCTGCGGCATGTCAGTGTGCAATGGTAAGATCTTCATCCTTGGCGGCAGAGGGGAAAGTGGTGAAGCTACAGACACCATCTTGTGTTACGACCCATCGTCAGGCATCATCACAGGAGTGGCCGCCATGCCACGGCCAATCTCTTACCATGGCTGTGTCACCATCCACCGCTACAATGACAAGTATCATAAGAAATGACCATGAATAAACACACCGACACGCTCACGTGAGAGCACAAACTGTACAACTTTAACTCTTTGAAATTCATGTTCTTCACGCTTACCCCATGTACAGCATCCTACTTTTTTTTTTACAACAGGCATATTTTATCACACCTTTCAGCTAATATTATTTTTCACAGCATCATGTAGCAGTTGTCGATGTGGTGCAGTAAATCTTTCATTGTTGTGCACCATAGTTATAATAGCCCTTCTGTGAAAATGCTTAGAGGTTGGTAATGTTAATGACCTGCCTGGAACTTGAGATAAAGTGGAATTAGGTCAACATGGCAGATTTGTCTTGCATTAGTAGTAACTGCACAAGGTTGGGGAGAAATGGTTCACGTATTACATGATTAAAGGAACCTGGTCATAATTTATGTAATTAATCTGATTGCAGAAATCCAGGAAAAACATGAGAACTTGTTGAATTCTCAAAAAAAAAAAGAAAAGATTATGACAGTATAAATAAAAATGTAACCATGGAGATTCGTTCTTAACTTTTGGAACACAGGTTAGTAGTAAGATATTGTAATAAGATTTTATAAACTTAAGTTTCACATACTACCCATAGTCCATCGTGACCTAAATGCAGTGCACAAGTCTTTTGTTTACATCTCACCCCCTATTTGCTGAAGAAGCCCTTTGCATATGGTTTAAAACTTAAGCTTATGATAGTTCAGAATGTTTTCTCACAATATTTGCAAACATTCTTTGAAAAATGAATTATGGTAAGTGCAGAGGATGTAGATCTTATGTTTCATACAGGAATCGTTTTGCCAATATAACCAAAAGAGCTAAAACTAATAACATTATGGGGGTTATTATTTTTTTTAATGAATTATTTGTGATTCTAGTGTGATACTCATTATGAGCAGGTAATCCGTTTAACAGTGAACTTCACAACAATGTGCTTTTATTACTGTGCAAAGTTACCTCACCTTGAGTTCTGGGTACCTGACGAGCTAAAGCGATCACAGATAGTGCTAATGAACAAAAACAGTGCCTTGTAGTGACAGTTAAAAAAAACAACATACAAAGCCGAGAGCGATCTGCCTGCAGAAGCAAAAATTATGACAGAAAGATGGAGTCAGGTCAAACATCTGACCTTGTGACCACTGCACTCAATGCAGATGTGTGCACTCATAACAGCACATCACAGCACTGGAAAAGATTGTTCAAAAAAGTACTGTCCTCAATTTGTATCTCTTTTCCGTGATACTAAAAATGACGTGTTGAAAATGTGGTGAACAGTCAGCCAGCTGCTCGCCAGCAGTATCACTCGTCATAAATACAAGTTGCTCTTACCCAGGCTTAAGAGAAGAGATAAAGAACGGAGGCTGTACCATCATATTGGAACACAGCCATTGTTAGCACTTCCCACTTGTTTCCTTTTGTCTCTCACATCCCTGCGCTTATCACCTAGTTTCACATCCTGTGTGTTTCCCATTGCCCTGCTCCAGCTGTGTCACCATCTCACATTGATATCTACTTTTTTAACTTTATTTTTTATCATTATTCTTATTACACTCATTCCTGACATTTTCGTTTCTTTATTTTTTAAGTTATACATTACTTTGACTTTTTTTATAATTGGATGTTTGTTGTATTATCTGTAACTTTAGTGTGTCTATCAACGTTCGTTGATTGGTGCACTGGGCTTGTGTGTGGTTTTGTAGATGTGAGAAGCCTTTGTAGATCAAACTCAAAGACTGTTTAGATTAAGCAGCGTGTTTGTTACATAGGCTGAATGTAAAGATGGACGACATGACGGCTCCCCAAAAGCGAAGCCAAAGCATCTCGATCGCCACCCAGTGAGTGGCTGCAGTATAGGTCACATACTCTGTCTCCTCCTTGTTAGTGGATGGGATATGGACCAAACTAAAAAGTCAAAGTGCACATCAAACACATAGACAGGACGGACCCAGACTCTGGCTCAGCGTTTGTATCAAATTTTAGCTTCTTGTCTGGATAGAGGGGGGAAGTGTCTTCCATCTTTATATACAGTCTATGATTTGTTCTGCATGTACGTATATATGTCTGCGTGTGACTTTTATGACTCAGTCTTGATGTGTTGGACGTTTGTCAAGGAGTTCCAGTGAACTCTGATGCTGGCACCCCTCACCTGTACACCTACAGGTAACCATAGAGACCTCCAGGTGTGTAAGTGTTGATATGTGTTACTGGTCAGCTAAGGTGCCGTGTGTAGCAGTGCTATACCTCACGGGGGGGGATTCAGAGTTCTGAATGAGAAGGCTTGTCAATGGAGTGGCTTATGGTCAGTAAAAGTCACCTTTTACAACATTTGGTGTTGATAGAGTAGAGATATTGCTGTGAACATAACTTTATTTTAAATTGTTTTGGTTTCGTTGTTTAACCTGTATTTAAATGTGTATCTTTCTTGGTTACATATTGTGTTTTTTTCTGAAACTAAGAGCCCCAATTGTGCACTTTGACAGAATCCTGTTAAATGTAGAATTATATGATGATGATGATTACCTTTTAATTTTTTTTTTTTTACTGTATCAGTAAATGTTCTTTGCCTTCATGTGACGTAAGAATCGGGGCCTGTCAGCTCCTCCTGTTGGCCGCCACCTGTCATAGCTCAACAGAATAACAAAACAACAAAGTTAGCTGCAGGCGAACAATGCCATGAGTGAGTAAGAGAGTTTAAACTTGACCTTTTATAGTGACAGGTAGGGGGTTTGCTTCCGTCTGTCAGTCACAGTGACAGAATACAGGGGGTGGGGGATTTTAGTTTAAGGCATTTTCTGAGAAGGATGAGTGCTGTGTCAGGCCATCAACTGTAGTACACACTGAAACAAAACATCCCCAGGCCCGCAGACATCCTGACATCCTGAGGGTTACACAGGAGGCCAACAAGAGGAGGCTGAGGGGTGAGGAAGTGGTAACGCAAAAGAGATGGAGTTCAAAAACAGTGAGAGAGAGAGAGAGAGAGAGAGTTTGAGTGTGTGTGCGTCTGTGATTTCACTGAGTATTTGATGCAGAACGTGACACTGTCCTGTAATGTGGATTTCATTATTCACTGTGTAGAGACTTTCATGAATTGTTTATGCTTTTTGATAAGATTTCGTTAATGTTTATTGATTTTCTGTGGTGAATTCTGGGTCTGTGTGTTGCTGAGGTATTTTCACTCCCACGTGCTAATGGCATGCCTTAAATTAAACAGAGCAGAGTGTTAAAAGTGATAGATGGATTTTAGTCAGGATGCAGATTTAAGCCAAAGTGTATTTGATTGAATCCCAATGGGGACTTTGTTGAAAAATGTGCGTTCATGCAAGTTGGTGGCTTTTACTGTTTAACTGCATAATCCTGCCCTATGTGCCTTACAATAAAAAAAACTAACGGTTGGGAATTCAATTGGATCATTTTGGTATAAACTTTTACTATCACCTTTTCCTCAGATGCTTTTTGTCTAACTGTGGGAAAGCTTTGATTTTTATATCCTGCAGTGTGTTGAAATGTAATGTTTGAGTTGTGTAAGAGAACCATAAATAAAGTTTTTCTGTCTTTACCAACATTTGTGTCCTGTGTCATTTGTAAAAATGGTTTAAGAGTTGAATAATCTAAAAAGGTATTATTATATAGAAATGATAAATATATATATTAGGTGAGCAGAATGTAGAGGCTAGAAAGTTTTTAATTACCTCCGCCAATGTGGTTATGTTTTCACCCCTGTCCACTTGGTTAGTTTGTTTGTTAGCACACTAAAACAACAGAACAGATGCCATTTTGACTCTTGAACATTGTGAGATAGGGCATTTTACAGTATTAGTAAAAAAGTTCTGACAGGAGGGACTGATATATATGAACATGTGAAATGTGGTGCAGCTTGATTGAATGTGCACAGTTATGGAAAGACATTTGAGCATTTATTAGATATCCTTGATATCGCACAAAAAGTTTCCTTGACTAGTTCGGCATTTTGCTGCACTAGTAAGACAAAAACTCTCAAGTGACACTTTTTTCTGTCACTAATGTGACTAGTGGGCATTTTAGATGTCATTACTGTTTCGACCTTACTAGTAGAACTAGTGGAAGTAAAAAATGCTCACTAGTCACACTAGTGACAGGTTTTTGACCTTACTAGTGTAACTACTGAAGCAAAAAGTACTAACTAGTTGCACAAAATGCTAATTAGAAAGCAGGGAGAAGTGTGTTTGAGGCTTCTTATTGGCTCTCCATTTCAAAAACAAAAATGACGGACACAGGATTTTGCAATGGCCCCACCCACTCCATTTAGATGTGGCACACTAATTTTGACATTTTGGCCCTTACTAGTGTGACTAGTGACACTTTTTGAGCCTAACCCCAAACCCTAGTGAAGTCGAAAACAGCCCCTGGTGTAACTAGTTGTACAAGTCATGCCAAAAATGTCCACTAGTTACACTAGTGACAACATTTTTCCTTACTAGTCAAACTTATGATTTGTGGACATTTTGAGCCTCAATAGTTACAAGTAGGCATCATAGTGCTGTGATATCACTGATATCTAATGAATGCTCAAAGGGCTTTCCATACACAGTGGTCTTCACACCAGAAGACTTTTTAATGAAAACCACAAATGTGAACCACAATATGAGGTCTCAATAAACTATATGGCTCCATATGGCTGTTGAATCTCTCATATCATCAAGGGATGAATCACTTTAATGAACCACTGTGTTGATCAAGAAAGTCACACATACTGTATTACAAGCTAGGGTGATGCAACTCCTGCTGCAATAAGCATTCATGAGGCCTTTTTGTTGTGTCTGATGTTCTGATTTGTATACTTCATATTGTGGTTTTGATCAAAACCACAAACATTCTTCTTGCACATTCTTGAGGACACAATGTGTCTGCAGCAACACTCAACAATGCAGAAAGAATTTCTAGTTCTCAGACAAGACAGCATTGTATGTAAATCACGTGAGTGCGTGCATTAATCTTGATCAGACTTTTGGCACTCGCAGTGTAGTGTCACTTCACACCCACACACATCCTGGTTAGAGACACAAGCAGGCATAAATTAATAAGAATAAAAGATATAGTTCTGAATGGACTGTATTTATAAAGCACTTTTCTGGTGTCATCAATCAACTCAAAGTGCTTTACAGCACAAGTTACACCCATTCACACACACATTCGTTATGCACGTCTATACTTTTTCTATCACACACTTGACAGCAGCCATCAGGGGCAATTTGTGGGTTCAGTGTCTTACCCAAGGACACTTCAGTGTGCAGACTGCGGCAGCCGGGGATGGAGCCACCAACCCTATGGTCTTGTTTCCCCACAGTCGTTCTGGTCTTAATAAAGATGACAGATTTATCAGAATTAGCCAGCAGAACTTCTTTAGAATAGCACTGACCTTCCTAGAAATGCTGCAGTGATGTACACTGGTGCAACAATAAAGGAACAAATGAACCTGTTTTTTCGAATGTGAACACAAACTTTACAGTAATAAATCTCTCCAGCCAGAGAATGCAGCAAAGGTCCTTGTACTGTGACTGGAGGTCAATATAAAAAGTTAAGCCATGTGCATGCCCTTATTTTATGCTATTTACACCAGAAGTGCTGCTTTATCAAAGCACATCTGAGTTCAAAAAAGAGGTGGATCTTTTTCCAGGAAGTTGTGAGTTGTATCTTTCTAGTTCATGGCATATAACCAAATTTAAAACTAGGAACAAGGTGTACAGCCAGTAAAAATCTATTGATAGGTACTGGATCAACTAAGCATAACTTAACATTTGGTTCCTGGCACCAAGTGTCTCCCTCTGACTTCAGAGGCTCTCATTCAATATCGTATTAAAGTATCTACATCTTTTTTGCACATTTATAATGGGCTTACGGTGGCCTCAAAACAGGGTTTTGTGGACTCAAACACTTTCACCCACCCCTCCGTCGGCATAGTAGATAACGAGTGAATTTTCTTTTTTCGGGTGAACTATTCCTTTAACTCTCTTAACTGTGCAATATTCATTTTGTCTGTGCAATACAACGGTTCCTGTGCAATCCATTCACTGTACATATTTTCTTCTTGTTTTTACACTGTGTAAACTAGTTTTTATTCCATTCATATTTTCCTATATTTATTTCTTTACACTAAACTATTATTATCCTTACACTTAAGTATTACATGTTACTTATTCTTACTTACTGATGCCTATTTTTGACTCTTTCTGCTGTAATATTGCAAATTTCCCCATCGTGGGACTCGTAAAGGATTATTTTATCTTATCTTATCTTATCTTACCACCGCTTTTGCAGAACAGCGGCCCCTGGTGGCTGGTGCTCTGAAGTGCACCGTTAGCTCTCCACTACTTAGCCTACCTGTGCACCTCGACACTTTAGCCATTGAGCAAACACGAGTGTGTGAGGTGAATGCGGCTCCACGCACAGGGACATGCTCTCACTGAGTTAAAACACCCGCCTCGCAGAGAAGCGTGGCTCCAGTGCACAGGGCAGCCCCGTAAGTCTGCGTCTCAAACGGATTCAAACGGGGTCTACGACCGTGTGCTAACGCTAGCTTACCGTTAGCAAAACACGGATAGCGGCTAGCAACACTAAGTGTCGCCGGCTGCACGGACGACAAGTACGGCTTCCACCGCGAGACACAGCGCGGTAGCGACACAGTTTGCACGCCCAGTTAGATTAGCTTAGCTCGGGCTTGTTGTTTCTCTAACATTAATGGGAGAGTGGTAATATACATGCTGTGTTTTATGTGGTCTGCTAACTCATATTAGCACAACTGGCTAGCTGGTCAGCGCTAACCTGACAGCTTCCAATGCTAGCCGGCTAACTCTATGCGAAGTGTACTGATAACTGGCCCACGGGAGCAGTGATTTAAAAGGCTTAGCCTGCCGTTTCACGTTTGTTTAACAGGCAGCCATGTCGGGTGTTAAAAGGAAGATAGAAGGCAACGATCCGGATTATGAGGACGTCTCCCTGGTCCAGAGCAGCAAGAGAAACAAAGCGGCTGAACACGATGGTAAGTTCCTGCTCTGATTGAGCCAGTGCACCTGATTTACATGTTGTGGCAGCCAACAACTAACAATACAAACATGTGTGTTCATACTTTTAACAGCCCGAGAAGCAGCGGTGCAGAAGATCGAGACCATCATCAGAGAGCAGTTCTCTCTGGAGATGAAGAGCAAAGAGCACGAGATAGATGTGATCAGTCAGGTACCTGGAGGACACAGTCACAGTGTCTTTTCTTCTTCTCATTTCCTACACACACTATGTCCGTGCAGTCCATCAGTACTGTGTTGATGCAGAGGATAGAGAAATGTCATTATTTATATGTTTGCTGTGCTATACAGAGTGTTTTGGCTCATTGTGTTTCATTGTTTTTGCAGCGACTCAATGAAGCCAGGAGGATGATGGACAAGTTAAGGGCATGCATAGTTGCTAATTACTATGCCAACGCTGGGATAACAAAGCTCCCAGAGGTAAATCTCCATATCCAGGGGTTCAATATTGTTTTTGATGATTAAAAAAACCTGCCTAGTCTTACAAGCATTTAGTGTTAACAGGTGCTTGTAGATGATGGTTATAATAATGGATATGACATGCCACCGTAAGCCCATTATAAAACAGAAACAATAGTTAGATACGACATCATAGTTTGGTGATTGATTCAGTGGAAGTCTTTGCAGGTGTCATGAATGTGGGAGAACAGCGATTTCTTTGAGGATGCATTCTTTTAAGCTTGCACAGTTATGGCCACAGCAACTCTAGTACTAATCTGCTTTACCCAGTACATGCCTGTGTCCTCTGTGTCCCAGCATGCCTCTAAGAGTGACACTGCAGTGCTGAACCATCCGGCCATCCGCCGCTTCCTGGAGTCCCCATCCCGGTCCTCTTCCCCTCTCAACCAGGGCTCCGAGACGCCTTCTCTGGCCCACTCAGAGTCCGAGTCCCTCTCACAGCAAGGAGAGGGATCTGAGAGGGATGTGGAGGGAGCGTGGAAAGAGGAAAGCAGCAGGCAGGAGCGCAGACCCGGGCGTAATACAGGCAAAGTAAGTTCAGTTGCTTCCTACTGGTTTTAATAGACAACATCACATCTTCCCAATCCTGGCCTCTCTCCATTGGCTCCCTGTTTTAGAATTGACATCAGAATTATACTAATCCATTTTAAAGCTTGCATTTGTCTGGCCCAAAGCTACTTATCGCAAATGTTGACCTCATATGAACCATGTTGCAGCCATAGATCCTCCTGTGGGGCTCTTTTCGTCATTCCAAAGTCAAGGCTCAAGTCTATAGGCGTGCTTTTGCCATCAGGGCCCCTCAGCTTTGGAACGACCTGCCTGAGGAGATGATGCTTGCAGATTCACTGACTTCTTTTAAATCACTTCTTAAAATCCTTTTTTATAGACCTGCCTTCATGTGATGTCGTCTTTATGTCTTTTTAATGTTTTATTGCTTTTATGTAATCTCGCCTTATTCTTTTATTGTTCCAATTCTTTTTATTTGTATTTACTGATTCACAGGATGCTGCCTTCTTATTGCTATATTTTTATTATTATTATTATAGATTACATTGTTGTTGTTAGTTGGTGACTGTCGAGGGTGTCAGCATTCATCTTGCATCTTTTTACCTCTCATCATGTCTGCTGTGTTCTCCATTATTTACCGCAGGACACTTTTGGTGTGCCATCATCTGTTGGAGCAGATCAGAGGGTGATCTACCACACGACCGGAGACGAGGCCTCTAGACTGTATGCAAAGAAGACCATTGTAGTGGGGAATGTATCCAAGTACGTAACCAAAACGCAGAATAGATTTTACTCACTCTGTCATCTCTCTGACTCAGTAGGTTGTAGCACAGGTCTTTTATATTAAGAGGTCCGGAGCCATACAACTGAAAGTTTTTGGATAAATTTGGCTTCGGACAAATATGATCACTATAAGCAGTTTCCACTGTACTAGAATTTTGTTGGGAGCTGGAGGTGGCACGAAAAATTTGACGGAGGCGACAGCCTAGCAATTCTCTATGCAGGGAAAAGGGATACTATTATTTCTTAAAGTAGAGAGATGCCAGGTGGCTTGTCTTAACATTTTGTGAGGGAATATAAAGATGAGGGTTTAAGTAAAAATTATGAATTAGTTATTTACTTATTGAAGAAGTTTTAACTTTTGTAGACTGTTTCTTTAGAGGAGTTGTTGTTAATCTGAGATGCAACTTCCAGGGTCTGTGTCCTTGCAGTCAAATTAGATGACGCTTTAGATGAACCGTACCATAGATTAGTGGTTTCATGATTCTACGTTTAAGCAGGTATATCTTTCCCTCAATAGATTTTTACTTGTTAATTGCACTATCTTTTTAAACTCAGTCTGTAAGTTGAATTTGTCTAGCGTGTGCCCGTGGAAAGAAGAGCTGAACCAACATCATCATTTTATTACAAGCCCAGGCTTGATGAAGGTGGAAAATGCCGTTTTACCCAGTTAATTTCTCCCTGGGAATAGATTTATCCACGTAACTGAGCATTCAGTTTAGTGTAATATAAAGCACGTTTAATAGTATTTTTGCCTTTGACCTTTGCAACCTGTCTTCCCTTATTACTCTGCTCGCCAATCTTTACTATGTTTACTAGGACCTTTTTGTTCCTTTATAATCTTGCTTCCCCTCCTGCCAATCTTCTGTCTTTTTGTTATTTGAATTGTGTTAATCTCCTGGTTTTTAACCATCTTAAACAAACAAATGCCATTGCATTATCCCTCGTGTTTAATAAGTCTAGTTCTTTACCCCCTCTGGCTGTTCTGTCTATTACCCCCAGGTACATTCCTCCTGACAAACGCGAGGAGAATGACCAGTCGACTCATAAGTGGATGGTGTACGTCAGAGGCTCCAGGAGGGAACCCAGCATAGACCACTTTGTAAAGAAAGTCTGGTTCTTCTTGCACCCCAGCTACAAACCTAATGACCTCGTGGAAGTCAGGTTTGTGCCTGCCTCTCTGTTTTTCCTGTATGTCTGACACAGACAAAGAGTGTTTAATTGCTCCTCAGCCCTGCACGCATTTTCTCGTGTTGGCAGCACTCCTTACTTGTGGTAAATATTAGCGCTTGGGTGCTGTTTCATGCGGTGACCTCAGGCAACCACAGAAGTTACAGGCCAACTTGTTCCAGTACGATCAGTCTTGACATTTTTTCTAACCTTATGTTATAATTGTATGTCAGTAGTTTGCCCCACCTCTTTCCACACACCCTTGCCAAAATGAAGGAAGTGAAAAAAATAGTTGTGGATAATATCTGAATGCGTAAGAGACTCTCTTAATCATCAGATGATGTTTATATCAACGTTGAAGATAGAAAACAGACTCACTATTAAACTGACTATTGTGAAAATCTTTTAGTAAACAGTGCCCCCTTGTGGATATTTGATGATTCAGATCATACAGCCCTGTCTCATCTCAATCAATTATAGCTGAATATTAAGTGCCGGTGGGTAGTGCTTATGCAGATTGGGCGCACACACCATTAGGTGGAGTCTGTGGACAAACCAGATTATACACACAGTGTAGTCTTTTGCAAAAACATGAGTCTTCAAGGCCTCACCTTTGCTCAGAGCACTGAGGTGTGAAGATCAGTATCGCTGTTAATTGGGAACTGAACTTTTGAAGTTCTGTGTTTTAATATGTGTAGTTTCTATCCTCCAAGGATTAAAGTTTTCCCACTGCTTCTGAATAAATTCTCTTTCATCAGTCAGCTGCAGCCTCCTGGCTGTTTCAGCTGACAGTGCGTTCATGTTGCTGTAGCAGCAGATCATAAGCTCCCCCCCGATTGACTCAAGTTTTTATTCCCAGTGAACCCCACATAGGCCCAGTGCTCTGTGACGACTTTACGCAGCCTGAATGTGAATGTAGATGAAATGATGAATGAAAGCAAGTAAAACAATCCACAGGCCTCATTCATAGAGTAAACTTGATTAGAAAAATAATATGCATCTCTGTAAACATGCCCTTCTAAATACATGCAGTCGGATAGGTTTCTGCTCCGTGGGGATGAAAGCTTCAAAGGGGGAGAAGATGAGAGACTTTCAAGTCATTGATTTTTAGGAGTGAGTTGGATTCGAGGTTGGGATCTTAGTTTTTTTTTTTGCACTGATTGTAATTCATTCTCTATAGATTCTGTTCATCTAGATTTGACCTTACATTGAAGTTTTGAATGTGTCTTTTCTCAGTGAGCCTCCCTTTCATTTAACACGTCGCGGTTGGGGTGAGTTTCCTGTGCGGATCCAGATCCACTTCAACGACCCTCGCAACAAACGCATCGACATCATCCATCAGCTAAAGGTCAGACCGCATCATATGCAGATTAACTCAGCCTCGTATAGTCATGCTAATGTTTTATGAAATCCTTTATAACATGAGGCTGAATATAAAGCAACAAAGGGTATATTTGAAAGCAAAATATGAGTTCTAGTTTAGAAACTTGTAGACTATTAAATCTCATGGGATACTATGGTAGTTGTCAGATTTTTATTATGATGCAGTATTAAAAAATTCCTGTGACTTCATGACTCATCTGTCATAGTGATTAAATCTAGCATATCCAGTTCATGGGTTTAAGTTTTTTATTTCACCCTTTTTTCTTGGCCTACAGCTGGACAGAACATATACTGGGCTGCAGACACTGGGGGCAGAAACTGTAAGTTAATAAAAGTTCATTCTGTTTCCTGCGATGACTTGTCCTCACATCTCTTTCTCTGACGATGAGCTATATTTGTTCCAGGTGGTGGATGTGGAGCTCCTCAGGAACTCCCTTGGGCAGGACTACATCCCTCAGCCTGCTTCATCCAAGGTGATACACAGAGCGGCCAGCCCCACGTCCACCTCCTCCCTGCCCCAAAGTTACGGACGCTCCAGTTCGCCCGTGTCACATGATCCCATCATAGACAAAGGTACATCAGTAGAAACATTCAGCCTTTTTTTACATGATCATGAACAAGTAAATTCACATTTTAGCAATTAAATGTACTCTTTGCAATTTTTGATTATTAATAACTGTTTGTTTGTATCTTTCACGTGCATGATGATCCAAAGGCACACACACAAACATACAGGCAGCATAATACAGTCCTGCAGTGCTCTGACTCTATACCTGCCAAAAAATCATTGCACCAACAATGATTGCTGGTAGTAAACATGGATGTAAACATTGCAGGATTTAAAATGTTTTAAATTTGGCTGTGAAAATGTTCTATGAGGAAAGATTTCATTCAGAATATTAAATTATTAATTATTTTATTATATATTAATTGGAAAATCAGCAGGGTTCTCACTTGTTTTCATTTGTTTATTATTTCCTTATGTTTGTGTTGCATGTTAACCTATTTACTCCTGTTTTTACTGAGGCTTCTCATTTATACTTGTCAGTTTATGGGGACTCTCTGAAGGTAGGTAAATGGAAATGATATGTTAATAATTTAAAAACAAAGAATAATTTATGGAAAAGGTGGTTTGTATTAAAGTTGAATTAGTATGAGTTGTAATGCAGTGACAAGAGTTCGCTTATCACAGACGGTGTCGGTTTGATCCCGTCTGCTGTGGCTCATTTACTTTACCTGAACCAGATTTGAGCAGGAATCAGAGGTTTCACTTAATTCAAGAATTAGAATTCAAAAGATACTACATCTTACATCTGTAACTTTGTGACAAAATTCCCATCTCGACTTTAAATGAGGTTTACAGAGAGTAAAACTAAAATATACTTTCCCATTTCTTCCAAGGTTTCATTAAAACAGAGATGGGGAGACATGCTCACAGCTCAGCACTTGCAGCCGGTGAGCGCACCCCGACCCGACCAAAAGCCAGTGACAGGATCACCCTTGGTTCCCATAGCAACTCCGCCTTCCAGCCTATCACGGCAAGCTGTAAGATTGTCCCACAAGGACAGCCGCCCAGTCCTGCGGAGTCTCCTGGGAAATCGTTCCAACCAATCACCATGAGCTGCAAAATAGTTTCAGGTAACTGTCTCCATCCAGGTGCCATTTCACAGTGGCTCCACATGATGTCCCATCACTTTGCATATCTCCTTTGCCACAAATAAGAAGTTGGATTTTGTCACTTTAAATATAGAAAAAAGAAGAAATACTTGCTTGATGTTAAACTTTGTTAGTTTTAATATTGACACCAACATTCCATTTCTTGTATTTTAGATCCCTAGTATTGATGGTCATTCTTTACTTTGTCAAATTGTTTACAATGTGCAGTACATAAAAAGAACAGGACTTCTCACAAGCACCTCCAGGGTCACATTAACTGTTGTTGGCAAAAATTATGGAAATAGTTTCTCCCCCCTGTGACAAACTAAGAATTTAAATAATTTTTCTCCATAATGAGCTTCTCCAGATTAGCAAAATGGATGGTCACATTTTCAAATAAATGCCATGTAATCTGGTAAACAGAGTATAACAAATACATTCAATATATGCACATACACATATGTTTAACATAACCATTTTCATATCAGATTTCAGTGCAGGTGTACAAAGTTTAGGAACCCCTAATAAACCCATGTTAGATTTGATTTAGCATTAGTGTTGAGTCCGGGACTAAATATTGTGCATCACTCTTTTGGGCTTCTATCAAAACATATGATATTTGTGTCATGTTAAAGCTAAAATCATCAATATTCACTCAACTCTCATACATTGCTTTATTTTGCCTTAATCTCAACAAACGGCCGAATCACTTTTGTACTTTTTTCCTGTGTACATTTGTTGTTAACACCCTTGAAGAGAATTATTGATCTAATAGCACGTGTACTTCCTCCTCCGCAGGATCTCCCATCTCCACCCCAAGCCACTCCCCACTGCCTCGCACACCCACCACCTCCACCCCTGTCCACAGCAAGCAGAACTCTTCGTCGGTTCTCAACAACCCTTATATCATTGTTGACAAGCCAGGCCAGGTGATCGGCATGGCTTCCTCATCCTCCGCCTCCACAGGTACACATCTCCTACTCTGTGTCAAAGTGCAGCTTGAAATCTGAAGTGGACCTGTAGCAAAATCAAAAATCAGTGTCTGAGTCACCCACATTGAAAAGAAAAAGCCGGCTGTGAAGAATGTGAGTTATAGCTGAACAGATGATGTACAATACCCTACATACTCCTTCCTCACTCTTTTTCCTCTATTTTTGTAGTTTTTTTGTTTTTGTTTCTTGTCCTCCCTTACCCTTTATCTATGTCTTTGTGCTCCCTCCCTTCTGTCTTTTTCTCTGTCTCTCTCTGTCTCTCTCTTCCTCACCGTCTCTCTTTTGTCCCCATTTTGCACGCATAAAAAATGACGGCTGATGAGCCAGCTGGGTGGTTGCTGGATGCAAGGTTACCATGGTGACTGAGCTGGTGACTGAGTTTCATGGCCAGATTAGGTGGATGAAACCACACTCGCATCAAGTTTTGTGCTGTTTAATTATCTGCAAAGATGATAGTTCACTGTCCGGTCAAGCAAATGTCATGTGTGTGTGTGTGTCACCACATCATGGAGCGGAGTCATCTCACATCACCAAGGCTGCTGCATTTACTTCCTCAATTCGTCAATATTCCTCTTAGGACCTCTTTTCCTTACGCCCACTCAGCCACTCCCACACGTCCTCCACAAATGCACAGCTCAACCAGATCTGGCAGCAGGGCAGGAGTGCGAATAAGTACTCCTTTTTATCAAGCTGGATGAGGTTGATGTGGGTGTTGAGGCTGATTCACCAATCCTGGGATAAAACAAATTGAAATGGTGTCTGTAAGGAGCGGAACTATAGCAGTGCTCACCTTCAATACCCACAGAAACCGTCACCTCGCTCCACAGTGGCCTTGATCCTTTTTGAAAGAATGGCAGGATCTGAAGTGAGTAATCATCAGTTCAACTCTATGTGTTTGTGTGTATATTACTTCACAGGAAGCCCCTCGGCTAAACAATCTGCTGCTCAAGGCACTCGCTCTCCGGCCCCTAAAGTTCACACAGGCACCTTCCTCTCCTCAGGGGTGAAGGTGAGTTGATAATCTTAGTGGTTTAACATGAATCCTTCTGAGCTAAAACTTTGTAACTGATATGTCCCCTTCCCACTTTGAGTATAGTCTATCCCTGTAGTATCTGTGTCTTTAACAAAGCAGCGTGGTATAAATAGTAGGCCAGGGTGCTATCTTAAGCATATGTGAGTGCCTTGGCAAGCTGTTTAAATGGGACATTACTCTGAAGATGGGAGGATGTGCAGGAAGCTTTGCAGGGACAATTGCACAGTTCTTTTTCAGTCAGTGTCAATACCCTGCTGTAAAATCCTCCCACTCCCACACATCATCACATCATCCCATCGCCATCTTCAAAGATCAACATATGATTACTTTGAAAACTTCTTTTATGTCATAGTGACACTCTGATCCACTCAGACTCAACAGTCTGTAAGCTGCTGGTTTCTTCTGTAGTTCTAAGGACCAGGGCAGATGGGGACAGATGGGGAACATAAAACATCTCCTTGATGAATAAATTATGTTGCTGATTTTCAAAAAATCTCTTCCCGCTGCTTACTGTCTGTATCCTGTTGGAAATAAATAAGGGGATGTTAATTTGCAGTAATTTTTTTTTTTTATCATATTAATAATGAATTTCTCTTTTTTTCTTTTATAAAAAACTGATTGACACCAAATAATTATCTACAACCTTTTGAGGTTACAAAACACAGGAGCCTTCATGTTGCAATCCTCTCCATGTGCACTCACTTCTTGTGCAGGTTATTATCAAGCAAGAGCCAGGGGAAGTTTCAACACAGCAGCAGCAAATGGTTTCCACAGTAACCAGCCAGCAGCAACCTGCTGCTACAGCAGCACACCAGTTTGTCGCAGTGAAGGGAGGTCACATGATCTCAATGTCGGCCCAGAAACAGACAGGAGGGGCCACAGGGGCCACATCTAGCAAGGTCAGTGTCATGCCAAAAAGCATTCCAATGTTTGTATGTTAACAGTGATATACATGTGTTATCAATAGTCACCATCATTCACCAGGTAACTTTGGCACTCTCCTTATTTCTAGATGTTAGGTATTCCTGTTACCTCAACACTTCAGTCCGCAGTCAAACAGGTGGCTATCAGCAGTGGACAGATTCTGGTCGCCAAGGGCAACCCCTCTGTCTCCAAGGTGATGGGTGGGAAGCAGGTTTTGGCTCAGGGAGTCGCTAAAGCCATTGTAAGTGGAGCCAGTGGCATCCCTGGTCAGCAGGCTGCTGCCAAGGCGGCTGGAGGTTCAGGTGGCAAGAGCGGAGGTCAGAGTTCACACACAGACAACATGTATGATGTACAGGTCATGCTACAGCTGCACAATTGATTTTGAATGATCTGCACGATATGAAACACACTTTATGTTTTTTCGATATTTTATTTTAATGTTTTGGCAATATAACAAAGAACAAACAAATGCATACAAAATACAAAAAGTACCCAGAAAACGTCCTGGGGTCCCAAAACTAGTCCTGGGTGGAAAACATCCAGAACATCAGTCGGTGTGTAAGATAAGAGTTTGCACAGCACATAGATGGATAAAACATATTTATTCTGTTATTATAGCCTTTTGATGAGGAAATGTCTTGACTTTTCTTTCTGTCTTTATACGTCCACAGTAATGGCTACTCTTCAGCTGCCAGCTAACAACTTGGCCAATCTGGCCAATTTGCCTCCAGGCACCAAACTCTACTTGACCACCAACAGTAAGAACCCGTCAGGAAAGGGAAAGCTGCTCCTCATTCCGCAGGGAGCTATCCTCCGAGCCTCCAGTGCCGGTGAGTTATGCATCCAGTATAAATCCTTTTAGATGCAGACGTTTGGAAAGAACTTTGGTGTCAGACATTAGTCATTCAGCCACATCCCTTCTTCATTCTGTTTTTAGTTCACAAACTTGACGAGCTCTAAGAAATGTAGGGTTTTAAGACTGGTGACAGAGTTTCTCTCACTGCAGATATGTCCCTCTTTATAACATAATGCTCCACACTGTATTTGTGCCAGCAAAACGCATAACATGAACGAGCAGAGCATTTGTTCAGGGTTTAGGTTTGGTCGTGTCGGACACTTGAAGAAACTGATATACTTCATCAGACATGCAATAGAGAGATGGGTTAAATCCTACTAGTGAAGCAACATGGAGGTTAAAATCAACCCTTTAACAGAAGAAGATACTCAAGATACAACCCAGATATAAAGTTCTTAAAATTATACATTCTCCACTTTAAAAACGTAATTTCGAAAAAAGAAAATCATTGACTTTAATTTGGGCCTTTTATGGCTATTTGATTTCAGAGTGAGAATGGGGGTTCTTGTTCAGCTTCTAATTTCTCGCTTTATATCATTTCTAAGCAGGAATCTAATATCCTACAAAACCCGAGGAAATGAACTAGATTGGATTCAGTTGATTAATGAGCTTGATGGTGTCGGTGACTCAGTATCCAGGGCTTCTAAAACAAAAGTCTTGGACCCCTGACATTTTCCTCCGGCTCCATAGGTCACACACATCTGTATTGAAGCTCTTGTTGCTCTCGGCTCATCTTAAAGTTTTTGAAAAGTAAAAAACCCACTAGTGAAGTGACCCTACAGTTTGAAGCACACTGGTGACAGTTACAGATTTTGGCTGCCGCACTACCTTCTGGACAGTGAGTCAGTTGTAGTCATCTGTTTCATTCTGCAGAGTATTTAATGTGTAATGCTGCGAGCTAGAATCACTCAGTGAGATTAAAGAGATTTAGCAGCATCTGAAATATAGATCTAAACCAACATTACTCTGCCTCGCCCTGCTTTGGAATCATTTATCATGAATATGCTTTTACCTATTTGATTTTACGCACATTAATAAATAGAAGATGATCTGTGTTTTTGGATAAACAAGGACAGATTTGTTTATGAGATTAGAGACTGACGTGTTTCTGACTGTCTGTAATTTAGGTCAGCAGTCGCAGAGCAGCTCGTCTGCAGGCGCTGGGGGCTCTCAGACCTCCTCCTCTTCCTCTTCGAGCAGTCTGCCTTCCAACCTCTCCTACACGTCCTACATCCTCAAACAGACCCCACAGGTGGGTGGAAATGCATTAATGCTATAATAGAAAACTTGCTCTGGTATAAAAGTTTTCTCTTTGATGCCTTATTTATTTTTGCTTTACAGAACATTGTTATTTAATTGCCAACATAAAGATGCTTTACACATCATGCATTTAATACGCATCAACACAGTCATGAAAAGGTGTATTTACAGTTTGCTCCTCGTGTTTCTTTTCCTTCGCTAATCTCAGTATTCTTGTATTGTAGTCGGGAGGTTGATCCTGGTGGGTTTTTAATTAGAAACATTCATTACAGCATCATTGATCCTGTAGTCAGGTTTAGAACCGACTGTGCATATGTGCCAACAGCATAAAATCCCCTTGTCTGCAGAGATTTCACAAGTTTAAATTATGTTTCTGGGCTGTGTTTCATGTTAATTATCTATATTCAAGGTTAATTTCAGTGTTGTCTATCACTCGTTTATTTTGTACATCTACCTAAACAGCTAAACTGTGTATACAAAACACACACACACACACTAATGAATTGATTTTAAGGAAGGCTAATGCATTTTATATAAGCTAACACATATAAAGGATGAAACAGCTGAAGCAGTAGAAGCATTTTAATGCTTAGAATAGCAATATACCTAATCTACCATTTAGTGTGACATGAGGTGCATTATAATCCTACCTTTTTAAGATTTTTTGTTTGAAAGGGGCAGTTTCTGCTTTTGTATATGTGTTTGTTCAATGTGGAATGGTTTATCTAGCTGAATTTATACCATGACAATTCCACTGACTGCATTGAATCTAAGTAATACGTTATTGGATTGCTACCTCATGCTAATCACTGTTTATCCATTTTTCCTAGGGTACATTTCTGGTCGGTCAACCGGCACAGGGTTCAGGGAAGCAGGGGGTTTCCAGCTCGGCGGGTCACGCAGCATCATCTCCAGCGACTGTTACCCAGCAGGCCATCCGGGTAACAGCTGGACAGAAGGCAGCCATTCTGGCTCAGGTCAGTATTAAGAGCTACAAGCAGTATCTGATGCTAACTGACAACTTCGTGGGGTACAATCACTAAGGATCCAGCTTCAAGTTTTTTGCACTTGAATGCCAGCTTTGGTGTTTGCCAGCACTTTAGTCCCAACTGAGCTGCCCTGGCTCTCCTGTTTTCTCTTCACACTGAAATATCTTTTAAACCTCATTCTTGCTTACTGCTGCACATTGTCTTTTTTAAACTAATGCAGTATGTGACCAAAATATGCTTATAACATGACACAACACTTATTCTTGTTATTTGATTGTATCAGTGTTGATGAACCAAACAGATGGTTGGAAGCTTTTCCACTTTTTTGTTGTTTTTGGCACTTAAATTTAGATATTAACTGGTTTATTTTTAAACTAACTGAAGAGCTATTGCAAACTGCAGTTTCCTGTCATACAAAGTGAATGTGTGGGTCGTTGAAACTGTGAAGGGCTTGTCCAGTAGCAGCTGGTGTTGGCTTTACTCACCCAAGTGCTGCTTGGCTGGAGGTCAAGTCCCCTCATGTAGTTTTATTCTGTCTCACTTTATATAACAGCACAGTAGCCGTTGTCATTTTTAACCATCTTGCTCTGCAGGCTGTTTGCAGAGTTCCTATAGCCACAGTCTGTTTAATACAATTAGTCTTGTAATTGTGTTATAATGTAGATTATTGTTACGGTTTCATAAGTAGAAAGAAAATTCACATCCTATTCACAATGATCTGAATTTTCTGCCCTTTCTTTTGCTTCCCTTGACAGTTTTACCATGTTCATTGTCACAATGAGTTTTGTAAAAGTTTGTCTATGACCGACAGGTGGTTGGCAGCTCCCAGGGCGCACAGGTGAAGTTGTCAGATGGCTCCGTTAAGACGGTAACAGCAGCGGCAGCGGGTCATTTGTCCAAGCCGGGGACGACCACATTGAGGATGACAGGCGGAGTCATCACTGCTGCTAGCTCCACCCCCAGCTCTGTCAGCGCTGCAGCAGCGGGCAGCCAACAACAGGCGAGTTTCACAGTCCTCATATTTTTTTGTTTTATTCTGCCTGACAGCTGTTCTCTTTTAAATGTAATGTAAAAAAAACAAACAGCAGTTACATAAAAATTGACGTGACGCCTACAAACTACATTCATTAACTAGTCGATGTGGGTTAATATATAATATTTACATATATTTATTGTTATTTATATTTAAGCTATATTTCCCAATTGCCAAAACAATTGGTTTAAATGTTTTTGTAACTTGAGTATTCATTTCATGGAGAATTTTAGTACATACCTTCGTGTTGTGGCTTTATGTGTAACAAGCAGGTGGTTTCTTTTGTATGAGGAAATATACCACTTGAGTTAAATTTTTGTGTTAAAGCTGTAGTGATGCGGCATTTGCCACTGCAGTATGAATACATGTAAAACAGGAGTGACTGGATCACTGTGGCTGCAGTGGCAATGTCATCAGTGTATTTGTCAGAGAGAGCAGAGTGTGAAGAGCCCTAAGCTGTTCATCAGCACCGGTCTGGGTGATTACAGCTTCAGTCAGTGGCCTCATTAACTTGAGAAATGGAAACTTCCTTCAGGCTCAAACACGTGAAAACAAACATGTTTCCAGTATGTAGCAAACTGAGAAAACTAATCAATGCTCTATCAGTGTTGACAGTAGGGCTGGACGATATGGCAAAAAATAATGTCAAGATACAAATGCTTCTATCATCTCTGTGAGAGAACACTGACTCTTTTGTCTTTGTGAATTCCATAAAACTAGTGACCTGATCGAAACAGCTCACTGTCCCAGTTGCACAACACTGGAAAACAAATGTGGACACAGCAGAGAAAAGACAGTAAACACCAACTGAAAAGTTCAAACACAGACTATTTATTTTTCCAGCACTCTTTTCCTTTATATTCACTGAAGTCCAGCTTTAAACGGATCTTCACAATGGCTATTATTATTTACACAAGCACTATTGTGCAACTACAAAGAAGGTAATATGTTTAGCCTATAAAAAATTTTTTTTAAGTATTTTAAATGTACAAATGAAAGTTGATACTCAAACAAATAGGAACATTTTTGAATGAAAGATTGTTATTTGACCCTTGCCATGTATAAACATGGAACACACAATAATGACCCAGTTTGTCTTTTCAGACACCGAGTGACTGTTTCTGTTTACTTCCTGGTTAACAGCTATGTTTTCCTGTAATCTCCACGCAGGCTGCCGAAGGTGGGAAGTCTGCGCCTCAGCACCACTCGCTCCTGGTGGCAGCCAACCAAGCAGCAGTAATCAGTGCAGCTAAGAGCGCCAGTGCTGCTGCTGCTGCTGCTGCTGCTGCCGCTGCCGCTGGTGGGGGCAGCCTGTCAAAGACAGCCGTGGCCACTTTGGTCAAGGGTGCTGGCAACTCTGCCACAATGACAAAGAGTGCAGCTGGTTCAACTGGAGCTGTGGTAACAGTTGCGAAAGGCACTGCTACGATGCCGGTCATCAGCATGTCCAAGGGTGCAGGAGTGGGGACTGTGGTTGGCGTGCCAAAGAGCAGCAGCACGTCATTGGTCACAGCAGCCTCATTAGTCAGCGGGATGGCAGCCGGAGGAGGGAAGACTGGTGCAACTCTCTCAGGTAGATACAGAGAAACCTCACACTGCATCAGTCACCTGGTTCAAATGTACAAGATAGATAATATTAACTAATGAATTGCTCTGCATTTTGAATTATTTTGTCCAGGTATGCTGAAGATCCACTCTGGAGGTTCCAGCTCTCAGCAGACGGTTTTAACCATCCCCGCCAACCAGCTCAAACAGCTGGGGGTTGGCACTGGGTCTGGAGGGATGCAGACCATTCTCATGCCTGTTGGAAAAGGTAGGTATCTGCAATTACCATGAAAAAGACAACAAGTGAGGATTGCAGATACAAATACTGGGTTCTCAACATCAAAATGACCACATCTAATTGTAGCTTAAAGGAAATATCAGTGGTGTTTTACTAAAACATGAAGCTTCATTGGTATTGATTGTTTTGTCGGTTTGCCACATCTTTTACAGCAAGTGTTGAGAGAAAGCATGCTGCTCTTCTAAATTACTTTAGAATTGAAAGGATGCATTTGCAAACAGTAACTTTATTCAGTTCATCTTTCTGAAGATGAGTTTTTCGATTCATATGGCGACATCCAGTTTGAGAGAGCTTCTGTACGACCCATCTTCTTCCCTTCTCATTTTTCACTTAACCTTTAAGCCTGTTTGTCTAATGGCCCATCGATCCATCCTGAGTGTGCGTTTTCTTCTCTGTGTAGTTGTGCCTAAAGGCACAGTCTCCACTACTCCCTCCTCCGCTTCTTCCTCCTCCTCTTCCACCAACCCTGGAGCAGCTGGAGCTGGAGCCTCCCCAAGTCCTGCCATCCAGGCCTCCCCCTCCCTTGCTCTGCCCCTGGCACAAGGTGACAGGGGTCCATCCCCTCCCCTCCTTTATTCCCAACCAATTTTTCTTTGTTTGGATGGGTATCATTGGAAAAGCTTTCGTACCAGTGGTAGCACAGACTCTGTTACTGATACCAAATTTTACGAGTTTATTTTATTGAGTACAACATTATAGAATTTACCAACATATGTTCAGACAGTCTTTCCCATTAACTATCTAGACTGTGGCTGTGCACCATATTCTAATGTTTCCCGCCACAATTTAATAATGAACACAAAATATTTTTACTCTTCTCATAATAATGTAAGTTAGTGTTTTGCTCCGTAGATTCCTTATAAAACTATCTACCTGCACTAGCACCACGGAATGAGTCAGCTCTGTGGGAAACACTGGTTAAGATTAAATTCAATGTGTTCAATATAAATAAACAGCAGAACTTTAGAACACATTTCTGCACAAAAATATTGACATTTCTCATTATGTGATGACAGAGAACAAGTAAGTAAACAAGAATCTGCTGCAGTGTTTGTCACCAATGTTCAGTAAGTATTCAGTGCTTGGTGCTTTAGACTCTTTTGGTCTTTGATGGAGGTTTTAAGGTTTATTTCCCATCTACGCACATTCTTCTCATCACTGTCTTTTCTCTTTTCATGTCAGTCTCAGTGTTTGAGTTTAATGAAATTAACTTGTATCTCCCTCTCTCTCTGCTGCTGCTACAGTGAAGACAGAGCCAGGTGCCAGCACAGCTGTCACAGTGGGTCCATCTCCTCCGGTGACTGCCCCTGTCCCCACATCTGTTCATGTTGCCTCGGCAGCCACCACCGTCAAGCAGGAACAAGGGGCGGACAACTCTTCGCACGACCTCATCAAGTAAGCACGAGAAAGGGTCACGATGCCACAATCGCAAACAGTCTATGATTAATTCCTAGATGGACGGATCATTTACAGTTTCTTTAGAGAAAAGGTACAAAGCCAGAAACACATTTTTCTCACTGACAAAGCCATCACTGAATTTGTTTTACTACTTCAGTGTTATCATCCATTTTTCACTTTTTAAACTGATTTCTCTGTGAAAATTAGTGGGACCTGATTTATTAGAGCCATATTTCTACTGGAGTATTAATGAAGGGTTTTAGGAACACTTTGCCATTTCTCTGGATATTTTCTCACACTACATCTGACCCCTGTGATTTCCTCCTCAGCACTGAGCACATAGAGACCATGATGCAGCTGCTGACAGCTGTGGTGAAGAGGTTCCCTCTGATTGTGGCAGAAAAGAGTAAGTGAGCTTGCCTTCCATCTGTTGTAATCAACTCCAGATATAAAAACAGACTGAGAGCTAATATACTTGTTTTGTTTGTTTGTTTAGCTGAAGACTCCCATCCGTTCTGCGCCTCTTCAACAGAACAGTATTATTCCTGGAATATCGGGAAGCGCAGAGCATCAGAGGTAACTTTCTTCTCTCTGCTATTCTATTCTATTCTATTGAAATGAGGGTTACAATTCAAACTCAGTGCTGCACAGCCTCAGTATGTGAAAGTCCTCTCAGTGGAAATGTGCATTCATTGTGAAAACAATCTTGCTGAGAAAAAGAGAAATAGTCAAAATACTTATGTACACATGTTTAAACACATGTTGTACACATGTTACTGATCATTACATTACTGAACATTACTGATCATTACACATCTTTGCTGTGGTTTGAAAAGACAAAGCATTATCTTGAACATGTTCAGTATGACAAGTTATTATCTCAGAGTGACGGCACCCACTTACGATTTCCTCCGCTCCAGATTCCAGGATGAGAGTGCCTATAATGTCAGTAATAATTTGCAGTGTTTGCACTTTTGTTGTCTGTGTAATCTGTCTCGGTGCTCAGTCCTGACTCTGCGAGATTTCTGTTTGCCTTGCGTCTTCCTGTCTTATCAGGTCAGATGTGTGTCCCGGGCTTTTTATCTCCTCTCATCTCTTCCTAATGGGTTCATCTGGAGCTCATAAACACCAGCCCGTGTATAAGCTGTCTGTTCTCTTTCCTCACAACTATAAATGGTTCTCAGACGAACCCAGAAATATCATGGATATTTATATCTACCGGTCGCTAATTTACATGAGGGGAGAGGGGACTCAAAGCTCATCATTATACAGTGCGAGCACAGGGGAAGAAAGGCTGCAAGGCACTGTATGCACACCAAGTCTCGCCAGCCACAACATATTTATCTGTGTCACTTTGCAGATTGTGCAGGGCTTTTAGACCGTTTGCATAATATCGTCTGGCATGTTTTGTTGTAGCTTCAGCGAGCAGTGGCAGTGAAGCGGGTTGTCCAGGACGTGTTGGACCGCTCGCCGCGCCTGCAGGCCCTTACTCCGCCGAAGACAAGAGAGGTGGTGCAGTGGTGCAGGCAGAGGGGTTACACGCCGCCTGACCCCGAGCCCCAACGCAAGAATGATGACGAATCCATCGAGGACATCCTCACGCAGATAGATAATGAGCCTGGTGAGTGTGTGGGTTTTGGGGCAAAGCCTCTGAAGGAGGATCATTTACTTTTTCCCATTTTTTTTTTTGCGATTTCACTGTTGACTCCTCTGCTTACAGCTGCTCAAAGTGGATCAATATTTCCTCTTCAGCTTTGCATGTGTAGGCGTAGTGCTTCTGCAGTTACCAGTCAGTTCAGCGATGTGTTTGCAGTCCAGTTGGGTGTGAGGGCGGCCAGTGTGCAGCCTCAGTGTTTTTGTTCAGCTGTGTTGTATTTACAGGGAGTTCTTATTAATTTTGTCTGTAAGGGTTGAGAGTCGAAGCTGCACAGCTCAGTGAGTCACACACTTACCTCAGCGAGACAATATGATAATCTGTTTGTGTTCTCCTTGTCTCTCCTCTCACAAATATCTTGAATTTATAATTGTCAGTGTTTAATTGATAAAATGAGCCGATATTTTTCCACTTTGCTATAAACATACAGCCAAACAAGGAGAATCTGCTATCTGACTGAAGTGCTGAAGCACTTGATGTTTCTGTGCTGTGTTAAATCACCATGTGGATGTGTCCGCAGAGTGCCCGTCAACCCTAAGTAGCTGCGACGAGCTGGTGTCGCGGCTGGAGCAGATGCAAGCGCTGCTGAAGACTGAACCAGAGGAGGCAGACGACGAAATAGTCGACATCGTCACCATGGTTCCACCCTGCCAGAAACTAAAGGTCAAAGAAGAGGAGCAAGAAGCTGACGCAGAGCCCAAGTTCTTCCTTGGCCCCTGCGTGTCCGCCCAGTTTGTCAGTGATGCAGCTCAGCAGGTAGGTTGACCAGTCTGGGGTTTTCATTTGTAATGGAAATACATGCTGCACCATTTTGTTCATTTTAATGTGATGACTCCTGTGTGTGTCTCTCAGATTGGGGTGAACTTCCAGCCGATCGAGGTGGAGAAGAACGTGTTCGCTCCATTAGTCGAAACCATGATTCTGAAGGTCGGTCCCTTTTCAGTTTCGCAAAAGGAAATAAAAAGTCGTCCAATTACAGTAGCTCATCATAATCTTGACATACCCTTGACTTGATTGATGAATATACAGTATGTATGAGATGTACACCTACACAGTGTCTGTATCAGACAGTGGGTTTCTTTGTGACTAATGATGAAAATGTGTGTGTGCTGACTACACTGCAGGCGACAGAACAGTTTGCCAGTGACGTCCTGAGAGAAGCTCTGGCCGGGGCCTACGCCAAATCCCCTCAGAACAGGTCAGCTCTGGTGTTTTCTCTCACTAACATGCAACCTGCACATTGCTCCATCTTTCACTTTATACGTTTCACTGTATCTCAGGCTTATCTAAACTACCAGTTACTACTGCTACTCAGGTTATACTTATCAACAAGTGATCAGTAAATTGTATTGAATGAATAGATATTATTATTGATCCAAAGAATTTACAGCAACTTAAATTGTTTCATTATTGTCGGAATAAGGTTTTACTAATATTTTTGTTGATTTAAACATAAATGTTATAAAACATGTATACATATATAGATAACATACTAATATATCATTATACTATTTGGGCTGAGGTGGGGCAGGGTGCGGACGAAACTGGAGATGGACAAGTTATTTTTGAATGGGTTTTGTTGACAGTAATGGACATAAAGAATAATCCAATGTCAGTGTTGTTTACAATGTGTCTCTGTACACATGCCAATATGTCACATGCGGGTTTGTTAGACATTGGCCAACCCTACTCTGATTGAATTGATTCAGAGCTGAAGATCCAAGAAAACTAATTATTCAGATAATCACTGATATCTGCACACGTCTGAAACATACTTCCTCTTTGTTGAGCTTTGCTTTCAATCCTAATCAAGGTCCACTGTTTTTCCCAGGGCTCCCAGAGAGATCTCAGCCATGAACATCCACCAAGCGGTCAGTAGCATCCCCACCTGTGACTTCCTCACCAGCACACACATGGGTTACCTGTCTAAGGACAACTGACTGACACTGACTGGTAACTGACACCGGCAAAGATGTGAGGACTGCTTATGACAGAGCGGCTCGACACGTTGATCTGACAGCTCCACTGTGAATATTCACACCTGGATGTGGTCCTGTTGCCTCAGGTTGTGCAGTAATAACTAACGTAGTTTATTCATTAACTTGATCAGAGAAGGGCTCAGTTTGCTTCTCACAGCAGCAGAATAACAAACGTCTCAAATACTGCGGGTATACTGTAACGTTTCACCCATAATGTGTGGAGGGAAGCGGCCCTCTGGGAATCCTGTCATTTGATTTTGAGAGGCTGATGGGCTCTTGCTTACCTCAAAGCAGGATTATTTTTAATGCTGAGTTGTTCCCTGCCAGTCGTTGGGGAAATGAAGCCTGAGTGACGTACAGGGCTGAATAACAGCATCAGACAGCTGTCCCCGCCTTCATTCTTCATCCTGCTGTCACGTCCCCTGGACTGGGAACAAGATTCATTTTACCAGCAGACGTGAACCACAGATTTACAGCGAGTTTGAAACACTAATGAACACCTGAGTGTCGGCTCTCTCTATCTGTCACTCTGATAGTAATGTCTGGAGGGTGGCAAAGCAAACGGAGAGATCCTTCCAAAAAGTGCCATTACCATGGCAACCATTTATCCATCATTACGAACATCTCTGTGTTACCTGGCTGAGGTACATACACATACAAGAAAAACACAAACATGCAGGAAGTGACTGTTCTCTGAGGGAGAAGAAATTCATGTTTCACATTTCTAAAACCTAGTTCTCATGTCAGGTTATATTCTAATGAACAAATCATTATGAATTCAACACACCAGTATTTATCTTCTGTTTATCATGAACCAGCTTTCATAGTCTGTTGACGTGCTTTTAAGTGTTAAACAACCACAATATGTCTGTCATGTAATGTGCACAGTGTATGTGACCAATATGAAATGGATGTTTTCAAATCTTCTTTTATTTTTGTATCTAATATCGACACCTGCAATCAGCAATGCCCTAACTGTGTGTGTGCGAGCGAGCGTGCGTGTTCTAGTTATTACTCATGTTGTGGGGACCAAAATCTGTTTACACAGTCACACTATGGGGATTTGTCTTTCTGGACAAAAAGAAAATATCCATAAAATCAATCATTGAATTTTAAGATGAAGACATGTTTTAATGTTAGAGTAAGGTCTGGTTCAGGTTAAGCTAGTTGTAGTTCTAGTTAAGGTTACAGTAGGTCTCCACGAAATGAGCTGAAGTCAATGTAATGTCCTCTGAAGTAGTGGAAACGTGTGTTCATGTCTGTGCCCACGTGTGTGTGTGTGTGCGTGTGTGTGTGAATTAATGAATTTGACAGTAATTGAGGCTCGTGTGCGTTTTGTTGGCTGATATTCTGCTGGTAATTCTGTTTAATGTGGAGCTTTTGCATTTTGTTAATGTGTTTGGGCCGAGTGGTTGTGATGCCTTTTAAACCACATTAGTGTAGAAGATAATCCAAACACTGTATTTTCATGTTGCAAACCAAAAAACATAATCAATATTCTTGTAATAAACGGAGAGAAACTACTGTTGAATAATGATTATTTATCAAACTTAACTTGTGTTGAACCTGTTTTTTTAGTTTTTTTAAAGACAATGAATTGAAGAATCTCTGATGTAGATGCTCATAAAAACATCGACTTTTACGTGACCTGTGGAATAACAGCAGCTAATTGTAATCACCACTCTATTCGTACACTACTGATGCCACCCACAAAACTGTGTGATGCTGTAAAAATCCAGCTGTGAGAGAAAGTGCTAAGAATCTAATATTCTTTTATTGTCATTTCACTTACATCATATATTTGCTCTTTCTCTGAAACAATAGATTTACAAAATGAGAAACGGTACAATACTTTCTGAAAAGAGTCAACTAACTGAATACTGAGGAAATAACTTAATGTTCGAGCAGATTTCTAGCAAACACCAAAGGGCAACAAAGTACTTTGAAGCAAACGTCTCGTCATTCATTGTTGGAGCAGATACAGCATGATGTACATTAACTGGACAATTCTGCATGTGCACACACACACACACACACACACACACAAAATCACACATACAGCAGCCACTTTGTTGTGCGCCTATTAACGCAAACACAGAAAAATAGCTTATTTTTTTTTGCCAACTTATTTAGTTTCATGCATATTCATTTCCATAGCAACAGGGGGTGGGGAGGATTGTAAGGGTGGAGTGGGGGGGGCATCTATCTATCTCCACTCAGGGTGCTGTCGCTGCAGCTCCGCACGCTTCACAACAATACATTCCCTTGCATAGATTCTTGTGTGTCGTGGAATGGACTGAAAACATTCTCCCGTTGATTCCTTTGAAACGGAGACCAAGAGCGGCCCTCAGATGTTGAAGACCCTCGATCCGCTCTGGAAGATGGCGGACGGGTTCGGGGAGAGCTTGGTCCTCACCAGATGCTCCTGAGACGAGAGAGGGGAAGAGGGAGACGACACAGGTATAACAGCAGCTGTTAAGGTGATCGGAGAGATGAAACCGGAGAGGGCAACGGCTGCAGTGCTCAGAATGGACCCGTGAAATGAGAGGAGACTGGTCGGGCCTTGGCGTCAGAAAGCATCAGGGCTGCTGTCAGAGAGCGAGCGGTTTGGACTGGATCGCCACTTCCTGCTTAGTGCTGCTCTGTTCAGATGAGGGCAGTTGCTCTCAAAGTCTGACCAGAATCTAATGGCAAATTAAGACAAGTGGCACGTCTCCATCCATCCATCCATTATCTAAACCCCTTTACTTTGAAGGTCATGAAGGTCGTCTGCGTATCTCAAGGACGAGATACATTGCCAAACAACCATTACATTACATTATCCAGCCAATCGCACCTACAGTCAATTTAGGTTCTCCAATTCACAAAAATGTTCCTGTTTTGATTGAGAGACTCCAAGCAGCCAACGTTAGCAGCATGTGTTGATAACGCTGAAAGTGACATCTGACACGCCAACAGCAAACAGCAACATTAAAAACCTGCTTACCATTATAAATTGGTCATGACAAACTATTTTCAAGACAACCGAGAATCTGGGTGGATCTGGCAGTTGGGCAGGTCTCCATCAGAATAAAACCTCTGACGACCCATTGAGCTTTTAAAAAACATAGAGATCACTGGCACCAGCAGTTCCATCCCTCCATCCATTTGCTATACCACTTATCTTTTGAGGGTCATGAGGGGCCCTGGAGCCAATCCCAGCGGACGTTGGGGCGAGAGGCGGGGTACACCAGCGCATCACAGGGCAAACATACACAGACAAACAACCACCAACAGTCAATTTAGAGTCTCCAATTAACCAAACCTCATTCTGTTTGTCTTTAGACGTAATAAACCGACACAAACATGGAGAGAACATGCAAACACCACACAGGGAGACCCTGGTTAAGCTTGGATTCGAACCTTGTTGCCAACGTGTTATTCGACAGGTTACTGAAAATATGCCAAGCTTCTATATTTCACTTAATGTGTGTGGCAGCGTTTTTTTTATCCCTCGGCCTTTGGAGAGACTTTCTGTCCCAACAGCTCTTTTGAGTGTGAGCACACAGCGCCGTGGGTGGCAGGGAAGCAGGTACATGCTGTTCAGCAAGTCAGATGGGTGTGTGAGTGTATCACACCCCCCCCCCCCCCTCCCCCCCTCCCCCCCTCCCCCCCTCCCCCACCTCCCCCTCCACCCTGAACACACTCACTGTATTTTCTGCTCCGTGTAGCACCCAGGTCTCTCTATCTCTCTCTCTCTCTCCTATATTAGATTGGTGCCAAAGACGGCCCAGCAACCTGATGCAACGTTGCACTTTAACAGATAATCCATCACATGGTGCTCTCCACCTCCACCACCCTCCTCCCACTTTTTCGCTCTCGTTCTCCCATCACCTATCCGTCACATGCTGCAACTCAATTTATCTCTCCTCGTCTTTTTCTCCCCCCTTCCCTGTCCTAGTCTCTTTTCATTATGCCTTTTTTTTTGTTGCCTTTCTACTCCTGTTAATGCCACCCTCTCCTCTCCTCTCCTCTCCCCTCGTCTCCTCCCCTCCCCTCTCCTCCCTGCCCCTCTCCTCCCTGCCAATTTGGCACAGGACACCTTTCAGTGTCGTCCTGGGCAGCGTGGGAAAAAGGAGGAGAAGTTCAAGAGAGAAAAAACAGTGGAGAGAAAAACAGGAGAGCGAGTCTGGCTCCTGGTGGATGTAGATGTAAAGGGGCAGAGGAAAGAACAATGGATGAAGGATGTGAGGTGGCTGCAAGGGGAGGGGGAGAATTTGAATATGGTCCAGACTGAGGCCCGATGTTTGAGAATAATGATAGTTACGAGTTATTTATTTACAGTGTAATAAATGTCAAATAAACCACTTTAAATATCCTGATGTGATACTAAATAGGAACTATTTGTAACAGCAAACAGTTTATGAGACCCCACCTGTTTTAGCCACTTTGTATTTCTTTCTTGTTTTTTTATACATCTCTGTGTTGTGTTTTTAGGCATTTTGTTTTTCTACTACGTCTCTTACTTGTTGTCTTTTGTGTGCTTTATGGTTTTTAGGCATTTTGCATTCGTCATTAATATTTTGGGCTTGTGAAATAATGATCAGAAATGATTCCGAGCTTGCAGTTGTATATCACGTTTAGCATCTTTGCAATTGTACATGTATGATGAGGATATAAGTTGTGAATGTAAAAAAGTGTTTGTAGCTGCAACATTTTCTGCATCTATTATTAAAAATTCGCGCAGCAACATTTCCAGCAGTGACAAACAAATCTGTGCACACGTGCCTCACTGTCCCTGCAGGCTGCATAAACCTCTTTCTGCAGTTTAAAACCATTGTGAGCAGCCTTTCCATCTACCCACCGTGTCACTGCCAGGTGAAAACACGGCATTCAGAAGTAAATCAGGATTGTCTGTGAGCTCTGGGAGCAAAATAATCCCAAACGTCATGGGGCCGCTGCATCTGAACTGACAATAAAACAACCAGGAACTTGTCGTGAGGAGAGTTTCCCGCTGAGGGCTCCACTCTGCATGTTAAATGTGTTCCCCATTCTGCAGTTTTGTCTCACTCATCCCACACACACACACACACACACACACACACACACACACACACACATTGCGGATTAAACAGCCCATCCTCATAAATCTGCCTTGTCTCTCTCTCTCACACACACACACACACACACACACACGGTGCAGACAGTTCAGAGCTGCACTCATTTGAGCCAGACAAGCTGGGCTGCAGGTTTTACCAGAGCTTCATTCTCTCATCCGACAACTCACAACAACAACAATGTCATCGGGATGTTTTAAATTACATTCTGGAGTTCGTTCGAGTTCAAGACAACACAGCTCTCTCATCATAAAAAGCATCAGCACGGAGATCTAATCGGTCAGTTGTCTGCTGCGTGTGATCAAATTAGAGACGGCCTTTATCTGCTGAGATGGATTTGATCGGTTATAGGGGGGGGGGGGGGGTGCACACAATTTGACAGATTGATTCGAGCAATAATGAGAATTTCATGGCTGCTCGACTCTTTTATCGTCACGGGCAGATTGATTCTGATTTCAGCGGCTTATTTGGGGACTTAACCATTAAATCGTTTAATGAATAGACTCAGTCAGTCTCTGCTCCACACACTGAATGAAGAAGCTGTGTCTGTTGGTGATAATGCAGTATGGTGTGGTTATGTGTCCAACGACCGATCCTGTCCTCGCCAGACAAAATACCAGCCCGGTGTCATGACCCAGCGTAATGCACAGTGCAGTGGGATGTGTAATGCTTGGTCAGACTCCTCTGCAGGGGGCTGGTGAGTCAGTAATGAGTTGGCAGTGAGTGGGCCGCTGGTGACAGGGGTGGATAATCTAAGATCAACTTGATTTGCTGGAAGGCCAGTTTATGTTGCTCTGGCATATTGTGGTTTGACTGATGGAATGCATGTTAAACTACACTGTGTGTGTGTGTGTGTGTGTGTGTGTGTATGTGTGTGAGTCTGAGTCTGTCATTGGCTACCTTTGGGGACAAATTTCAGACTAAAAACTAGAGCTCCACTGATATGGATGCGTAAGGGGCCTATGCCAATATTAGGGAGTAAAAAAAAATTATGAAACTGATGTATCAGCCGATTTATCTATGAATAAAATTGAAAAAGATTCACAAGATGTCGTTATCAAGTGCTTATTTAATTGAGGCTTGATGTTATAGAGTTTATTCATGAAATTTAAATAACTAGAAAAAAAAATAAAACACAAACACGATGAAAGGGATATTGAATTTGCCTTAAATTTACTTTAAAATCTAAATATAATTGCACATATTTTCTGCGTTGTTATTATTCCATAAAATAAAAGGTTTATTTTTAGCAAACATAATGCCAATACCAATATGTCTGTGAAAAACTCACATCGCCTGACTTTTATCGGCCAACCGATACATTGGTCGGGCTCTTTTAAAAGTCAAAAGACAAATCAATAGGACACGGCTCGTCCAATTGGGGCCAAAAGCTGATCTATGTAAAGTCACCAAAAGGTGACCTATAATATGTGTGTGTGTGTGTGTGTGTGTGTGTGTGTGTGTGTGTGTGTGTGGTGTTCAGTCCCACAGATGAACACGCTGTCAGCAGCACATCCCTCCTTAATGTGCCGTGAACTCTCGCTCCAACTGGGCCAGTGTTATTAATAGTCTGTGTCCTGCCGCTGACATCTCCCACTTCGACCTCCATCACTGTCACACAGGACACTGACAGACATGGCGGCTTAATGGTGCAGTCATTAATCAGAAACTTATGCAAATTTTATTCAGTACGCCGTCTTGCTTTTTCTCTAACGTATTTATCACTTTTTCCTGAAACTGAGGAGAGATGAGAAACACAGCTTTTCACCACAAAAGAAAGTTTCCTATCCCTCCCTGAGTCCTTTCAGTGTGAGATGATACTCGGTGTGCGAAGAGACAAACCCACCAGTCCACGTCCAGCCCTGGCCCAGCTCTCCTCTGGCAGATGGCATCTAGTGGGTGCAGGCGGGGAAGAGGGATGGCACTAAACCTCTGGAGATTCCCAAAAGCTGTCTCACTTACTGTCACGCAACAGCTGACCTGCACTGAAAGTGGAAAGACGGGGATATGTCCCCTTATCCCTCAATAATCAGGAACAACCTGCCTGAACTGATGAGTTCCCAGAGCAAATCCTGTCGCCTTGTTGTCGCAGTTAGTTTTGCTTCAAATTTCAATCTCACTCTACATCTGTCTCTGTGTGCACCCATCTTTCTGTCTCACTGCGTCCCAGAGCACAGACCCAGATTGTGCTTTAAACTGTTGTCGTTATGTCTCTGGGCAACGTTGAAAAATTATGTTTAAAACAACAACAACAAAAAAATCCCAATATATATTTGACATTGAAATGAACTTGTCAATGACAATAAGCACAATTCTGCTTTGAGACACGACAATTTATTTCTGGTTTGTCAAAGAACATCTGTCCTTGGTGCCCAGTGACATTTTCCTCTTTATTGCACAAAAGGTAAACGGGGAATTTTTTTTAAGTATAAGAAAATATCAAGGTAAAAAAGATGCCTGCATGGTCGAAAGTTCCAGTTTCCAAATAATTTGGCATTCTCTAAAATGCAAAAATATTTTTTTTTCATATTCATTTAATGATACACACAGAACTGATGCTATCAAGTATGCTGAATACATTTCATATAGAATTTGGAGAAATCCATGTGTTGTTATTGGAATGAACGGTCTATTTAGACGAGTGCTGTTGTGGTTTGACAAACTTTTTTAAGTGTTAGAATAAAATGACAAGAACCATTAAGTGTTGTCTTTATATGTATTTAACTGCAGCCGCGATCAGAGACACATTAAGTACAGACGTTAATACATCTGTCTACAGGTTTGTTTTATTTTGGGACCCAAATGGAGCACATTACTCATTTACAGAACTTCTTTGTTCTCATCCGGCTTCTTCTATCCAGGTCGAAGTGATGCGTGTGGCTGTTATCTAACATATAGTCCATGGCCTGTTTTAAACAGCTGGGTCACTTTGAGCTGCTTAGGGACAGAATGCTGTATCACTGAGACGCCCCGACAGCAACAGGCCACCAGGGAGATGAGTGAAGATGACTTTCAGGAGGAACATGTTCTTAATGAACTCTCTGAACCTACAGCTCCTTTAGTGAAGGAGTGCTTCACATCAGTCATCCAGCTAAGTGACTGACACTATATGTACATATATAATGTGAAGGACACTTCTGTCTTTGCTCACCTCTCCTTTGGTGATTCCGCTGAGCTCTGCCCTCTCAGGTGCGACGCTCTGCTGGAGGCTGGAGGCGCTGGGTGAGCTGCCGGCCTGCGGGACAGTGGCGGTGGGCTGGGGGACAGCAGCAGGTTGTGTGTTCGGGGCAGCAGACCTCCACCCCATGGACCTCTGGAAGTCCCCGTTGAAGGCAGCCTGGTAGCTGGTCTCCCGCGGGACGTCGGTGGCCTCTGTCCCCAGGCTGGAGTATTGAGCTGGAGGATTTTTTCTTGCACTTTTGGCTGGTTTCGCCCCTGTCCACGGCCTGTACTCTTGCCTGGAGGAAGAGAGGTGCATCAGAGTGAGACGGAGGCGCCGAGCAGGCACAAGTTTGTATCCGGCTTGTTTTTGAAGTGATGCCTGTGAGGAAACTACTACTACTACTTTTTACACACGAACATCAGTTTAGTTGTAGTGCCGAGTGCTTGGAATGTAACAATCCATTTTTTAAAGCCTATGTTAAAAAGTGAGGATGTGAGGCTCAGTAGGCCTAGAGGAAGTAATGAAAGCCACTATAATCTCTATCAATAGATTCTACATGTGAATATGCAGAATCTGTAGGTGAGGGACAAGAGTTTTGGGCCCGAAGCCTTCTGGCTTCTAGTGATCCATGATTAAAAGTCCAGATATCGCAACTAAAAAACTTGTCTATCCGAGTTTTGTGATGACTCAAATCAACAGAATACCCCTTTAATCTCCAGAGGTGATTATGAAGAAGATTCAGTAGTTCTCCACATTGAGAACTACTTGCAAGCCTAACTTACGATAAGCTTAGGTTAAGCTTACCTTGCAAGCTTGCAAGGTGAGATAAATATTTTTCTTTCTAATGTGAATCACAGGGTATATTTATTCATTCAAACCTGATCGTATAAACTTGCTGGTAGTAACTCATAGTCACAAGCCAGAAAGGTTGAGAGGCTTATATTTGTCCGTCCTGCCCTCACACACCCTAAAAAAAATCTAATATTCATAGAATTAAACTTAATCTCAAATATAAATGTGAAATGTGAGAGAATTATTGATAACCCCATCTTCATGCAGGCTTTCGTCAATTAACTGTTAATCTTGGTGAGATTCAAAGCAGACATCAGTTTCCATCATGGAGGGGACAGCGACAGGTGCTGAAACAGGTCAAACCCACAGAGCAAAATTGTTTGGCCCACATCTGGCCCCAAAAACCGTGTGGAATGATGGTAAGTGGGGGGTCCGGGTCCCGTTTACCAGATCTGGGCCACAACTAAACCATCGCAATGCCACCTGTCAACCAAAGGTGCCAAAGTGGTTTTGTGCTATTTGGGCCATATTCTTCATTTACCACATGGGCCACTTTAGGTTCACATCCAGGTTACATGTTGTCTAGAGCACCGCATGTTTACCCAAAAGGTCCAGATTTGTTTTGGGATAGTTGGGCCACATTCGCTATTTTACAAGTGGGACACTTTAGGCTCACATCCAGTTAGTCCGGGCCATAAGAAGGCCAGAAGTGCGGCATCACTGCCTGAAGTGGCCCACATCCGGATGCGTCCTACCTGTAGGAGCTGGTTTTACTCTCCTCCGCCACCTGCTGCTCCCCCCATCTCTGCCCCTTGCCCCGCTCCTCCCCAGCCTGTGCCTGGCTGAGGTGACTGTTCCCCGGGCTGTCCGACACACTGTCCGCCCTGCTGCCCCCGTTACTAATCCACGGGAAGTTCTCTTTCCTGGGGATGGGCCAGGGTTTGAAATCCTGCTTGTATTGCGTAACGGTGGTGAAAGGCACTTCGGGCGGGTGGTAGTCCTCCCGGGGCTTGTAGCCGGGCTCCCTCCTCGCCCTGAACGATCCTCGGGTCCCCGGGCCATCCAGGGGCTCGTGGGGGGAGCCAGCGTCCTTACGCGCGTCCGGGGTCGAGTAGTTATTCCCGGGTGCGCGCTCCGAGAAGGAGAGCTGCTTGGTGACGGAGCGCACCTCCTGCTCACCGATGTCCGAGTAGTTCTGGATGGTGAGCGGCACGGACAGGTCCGATTTGTCGAACTGGTTCCAGAAGCGAGCCAGGCAGCACACTCTGCTGATGCACGGCCAAGCCATCGTATACCCTCCCCTCTCTAACTAACACTTGGGCTGGGGAGGAGAGGAGAAGACGACAGAGAGAGAGAGAGAGTAAGAGAGAGAGAGAGAAGAAGGGAAATGAAAAGAAGAGAAAAAGAAAAGATCAGAAAGAGTGTCTCCCTCCCTCCACGTCCGTCTGTGCGCAGCAGAGAGTGGAGAGTGTCCAGGGGTCCATGTCAGCAGCGGGGATGAGCCGGTGTGTGAATGCGCCTCTCACGTGGTCTGTGGTGGAGCCTCCACTATGCAGAGGAATCTGTGGCAAATCATTCCCCGCATCTCACACCGGACCCCGGGAGTCCGCATCGCTCTCAGCGGACCCAGCATCAGGGAGACGCGGTTCTATCCTGTTCTCCACTACATGCGCCCACTCCCACAATCACAAGCCTGCAGCCTGAGATGTTTTGTGGCTTCTCCCACTTGTCATCACTCAAATGATTGTACCTGAAGTGCAGCGGGCTGTGGGTTACATAAGTCTGCTGCAGCATCACATACATGCACAGAAACCTGCAGGATTTCTCACAGTTTGTGTTGCACCAGCCTGCTCTCAATGAGATTATTATGGGTGGTTGTAAAATTATCTAAACTCCATATTGTGTTTTGTACAATCTCATTTCATGTTTCTGAAAATCCAGCAGACTCATGTTGAAATCATTGACTGTAGATCTCCATTTCCTCAATGTATAAAAATGAAGCCAAAATATCACAGGCGCGGGTGCCGCCATCTTGTGCTGTTGACCTCATTTGGAGCCAAAGTCTGCACAGTTCAAGTTCCCACTGATACACCTGCTCGACCCATCGTGAATCAGTCTCAGCTGTTTTTTACAGCATCAAATAACTAATTAATACCAAACTTAACGGGAAAATTAACAATCGGACACGTGATAAGAACTACATCAAATGGCAGAAACATTTATTTGACTTTCTAGTTTGGCGCATTTCTTATTTGCTTACATAGAGGAGGCAGGGCTTATGACCTATACCGCAGCCAGCCACTAGGGGGTGATCAAGATGATTTGGCTTCACTTTTAGGTAGCTATCATGTCGTCCATCTTTATTTAAAGTCTATGACTTGTCCATACATGGTTCATGATGTTTGAATGTGCTGCACATTTCTGTATTTGGTTTTGATGTAGGCCTTTGCAGCATTTTTTGTTATTATTATTATTATTATTATTATTATTATTATTATTATTATTATTTCTGTCTATGCTCTGTTTAAGAAAAGTCTCAGATTGAAACACTATTTACTTTTTGTGCAGAGAAAAAATATATATTCTTGTAACACAATAAAGGACTAAAAGATTGTTTTCATGAAAAGTGGCACTGACAAATGAGAAGTCAACCTCAGCATTGTGCCTCTCCTCTGAAGTCGACCTTTCGGATGATATTAGAGATGCACGGACATACTCAGGTGCTCTGGCTCTTCTGGGATAACAGATTTTTTTCTGATCAAAATGGTGGATTAACTCTAAAAGACAGACGTTATGAACAACTACATGCAGGAGAGGTACGACTGCCCAAGTTTATAAAGATAACTACAGATGAAGTTAAATGGGTGGAGGGATGGACACTGAGGTGATGCAGTGAAGGCGTATGCTTCCTCTTTCAGCTGCTGTCAGAGGATCTCAGTGACTGAGACGGAGGCAGTGCAACAGTTTGAGAAGCACTTTGTGTCACAGGAACAGCAACAGTTGTGGATGAAGAAGCTCATAAATCTTAACCATGAGTTCACCTTTAAGTTCTCTGCTCTTCTTCACATCGCTGTGCATCCACACAGCTGCAGACAAATCTTTGGTGACAGATCGGACCATGGTGAGATTATTCATCTATGCTGGTTGCACATAATGTGCATCTGCAAGGGAGTAAAATACCAGTTCGATATCGCCATCTAGAGGAGAAAATATGACATTGCCTTCCCATATTTTAATGAGAATGAACTCTAGACCTCTGTGTTTGCTTTGTAAAAAGGCTGCTGGCTGCCTACTACTGTACACTGTCATTTCATTTGTGCTGTGGTGGAGGAAGTATTCTGATCTTTGACTTAGATAGAAGTCTCAGTACAGCTCTTTAGAAATACTCCATTACGAGAAGTCTGCATTCAAAAATAAAAGTGCTTAAGCATTAACAGCTAAATGTATCTATTAGAAAAAGCACTATATATGCATAAAAACATATTTTTAATACTGATGCATCAATGGACACCATTTCACTTTATTCACGTTTTGTAGCTGTTGAGATGAGATTATTATTGAGGTAGTAGGGAGAAAAAAAACACTGGGAGATAATTAGCATTTTTGGGGTTATTTGTAGGATAATGTATGAATTCACCTCAATGAGCCTCAAACTATTATTTAAGTGAACTATACAACAAGGGGTCATTTCAGGCACAACTTTCTTTTAGTCTTTCAGTGAACACAAGCAAATACTGGGCAGAGTCTCCCTGTACTCTCAGTCTCAGTTCTTCTCTGCAATAAGAAAACCACAAAAAATAAGAAAACACAACAACAAATCACAAAACACATGAACATGTACATCAAATCAGCGACAAGCCTTGTCAATAGCAGGTGATAATGATAATGAACTTTATTTATACAGCACTTTTCAAAACAATGTTACAAAGTGCTTTACAAAGTTAAAGAACGATAAAATATGACAGGACAGAGGCAAATAACACCAGTCAATGATAAAAAATTAAAATCAAATAAGACCCCCAACAATAATTTATGATTATTTTCCCACCTTTTGCATTATAGCTTTACTGCTGTTGTGTTTTGTGATTTGTTGTTGTGTTTTTGTGATTTGCATTTCAGGGCCACCATGGAAATGGTCAATTTCATGTCAATTGACTGCTGTGTTTTGACATTTTAAATGACGTCACACCATAATAAAAAATATACATTTTATCGTCTTCAGTTGTTAAAGTCACGAGTGTTCCAACCCAGTGCTGTATTTAGTGATATTGCTCAGATGATGATGTGGTTTTTCTCTAAGTCAATGGGAGCAGAAACATCAGTGAAGTGAGACTGTAGTGAAGTAAACGAGGGAGATCAGAGTTGTGTAATGTCCGACAGCAGAGGAGCATGTGAAAGCAGCAGGAACCCGCGGAGGGCGTGCTAAGTGAAACCGCTCCGCCCGAAGAGGAAGCAGAAAGACAACATGGAGGAAACGTGTTTCTCTTCACACTCGTTTCTTTAATGACTCGGAGCTTTTAGACCAAACTCACTTCAATCCACAGTCACTTCACTCATCAGCTGGAGATGCCGACATCCTGTCACAGGAACTAGTTTTTTCTCTAAAAAAACTACAACACGTGATCGCTCCCACGCTGCGAGGTGGCTTTTTAAATTCATCGCAGAGACACTGGTGTAGCGTGGAATCCGTAAGTAGCCAAACTAATAACACGTAATTAAGATGTCACTGCGCGTTTCTGTGAAGCTCGTGACTACAACTGAAGGACAGAGCACAGCTTGTAGAACTGAGTTAATGTATGCGTCCGCGCGTGCGCTGTGCAGACATGTCAGCGTGGCGAGGGAGGTTCAAGAACACGAAACAGGACACGTGTGTTTGTTTTGGTTGAGTTCAGAAGACCAACGTTCAAATGGCTCATGCTTGTATAAAAATCCAGTGGATGAAAATATTTGAGAATATAAAAAAATGTGCAGTAAAATAGATGTGAAATGGGGGGAAAAAAGCATAATGAAAAGTTATCAAGTGATTTGATAAATTTATAGATTAAAACATTTTTGATATGATGAAAACAGATTCATATTCTCATCACAAATTTTACACTTTTCAGTTTAGGGAATTGGTGTCAATAGTGGGAGTAGTAAAACAATCACTACACAATTTGAAGTGCTTATGAATGAATTATTATATTGATAAAATGTGTGTCAGTTAAAAAAAGGTGATTTGATGAACCTAAGTAAGATGTTATTTTAAACTGTGTTACAGTCAACTACGATGTGTTGCTACAAATAGAAAAAAAACACACACACTGCAAATTCAGAGCCAAACACTTGGTTGGTCTGTGGGCGTGGTTTCACATGAAATTTCAATTGAGTTTATCAAATGAATGGATAGTTGATCACTGTATTTCCGAATTCACATACATTTAATCAGCTCCATTATTAATTCTTAGTCATTCTCACTACTTTAAATTACCCTTGACGCCACTTTCCTGAAATGTTAAATGACAATATTGTTCTGTAAATGATGAATAAAACGATGAAACATGGCTCAGTTTCATCATGTAACGACTGCTTTAGTCAAATTGGCTTTAAATCAATCAAATCACTTGGTCATTCATCACTCTATTTTTTATTTCACCTGCATTTTCATCACCTCCATTTTGGTCAAGTTGTTTCTTACACCCCTCATAAGCCTCCAGGTAGACAGGACAAGAGACAGGTGCAGGGTTTATTTGGCATTTTGTCTCCAAAACATGATATAACTTAAAATGATTGATTGATGATAAGTTCAGTTTTGTGTTGACTTCTAATGAGCTTTTTGTTGTGAGCATTTTTCAGTTGATAAACCTAATGACTCCTGAATATGTGTTAATGGATTTGTTCACTTTTAGCAACGCGGAGGCTCTTGGTATACGAACTGTGATGGTTCCTGCAACAGTGCAGGTGAAAATATAACTACAATAAAAGCACTTTGACATTTCTTCTGAAAAATATTCTACTTTATGATAAAGAGAACATGGACTTCATGCCAGATGACAACTCCCAGTACAAACATGTTGACTACTGGGATGAAAGATACAAGAAGGAGCTATGTTACGACTGGTTGGGCGACTTCTCCAAATTCCAGCACCTTCTGGATACGCACGTCAAGAAGGAAGACTCCATTCTGATACTGGGTTAGTAGCTTTTGTTGTCTTCCATCACCTCAGTATCTTGGTTGGTAACCTCCTCTCTGCATCTCCGCACCCCTGTATGAGTCTCCCTCACTTCCTGCGAGCCTTCTACAATTCATGTCACCATTTGTCATTATAAGTGTCGGATATCATCCCCATGGTTGTCGGTGCTGTCATTAGCATCACTTCTCCTTCCATTAAATCCTCCTGCACAGTCATTTGCATGTGTAGTGACCTGAGTGACCCGAATACTTTCATATAAAGACATTGACAGATCTGACACCTCGATGTGCAGCAGACATCTACCCAGAAATACCTGTGTGTTGTGTGTTAAGTTAGTAAAACTCGTGCCAATATTCATTTCAATAGATAAATTCATCTCAGTGATAACAACATTTTAAACCATTTAGTTTAGAGACATGAACTCATAAGGAAGAGATAAGAAATAAAGAAAATATTTTAAACTTTCACAAAAACAAGCCTTTCTAGATAATTCTGTTTGAAATACAGTCCAAAAAAAATTCTTAAATGTGTGATTCAAATCAGGAATTACATTGGTATAGATACAAAAACCAGTTAGATTCAGTCCTACTCTTTATACTAGACACATTTTAGACTGGATCCTGTTTTCTCTGCTGTGGTAGCTGCAGAAAAAACACATTGTCTTACGTTGAGTGTTATTAATGTCCCTCTGTGAATAATATAGAGTTGAACCTTTTTTGTTGTCTGTGGCGTGTTTTACCCCCCGAGTCTTGAGGTGGAACTTCTGCAAATGTCCACACGGTGTCAATGTTCACTAGAGCATAAATCCAGCCCGTTCTGCAGCACCTTTTGTTTATGGCCTTGCAGATTTGTAAAACATGCTACAAAATCATTTGGTGCACGAACACTGTATGGAACTGAAATGTAAAAAATGTAAAGCAAGTGGTACACGCATTGTCCCTATTGGCATAAAATCTTCATTGCTTATATTCCTCTTTGTTTGTATTCATTTTAAGAATTTATCTGCACATTTATTTGTTATTTGGCTGCTAATGCTGATCTCAATTTGTTATATCTATTAAGTTGAGCGTTTGCTGTCATCACCTGCGATGGTATCCAGTCGTCTTTGACAGAGACTGCTGTCGGGCAATTAAAAGACTGTGAAGAAGTAGTTGTAATAATGAGTTTTCTTGTTATAATTAGCTTATGTCATATTATGTCATTATGTACATAATGTCTGCTTTGACGTCCTCTGCTGTTGGACTGTTATACCTCCACAGAGCCATAGAGGGCCGTGCTGATCCATTTCTTGCTGATATGAGATAGTGTGTGTGTGTTTGTGTCAGGGGGTTTGTTAAATTTGTGTCAGGGAGTGAACAGGGTCCTCTGCTGTGTGTGCGCGTGTGTGTGTGTAAATGTGTATATGTGGGGGGATGGTTCAGTCATTGGGTTTTTCTATGCTCAAAAACAAAAGAAAATCTCCCTCTGTTGTGCTGCTGTCTAATTCCTGCAGGACTACAGCGTTAATATACAGACAACTTCATTATAACCGGAGGTCTTATTCTTTTTATTGATTATGACGTTAACGGTGTGGAGCCCTGCTGCATGAGGTCAGAGCATTGACGGACAGCATCACTTTTGCAACGTGCGTCATAGGCACACACACATACAGCAGAGGCGTGAGTTGGCTACGAGACTCTGGAGTGTGATGTATAAAATATCTTCTCGTGCCTCTGAGCTGTGTTACACTGCAGCAGCAGCAGCAGGGCTAGACCACTCTCTGCACGCTGATTTGAACCCAAAGGAGAACTGTTATATCGCCTGAGAGCTCTCATCTTGGAGGGCATCTCTCTCTCTCTCTCTCTCTCTCTCTCTCTCTCTCTCTCTCTGTCACTCGCACGTGTTGTTGCGTCTTCTACAACAACACACATGCACAGATAAGGGGCTATATAGGGAAGCCCACTGTAATGACTTGTGAACCCTCACATGTTGTGTATACAGACACATCGAGCACTTAAAAGCACTTAAACAGCGCCGAGCTCAGACGGTTGCACACATTCCCCCGGCTACCCCTCGCTTGTCGTGTCTGTAAATCCAGGCTCGTACGAACGGACAAAATAGATTACCGTCACCATGGAGTGGGGGGGGAACAACTCGGCAGAGAGAAGGGACGACGTCAAGAAAGACTTGAGGCACCACGGTGCTGTTTGTGTGTGATGAGAGGATGAAGGAGAGAGAGATGGAAGGGAGGTAAATTACTAATCAGGTTTGGGCCACTCAACTGTCTCCGACGGAGGTCATTTCCATTAGGATAATCGGCGCAGCACAGAGAAACAGAGGAGACGGAAGGAAGAGATGCACAGATGATGAGAGCTAGAAGGCTTTCCTGCATGCTGATGACAGTTTTAATGTCTTTCTCCTTCCTCTGTTTGTTCTTTTACTTGATTTCCGTCTTTATTCTCAGTTTTAAGTCGTCTCATCACCTCTTGTATGTTCTCTCTTTGTCCATATTATCCATTTACCTGTTTCCTGCCGGCCCCTCTTCCCTTCCACTCCTCGTCTCACTGTTTTCACTCCCCACCTCCTCAGTAACCTACTTCTGCCTTTTGGTATTATTCCCTCTTACTCAGCAGAGTCAGTCCCCTCATCCAGACTGTAGCTGCACACAATAGATCTGAACTGCATGATGCAAGACGTCATCTCTGGGTTAGGGCTGCGATCAATAAGGACGGGTGACAGCACAGAATTGTTTTGAATGACTTTATAGAAGCAATACCACCACATAAGTTTGGGCGATGTTTTTTTCCATATTGCCAACAATTCCCATGAAAGTAAGTTTGTATCTAAAGCCTGATGGGGCGAGTTACCATGTGAGTTTCTACTCTGACCATCAGGAGTGCACTGGGGTTCAGTGTCTCGCCCACGGACACTTTGACACGTGGGCAGGAGGAGCTTTCCACTATGTGATGTTTTGAAGTTTCAGGTTCATTTGTGTAATTTCAGTCATATCTGTAAAACATACAGTTGAGCAAAGTTATGTTTCCCAGGACCTCTGTGCACATACCAACAGTTTAAAGACCATTAAAAAAAAGCAGCAGTCTGAAAGACAACTAACAAGTGCACAGAGTTAAAATGATAAAAACATAATAAATACTGTGTTTTAAAAGTAAAGGCAGCGTATTTTGACTGTGTAAATTCCCAGAGAGTTGAGCAGTCTAATGGCCTGTGGGATGGAGCTGTTGCAAACTCTGGCTCTTTTTGCTGTTATTGAGCGATATCTCCTACCAGACGGCAAGAAATCATTTTTTACCCCAAGGAGGTTAGCTTTTAGTCTGCATCTGCTTGAAAGCAAGTTTAAGCAGAAACTACTGCAGAAGTTAACACGAAACTTGTTGGAAGGACGTGGTACGGGTCAGGAGCATAGACTGTATATAAAGAGGTCAGGAGAGAACCCATTCAATTATGGTGCAGATCCAGGAATCATCTTTTCACTTTCTTTGACATTGCTACATAGGACAATTTCTACACGTTCTTGATTTCTCAGAGAATAATTCGTGGATCTTGATGAAACAATCAGACATGCTAAGGGAGCCTGATATTCACGAGTGTTTAATATTTGATAAAGGACTGCTTTGCTTGCTTTTCGAGTTCCTCTCCTTTAACTATGCAGTGTTCTTATTGTCTGGTTCTGCTCTTATGCAGTTAACTTGTTCTAACATGTACATTTTGTCCGTTTTTCCTCCTCACCCGAGCATTTGTCTTCATTAAAAGTATACGATATTTGGTTATGATTTTTTTTTTTTATTATGTAAGGATGCATTCTGAAAAGGACATTCAGTATTGATCCTCCGCTCCATCGTGATCAAGCAGGTGGGAAAATCATTCATAACAGCATATCCAGTTTAGAAGCTGCACCGCCCACTCAGGCACCCACTTCTACCACGCTGACCTCAGGTCAGTGTTGTTTTTGCTGTAAAATAATGCAGGAACTCTTTCGTAACATTTGTCAGAGTGATGACTATGGATAACCAGAAATAAAAAGACATTATAGACATTTTTGAAATGGAACATAGTCTCCGGTTAGATCATTTTTAAAGCACATGACCTCATAATGTGCCATAACTCTGCTCATTACTGGCCGGGTCGGCTGCTTGATCAGCTGAGGGGCCCTGAGGTCGGATGTGTCACAGCATTGCGTCAAGCAGACACCGATGCCCTGTACCTGACCTGTATATGTGCCTCAGCAACATTACCGAGCATTAGCAATGATCCGCTCACACACGGCCCGGTCCCCGCCCGCCGCACGGCCACCGCTCCTTCTTTTATGGCCTGCTCCGGGCTCTCACTCAGTGATGTAATGACCCCACGTCTCCCAGTGGTCAGCGCTCATTCCTCGCTCCCCCCGAGGCATGGGGTGATGATGTAATGGCTCGGTGCTCCTGCGGTGTGTGAGGCTGAGATTTGTGTCCTTGGAGGATCTGGAGCATCTATCCACATTGTGCTTTCACAAGTTGACATCAGAGATGACACACAATCCTCACAGTCGCACAGAGAATACCTACCTCAGGGTCCGCAGGGGTATTAAAACATGTGTGTAGGTGTCTCCTGGCCTCAATGCTGTGCAGTGTTTGGTAACATACAAGGTGTTGTTGAAGGTGATAACTAGAATAAATATAGCTTTAGACAGACACTAAAGATGCTCTGTTGTTATATTATATTTTTATTATTTTCATATATACTCTAAGTAATTAACAATAACTGATGTTGTGTTCTGGTTTGGTGAAGATACGGGCTCCCGGCATTGATGGCTGTTGAAATGCTGGCCGCTGCCACTGCCTGCAAATGTGGTTGTGCTTTAACATTTGGGTTCAACAGAAAAATAATCAGGGACAGTTTTGATAACCAGTATATATCCGTCAATCGTCCACTTTCAAGCCGAAATACCAAATATGTTGGTTGGTTCCAGCTTTTCAAAATGTAAAGCTGATCCTTTTTATTCTATTCTTGAAGGGAAGCTTACCCCCTGTTGTGTGTGGAGATTCACAAACAGGAGTTTAACAAGATAATCTTTAAGTGGGCAGGCTTACTAGCTTCTTACAGAGCTTTTAACTGTATCGCAGTCCAGCAGACGAAGACCTCAGAGATGCTGCTGATCAGAGATGCTGTCAAAAGCTCTGGGAAAGGTAGACCTTGAACTGGACAATTTCTGGACAACACAGGTCATTTGAAACATCCTGGGCCTCTTTTGGTGACTGCTGTCCATTGTTATCCCAATGATAAATGGATAAATGATGTTGTGTTTTCACCCGTCTGTCTGTTTGTTGGATGGTTTACGTGTTTGTTTGATGCGACATGGGCCAAAAAGGATCTGTTGAAATGGTTAGTGCAGATCCGTAGCCTATCAGTGGGCGGATCCAGGAATTTATTTTTACTTTCTATAACATTGGGTGTTTTTTGACATACGTTACATATAATTTCTCAGAGAATAATTCATAGATCTTGATTAATAAAGACAGGCCTGTTCACGGGACTGATATTCATGCGTGTGAGCAATTTGGAGCCGATCTAAATAAAACTCCAGATCTAGTAAATTGAGAATTTGAAATTGAGAAGATAATTTGCAGTTTAACAATCAAAGTCATTGTTATTATTGTGTCTTTAACATACAGAAGATTATGTGTTGCTTCTCCCTTCTTCGCTCACCTACGGACATTGTTGGCCTGTGACTTCAGCTCCTGAGGGTGATGTAGCTGGTGTTTACTGGTGAAGCAATACTGAAATACCATGAGTGTGATCGTTCAGTCAGCTGTTGTGTCACCATGTCACATTGCCTCCGACACTATGACATTATAACTTTTCTACAAAACATTACTTCATCTTGACAACAATGTCCTTCCTCCATCACCTTCTCGGGCTCTTGCACATTCATGTCCCACAACCGTTCCCCTACTCTCCCCCGTTCTCCCACCTCACTTCCTCCATTCCCTCCTCACCTCTCTCACCTCCCGTTTCTTCCCTTGTTGACCATCGCCTCACTTGTGCCTCCCTTGCCCCTACGTGTCAGTATTCTGTATCAAAGACGTCCACCTGTGTTCCCAGAACCAGGCTGGTTATAAATATAGCCGGAGCGCTGGTGTTTACGGCGACGTTGAGAGCCGTGGGAGCTGCACTTTTCACAGGAGGGTCCAACTTAACTGCTGCTGGGTTATTATGTTGAGCTGCGACTCATTCAGAAATTGGCGACTCTCTAGAGAAGTGACGTGTACGCTTCTAAGGAAGCTATTAGCCACTGCCGACTTTTTTATACTCCATGTTGTAGCGTATGTTATACAAATTCTCAACACATCTCATGCAAAGAATTTCTCTTGTAGATAAATTCGAGAGGTGAGTCAAATCTCCCTACACCGCAGTGGAAGATTCTGCAGGTCGGTTTTGTTTGTGCTCGTGTGTTGTTGTCACAGTGTGAGAGTCGACCATTTGTTAGTGAACATCTGCAGTGCACAGGCAACATATGCACCCAAGCGTAGGATTTCATTTCAGCGATAACAGGGAGATCACAGGTGACAGTCCTCTCACATCCCTATTTTTCACAGTATTTGAAATACACACACACACACACGCGCGCGCGTTCAGAACCAAAATGCTGATGGGATGGAAAGTCCCTGGCAACACAGCGAGCATGGGGGAGAGAGTGTTATGTCTTAGCAGCTGTCAGAGGATCCATCTGACATCAGATATAATGCTGCTCACCGGAACTTCAAGCATTCATTTCGAAACTCGAGTTTCTTCATTTTTCCATTTAACCTTTCCCTCCTTTCTTTCTCACAGGTGTCTCTCCCACTTTTCAATTTGTATTTCCTTTACTGCTCTCCTCCCTCATCTCCAACACTCCTCCATCTATTTAATCATTTTCCACTCATCCTCCCCTCCTAGTTTTCCCCTCACTCTCTTCACAGACACAGGCGCTTCCTGCACGTGGCATAACAATGGCAACAGCAGGAGTAAGGCTGCGGGGGAGCACGGCACCTTTTTTCTTTTGGAGGAATAATGGAAGCGAGAGACGGGCCTCGGCCATTTCACACTTGCCCTTCGTTTTATTGATTGCGGCCCTTCCGTCCTGTGGCGGCTTGAGGCGGAGAGTGTCTGATCTGATTATATCTGCTCCGTCCTCCATGTCACTGCCCTAGTTTCTGCCTGCAGGTTATTCACAGTGGCATTCAAGGAACAAGTTGCATGAATTTGACATTGGCTTCATGTCTTAATCAGCAGCAGTGGGGGAGAGATATGCTGTTGCATTGTTTTTTGGACAGGAGTGTTTGTGAGGAGTGAGGTAATGCAGTGATAAATGTAGCTGCTCAACTAGCAAAGGTTAGAGGAGGTTGTTTTGTCTGCAGTGTCCTCTGGCCTCAGGGAGGGAACATTAAACACTTACACCCATACACACATAAAATATATGTTAGGTGGGAAAATTTCTCAACTCTAAGTTGCATTGTGATGCAGACATCGACGACCCTGCATCGATGCAGTGACACAACATAATCTGAATGATAAAAAGTTTGGACTTTTCAATGGAAACCTTTTTTGTAAATAACAGGAACAGTCGATAATACTTTTACAGACCTTTCTATATAAATAGGGAGCTCAGATTTAGCTGACTGGTTGTATTGATTCATGAAAAAGTCAAGATGCAGATGTACATACGGTCCACAAACGGAAAATTCTGTGCATCAGTACATTGTCTGTCTCCACCTACATGTACCAAACCATCTGCAGCAGATGCACAACTGTGGCAGGTGAGGTGTGTTGTGTGAGCCGAGGGCTGGAGGTTTGAATGATTGATGAATGAATGAAAGAGGAGGTGGAGGGGAGTGTGGTTTGGGGGGGTTCTTATTCCCCATCCCCTCTCTTCTCTCCCTCCCTCCCTCCCTCCCTCCCTCCCTCGCTCTCTCCTCCCTACCCTCCCCTCTTCGCGGCATCCGGATTCGCTGCTTTCAGATTTTTTTTCCGGGAGCCCCCAGCATGCAGCAGTCAGTAAGTCAGTAGGGGCAACCCTCCCTCCATCCCACCCTCTCCTCGCCTCCCCTCCACTCCCACTCCCTTCCCCTCCGCCCCCTTCCTCGATACTTTTTGCCGCTGTAAGGAGTGGTGCTGTTTATGAATGAGCCTCACAACCGCAGAATGTGAATGGAAAATAAGAGGGGGGGGGCGAGCAGATAAGGGGTGCGGGCTGAATGAAATGCAGCAAAGCTAGGGAAGAGAAATGGAAGAAGGATGCTGAATGAAAATAATAAGTGTGGGAGGGAGCAGGGGAAGTGGTGGTGGTGAGAGATAGAAATGGAAGAGAATGTGAAATAGCCCTGTGTGTGTGTGTGTGTGTGTGTGTGTGTGTGTGCGCGTGTGCGCGTGTGCGTGTGCGTGCGTGTGCGCGTGTGTGTGATAATGTCCAACCTCATAGGTATGCAGATGAGGGAGGACACTGGACCAGTGGCGTTTTTGCCTTTGAGCCGACGGGAATCTCCGCCGCCTAAATAACACGCACTTACACACAGCTTCTCTGCAAGCTAGTGCTGCATGCTCTGAATAATAATGGGGTTACCCAGGCAACGAGGCTGGGATGATCGATGGGCCTGGCCCTGATAAACAGAGCAAGTGCGTGTGTGTGTGTGTGTGAGAGTGTGTCACAGTGTTTCTGTTGTCGCAGTGGGAGTTTCTTTGTTGTGGGACAATTAGAAGATATCTTATCATCAGATCTATTCCAACCTGTGGCGATTCTCTCTCTCTCTCTCTGTGTGTGTGTGTGTGTGTGTGTGTGTGTGTGTGTGTGTGTGTGTGTGTGTGTGTGTGTGTGTGTGTGTGTGTGTGTACACAAAGATGACACACAGAGACACAGGCTCCCAGATCATTGAACGCCCTTGGTGAGAGGGCTTGTGGATGCGGACCGTGGGGTTGACCACACACACACACACTGTCATGACTCATTGACTTGTGTTAATAAAATGGCCATCGGAAGGGGAGAGGCACACAGCTGCCACTCACACGGAGTGTAAATTACACAGCCGGACACTGAGTCCGACTGGCCACTTGATTTGATTAAACGTCCGGTGCTGTTGTTGTGAGGGTAATCCAGCGTGGTGTGAAACATCAAATGGGTCGGGCCTAGATGTAATAGATGATAGTGAAGGAGGCGGTGCAGGGAGAACGATGGAGAGAAATAATTAGATCACAAAGAGAGGTAGCCCCTATAGCTGCGTCACGCTGCAGTGTGCCAACAGAAAGGGGACCACACAGAGTGGGACAACAGTAAAAATTGTGTGGTTTTTTTCCATGGGTGGCGAGGTTGGAAACAGGACAGTGGCGAGAGTTGTCACAGGACGGTGCATCAGGTGTCTAAACATGCAGATCATTTTGGTTTTACCTGCCTACATTTTCTAGCTCTCTGTGCCATAAATGTCTGCTTCTAGCCCAATATGACAGGAGTGAGAACTATTTAATTTGTGTTGCTTGCAGTAGCTCGAAGTATTACCTTTCAGATTTCAACAATATCATCTCTCCCTGGAAGCAGTGACCCCAGTAAAATAATAATCCACCAAATACACTGTCACAAGGACTATTTATTTCCAATGAAAACTGAAAAGGTCTGAGGATTATCCAAAGTCATAAAGGTTCTGATAATGGAAAAAGAAAGCGTTTTAAATGCCACTTTAATACTGTGATAACGAAATTCCATTTAAAAATGTCAAAGGTAGTTTTGGTCAAATCATTGGGGGAACTTCCTCCACATGCAGCCAACATTTTAAGATGTTTTTCAAATGACCTCTAAAGTGCAGATAAAAAAAAAAAAAACTCTGTATCTGTGTGTACATGTAAAACAGAGCATTTTTGAAATGATGACATCACAGCTTACTTTGCACATGCCCACTGTAGCTTTTGTGTAATGAGCAACAGAAACAACAAGCTCACTCAATAAGCTCTGAGCCTACTGACGATATTCTTCTCTGGTATTTGACGGATTGTTGATGTAGACGTTATCAACAACTACTGGCCCTGAATACTTGTTGTAGAGTTTTAGTCGTCTTCTTGTCTGAACGGAGATATTTTATAAAATGGTTCTTGTGGATTTGTATCTGCGGTTGAAAGGCGAGGCTCGAATCTGTGTGTGTGTTGAATTGAAACATAGACTCTTGAGCAACAAAATTCAGTGGAAACTGATCAATTTTATGGTGATCAACAGCTTATATGGATCAATAAACGTATGGCAGAATACATTACAGATTACAGTGTTAATTTAGGGTCTTTTTATACATGACAGAGAAAAAAACTGTTGCTCTCGTATGTTTAAGTTTCCTGTTTAACTCTTTTGCATGAGGGTTGTGGCCTGCATAGTGTGTAATGAACTGCTGTGGCTCAGTAAGTTCTTTTTCTCTCTTGTTCTACTCTGCTCACTGCTTTGGTACTTTCACATTGCGTAACTAACACGTCACCGCTCGCTCACAGCAGCAGGTGTGAGTTACGTCAGTGGAGTGTAACGTTTTCATCTTGACCATTCAGACAGAGGAGGACCAAGGCGCAGTTTGTCATCCATCTGTAATTCAGTAAATGGCAAAGTTGTCACGTTCACTGCTTTATTGTAATCTGCATGAGAAATAAGGGATAAAAAACTTCTTATATAGTGATCAATTTCAACCAGCAGGACATGATCCCGACACGCTGTTTCCACTGTACTCTACATTTGTAAAACTGGCACATTAATTGCATTTGTACAGTATGTGAGAGTTTCATGAAAGCGTGAGGAAATGGTCTGTCGAGGTTTGGGAATATACTGGTCAGTGCTACCTCAGTCTGCACTGCACACTCCTGCATCATATTAACCTCTCTCTCTCTCTCTCTCTCTCTCTCTCTCTCTCTCTCTCTCTGTCTCTCTCTGTCTCTGTCTCTGTCTCTCTCTCTCTCTCTCTCTCTCTCACCTCTCCTCTTTACCTTCTCTCTGCCCTCTCTTCGCTCACCCAATCCTCACACACACACACACACACACACACAGAGGGGAGGAGGAGCACTAAGAAGGAAGAGTGGCAGCTGAGAGGTGCATCTGCAGCCGAAGTCGCCTCTCAAACGCTGAAATGCCGTCCCGTAGGATACCGTGCATTTCTAACAAAGACATCACGTCTACCTCAAAGACGAGTCATCCATCTCTTTCAGAAAGGCGCTGCTCCTTTGTCACGAATACCAAGAAACCGGCTTCCCTCACTGTGACAATCACTCTCCTGTGACCTCGTGCACACAAATCTGTGATTTCATGATTCAGTGGCCCAGTGTGATTTTGAAATAACAGCTATAGGAGGATGAAGGTTTGAGAGGCTGAGTGGATTCATAGTGCTCTGATAGGCCTAGTGTCTGTATTATGGCCATTTAAAGCGTCATCATTTTAATTAGAGGCTCTACTGGTTTACATGCTTTAACATTCAACATACACATTTGTCTCATATACAGTACACTGATGCAGTGACTCTTTCACCCTCTGTCTGAAACACTGCGTTTTAGCTCTTGCCTTCCAAAAAGCTCAGTCTGCTCTGATTGGTAAGAAGGTCTACTCTTTTGTGATTGGTCAACGGCTTTGAGCATGTGTCGGAAATGCCACGCCTCTTACACCAGAGGCTTCCTGATCAGCTGTTAACACTGCTGTAGCCACGGCAACAATGGCGTTGGTCCTACTGCACCAATTTGAGCCTGACTTGGTGGTAGGCGGGCATGTTGCACATTACATGTTACATGCCACATGTTACATGTCACATGTGACATAAACATATGTAAAAAACAGCCAGCAATGCAAATGAGGCGTTTGAGGAGCAGATCTTTGACGTGCACAAAGAAGCTGTGTCACACCTAACAAATTAAATAAACATAAAACAGGCTCTTAAATGTGTGTGTGTGTGTAATTAGCAGCCACAGAATCTGTCGTTTTGTTGTTGTAAAGCCTGACAGACACGGCGCTGGTGTCTAAAGGCTTCCGTGCCTGTTTAGTGGAGGAAAAATGATTTTGCTGTGGTTGATTGCGTTGCCTGTCGGCGAGCGAGGTAGACACTGTGTTCTGTGTCTGGATGTCGTCATTAACCTGTCATCCCTTCGCTTTGAGCAGGGAAAGCCCCGTCAGCGAGGTAATGGCACGGTGTGTGCGTCATCGATGTCCCAGTACATTTGGCTCTGCAGTGATGCACTCTTGCTGCGAGCCGCCCGTGGTGCTGGAGAGTTGTACACTAACTGCGAATAGGTTTGCTGCTGTGTATATTTCGGGGTTTGTGTGTGTATGTTTAATAGAGTGAGGATCTGTCGCTGCAGTGTTTCAACAAATAGTTCTTGGATCTCGGACTGTACATCGAGACTAAATGTTGTTTAAACACTGGCCTGTGTCCTAATCCCCAAATACTGTTGCAATCATAGTCATTTTTACGCTCTACATCATTGCAGGGGCAGCACTGTAGTGCAGTGGCCAGCTCTGTCGTCTTGAATCAAATCCTGGTTGCTGGGTCTTTCTGTGTGGAGTTTGCTTGTTCTCCCTGTGTCTGGGGGGGTTTTCTCTGCATACTCCTGCTTCGTCCCTCAGTCCAAAGACATGCAGATTGGTGCTCGGGTTGATTGGAGACTCTAAATTGTCTGTGGGTGTGAATGTGAGTGTTTTTTTGTCTCTGTATCTCAGCCCTATAATATGCTGGCGACTTGTTCAGGGTGAACCTCGCCTCTCACCCAATGTCCAGCCCCCCCCCCACGGCCCTCAAAGGATAAGCAGTTTGTATTATTTATTATTATTATTATTGTATTATTATATTGTGTTGTTGTTTGTATAAAAAATAAATGGTAGCAGTGTGATGAGATCTGCAATATCATGACATGTAACCTTCCCAGGAGAAAGAAAGTTGTTTTTCCAAATATTTAAAGCTCCTGTAATCACTATTTTGTGTGTGTGTATACTTGTTTTTGTGACCCCTGTAGGACCTGCATAAACACGGACTGTGTCAGGACCATTCGACCTCATGGGGACCAAAGTCTGGTCCTTATGAGGCAAAACATCATTTCTGAGGTCCTGGTTAAATTCAGAGGAAAGATGTGAATTGTTAGGTGAACGTTAGGGTTTGCCATGAATTGGTCATGATTAAGGTTAGGGATTAGGCTTTGGTTAGGCTGTGCACAATGAATGGAAGTCCATGCAAAGCGTGTGTGTGTCTGTGTGTTTGTGTCCGAAAGGATTTTTAGGAGAGCGCTGGCTTTGTGTGAGGCGATCTCTTACATAACACTGTTTGTCATGGTGCAGACCAACACCTCCACCCCTGCATCTTCATGTCAGCCTGTCTGTGTCTGTGGATCTGTCTGTCACTCTACAACGCACCCCCCTCCTCAGTCTTATTCCCATCAACATATTTCACATTTTTTCTTTCTCTCTTTGTGTTTCTTTAACTGACAGATTCACTCCCTGACCTTGCGTTTGTCTGCTGATAATTCTCTGTCTGCCTCATCGTTTTGTTCGTGGACCAATCTCTTCACTGCTCGTCTTCAGTATTCTCTGACGGTCTCTCCATCTCGCTCCATCTCTCACTTTCCTGATACGCGTCTGTGTGCGTGCATAACAGAGTTGGTTCGGCTCGGTCGTGATAGTCTTATGTAACTCTCCATTTGACTTTGCACTCTCCCTTGTCTCAAATGCATACACGCACACACAAGAGATGTGCAACTCTGGATAAAAGGAGAGTCACAGTTTTATTAGCTTAAAATTAAGATTACAGATTCCTCTCACAGTTTTTAATACATGTTCTGCTTTTGTCTTTCCATTCCTCTGACGCTTGTGTGGGTTGGCAGAGCATCATTTTTTTGTGACCTTCATAGCTGTGTTTTGTGGCGACTGACAAATGACGCCGTTGCTGTGCATTGTTGCAACAATTTCTCACCAACAACAGCAGTGTTTTCATTTGGTCTCTGATTTTGTTGTTTTTCTGAGACACCTCTCATAGTGTTACTCCTCTGTTTTCATCTCATGTCAGATTTGTCTTCATTTCTCCCACCTCTGCCTGTGCACAGTCCCTGCTTATTCAGATACTGCAGGATTAAAGTGCATGAAGGTAGGAATCGTTGTTGCCATTTTGATGGTATCTTGCTGCTCTAATAAACAGTACAGGGTATTTTTAATGTGTTAAAAATTTGATTTAAAAATGGACACATTTTCCACCTTTGCACAGCAGTCTATGACAAAGTGGAAAACAAAATGTTTGTAGAAAGTTGTGCGTGGGTGTAATATACTGAAATACAAGATCTGTTGTATCAAAATATATGTTTCAAATATATCCAAACATTGAAGTTGTGCCACAGCACCAAAGATTATTTTGATTCAATGTGAATGTTTGCCTGGCAGTGTGTGTTATGAGTTGTCAGAATCAAATTAACATTTTGTTTGAATTGTTTCTTTACGGTCGTAAAAAGCCCCTAAAAGTCTAAAATGTAATAATCTGAATTTTAGGCTTTAAAAGGTCTTAAATACTTGCCCTTAATTAGATATAGGAAGGTTTTAATGGTGTTACTGTTCATTTAACGCTCATTCCATCTTGGTTTGAAATTAGTTTTGTTTGAGAAATGGTTTGGCATAGCATGCATGGTTGGTAATGTGTGTTGTTCTTTCTCAGCCATACAGATTATTAGAATTAAAATGACAGTGCAACATGGAACTGAAAAAACACCCTGGTCAGAATTAGTCTTGGTACACTCGACTTGGCTTTGTGAAAAAACATGGATACCTCCCTTAACTTCAATTATAGGGAAGTTTAAGTAACTCTAGGACGTTGATGTTCCTTCATATCTGTCATACTTGACATAGGTGTCTCATGCCGCTCATTATGGTCTTAAAAGTTTTTAGATTTAACTTGTTAAAACCTTCAAGAACCCTGAAAAAGGTGACAGAGGTCACATACTAGCAGTTTCTTAGAACACTTTTTTCTGTTGTTTCTGTTTATCCCAAAAAAGTAAAGATACAAAAAACAAGAAATAGGAGGTAATCAAAAGGAGCATGACTGAACAGATTACAAAATCTTTACAAAAAATAAATGAATGAATTTCCTTGAGAATTAGTCAGTTGATAAGAATACATGAGTCATAATGTGCTGGTTGAGCTCTTCCTAATGAAAGGCTCCATGTCCCATGCCATCCCTCTGATGCTTTTCTCTGGAAGACAATGCCTCTCCATGCCTCTTCCCTCCATTGTGTGTATACTGTATATTACTGTGGGTAATGGTGCTTCAATGAACCGACCACAAGGCCAAAGAGATCGTCAGTGAGACAAGTTAAAGAGTACAGGGGGGATGACATGAGGTATGTGTGCGAGAGAGATTGGATTGATTAATGGTGGAAACCACTCAGTGCGGACTCGCTGAGAGCCTCCTGTCCTCTCAGTGCCATCACTGCACATCAGTGACTTCGATCAGCCCGAGTCTTCTCTGGGCTTTGAGCTGCTGCGGCTTTCACTGGGATGTTGTTGGCAGCACAAAGTGTTCTTAAACAACTCAAATTCTTTGAGATTTCCATGTCATGTTCAGTATATGCTTTTTTTTCTTTTTCTTCTGTGATTGTAAATGTGTTGGTCAGAATAGAACAAGCTGTTTATGGCTTTTTCATTATTTTTTATAGATCAAATGATCAATGATCAATTAATCAAGGGAAAAAAGACATCTGATTAATGACAATGTAAAGTCTGAAGTCTAAATTTGTCATAAAATGGTGGACATGAAAACCAATATACCTTATATTTGACTATTTAACTACATGTAAAAGAGAGAAGTTATAGTAGAAACAGGCAAAATAAAGTCCTGTTACCTTGAATATAGTTCTGTTGGTTTGAACATTGTTGGGAACATTTAGGATAATGTAAGTACACAAGTCAACAAAGTACATAACATACCCTAAAATGCATCTGCACGTAAATGTGATGGGTTCTTCCCAGGCCACATCCCGACACTAGGTTTGATAGAAATGAGTTGAGTAGTTTTGGTGTAATCCTACAAACACATAAACCAACAAACAGAAACAGGTGAAAACATAACCTTCATGGGGAAATATGCATTAGTTGCAGCCCTGTGTGATTACATGCACCACACTATGACTTGAGATTCTTGTGGCTCAGCCTTATAATCAGATGACAGTGACAGACAGACAACACATAAACAAAAGTTAGTAACTGGAGCTGCTATTGACATTTCCCTGTAAGTGGAACATTCGATCGAAGCGGTCGAGTAATGTTGCCCACAAGCTTCACCGCATGTCGTGATCAAACCGCACTGGACCTTCTTTTTTATGTGCTTCGTATGGTGTTTGTTCTACATTGTAACTACCTCACGAGCAAGACAATGACCCAACGGCGAGTGAAAAGGTATTATGAGGTGGAGTCTCACGTTTGGATGAAGGATTATCTTGTCTGGTGCTGCTAGGATTAACTAGCGCCATTAGAGCATGACAAACAACTCTGTGTGTGTCTGTGTCTGTGTGTGTGTACATGGCCTATATTAGCCTGTACAGGGAATCAGAGAGCAGATGGTCTGCCATAGTTTGTAATATTCTGTTCACTTAACCTGAGAAATGAGGCCTTGAAATAAACCCCCTGCTATCTGAACACACACACACACACACACACACACACACACACACACACACACACACACACACACACACACACACACACACACACACACACATAAAGACACACAGACGTTTTGCCTCATAAGGACTGGGCTTTTGTTCCCATGGTCCAAAGTTAGAGTTTATTCTGGAAAAGGTGTTAAATAGGTAGCAAAAACGAGTCTACACACACACAGACACACACACACAAATGAGAGTAAGAGGGTGAGACAGTTTTGGTTCGTCAAGTGAGACGGAGAGCAACAAACCCATGAGGTTTGAGTGCAGTGCTTAGTTTAATACAGCACACTTTATCAAGACAATCCCTCCCATCCCCACAGTATTAAATCATGTCTGAGTCTGCGAGAGCACCGAGAGCACCATCGCAGAGTCAATTCCTCCGCTTGTTGCCATGGCTACCAACTCCCCAAGACGATATTTATTTAGAAAACACATTGTTATGCATTAATTTTACTTATGGACTGTAACAAGAAGGTGGCGTTCTTGTTTGCTGCGTGTGAGCTTTAATGAGGGGGAGAGGCAGCGTGGAGCGTGTCCTCTGCTGCTGCTGCCGCTGGGGATGAAGAACTGAGCACATCACTTTATAAAGTCTACATTGGCATTCAGTTGACTGTTCGCTGACACTGCCCCCCCCCCCCCCCCCCCCCCCCCCCCCCCCCCCCCCACTTACTGTTACTATCTGCCAAGATTTCTACTATCACACAGCACATATGAGTTTTACACATTTACCTATAGAGTCTTAGTTACTCTTGAGAACAATATAGATCTCAAAAGCAGGTTTTTAGTCACAGAATTGGCAGATTAACTTTTTAACGTTTTCTTTTAATCTTTTTTAAAATGAGAAGTTTGTAAAAAAGGGTCGTAAGAACACAAACTTAAGGGTATTTGATGTTTTGCAAAAAGAATGAGGGTAAAGCTGCAGGTCAGCATCCTCACCAGATCCATGTAAATGACAGTAAAACATGTAACACTATATTACATAACGGGCCCCATTAATGCAGTGTAGAGCAACTTAATCTTAGTTTCACAAGATTGAAGACAAGACTCCTATTGTTTTGTTTGGGTATATTCAGGTTCTTTAAACCCTGGTAAACCTGCTTAAAAAGGGGATTGACTCCTTACCCATTGTCAGTAGAGTTTTTTTATTTTAATTTTCCTTAGTGGATCAGGTTTGACATCACAAATGCGTAAGAAGAGGGAAACACAACAAACAACATAAGAATGCACCATGGAGACCAATGAGAATGTTCCGGTTATGTTCATGGCTATTGATGCGCCAACGTTCAGAAGGTCAATGTGCGTCACGTCACGCTGGAAAAGGTGCAGCATCGTCGTCTAGACTGCCAAAAGAAGAAATTAGCGTTCACCCTGGTGTCATGTTTCCATCGCTGCAGATTGAACCCATGTCTAATGCAGATTAATTTGACCCTGGAGTGAATTCAGATTGTATCTGTTACCACTGCAGACAAAAGGCTGATGTTGGTTGGTCTTAAGTTTTCTGACCTGTGGAAAATGGGCAATATTTGTATCTTCACAGCATAAATATGTGTGTGTTACAAAATGTAACACTATCTTATGTTGAGTTGTCTGAACTAGCTGACGTCCATAAATCCACAAAATCCATAAAGAGCTGCTAACCTTCAGAAATGGTTTCTGTATAATTGAGAAATACCAATATTTATTTACATAGTGCATCTTTGTTATGGCGGAGTAACTTGCTGTTGTGTGTGTCTTTCTGGAAAAGCTAAAAGAATAGCCAGAGACACTTTATGTTAGAGAGGCCTGCCGTGCCACAGTTGCTATGTTGTGAACGGACAGTCTCTAATTGGAGGGAGGGGTTCGGTGAACAGTCATAACCAAATGTACTTAATTGTTGGACTGAATTAAAAAATTATACAAATAATAGTTTTTTTTTATTCAAACTTAATCAATTGTGTTAATATCACTTGTTGAACAAACTGAATTCATTTGTGTTACCAATTGAAGTGCTTGTTCTTGGTGGTCCAAGAGTTGAGCTACAGATTTTCACAAATCCCACTGTTGGGAGTCTCTCCAGACCTTGTGTTCCCATGCAGATTAAATACAACGCACACGCACACGCGCACACACACACACACACACACACACACACACACACACTACAATTTTTTAAACTATGTCAGTGATCACACAGAAACCCAAACTGAGCGCAGAGTGCTGTGTTACGACGCTCGCTGTCACACTCTCTGTCGGCTGTCCGTACTCGTGTCCCTGCAGATGAGCTTTCCACAGTCCCTTTAACAAGACATCGCTCTCAGTTAAACAGCCCAAATCCCATTTGCCTTCTGCACCGTGCATTATGCTTGGATGATAAATGTGGCTCCTGTCGCAGTGTGCTGCTCATGAAGCTGCTGCGTGAAAGCTGATGAGTGCTCGGCCCATGACTATTTGATGATGAGAGAATCTGAGACGCTCTCATGGTTTTTATGCAGTGCACTGCAACATTTTTAAAACACTGACACATCCACCACGTCATCTCTCTATTTCTCTGTTTTTTTTATCTTTCCCTTAATTTTCACATTTTTCCACATCTTATTTCTTCTCCATTCCTGATAGTTTACTCTTCTGTATTATTTTGCTTTACCTCCTGTCTTCTTATTCTCTGTCTCTCCTTACTCCCTGCTTTTTTCCTTAAAACTGCGCTTTTCCTCTTTCTCCTGACTCCTTCTCCTTTCTACTCTGCTGCTTCCCCCCCTTTTAATTCTTTTTAGTCTTCCCTCGACTTGGCAGCCGCTCTCACACCTCACATCTCCTTCTTGTGTGTTCTGGTCTTTTTCTATCCCTGTCTACTCGTGTGTGTCGTTCTGTCTCTACCTCTGCCTCACTATCTTTTTTTTTTTGCTCCTTATCCCCTCCCCTCTCCTCCTGAGTCTGAAGTCCAGGTTACATAATATACATTAGAGCGAGGTGGAGGGAAGGAATGATGGAAGTACAAGGAAGAGGATGAAGTGGAGGAGGGGAAGAAGGTACCCTGCTGATCTACGGAGGAGCCAGATGTTGATGCTTGACACGGCAGATTTATTTTGTCAGGCTATTTTTTGTTGGTGAATGCAGCACATTTCCTTTTGTTTCATTTTCTTATTTGAGTGTTTGAATAAAAGGGAGATGCCTTTGCCGCCGGTCGGGCTCATTTTCATCTTCAGGAGCTGACATCTGGTCTCCTCCCCCTCCTCTCCTCCTCCCCTCCTCCTCCCCCACTTTTCATCCCCTCATCATCTCATCTCTGTCATGATTACACTTTGCCTCGCTGACCTGCGATGATGTAACTACATTTTTTGGCAGCGGGCTCTACCCTCACCAAGCGTTATATTCTGCAGTCTTTCTGAGAACTGCCCTAACTAACCCTAACCCTCGCTCGATCTCTTCCCACTCTGGACATTTTTTTTAAAGGTCTTAATCTTTCCTAATGCATTTCCCAGCAGCCGCTTAGTGGGGGATGAGGGGTGAGGGGGAATGAGATGAAGGGGGGAGAGAATTTGGGAATGTTCCCAGATGATTTTGTGCTCCAGTCTTATGACTATAAGGATTTAACAAAAGAGGGGGAAGCTTGGTATTGTGTGATGTAGTGACTTTACTGTATATAAATGTTATATTTGTCGCAACAATATGTCACTCATATGATTTTTAAAATCATACATAACCCCTGTTTAATATTACAACTTGGATGGAAATCAGGCAAATTTAGACAAATGTAGATATTTATTAAGGGCTCGAGTACTTTTTTTTTCTTGCCACTATATTATTTCTCCTTTTCATTCACCCAGAGCTACATCAGAAACAGAAAGCTGCCACACTCTGAGGACACACTCCCAGTTGCTATTGTAATGGTATCCCCTGCAGTCTGAACTTGAGACACTCCCTGGAGAGGTGTGAGCTTTGTTGTAGATCTGCCTCCTGGGCCAAGAAATAAGGTCCGTGTCATCTCAGGCTCAGTTTACTTCTCCACCTTAAATCTGACCGTCAATGACTGCCAGACAACACTTGGCTTTGGTAACTGCGCAGATTTTTATGAATGACGGTTGTTGCCGCTATATGGTCTGTTTTGATTAAGACTGGTTATTGTAAAGTAAAGCTGTTCAATCTATAGACTAGCTATCCTATCTGTGTGCACGCCATAGACTGTAAACAAAGATGTACGACACATATCCACTTCCTCCCGGATATGAACGCAGCCATCTTGAGCATTTGGAGCCAGAGTCTGTGCTGTAGGGATGTAGGCACAGTAACGAGGGACCTTTTTCTAGGTCTATGTCCCATCTGCTAACATGGAGGAGGTGAGGTTTATGACCTACACATTAGGCATAATGTTTAGTAAAATGCTGCTGTTGTGATGATGCTGTTCTTTGGATTTCTAGCTAGCTCCTATCTAAATCAACGTTCCAAAGTTAACTAGCAAGCATTGCTGACATACACTGTAGAGAAACATTCATGTAGCAGATTATTTCACCAAATTAGGAAGGATAGGGGGTTTAGGGCAGAAAAGATTGAGACAACAGCAGCATTGTTTATGAAACTTTGATAAACCTGTAATTCAGATGTGGCACTGGCTTGCGTGCGTGCGTGCCTGCGTGTGTCAGTGTTTGTGACAGACTCACACACAGAGAGAGGGAGAGAGAGAGAGAGAGAGAGAGAGAGAAAGAGAAAGTCAGGTAGAGGTAGAGTTCAGTAGTGGTGCCAGATTCTGTGCTTAGCCTGGCACTGCCTTATCAAACTGTGTGTGTGTGTTGAGACTTGGGACCGGTGCTGGCTCGCTCATCAAGTATGCAGTTGGAGTTGATGCTGCAGCAGAGATGCCTAATAGCAGGAGAGAGAAGAGAGAGTTAGAGAAAGACTCTGAATACGTCAGACCACCCACTCACTTCCAGCCTCTCTCCTCTTCCCCTTATCGTCGCACTTGCCAATTACTCCTTTTCACACTCATCCATCTCAGCCTGCCCGTCTTTCGCATCTCTTCCCTTTTCACGCTGTACCCCTCCCTATTAATTCCTCCCCGCTCTTACCCTCTTTCATAGCCCCAGCCGTTCGCATCCCTCGCTCTCCCGTTCCCACCAAATTGAATGTCATTCACACCGCTCTCAGTTCCCTGCAGCATGGAAAGAGGCTGTTCGGCTTCTGCAGCCCCCCTCGCACTGCATCTAACCTCGGAGCATCACAGATATTACTACTGTGACATCCAGCTCCTCATGTGCTTTCTGCTCCCATGACCATATAAGTACTTCCTCTTGGCTGAGGGAGTGACATCACACTGTTGCACTTCTTGAACAGGTGGAGTGAAAGGTCACATGTTTATTTTTTTTTTCAGAAGTTTGATGTTTAGAGGGAATCTGTTGGGACATACTGACCATATAACTTCACCCACAAACACACAAACACAGACACACACAGACACACACAGTCTGACTTCTCCTCATCCTTCTCACCTCCTCCACTTCTTGTTTCTTGCTCTCTCGTGGATGAAAAAACATCCAGTTCCTGCCAAACAGGAAGAGGTCATGATTCACCGAGAACAGACTAATGTGTGTGTTTCGGTGTGTGTATCTTGTGTTGTACAGTCCGGTCCAGCTCTCAGTCAGTAGATACTTGCTGCACGACCTTCCTTAATCCCTCCTCTGGTACATGCATCGGCCACGTGCAGACTCTGAGGAAGCATAGACAGAACTGAATCAGTGATGTATACCAGCCCCCCTATGAAAGTTTCAGACAGGCAGCTGGAACAGCGGACATATCAAAGTGTGTGTGTGTGTGTGTGTGTGTGTGTGTGTGTGTGTGTGTGTGTGTGTGTGTGTGTGTGTGTGTGTGTGTGTGTGTGTGTGTGTGTGTGTGTGTGTGTGTGTGTGTGTGTGTGTGTGTGTCAGAGAGAGACGGAGAGTAGCGATGAGGCATTGGCATATTGCATGTAGCAGTGGTCCAGAGGAAGGGATGAAGCATGCAGCATTAATCACCATCTTCATCCACCAGCCTGTCTCAAAGGCTGACTCACTCTTCATTCACAGCTTCACGGCTGTCAGCTGCTCGCTAGTGACCCACATGCAGCCTGCAGACCACACCACCATGTCGGTAGAAAACTAATGTTTTTGAGCACCTGTTGGAAAGTCGTATGCAACTTTGTGCCTTTTTATTAGAAAGTTTGTAAGGCAACGTGGAATCTACAAAGGGCTGTCGTTGGCCAGTGGTAGTTGAACCTGCGACAGGAAAAGCATAAACAATGTAAAGCAAAGACAACTGCTGCACCGAAGACTCTGAAGGAGCAGAAATGAGGAATGGCAACTGCTTCTTCGAGTTTCATCAACATTCAAACACTAATGTAGTTGTAATGAAGTAAATTAACATTTAACTTCAAAACTATGATTCCACATATGTTGAAAGTCTTAGAACACACTATCTAGTGACCTGGGAGCCCATCAACGAAGTAGTGCTTTGGTTTTTTGCATGTGCATGACCACTACCTGCTGTTCAATAACATAGTTAGTGATGCGATGCCACTTCAGATGAGTAATGATATCAGCAACGATTCAGAAACTTACTGGAGGTCTTGATGACATTCTAAACTAACTTTGATAAAATTTTTAACAGTTTAAAAAGTTTTTTTTGTCAAATTAAACTTCAATTGTTACAGTCGCTCATAATGCTGTTATATTTATGTGGCGATAGCATGAATATGGAGCTGGAATAGACCTTTCAAATGTGTAAACTATATTATGTAAGATCTTAGCCCATGTTTGACACATCAAATTTCTGTCCCATGTGTTTCTTTTGTGAATATGTGAAACGTATACGTCATACAAAAGTCTTTTGTGTGCTCCCTAAATTGCAATGTGAAACCAAAACTAAAATCTGAGAAATGTAAGAATGACGTGAACCTTGGTTGGGACTTCCAGGTGTAAAACCGACCTGAGTGAATCTGAGGGTCAGATGCCCCATGCCGTTGAGGGTCCTGACTCCCCAGCAGTGCCCGTTATTGAGACTTCAGACTCAGATCAGTACTGTGACATAATGACACTGCAGAGAGACATGCCATTTCCTCCCGCAGAGATCAATATGCTTTGTCAGCCATAAAGCTCCGACACGGGGCCGGCCCTCATCTGTAAAACCTGATCCATTCTGCATAATCACACCAAGGTCAGGCAACAAAGCCATTTACATATAGACGCAGGCACCTTGAACTGACAAACCGGCCTGCATGCCAACCAGGCAGAAAATTAACTCGTCAAGTTTGAGCCTCTGTGTGCATGTGTGTAAAGTGTCTGGAATGTAAGGGTATAGTGTGTGTGTGTGTGTGTGTGTGTGTGTGTGTGTGTGTGTGTGTGTGTGTGTGTGTGTGTGTGTGTGTGTGTGTGTGTGTGTGTGTGTGTGTGTGTGTGTGTGTGTGTGTCAGTGTCAAACTTCAGTATACCTGTGCTTTTTCAGCCGTTTCATTTTCTCACAGACGTGGTCTTGGTAGGTGGCTAATTGAAAATGTCTATACTGCTGTTATTTTCTCTGCCCCCTTCTCAAAACGACCTGTGTGTGTGTGTGCGTCTCTCTATGCGTTTGTATTTGTGTTCTTGTTCACGGCATGTGTCAGACTATCCACCAACATCACACTCACTGGGACACTGCGATTTTTCAATGTTTTGGCCTCATTTAAATCTTAGCTCACACACAAGTGGAGAAGAAAAGGCTGATTTAAACCGACAGTTATTCTCGCAGTGAAATGTCACGGCAACATCTAACTGTTGCTATTGTCTCTGAGCTCGTCTCTGTTCATTCACAGTCCTATTTCAAACACGTCATCTCTCTGACTTTTAATGTGCTATTTGCCTGCTGAGAAAGTCTGCATCAAAACTTCATTGCATGCGGTTACAAGGAAGAAACAGTGATGTCTGGGGGACTTGCATCCAAACAGCATGTTATTGGGGCTGTTGTTGAAATGTAAGAAGGGACCTGCTTTTTCCTGTATGTGTGTAACTACTGTGGTTGGTTCTGTCGACGCATGTGTGCGCACTACCCTTATAGAGTGAAGATGAAACCCGTCTCCTCTGGAGGGACACAGGAGCTGCAATGTCCTTGTCCTGATGTGCTCCCTCCCTCTGGTCCCACAGTGTGTTGACGGGGACTTGTCCTGTACCTATTGCTTTGTGAGGACCATTTTAAGTATAGACCCTACAGAGTGAGGACATTTTTGGAAAGTGAGGACATTCTGGCCGGTCCTCACTTCTTCAAAGGGCTGTTTGAGGGTTAAGACTTGGTTTTAGGTTTAGGGTTGGTACTAGGACTAGGTAAGGGATGAGTTAGGGATTTAGTTTGGATTGTTTTGGGTTAAGGTAAGGGGCTAGGGAATGCATTATGCCAATGAGTGTCCTCACTAAGAGAGAGGACACTCATTATGCCAATGAGTGTCCTCACTAAGAGAGAATAAGAGTTTTTGTGTGGGTGTGTGTGCGTGTGTGCGCGTGCGCGTGCCACGCAGGTCACGGTGCAGGTGTGGAGGATTAATCACAGATTAAATGGAGCAGAGAAACGATTCTTGTGAATATGATTGCACATGCGCATATCCACACACACTCAGTTTCTTGCTGAGTCATGACCTTCTTCTCTGCTGCTACACCACCGACTGACTGACTGACTGAGGGATTAAAACAGAAAGAGAACAGTGCAGGAGGACACACACACACACACACACACACACACACACACACACACACACACACACACACACACACACACACACACACACACACACACACACATGCAGCCACGTTCTCTCTTGCTAGAACAGCCTCATGGAAAAATAAATATTGGTGTGTCTGCAACTGACGCAACGTGGCTATAATAAATATGGAGGGGAGTTCGAGGGGAGAGCTGTTGACAGACACAGCTGTTAACAAAAATGTGGAAGCAAACAGCCCTGGACAGGCTCCTCCAGGGTGTTACTCATGTGAGTTGTATGACCTGACGAAGGCTGCGACAATATGGATTTTTCCACTGCAGTGTGAAGACGCCACACTCTGTGTATTTAAACTAACTGAGGAAGCTGATGGGATTGCATTTGCTTTTGAATAAAAAAAACCCTGCTTTATTTACATAATGGGAGCCCCTCATGCGTCACATCTCTCATACTGTTGGGATACTCTGCACTGCAGCCTGTAATGAGCAATTGTGATTAGAGCCGATGACGTGTCCACGGTGCTGGGGATTTTCCAGATGACGTGAAACAGTAGAAGTGTCTCTTAACTTGTAGATTTAGTGATTGGTGAGATTTTAGTATGAAGAAAATGGAGGAAAATACATCATTGAATGGATCATTCTCAAGGGTCATATGTGCATGAAACTCTTTGATTAAATAGTCAAAGTTAAGTTTGTGTTCTTAAAAACACAAGTAAAAAAAGCTAAGCGTGACTCCCAAAGTGTATTTTAGTAAAACAACGACAAGAAAAATACATGTTTTAGTAGCCACATTTTTACACAACAGACTGATGGAAAAAGGACTTAAATCAGTGAGACAGATGATTGGAATGTAAATCCATCCAACATGTTGGCCATCTATCTAATAGTTCCAGATTCCCGAAATCTCTGTTTATCTGTCTGATCTTGAGAACTGTTCATCTGTTTGGCTTCACACGTGACATGTGTTTTGTTAAGGCCCAAGAAAGTGCAGTGTTGACTTTGGTGCGATTTGGACACGTGATAAGTTCAATATTAATAAAACCTAAATGAACAGGCGACCAGCTCTCTGTAACAGCGGCGGCTGGGACTCATCCTCGTTCCCAACAACGGACACTTTCACACTAACAGCAAAGACAACTGATTCTCCTGTTCTTCGTACTGAGTCGAGCTTCACCGAGCTTTGAATAAACAGGTGAACAGCTCTTTGTGCAGCTAGTGGTGAAGCAGCTTCAGGGTTCTGCAGTCTGAGTAGTACGCCACGGCTCAATTACTGCAGCAACCAGCATGACCACAGGCCGAGAAAACAGCCCATTACACACAGGCTGATTTAGATAAATTTCCCCTGGACTTTAAAAATATTAATACCAATAAATCCAATACTTCTAACATGTCTGTCCCAGTGGGCCGACCTGATGTTCCTATAGCCACACCGCAACTGTGGCCAAAGATTTTAAATGGCAATTTTAGAGTAGGCTAAAATACTCTGAGAACTCACATCTCCTTCTTCTTCACTACTGTGTGAGAGGTGACCAAACTGTTGAATGACAACGATGTGAATCACATGCCATGGTATGTGCTGTCACCAGATCACAACTCTGTTGAGCCCCTAAAAGTCTGTCCAACAGATACCTCTTGGAAGAATGGTGATCAGTTAGTGGAAATTAAATCCACCTCTATTTGTGACAGGCGATGTGATGATGAATGTACTTTGATGCCGTGTGGGGCGTTGATGGATCTAATGAGAGTTTTGTGCAGCCGCTCGAGTGGGATGGAAACTGTGAGGGAGACAGACGAGGACACAACAGCTAGTAGACATGTTTTATGAGTAGTTAATTGTGATCGTACTTAGTCATAGATTGTGAAGTTATTATTTCAAAGGAGGTTTGTTTATTGCCGTTGTTGTGTCTCTGGAAGTATAATAGGCCACAACATCATTCCTTACAAGGACCTGATCTGCACTTACACACCTGACTCATGCTGTGTTTATATGTGTTCGTGTGTGTTCGTGTGTGTTCGTGTGTGTGTGTGTGCGTGTGTGTGTCCGTCCACTTTGGCTACACAGCGAGGGCAGATCCAATTGCATCATTCGGGCTCTCTACCACACGTACACTTTAAGTCACCCCTGCTGCTCTCGGCTCGCCCACTTTGTCTGACAGCTGCCCACCCTTCATGTTAGCGCTCTATGTGTCAGCCTCCATCTCCAGACCTTCACCAGAGCACAGCAGGTTTATTTCAAAAGTTGTCTGTTGTTTTTAATTGTTGTGGGGGTGGGGTGGAGCCATTTACTAAGGTATGGCCATTAATTAATCTCAAAACCCACACATGTATGTGCATGTGATACAAGTGCACAATAGTGAGTCATGCAATAATTGGGCGAGTGCTTGCTCGACCCTCCCTACTCTCTCAGAAGTGTCCATCACCAACTGACATTGGCTGACCTCTCTCTTCTTTTGATTGGTCTCCTGGAATACTGACCATGACCTTTGATGGCTGATTGGTTTGATCCCTGAAATGCATCATCACATGAGCCACTCTCCAGTGAATCGAACCTAACTCAAACTCACTCTAATACAATTATATTGTTATGTATATATACAACATCTTAGAAGCCATTTGAATAAATTAGTGTAAAATGTTTGGTAGCTAGATAAACAGTATATTACAAATATAATATTTTTCAAAAAAGAACATTTCAGATATCCTCAACGGTTTTCTTTCTAGGACAAATGACGTCACCTTGAATTCTTTTTCAGATATCCAGAGTTACATTTTTGATATCCAGAATGAACATTGTGGATATATTCCTATTTCAAATAATATAGTCATCATGATTTTAATATTAGACATCAAAACATCCAAAATGAAAAATCATTCCAAATATCTGTACTGTGAATTTTGAATGTCTTAAAATGCATAGCGACTATTAAAAATGTCATTATGTAAGTCCACAATTGCCTTTGCAACTAAGTGACGTCCTGGTCTCCCTGCAGGCCAGAGACTGTGAGTGTTGAAATTGACCAATCAAAGGATTCGGAGACTGACCTTTCCCGCCTCCAGTGTCTTAAACATCACTACGCACAATGACCAAGTGTTGAGCAGTTGCAAATGCACTGGGAAGGTAAAGAGCTTTCACTTGCTAGAATGGTTTTCCGCTCACAGATTCTGATCAGTGCAAACGTACGTTTTTAATGCAAAAGTTTTGAGTTTAATTAATCGCCAAGCCCCCATTCCTGCTGCCTGCTGGTGTTTTGGATCTGAAAGAAGCTTTAGGCTGCATGCCACTACAAAGAAGCAGATTCATACAATGGAGTCCTTCCAAAAGTCCTCCATCACTCACACTCACACACACACACACACACACACACACACACACACACACACACACACACACACACACACACACACACACTGGCTCACACTCCATCAAACAGTCACACTGTCATGGGCACATGCTTAATTATTCAGCCGCTAATTATCTCGTACACTCGGTTATGTAACTGAGGTTTGCTTTTGTGAGCGCCGGGAAGAAGAGACTTCTGAGGAGAACTTGCCGGAAAAGCACAGTTTTTTTTTTTTCATTTAAAAGAATTTCATCTGGCCTCTCTGCTGATGCAACTTCTCTGAAAACGTGAAAATACAGAATATCTTTATCTAGTGGAGATGCAGAGATGGTGAGACACACATGTAACCACACATCTATTTCTGTATGTTTAGACATCCCTTCATCAGTGGAAATGGAGGCTGGTACAATTGCACTTAGAGGAGCACACTAAAAAAACAAGGTCAGCAAGAATGAAAGGTCAGCAATAAGAGCTCTGACAAAGAATATGAAGTGAGAAAAATAGTGAAGACATTTTGAATAAAGTCAATTTAAATAAAGTAAATGAACTCAATGTACATCAAACAAAAACAACAACAGTACAACTTGCTGGAAGGACCTGGGCCAAATTTGGCGCAGTTCAGTGCAGTCCAAGACATTTCTTTTAACATTGTGGGATTTGTTTGTGTTTTGAGATTTTTACTATTTTTCCATCGAATAATTGTTGAATTTTGATGGAAAAAAAACCTTCATCATTCTTCTACAATGGAGATGATAATGTCCCGATCTGGACAGATTTATTGGCTTAAGGGGACTGTTGCACCTATAGACAGAGCTATGTGCTGTGTGCTAGTTCTAGTTTCCATCATGCTTCTCTGTGAAAGTTTGTTTTATTGCTCTCTACCTCTCCATATTTTATTTTGACCTCTTTTGTTCTCCTTCTCCCGACTCTTACTTCATTTCTATAACCTCTCTCCTCCAGTGTCTTCTCTTTCTCCATTCTCTCCACCTGTATGTCCCCTTCTCCTGCCCTGAATCGTCACTATCAAAGAATCAGAGCTGTATCTCCATTTATAAAGTTCACCAGGCCACCTCCCCTCTCAGAGCAGAGTCCTTACAGGTCAAACAGATTATAGACTGTGATTGGGTGCACATGTTCACAAATGCTTGTCATATAAACATTTGTGTCTAATTAATCAGATAACAGTGGACCATAACTGGGGGGCCAGATAACATGAGATAATTGGTTAAAACAAGGCTCAGCGTGACGCTGTCTACTTTCATCATCGTCCTGGTGCGCCCCCACACAAGCACAGGCACACGTGCAGGCTTCTTGTGATCTGACGCGACGACTCACCATCTCAGTTAAAGGTTCAGTGTGTAGGATTTAGTGACATCTAGTGGTGTATTTGCATGTTGCAGCTGAATACCCCTCACCTTACCCTCCCCTGGCAAATATGAGAGAGAAACTGTGGTAGCCTTCAGTTGTCATAAAAGAGAAAAAGGTGTTTAGTCTGTCCAGTTTGGACTACTCTAAAAAACATGGCGGTCTCCGTGAAGATGACCCACTCTCTCTAAATATAATGTATTTAATGTAAAGGGACCATTCTAGGGTAAAGAAAATAACAATTTGTGCAATTTAGATGAAACACACTCGTGAAAACATCACTAGGTTTATTTTTCTATTCATTTTCTGCCAATAGATCCCTTCGACCTAAATCTTACACACTGGACCTTTTAAACACACTCTGAGCACAAAACTGCATCAACATTAGTGCAAACATTTACTAACATGAAAATAATTTGTCAATTTTGATCTAAAGCAGTTTACTTCTTTTCATATGTCTGTTTTTTGTTTTGACTCATAATAAACCACATACACACATTCATCAGGAGAATACTCTTACATGCAGCCACATGATCGATGTGCATGTATTTAAAGAAACTTGACAGACAAACACAGGACCATCTTCGGCTCTTCTCATTTGCTGACATTTACAGAAGATACAGATGAACTTTCTGAGGCTTCACTGTGGCGTCTGTTTACCTCGGGCTAACCCAGAGGCGCCTATCGCATGTGCGGGGTGGTCGACGGGGTGTTGTTGCTTGAGCGCATGTGACCATCACCTTTAATCAGTGCTGGCTGCACTTCCCCATCCTTAATGTGTCAAAACCAATCTGGGATGTGAATGAATATCCCGCGTGTCTCTGACATCATGGAGTTTCCACTGCTGCGCTTGGCTCAGCTCAGAGATAGCAGCTTTGATATTTTTACACCGCTGGCTCACTGGCAGGGGTTCCCCACCCACCACCCCTCCTGACCATAGATGGACTCCAGGGAGTCACTGTTTGTGCTGAGGGAGGTCAGTGTGGTAGCTCAAAGGTCAAATCTCAACTGGTTCATGTTTAGGGAAGAGTGAAGGAGCTTGGATCTAAACTAATGGAATTACTACTGCAGGATCAGTTAAAGCTGTTCAAATTTGGATGTGATTGCATTATATTGAACAAAGTATAAATGGATTTGCAGATATTCAGTGGGAGCAGTACCTATTAGATGAAAAAACACTGTGTCTAGTTTATATATATATATACCAGTGCACTATACAGTCACATTATCCTTTACACTTGAACTGTACATTAAAGAAGGTGAGCCATGAAAAGTGTCATGCTCTGTGGAAAATGACAGAAATAGCATGCTTTTAAATTCATGGCAAGGGCTTGATGCATTGAATTAAAATTATCCTCCTCCTTTTTATCGAAGAAACTTAGTCATCAGAGTGGAAAATTTCTAATCATGATCATCGTGTCCAAAATGATAAAGGTTATTATTATTATTAAAGCGTTAGAATTTGCTGTAACTGTTCAAAAAGTACTGACGCATTTTCTCTGTAAAAAAAATCTAAATATAATCACACTTAAGACTCAGTCCTGCTGGCTCGTTGCCACTGGTTTGCGTCATGTTTTCATTGAAGCAAACCAAACCAATGCTGCACATACAGGTTGATGCTCGAGAGAATTTACCTTGATTAACTTTTTTTCATGCACTGTCTTAATGATTATTCAAATCTAGAACAGTATTTCTAACCATCAGGAATTTAACCATCTTTTACTGTTAAGCCTGTCACCACTTCATCCGTTGTTATTCAGGGAAAACTTGTTACCAAACATGTAAGCCTTTCATTTATGAGCAGCAGAGGAACGCTGCGAGTTGTCTTTTCCTGTGGAGCTTCCCCATCGCTGTGAGAGTCACATGTTCAGCTTTCTCTTGAATGCCTCTGAATCAGACATGCAACCTCATACCATTGTTGGACATAGCATCTCCAGGAGTCTGCAGGAAAGAAGCACCTCCATGTTTGGACAACATTCCTCTCTGACCTTACCCCAAGTCCACTTCTTCTACTGTTTGTGCGGAATTTCCTGCCTAAAAGGACAAACACTGCAAACATGACTAACACAGAGTTTACACAGGTCTCCAACAGATGACGGCTGGTCACCACAGTTAGTTTTTTGCAGACTTGTTATGAGTGGTATGATACGTTTTAAGACCGGGACTCAAATTTTCCATCACACACGCACACAGGCAGCAGAATGAGGTGATATGACACCTCTAACTTTAGTGTGCCTCCCTCTCTCTGCCGCTCTGGATAATCCGGTTAGGATGCGTTCTCTGGCAATCGGGAGGTTTTAACTTTCTCGCTTCCAGCTGGAGGAAAAACCGACTCCTGCAGGCTCCAGACTGGCCTGAATATGCATTTGTCACAAAACACACACGGTACTTTCACTGTGGTGTCCACCCGCACACAAACACGCAGTACCCCCGTGTTTGTGTATAAAGGTCAGAGGTTGCGGGGGGCACCAGCTGATGTCACATACCCAAAATGAGAGTAGTGTCCTTGATGACAGCCTGGCAACTATAATTGTCGTGACAACCCCTAGGAATAAGCCGTCATGTGACACCCCTTCCTCCGCGCCGAGTGCATGGAAAAAAGAAACACACACTAACACACATAGCTGTGTCAGCGGGGAGAACCCTTTGGAAACAATGTCTGGCGTGCTTTGGGGATCCGAGAGGGGAGTGCAGGAGGGATTTAACTCACTCTGCAGAGCACCAAATGTGGGCATGAGACAAGGCCTCAGCGCCTCGTTCTGACACCAAACTGGACAGTGGTTCTGAAATGATTGGCTTTGTTTTCATGACGGATGATGCTAACTTTTTTTCAAACCCTTTTCAGTGTTTCTATGAAGAAGCCGTTGTTTTCTTTTGGCGCACGCAGAGTGCGGCATCTAAAATAACCTGTCGAGCCTGTGTAATTGAACTCCGGTGCATTCTCTCATATTCCAGCCATCAGTGCTCACGTATTTCCTCTCTTGTTTTGAAGCCAACGTCACGGGGGGAGCCATCGGGGCACCCGGCCCTCTGATGTCTAAAAACAAACAGCTCTGCTGGAGTATTTGTGGCACAGGATGCCCTTGCTCTGCAATGTCTTAATGTATCTGTGGAGTGAAGTATGTTTCTATCTCCTTGCTACTTTAATTCTGTTTTCAGTTTTTATCTCACATCTGCTTCCTGTCTATACGTGTGAATTAATGCTTGCTATTAATGTGCAACATGAGGTTTCTGCATGTTCGGCACCGACACACACCTCCCAAGAAGTTACAAATGTGTTGCTGAGTGTGTGAGGGTGCTAACAGAATCAGTCTCTCACACACACGCACACACACATCGAGCTTACGGACCCTGGTAATGAGTAGAAGCAGTAAGGTGATAACAAGCGCAAGCCACACGTTCGCAACAGAGGTGTCAAAGCCAACATGCTGCCGGAAGTCGCAGCCCCACGTATCATCCCCCACCCTTCTTTCCCAGGCGGGTACACACACACACACAAACACACACACTTTAAGGTACAAGATAACATGAGAGTTTTGTAGGCCAACGCACAAGAAATCCAACTTCGCTAAATCAGAATATACACATTGAGTTAGTGTATGTGCCTCCCCCATATAGTCTTCCTCTCACTCCTATCTTTTCCTTTTTCTTCTTCCCCGTCTTCTCCACCCACTCCTCCTCCTCCATCTACTTGATCTATGAGTCATCTGATCCAAAAGGCGAGATGCTGCGTTCAGTAGATTATTTTCATTTTTTTCTTGCTGCATGAGAGGTTATCATCACTTCTCTTCATTCCCCTTTTTTGTTTCTCTGCTTGGCTTTCATCCATCTGTCGCCCGCAGAGGAGCGACAAGTTGGAACCTTGTTGCTGGTGAATGATTTGTTTGGAGTCGTCACGTTAGAATAAGCTGGAGACGTGTGTGTGTGTGTGTGTGTGTGTGTGTGTGTGTGTGTGTGTGTGTGTGTGTGTGTGTGTGTGTGTGTGTGTGTGTGTGTGTGTGTGTGTGTGTGTGTGTGTGTGTGTGTGTGTGTGTGTGTGTGTGTGTGTCATCAACCGCAGGAGGTGGTCCCAATCCTTTCAATAGCTGTTGTCATGATAGCAGCTCTCTGTGTAATCACATGTTGTTGCTCTATTGATCACACCATCGTTTACTCATTCTGAAAAACATATTGGGGATTTGAGTTATCAGAGAAATATTGTTTTGCATCTCCCCCCCCTCTCTTGATTCTTCCTCTCCTCATTCCACCCCCCCTATGTTTTTCCCTCCCCCAACCTGTCTGGCGGTCACCTTATCTCTCGTTTGTTTGTTTTTGCCTTCAGGTTGCGGAAACAGCAGCATGAGTGGGGACATGTACATTGCCGGCTACCGCTCCATCACCAACATAGACTACTCCTCGGTGTGCATCAGCACAATGGGCGCCAGGTACAGCGACTGCCCCGGTATGACCTGGCATCAGATGGACGTGCGCCAGCTCCACTTCCCCGGCACGTCCTTCGATGTCATCCTCGAGAAGGCCACGCTGGACGCCATCATGGTGGAGGAGAAGTCACCTTGGGAGGTGTCCCCTCCGACCGCCTGTTTTGTTCACCAAGCACTCTCAGAGGTATTGATAAAAACATATTTCACCTGGTTTTTGCTGGAGTTCTCACCAAAGTCAATTCAATTTTCCATGAAAAGTACTAGAGGGAACCAGGGATTTTTTTGCACAAATCTGTGTGTGTGTGTGTGTGTGTGTGTGTGTGTGTGTGTGTGTGTGTGTGTGTGTGTGTGTGTGTGTGTGTGTGTGTGTGTGTGTGTGTGTGTGTGTGTGTGTGTGTGTGTGTGTGTGTGTTTACTGAAAACTCTGACTCCTTCTTTCCTGTAATAGCTGCTGAATACACAAGCACAACCTTCAAAGCCCATTATTATGTATAATGTGAGTAGATATTAGACCTTTTCAGCCATTCCACGTTTTCTTTTGAAAATGGGAACAAATCATAGTAAACAACAACCTATGCAGGGTTTTCTACAAGTGGCTTTATTAGACTTATGAGTCATTTTCGCTGCCTTTACGTACGATAAGAGATTTGTCCGTTTCAATCAATGTAACCGTCACTGCCCACATGCTTCCATGCACCCATTGCGTTTGCATGGTTGTAAACAAATACATCCTTCAGAGGTTAGAGCAGATTTGCGAGTTCCTGACAACAACAAACATGGCGATGGTGGAGGAGGTTGTGATAATGTATGTCTCAAGGAAACATCTGAGTTGTAAATGGCGGTGGTCCAACTTGCAAACTGGTTGAAATTACTTCTTCGTGTCCTACGGTCGTCTCTCTTGAACCTTTGGCTACACTGCTGCCCCCTTATGATTTCCAGTGTTACTGCTTTGTTTTGCCTGTTTTGTGTAAGCTTTCAGAAGACGTGCACAAATACAGAGTACGGACAGACAACTCGTCCGTATATGCATACACATCTAACATTGAGCATAAAATCTAAAATCAAACCACCAAAACAACAGGAAATAGCTGGATGCAACAGATTTTCCTTTCTTGGCAATCCACACTGTGCTCACCTCAGATGACCCTCATCCAACACTCCCTTGAGACAAGGCAGACATATTAAAATTAGTAAAGGGACATGCTGACTAACATTTTTTCCATATGGTAATAGTATATTTAATAATAATAATGACATATTTATTATAAACTAATAATATGCAGTTCTCACCATACATTATATTCATGGTGAGAAATTCTGGTTCCTACGCTTCCATTTAATTCTCACCCACTGTAGCAGCTTGTTGTTCATCTGCTCGCTCTTCCACTTGAAGCTGAGACATATCACTGTTTTACGTACTTCATTTGTCATTGGTTCACACGGCTACACGAGCTCTCGGTCCCAGTCATATTCACACATGCGATTCTGTTTAGATGGATGATATGAGCTGGGTTAGACGCAGAGAAAACAAGAACCAATTCTGAACCTGCGATTAATTTACTGTTACAGTCAAGAAGTGGTTTAACTTCTCTTTGGTTGCTGAAACGCCTCTAATTAGTTTCAAGTCCCTGCTGTGAACTGATATTGGTCACTATATAGCTTCAGATAAGATAAGATAAGATAAGATAAGTTAAACTTTATTGATCCCACACTAGGCAAATTCTCTCACTACATCAAAAACAATGTAGACGAGAGAGCATGTGACGGTATAAAAGAGAATAAAAATAGGCACTTAAAATAAAAAAAAATACATAGAATATCTTCATAACATAAACCGTTCACTACAGATGGAAGTATTATTTGTAGAGAAAAGTGGTCGAGTAAAGTGGCACAGGATGATTGCATGAGGATGTATACTGTTTTTGTCCATTATGTATAAGGTAATATTGAAGTAAATATATATATATATATATATATATATAGCAAGTTCCTCAGCCTGAGTCACACACAGGAGTTTGAAGATAATATTATTTTCAGTTTCAGGTATTTTTTGTCCATAACAAAAGGCCGACTTGAAATATATTCCGTAGACGGGTCCAGTTTTATTGATCCTCTCACTATTATGCAAACCATAAGAGTCTCCAGCCGACTGTGATGAATGAACGCTCTGCCGCAGCAGGAGTTTATTTGTAAGCGACTTTGTGACAGTGAAGTCGGTAATTGAGCCACTTTTCATTTTCACTCCATCTCCGCAAACCCATCAGTTGACTTGCACGATGTCGAGTGCCCTTCAGCTGCGGCGAGCTGCGGCTCTACCCACCGCTGTCAGCGTGACAATAATAATGTTTTGGCCATTAGCCACGCTTGACCTCGACACAATAAGACAAGAGAACACCACCATAAAGTAAAGTAGGTGACTCCCCGAGCTCTGAGTGGGGGTAGAAAATTACTCATGATTTGCTCACGGCAGCGTTTTGTGGCTCCGCTAAATTAATTCAAAGTTTAGTTCGTAATTACAGGTGGAGTTTGGGCTCAATACACAGAGTGAATATATAATCATAGTGAATGCAATGGAGGGAAAAGGTCAGAGTGTGTGAATCATTTTAATGGAAGCAGCTCGAGAGGACAAAGTACAACCGATATTAATGCAAATTTATACTGAACAGAAACCAGAAAATGCTAAATTACACAAATACAAATATAATAGTGCTTTTCAGGTGCTTTTTTCCCCCCATTAAAACGTTGCCGTGACTCTGCTACCGGCTTAGTGTTACGCTGATGATTTGGATTCAGCCTTAAGTAATGTGGGCAGGGGTTGGTTAGCTTGATTGAATTCGACAAGCTTAAAATTATACAATATTTTATCAGACATTTTGTCATCACAGTCTATTATGTGCTTGTGCTCACTGCAGCCCAGCAATGTCCTTCCTTCCTCTGCCATTTGTATTACCTTCCCCCCGTGCAGGTATTCTAACTGAAATCAGTACTTTCTAAATGAGCCCCTCAAAGTGGCTGCACGCTCCAGCACCGTGTCATTTTGTGCTTTCAAGCCTGAATTACATACTAGTTTGAATTTATTTGGTCTTGATTTTTTTCCCCCCTCAACTAAAGCAGCTGTGGTGCAGTCATCTCCAGAATTTCTGTCTGTCTTGGCTCCCATATCTCAAGAGCTGCTCATCTTATCAGCTTCACACTTGGTGTGTATATTTTTAAGGGCCCAAGGAAGTGCAGTGTCGGATTTGGTGGGATTTGAACAAGCGATGCGTTCAATATTAATAACCTTTTAATAAACAGGCAGTGGCGCAGCTTCACAGTTCTCTGGACTGAGCCCTGCAGCTCTTCTTCACTTGCTGTGGCTCAATTACTGCAGGTCACTTCAAGGTTTTTAATGATTTTTGTTTGTCACACGCTCCGAGATACAAGGTAAAGATGATGTGAAATGTGAGGGGTGCCCTGTTTCTGTACAGACATACCAAGGGATCCACATTAAAAAACAGTAGATATATAAATAACATTAAAGAAAAGAAAAAAGGTGTTAATACAGTCAAGTTTCCAGGATGATATTTACAGTTAAACTGACCTGGAGTTCAAGTGACAGTGGTAGAAACAGAAGGTTGTGTAGATATTTCAAGTTTGTTCATATACTGTAGATTGTTAAAGTGAATTGAAGTGTGGTTGTGTGTATGTGTGTGTGTGTGAGAGGGTCCGGACGGCCTGAGGGTAGAAACTCTTCTTCTGAGTTTTAGTATCACCACAGGCCAAGTAAACAGCCCATTGTAAACAAGCAGGTTTAGAACAGGCACCGTACTATAGTTTGGTAAAATAGACGTGACAGATTTAAATTATGCTTTCCATGTTTTTACTGTTTCAGTAATGCCTGACTGAAGATGATGCACGACAAAAGTATTTAAATAATTTTTCATCTCCTCAAATCAACTTAGGTTTTAATGCTCGACTCAGGAAGTAAACAAAGGCAGATACTCTGCTGCATGTGCGCCAAGTGCTTAGAGTCGGCGTCTGAAAATAGACACACGCACACACTCACATGAGCTAAAAGCAGACAGTGGTCCTGTGTGTTTTCCTCCAACAGAAGAAAGTATTAGCGAAGGATCAGTAAGTGTGTTTGAGGGACAGATGGGAGGATTTGACTTCCCTTCAGCAGGAGTGCAGCTGAACTCACCCTGCAGACCAGTTCGAAAGCCGCTACAGCGAAAGAGTCGAGCTCCCTTCTCACTCGACATCACGTGCTTCCTTTCACGCCTTCTCTTCGCACTTCTTCTGCCTCTCGCTCCTTTTTCCTCTCATTTCCACTTTGGTTTCTCTCAACCGCTCCTTGCTCAGGGCTGTGAGGAGACGCTAATGTGTGATTGTGTTCATATTGTCTCTGTGCTGCACTCTGAGTGTTGTGCATCTTTATGTGTGCAGATAAAGTGTGTGTGTGTGTGTGTGTGTGTGTGTGTGTGTGTGTGCGTGTGTGTGTGTGTGTGGTTGCAGAGAAGTCGATAGTCCTCTGCGCTGGTGTATTTTTACTCCTGCTCTAGGTAGAGCAGTCACGATTCTTGTTTGTGTACGTGTGTTTTTCAGGAATGTGGGAGGCAGGTTCAGAGCCAGCTTTCATTCCTTGCAAGAAAACAAAAAAAAAAAATGTAAAAATTGGACACACAAAGAGGGAGAGAGTGAGAACGGTTCAGAAGAAGCAGGAAAATGGCCTGAAAGAAGGAGAGGGTGATGAGAACGGCGAAGATCCCTGAAGAAGTGTTTGTCAAATTCACACGCAGCGAAGGAGGGATCGAAAAGGGGGAAAGAAAGGAAAAGAGGAACGGCTGCACAGGAGAAAGAGGGGGAAAAAAGAGAAGGAGTGGGAGACAGAAACCAAGACTGACAGAAAGCTAATGAGCAGTGCACCAGTGTGAGACCGATGAAATAGAAGGCAGAAGAGGAGAGGAAGAGAGAAAGAGAAGGAGGGAGCGAGGAGGGGTGGGAAAAAAAGATGGAGGGCACTTTGATCTAAAATCTGCTTCGAGAGCATTTCAGAACAAAAAAAACCCCCAGAAATTTGCGGTTAACAATCGAGAAACTTCACATCGGTAGATTTCATGTCGGCATACTAATAAACATATGATTAATATGTCAAAATAATAATGTACACCAGAAAATGCAACAAAAATCAGAAGGCTTAAAAAAACATATGTCCTCACAGTCGTGGCAGGTTTATATGAGACACAGACACTCTGTTCCTAGAGTCCTGGTACAGTCTGTGTAACAACAAATACAGTTTTTGTTGCTGACACACACTCACTCACACACACACCCAAACAATGTCTCACAGCGGGGGGGTGGTGGGGCCGTGGTGCACTGAGGTGTGAAATTTATTTTGAAGCCTGACACGCTCGGTGAATCACTCTTACTGTTGCTATGGCGACTCTTTCGTTAGATATCATCTCAGGCTAACACTTTTAATTGCTAACCTTTAGTCCTGTTTTAAGGGGTAAGAACAAGTCCTTGGTGATGGTGATGTTTATATTTTGGTCGCTTTGAGAGAAGTGTATGTAAATCTGTGGTTTGAGGTGATTCGTAGAGATTTTCTCTTTTGCAACTGGGTGGACTCAAAGTGCTGAGTCAGCTGGAGAACGGTTCCCCCGGGAGTCATTGTGTTTTTGCTCAGGGGCGAAGATAGTTGACAAGGCAAAGTCTGTAACTTTAGTCTGCTTAACAAGTTTGGTGGTTCTACATAGTGTCAGTGTATTATTGAGGATCTGGACTGAAGTCGTTCTTTTGTAAAACAGTAAAACTTTGTCTGAAGTATGTGCTTTTCAAACATTTGGATGGATGGAATGGCGTCTGCGGCAGAATTGTTGTTACATGCAAAGTGTGCTTGACATAGGTTTGTTTTGTGGCCAGTGTGTTTTTGAAATTGTCTGTGGATGTTTCTAAAAAGCTCAAGGAGCCGACTGTCGATGACAACCTGCCCAACTGCCAGATCCACGTTCTTGGTTGAAAATCATATTTCATGTCTAATTTATGATGGTGATCAGGTTTTTAACGATGTTGTTTCGTTGGCTTGAAGGATGTCACTTCCAGCGTTATCGACACATGCTGCTGTTTAACGTGATAATTAAGTTAATTGAGTGCTTTTCCTTCGTCATACGTTGTTTGCACTGTTAATTACAGCAGAGATGTCGAAGCCAGGGGTAAAGTAGATGTGAACCAATTAAAAGGCCAAGACCAAAATGAAAAGTCATTTTGTTACCTTGAATGAAATTGTGGATTTCTCCGTGTTTGAACATTGGTGAAAACATCAGTAAAAATACACAAGTCAACAAAATTGTCTTTAAGGTAACCTCCGCTCTTTTCTTTTGTATGTTTCCTCCTGTTATCTGAGACAGGTACAGATGGAGCCTGGCCTCTATGCAGTCCTTGGTAACGCTGCTTATCCAGCAGGTATATACGTCAGCGGTGGAGCAGTAGTCGCCCCATTATTATTAAGCCTGGTTGACACAAGGAGAGGGGAGGGCAGATTTGATCACAATTAAAAAGAAAAGAGAAATTACAAAGAAATGACACAGTGTGATATTTAGTGATTAGATTTACATGTTTTTTTCTAAGGAATCATGCAAGCACATGTCCACGGAATCCCCACCTCCACTGAACTAATGCTAGGAAAACATACGAGAGAGTAGCCACCCACCCATCGTAGTGAAGGGGCTCAATTCATGACATCACCCTTAGAGAGAGGAGGGGCATTGACCGACATTGATTGATTGGTTGTTCCTTGCTCCTGCTGCGCAGAGCTCACACACACACACACACACACACACACACACACACACACACACACACACACACACACACACACACACACACACACACACACACACCACACACACACACACACACCACACACACACACACACACACACTCATAAGATTTTGCCTTATTTCTCAGAGTTGGCAAATTTCTTGTGCATTCAACAACATTGAGCACTAACTGTATGTAGAACATCAATACATGTGTATGTGTCTGCATGTTTTCATTGGTGTTGGAACCTTTTGTGCCTGAAATAAGTGGATTAAGAAGTGGATTATGCCAATCCACTTTATTCTCCCTATCTATTCACACTCTACACTTTCCACCTCACTGTCCTTCATGTTTCTGCTCTGTTTAAAGGCAAAACCTGAAAAGAGACATGTATGACACATGGACATGATATGATGAATACTTATTTGTTTCCTCAGCACTGGTGAACTTGAAAACATTCTCTGATCTTCAGCATTTCAGAGCCAATGTCACAGAAACTGTCCACAGTGAGGGAACAAGTGTCAAAGTTGGAAAAAGAGTGTGATGAGAGCTTCCTGAAATGACAGAAGTCATCTTTAATAACAAATTTATGTGTTGTGTAATTTGACTTTTTACTTTGGTCCTTGTCCCATCCATTAACATGGAGGAAGGGCTTATGATCAATACTGCAGCCAGCCACCAGGTGGCGATCAAGATGCTTCGGCCTCACTTTTGGGGAGCAGTTATATCGTCCATCCTTATAAACAGTCTGTGGGATAAACAACAAACAGCGATCAAGTTCCTTGTTACTGAAGAAAACTCCAAATTCCCAGACAAGAGGAGTATCTTCGTTTCTAAGCAGATTTATGGACATTTAGTCCTAAAGGACACTGGAGATAATGTTATACTGACTCTAAAAAATATTCGTTGACTGCCTCAGATTTTCGATCTGACTGAGTTATGACTAAAAAGTGTATGATTTTTTTTTTATGCAAATTACGGCACTTCAGGGATTTTAAAGTACCCAAGCTGCTTTTCACCTCAGCACTTTCTCTGCATCATATCTCTCTCCCTCTGTGCACCCCTTCAACCATCCACCACAGAAAAAAAAAGTTTGGGTTAATGGGTACAAAATAATTTGAATTCTAGGTATATTAAAGTTTAAAAAGGAATAAGTTGTCAGTCCCTGCTGCCAAAGTGATGCTTTCAGTGTCTGTAAACTTTTGAAACCTGATTTTCTTACATTATTGTTTGTGTGTTTATCTACCAGCTCTTTCTCCCCCTTATCTTTTTTTTGCATGGAGTATGCATATAGTAATTATAGTATGGTAGTACATGTATGTACTCTAGTTATATATGCATATGCGGGTACATCCCAAACTACACATTAGTGCACTGTGCACTTGTGTCTTTTGTTGAATTTGCACACCTGCAGGCAGCTTACCATGTGTACGTGTGCATGTGTGTATTTTACCGTTACATGCATGGTTCTGTGTGTGTTGCTGCATCAGTCTGTGTTTTGTTTGTGCGGGTGTGGGTGTGACAGTGAGAGATGGAGGGTGCTGGCCTGACGAGCCCTCTCCTCAGCAGCTCCAGCGGAGGGAAAGTAGAGCAGTGGAGCACACGTGAGAGAGAGGCAGGGCGGGTGATTGCAATTCTGATCGCGCAAGTGTAGAGATGTGGGATCAACGATAGGATGAGCGTGTGTGCACTTGTGCATGGTGGCATAGAATCTTTTTTTTCATTTACACTTTTGCTTCACGTGGTGCTCGTGCATACATGTTCATATGTGTTGACAAAATACCAGTTTTTGCATTTATAATCGCACATCCGCATTTGCATGTCTTTACATGTACTGTATGTACATGCGTGTGTGTGTAAGGGGATCGACTGCTGAGCTGAGGCCTCCCGCCTCTAGAGATTTTCACACACAGGCATGAATCTCTGCATGTGCTCAGTCATACATACACTCGCCACTCACATTGGCAGATGGCCTGCCCCCCCACACACACAAGCACCACCACCAAACAGCACATACATATATTGTATGATTTATTTATTTTGTTCCAAATTTAGCAGCAGTTAATATCGCAGTATGTTTGGTGCTCATTAGCTTCAGATACAGTCTGTTTTTTTTAAGTGTAAAATAATTCATCTCTATTGTGAATAAGTTTTTTTTTCATTTTAGTGATTAAGAGGAAAAACTGACTGGAGAGACACAGATGCACTTTGTGGTGTCAGGATATCATCGGATTTATTTGTCCTCAGTCAATAAAAGGGTTTTCTCTTAGTTTAAATATTCCTATTTGTCTTCTGTCCTGGTTTAATCCCCAGTTCTCGCCACACTCTTTATCTCATGTTCGCTCTTTACTGTTGTTAATCCAGAATTAGGGGTTGTCCCAGCTGTGAATAGGGAAGCCCCCCGGAGCCAGAAGCAAGGCCTCTGTTCCCTTGTACACACATACTACCTCCCTCCCCCTCACTCACTTAAACACACACACACATGCACACACACACACACACACACACACACACACACACACACACACACACACACACACACACACACACACACACACACACACACACAGACTGCTTACAGTTCAAGACCGTCCACATGGATATAATGTGTCCAGTAATGGGCTGACATGGGTCGTCAGATGCAACGGTGTTAAACATGAGTCATAGCAAAATCTCATAAATGTGACTGCTTTATTACTCACTTAATGTACTCTCTCACACACACACACACACACACACACACACACACACACACACACACACACACACACACACACACACACACACACACATTTGTTCTCAATCCTGTACTTATTTGTCATGTCATCTGTGTACCTGAATGCGCTGGAGAGAGTTTATCCCTATTATAGTCAAGTCTGTACAAAAGACAGATTATAATCAACAGAGACATTTTTGATTTTATCTGACAGAAAGTTATAAAAACAGTGAATACCTGCACCATAGCGAGCGGCAAGTTAACATGTGACATGTGCACACACATTCTCACATTCTCACCGAACGTCCTGCCCAACTCGCCGTTGCCTAGACGACCAGTATGGACTACAGATCACTGTTCCTATGGAAACAACTAAAGGAGGAAGATCATTAATTGGAATAAGAGAATATAGGAGAGAGGGATGAGGAGCACTAGAGACGAAGGACAGGAAAAGAGACAGATGAGAGGATAATGAGAGTAGCTCAGCAAAAAGTGTGGCCAGAAGATCGGAAAAGAACAATCCACACCTGCAAATACATTATTACAATGGTGTATCATAGTGTTTTTCACTGTATGTTTTCAGTTTGTCTTCTGCTGCGGATAAGTTTGTTTATTCAAGCGACATAATATATCACAACCTGGCCGTGAGTCCAAAGTGGGGGAGTCCATATTTAGAGTGGCTGTGTGTAAAATCAATGTAGGCCACAGTGAAGTGGAGTGGAGTACACCCCTCAAAGAGGGTTAGTAGACTACACAAATCTCCCTGGAGTGTGTGTGCGTGTGACTGTGTGTGTGCAAGGGTGTTTTTGAAATTCCAGAAGCTACGACAACTTTTCACACTTAGTTCAGATACTGCAGTGGCTCCCAAACATTTTTAAGGGGTGTACACTCACAGCCTCGTCAGATGAGTTCAACTTTCACAAGTATTTGTACTATAGCCAGATATCGTTATGTTTTCAGGTTGCCTTTCTCTTCGTCACATTCTTGTGAACACGACATTTCAAGACAACTTAAAGAAATGTCTTCAAATTTGGTAAAAACGTTTTAATTCAAGGTTGAATTGATTATATTTTGGGGATAAAAGGCCAAGGTTACTGTGACCTTCAGAAACACGTTTTTGGTACAAACGTTCACTTGGACTCAAAGATGAACTGATTAGATTTTAACTTCATAAACTTATTTATGGCTGCCACAGTTGGTCAGTTGATAATGGTAACAATGCTGTAGCTCATTAACTAATAATAATAATATAGAAAAATATTTGATTTGCTCTGATAATCTTTTGATTTGTGGAACTCAAAATGTTGTGGCTGCATCCATTGTACCATTGTACATTACTAATGAAAAAAACATTTAGCCGTCGTATTAGAATTTCTCTGATTGAAATACATGACAGTGACTTAGCAAGAAGTTAGTTAGTTCTGCCCGGCTTCCAAATGTCAACATTATATGCTTCAAATGTTAGTTATTGTATTTCTGTTGCAGTAGATAATGCATTGTTCCTCTTATTTAACAGAAAGAAATAGGGCGAGTAAGTAAAGACTCAAACAGTCTTTGCACAAAGCAGCATCTCTCGGTTTCTGCCTACACTGTGAACCTTTAATATCGTTAATTAGCATTATTTATACAGAGTGCACTGTTCCTCATTTGGCTGCAGCGTCTGTAAGCTTCTTCGATAGGATGCACTCTGCCTCCCTGCCTCCGTCCGTATCTTTCCTCTCTTTTGTTCTTCGATCTCGGAGTGTTAGAAAGCAGGAGAATCGATACAGACACTTTTCTCTCATTAGGGCCTCTCAAAGTCAGAGAGGAGGGGAGGAAGAGGAGGCTCGGCTGAAACGCTTTGTTTATATCTGCTCCTGTTTGCTTCTCCTGTCGAAAGTTATCATCAGCAGGTTTTTTTGTAGGTCAGGTGGTCCACTCTGCTTTTGTCCCAATCCATATTCCTGTCGAAATTCTCTGCTCGTCCATCTACATGTGATGTTGTCTGGCTGCAGCCACAGTTTAATCTGCAGTATCGGCTTGCAGGGTATTATGTTTGTCTCTAATTACACGTTATGGAGAATGTACTCTGTCATGCATTGCACATTAAAAGATCAAGGACACAAGCAAACATGCAGACTTATGTTCATGAGAGTGTTCTTACCGCAGAATGGACGGTTTGTCATTGCAGGGGGGAGGTCAGGGAAAATGACAGTAAAAGCGTTGCTCTGACGTAACGGGGTCGATCACAGGCCTGGGTTTTTTTCTGTATGTTACATATTTGTATGTGTGTAGATGTCTGTGCAATCCGGTACGTGAGAGGCATCAATATGCATGCAGGAGAAAGCATGGTTGTTTGTGTTTCTGTGCACTGGCATGCGTTCATGTGTTTGCAGGAGCACGTGTGTGTGTGTGTGTGTGTGTGTGTGTGTGTGTGTGTGTGTGTGTGTGTGTGTGTGTGTGTGTGTGTGTGTGTGTGTGTGTGTGTGTGTGTGTGTGTGTGTGTGTGTGTGTGTGTGTGTGTGTGTGTGTGTGTTTGTGCGTGAGTGAGGTGTGTTTCTGGATAGAAAGAACCCAGCCAACTGTGAAAACAGCCTCCCTCCACACAGCAGATCAATCACGCCTGCAGTTGGGTCACTCTCCTCCGCTGCACTCTGCTTTTCTCTCTTTCTCTCCTCTGCCCGGACGTTTTTGCTGTCCACTGAAATCCAGTCAGTCGATGGCTGAGCCTTGTGATCTTCTGATTCCCGTTAATAGTGATGCCTATCATCACTTTCCCTGAAATCACATGTTTAGTTATATAAGAGTGTTTTCTTTTTCTCAACGTACTGTGGTTAAATAATATTTTCTGTAGGTTTCTGTGTGTTGTTGTGGAGTAGTTAATTTGGGTTCCAGCATCAGTAGGTGTTGAACATTTTTGGATATTTAAAGAGGCACTGCTATGATCCTAGGAATTACTTGTATCTCAGTAGCACCAGTGAGCTAATAAGTAGCATAAAGTCAGACCTAATAGAGCATGAGAGTGACCGAGCACTTCGAGAAAGGCGCTGGTTCCTGAAGTAAATTTCCCAATAATTTTCTCCATTGCGGTTTAGAAAATACTCATAAAAAGAGTTTAAAGGCAAACCCGCTACGTGATGACATATAACCATAAAACATTTGGAGCAAAAACACTATGGGAAAACAGAAACTTGTGGTTTCTACAGGAGCAAATAACATAGTTTCACAATCTCGTAGCTTGTGGTAAGTCAACAATATTTGGGCTTATAATAAAAACCAAGCAGTTGAGTTTGATAAAACTGGTGATTGAATGTTTTACGTGAAATTACACAAATTTAAGATATCTAAGATATCTGAGATTTGGCTCTATTTTATCAATCGTGTCAGTCTGTTCATCTTGGTTCCTGGTCTTTCCCAAACGCAGCTCATCCCCAGGTGCCCTCTCTCTGTAAATCTTCTAATTTAATTTTTTAGGATAAATCCGTCATCATTCCTTGTTTTTGAGACTGCTGTCACCGCTCTTTGTCTTTAATCTCATCCAGCTGCACCTCTTTCTTTTCTTTCTTTTCTTTCTCTCATCCTCTCATCATTGCTGTTGTACGGCAGATACCCTCTCAACTCCAGGCCACAGCACCAAACCTGATGTGCAGGGATCCCTCTGCTGAACAGCTGGCCGCTATACTGCCAAACACGCACACACACACACACACACACACACACACACACACACACACACACACACACACACACACACACACACACACACACGTTTGCACTTCTCTCTTAGTGAGGACACTCATTGTCATAATGCATTCCCTAGCCCCTTACCCTCACCTCAACCATCCAAACTAAATGTCTAACCCTTACCAAATCAACCCTTTAACAACCCTTTGAAAAAGTGAGGACGCACTATGCACAATGTCCTCACTTGACCAAATTGTCCTCTCTCCGTAAGGTCTACTACTACTACTACTACTACTATTCTACCGCTTACAAGGACACACATAAAAACATTGTAGCCACAAGTTTTGTAAGAATCAGTCCAGTAGTTACGGACTGATGTGTATTTATGTTTAAAAAAAAACAACAACAACCAACAAACAAAAAGGAAGGGGTGAAAAAATAACCTCCTTGATGGAGGTAATCAATGCACATGACACAAGACGTAACTCTGTGCCCTCTGTTGTCTCAGCTCCACATGTGTAGCCTGAGTTATTTGCTGTGTGTGTCATTGCCTCTCTTCTGCACTGAAAAGACTCTTTCCGTTTCCCTTTGAGTCGGGCGGCACAGCACCAAACCAAACTGCTACTCGTCAACCTCCAGATAATTATACATTTATTTAACTGACACCTCCCATGCTGGAAGAAGTGTGACGCCGTGACAGTGACTTATGCATCTGCAGCGCAGCGGCTGCCAGCGGCTGTCAGCAGACTTTTGGCAGGCACCGCACCTCACACACTCACACACATTGTATTGTATATGTGGAAAAGAAAATGTCGTTATGGTTGCTCTGTGCCAGCAGAGTGGGGTAATGAAGAAACGGGTAAATTAATGCCCAGAGATGTCACAATGTCTGCCATCACTCTGAAAGAAATTGCCTTTTTTTTGTTTTATCAAGTCTCAGCCAGAGAAGGTGATAAAGATAACTGCATTTGTCCTCAAGTGTACACGGCCATCAAGGAATTAACTACACGTTTTAAAAGTTCCCTTATTATTAATGACAACGTCTCCTCGTTCCGATTTTTATCACTTCATAGATTTACATCACCTTAATGACCTTAATAATTTGCCACTGTGGAATGAAGATAAAAATATGATATGACACTGTCACCGCTGCAACAAACACAGATCGCCAGCGTAATCTTACTTGTGACTAGATGGATGGATAAAATGTCCCTTTGCTTTCAATAGAAACTAGAAGTTTCTCCAAATCAGGTAATTAAATCACGTCCGTCGGTATCGTCGGTGCAAAGCTTTTATTCAGGCTGCCAAATAAAACCGTAAGTCACAGTTTGCGTCTTGCTCTCTCTGTTTGACCATGAGATTTTCTCTTTGCTCTCTTTTTTTCTCACCTGCTCTTTTCCTCCAGTCAGTGGTGGTAATGGGAAGGTGTTTATCACTGCAGTCTGGTTAAAAGTGCATCTATGCAGCTATGTAATATCTTTGGTAACTAACTAACAGCTCCTACTACACTCCACTTGTTTGGTGGATGTGCTGTTCACAATTTTCTGTCTGTACTATAGACTTTTTTTTAAAGATTAACGATGCATCTCAACTTGTACAAAAATGAAGCCAAAATATCCCGGATATGGTCGTCGCCATCTTGCTTTTTTGAGAGTCTGCACATTAGCGATCAGGGGATGGAGCTGCTGTATTGAGGTCCTGCCGATACATGAGTCAGTCTCAGCTGTCAATCATGACATTTCAGCTCTATGTAAGTTGTTTTTTAGTTTTTTATGTTGTCTACTGTCTTTTATTTGTTGTTGTCTTTTTACTGCTGGCTGTAAAACAAATTGCCCCTTGGGGATAATAAAGATATTCTTCCTTCCTTCCTTCCTTCCTGTTTTTATGTCATCAAATTAGCAATAAAGCTAAACTCACTGGAAAAAGACCACTTGAACATACATCAGTGTGATAAGAACAGACTAACATGGAACAAACCATCTTTGAAAAAAATGTATCATGTTTTGGTCCTTGTCCCATCCGACAAGGAGGAGGTGGGATTTATGACCTAAACAGCTGCTATCCACCAGGTGGCGATCAAGATGGTTTGGCTTCACTTTTGGGAGCTGTCATGTCGTACGTATTTATTTACAGTCTATGATCTGTACTAAAGACCTTTTTGTACAGAAAAAAAAAAGACAAAGGAGACATATGACATTTTGGGAAGTAATGTTTTAGTTAAGAGTTGAGAAGAAGTTGAGAGAACTGATACCACTCACTTTTTGTAGTGTCATGAGTCAGCTGACTTAGCACAAATAGTGTCGCATAGCAACAAAGTCAAAATGAAGCCAATGTGACGGCTAAACATTTGAAGGGGGGCCTGAATGCGAGAGTATGGAGTAAATAACCTACTTCCTGTTTTCTACATCTTCTCTGTCAGCTTTGTTTATACACCACAGACGTGTGTTTGTGTTGCAGCCATGATGGAGGAAGGAAAGTCTGACTGAACTCTGGTACATCTGAATGTGTGTGTGTGTGTGTTTGTGCTCATCCATCTGTCCTACGGTGCTCCCTGCCAGTTGCTGCCCATATTGTGTCTCACTAACTGTAGAACACAACATGCCCCAAGGGCTCTTTATATGACAGCAGTTAAATAGACTAACTCAGCAGGCTGCAGTCGAACTTCAGCCGGGGAAAGATTACAGAGTTAGATGGAGATGAGCAGGGGGAGGTGTGTCTGTGTGTGTGTGTGTGTCTGTCTGTGTGTGTGTGTGGGCGGGTGATGTTACGGGAAATCAAATGTAGTCCAGCAACTCGTTAGTCTGCAATTTCTGGGAAACGGCTCCTTTAATGCGGATATCTGCAAATTGTATTGGGTTTAGATTTACCTGTTGACAGCCAGCTCTGCCTCCTTATCATTTTCTCAGTAACAGAAAAATCAAGCTGCTTTTAAGCTGCCACATTCACTCAGTTTACTGGTGATTGAGTGTTTGTTAAAGTGTCATTGACTGCTCTCTTGAAAATGTGATGTGTATAACATCCGACAGGGAACCAACACTTGATTCACTCATCAAAACATGGACACAAACATATTCCCTCCAACAATCATCAATACATGCAATAACACAGAGAATTAACCTGTACCTATCCTAAATGTATTCTTACCTCAACACTTGTATAGCTTCATAAACATTACATATATAAAAACTCGAGTTGGTCCTCACAAAGATCAGAAGTGCAGAGAGTGTGTTTTGCTGTAGTGTCGTCCATCAGCCATCACAGTGGTTATGTAATGTTTGCTGTACCCATCGGACGGGTGGAATGAATGTCAATGAGGCTGCTCTCTTCTTTTTTCCCTCGGCAATTCAAAACTCCTGAATACCAAAAAGAATCCCTCAGTAATAAACCTATCTTTTTATTAAACCGTGCATTTCCGGGGACAGGTGAGCTGTGCTGGTACTTGAGGTGAAAGCTTGCACCACATTTGAGCCCTTTCGCTTTACTTTCTCTCCAATTCTTCATGTTTTCTCTCTCCTCTCCTTGTGTTTTTTTTTCTCTCTTGCATCTATCCTCACCTCCCTCTGCCTCGCCTGCAACAAAAATCTCCACCTCCCGAGTCTGTTCCAGGGCTTGTTTCCATAGCAACAGGTTTCCATGGAAACTCGGTGACAGTGCGGTGCATCCCATCCTGCTAACAGCAGATGAGGGGTGTTCGGTGAGGGAAAGTTTTCTTCTCTTTGCTAAAAAAAAAATTCAAACCACGGGTTTATCTTTAAAACAGGTATTTTAAACCCACAGAGAAACACTGTTGGTAACTGTGTCATATAAACATGCATCAATCATTCATGGCGTGTACATACTCAGGCCTTTTATTTCAGAGTATTTAAAAGTATTTTAAACACTTGATTTGTATCTGCTTCCATTTATTTCGACGGTTTTCCAGACTAAATCATAACTCTAGGTTTAAATCAGGCTGCTGAACACGTCACGTTTGGTCTTTTAATTCCGAAACATACAATTTCAATAAAAGGCCGTGGTTGTTGTGTTTGCCTGCCCTTTTTTCTGAAGAAACCTCATCTCTGAATTTCTTTGACCCACTTGCATGATATGGATCTGTCCGTGTCTAATCGATTTTATATTTGTCCTCCCCCCCCCCCCCCCCCCCCCCCACCCTCTCTCCATCCCATCCTACTAAACCTTCAATTTGACGTCTCTCTGAACCCCTGCATTGTGTACACAGAGACATCCAAGGGCTTGAAATAACTGTACCACTTCCCAAATGATGCAATTATACAGAAACGGTGGGAGAAAAATATACATGGACTAGGATTTTATGTCGCTTCACATTTAGAAATAGGCGGAAAGAAAGAGATGGCAGGAGAGGAGTCAAAGCTACTCACGTGTGAAGGAATGGGTGTGGGGGGGGGGGGTATGTTTTGCTGTCTTACATGTTCAGAACAGTTCCATCGCTACAAAGTGCCTCCACTAGCTCCAAACCCTTTGGGACGGCTGTGTGTGATCAGTTTGTTCTGACTTGTACAGTGTGGATATGAAAATGAGGAATATTTTTGGAACGAGCCCGGCAGTGTGAGCGTCCCTGTCTGTTGTTGGGTTTTTTTTTGTTTGCAGCCAGATTGTTGCTCTGGTTTCTAATTATGAAAAACAACAACCTCGGGGGCATGTTGAATTTTCACGAAACAATCCCAGCTTCTTGAATCCAAGCGCTCGATCACACGGAGAGAGGTGGACGGGCAGACTGTGGCGGGGGGAAAAACGAGTGACAGATTACAAGCAAACAGAAGGTGCGACAGAGTGATGGAGCCCGCTGCTGAGGTGGCATCAGCTCCTGCTACTAACAAAATCTGACGTTGATGTGACTGTGAAATGTGCACAAATGAGTCAGATGTATATTTTTCTATTGATGGCCATGTTAAAACTGCAGAAAGACTGTGCATGACACACAGCAGTAAAGCTTGTGCAGCAGGAAAAGTTTCATCATCTTCTCCCCAGTTAAAGCAGCACTTTATATTAAAGGATGGAGGATCTGAGGGGACCTAAGTGGGCGAGCTTCAGCCCACTCTGTAATACTGGAGCTGACCTGGTTTGGTGCACGTGATCAGACTCCGCAGCAGCAGTCTACACGCTGCATATTGTGCCTGCAGGATCGACTGCTGCCACAGAAATAGCTCCCAAATAATAGCAACCAATACTTAGCGTGAGTCAGGACACTATTGAGCGTCTGTTGAATTGGATGTGACATTTTAAGGTTAGATAAAGCAGCTCGCAGCAGTGAGCGTTTGATTGCTTTGCTGTGGGTATTCACTGGATGGGGCCAGAAACAGTAAGAAAGAAAAAAAAAGTGAAGAAGTGGATTTTATTTTTGAGGCATTTTTAGGCATTAAGCTTTTTTCTATATGCAGTTTTACTTTCTGCAGCTTTGATGCTGGTGACGAGATCCAAAGAGTTAAACTCTGGGACTCTTGATGTTGTTTGTCATTACTGTCCATAGAAATCAGGCCAACGTGCAGCTGTGAAAATATCAACTATACTAAAGGAACATTTAACAACATGTTGCTCACACCAGCTGCTTTTATATCAACCTGAAGGAATTGGCTTTTGTTTTGCATGTTTCAAGTTACTGCTATTAATTTATTTATACTTTAAATTACTAACATTACCCAAACTAATCCTTAACTTACTTGTCTTTCTATCATACAGGCAGCCAGTGACTTTCACTGTTTTCAGTCAAGCTGTACTCGGCTTAAAGGACTCACTTTTAACCAGGACTCCCTTTCTGTTTTAACCAGAGACTGTAGACAGATGACGTGTCTCCACATCCTTCCACTTTTCAGAAATGAAGCCAAAATATCTTGCATACAGACGTGGTCACCTTGCGTAATGCCTCTGCGAAACCAACAGCCTCAGCCCCAGGCATATGTTTTTAGGTCCGTCCGTCCATCCAACCCAATATCTCAGTGGGAGAATTTCCTTAAATTTGGTCCAAAGGTTCAATTGGACTCAAGGATTTTGATAGTCATGTTTTGGCCTCTTGAACATGATGTCTCAAGATTGCTTTGAGGGAATTTCTTCAAGTTTGTCCCAAATGTTCATTTTAACTCAAAGATGAACTGATGAGATTTTTGTTGGTTAAAATGTCACAAGCCAAAGTCACTGTGACCTCATATATTGTAAAAGCAGGTCATGAGAATTTCATTACATCTGACACAAACACTAGTTGTGTCCAGTTTAGGGGCCACCTCCATTGGAGGACGCAGTCTACGCACAGTCTGCTGTGGATTTTGGTGATCGGCATCACCAGATTAGCCCGCCCTTGTTGCTGTTGCCTAGCAACAGAGCTGAAGTTGGACACAACTAGAAAGTTTTAATGGCCCTTGTTTTTTTTTAGCGTGTTTACTGTTGACATGTCTAGTGTCTACTGCCTGATATTTAAATTTAAAAGTGTAAATATGCAAGATTTGTTTTCAGCTAGATCTCTATATTAATAAAGTATATACAAATAAAGTTTATTATTATATATTATTATGACCCCTCCCACATCCTTCATGTTTCATGTTTCATGATGATCTGACCGGTAGCTTTTGTGTAATACTGTTTACTGTTAACTAAAAGAAAAACAAACAAACTATAAACATGTGAGGAGAATAAATTATATTGCATTAATTTGCCTTGCATAACCTACACAGGTCAGTCAGTCCGGCTCAATACATGATGCCACTATACTCTATGTACCAATAAAGATTATAGTTTGGTAACTTTTTATTCTCATCGGTTGCATCAGGCGAGTGAAGGAGATGCCAATCAGTCCTGAGAAGAAATGTATTCTGGCAACAACTTAAAAAGAGACAATTTCCCTTGTAGATTGTAGAGAACACAAGAATTACACACACACACACACACACACACACACACACACACACACACACACACACACACACACACACACACACACACACACTGATGAGCATCAGCACTCGCATGTTAGCCTGCAGTGAGACAAAGGGAGGTTTGGCTGCTTCACCTGCTCTGTTAAATCTCTGTAGTCCTCACTGCTTTAATGTGGATCCAGTTGCTCCTCTCCTCCCTCACACAAAGTACAGTCACACTACACTGGGCTCAAACCCATCACGTGTTCCCCTGGGTCTGCAGCTATGACTGCCTGACCGTGAAGGCTCAACACTTAATGAGACTGTAGAGGCGTAGTTAAAGAACAGTTTTATGGTCTACTTCTTAATGAGTCCTGGACTGGTTCTGTGTAAGGGGCTGCGAGATGTAGAAGAAGCTCTCTTTATAATTTCCGGAAGGGGAGAACAATGCTGTCCTAATGCGAATCCAGACAGAGCTGAGAGATAATTACTGTTTCCCAGATCAGGGTAACTTCTGCGATTTATCCTAGACTGTAGTCAGAAACATATGATCTCACATCTAAAAAACATTTGATAAGACCATTCTGTTCTGTACCTGTAACTGTGGTCATCTTAACTCAACTGACCACGTACATCTTACTTTACAACTAATGAAATTTGTTACAGTTTTGAGTGAATCAATCAATTTGCATTAATATGTAACAATAATGGAAAAGCCCACGTTTGTTAATTCCTATGTCATATTTAAAAGTTTATATATAGTATAATAGGGTATCATAGTGGCATGTTGTATGATTTACATCAATTAAATACTACTCACACTATTCACTGGCCCCTCCTGCCCTGTGGATTTCATGGATTCATGGACATAATTTTCCTTTATGTTGTCCACCTTTACTTGGTACTAAGTTAAGCACATAATGCAGTGGTCACAGCCTCAAGTCCTATTGGGTATAACACAACAGGCTTTGCTCACCGGGATATGTGTTCATCTCTGTCTCTGCAACCCCTGTGTTGTTTTGGCTGTCTGCTCAATTGGCTTGTTGGAATCTGAGGTCCTTGGTGCTCCGGATCAGGTCTTCATCAAGCATGTCTGTGTACTTTGCTCTGGTTTGGGTTGCGGGAAAGCTAAACAAGCTCAGTCCCTACGGATGGAAAAAACACCCCCACAGCATGATGCTGCCACCAACATGATTCACCATTGGGTTGGTGTTGGGCAGGTGATGAGTGGTGCCTCAGAACTGTGGCCAAACAGGCCAGTCTTGGTTTCATCAGACCAGAGAATCTTGGTGCCCATGCTTCCATGGGTCTTTCACTGAGGAGAGGCGTAGGTCTGGACACTGCTTATAAACCCCAGAACCGTGGAGTTATTCAGTGATGGTTGTTCTGTGGGAAGAGACCCAGTTGTTACAGATGCCCTCAAGAATCAAGGTGGCCGCTGAGCTCTCAGGAAAAGTCAATGCAGCAGAATGTTTTTTGTAGCCCTCCTCAGATCGGTGCCTCCTCACAACCCTGTTTCTGAGCTCTGCAGGCTGCTCCACTGGCCTCATTGCTTGGTTGCTGCTCTGATGTGCAATGTCAGCTATGAGACCTGTGTTCAATGAATTGATTTACCAGAGAAGAAACTTCTTTAAGATGACGAATACTTATCTAAATGTGATATTCAGTATTAGCTTTTTTCTTCATTTGCAAACCTTTCAAAAACTGTATCATTATGGGTATTGAGGGAAGATTGATGAGAGGAAAAAATATAATATAATATTATTAAAAGGCTGCATCAAAATGCACTGTGTGCTACTGTCTCAAGCAAGTGTTTATATTCAGGTAGCAGACCATGACTCACTGCCACACTGCCCAAACATCTGATGTTACCTGAATGGAGGAACCGTCGACAGATGCTTCGTCTTGGACTGATGTGGCAGCAGCAAGTTCAGTTCCTGTAGTTGTGGAGACATGAAGGAGGTCGACCCTGTTGCCATTGAGATGTATAGAAAGAAAATTCGACTCTCTTTTGACAAGAGTTTGTATCAAATTGTGCACTAAGAAACAATCAGCTTATCTGAGGGCTTTGTTATATCTGTAAGGCAGAAAGAGATGAACAGACTTGCTGTCGTGCACCCAAACTTCAAGAATAAATTAGTTAAAGTTGTTTGGGTATATATAATATCTTTTCAGGTTGTTATGGAAACTGGCGTATCTGCAGCAGTTTTATGCTGACGTGTTTTGAACCACTTCTTCTCTCTAGTGAAAACGGCAGTAAATTAATATCAGTTTGGGAGTTTGGTTTCTTGTAATGTTTAGTTATGTCGTTTAACATTCGAGAGATCAACATTCCCAAATACCCTACATGGAAGTGTGTAACTGACACAGGTGCCAATATTTGGTCAACATCTTTTGTGGCTCCCCCTGTGCCACTGGCCTAGTGAATGGACTGGACCGTGTCAGTGTGCTGCTGGAGCCTCCACAGGGCTGTCCTGTCCCACTTCCCCGTCCCGCGGGAGACCCCTTCAGCAGCCAGGCCCACTATAGCTCCCTCTCTCTGTCTCCCTCCTTCTCCAGCTGCTGCCAGACTCTTTATTTCTAGCTCGCCATTAAAAAGGATTGAACTTGTGAGACTTTATTGAAGTAGTTTCGGTTCTGGCTCTGTCGGCGCGATGTTGATTGACTTTTTCCCCCAATCTGTCCAAGCAGTAAAATTTGCAGTGGCATTTTAAAGTTAAAATCTAACAGTTAAGTGATCATGTAAAGCAGTAAAGCACTAGCTGCTGCTATGTTAGATGTAAACTGCGAGTGTTGCTAAATAGAGAATGGCTACAATAAAGTAATTACCCAGCCACTGCCGATGCAAGTCTAGCCACGAGAACTCAATGGATAATTACATTTAAGTGCAAGCGAGGGCTTGAAATGTGTAATAAATGTCTTGCACAGATTTTCAACAAATTTAGAGACCCGAAAAGACAGAAGACACAAAGGGATCCAGGCAAAAGTGAGGGGAACACCCTCCCTCCATTTACTCCGCCTGCTTCTAAGCCAGACATGTCACTGTACCAGCCGGTCACGCTTTGCTCTAGATTCTCTGCAGCTCACATTCCCCTGAGTTTCACCATATTTTAAAAACTCATCTGAGTGGTGGATGAGTTTATTAATTACTCATCTGCTGACTCTGTGCGCTCTGATCCAGTAGAAAAAAAGTTTTTCACAAAGTCTGCATCATTTTTTCATCAGACTGCACCAAGAATAGCAAACATCGCTTAATTAGTCAAGCATTTTTGACGGCCGCATTGTGTCTGTGCCTGCTAAAAAAGTCTTTACAAAATTAAACATAAGCAAATGATCACACACACACACACGCTGGGGAGTCAAGGCATGAAAGGCAGTGCAGGGATGCCGGGAGCGTGGCAGTGGGCGGGTGTGGGCGTCTGAAGTGCGTCTGTGTCTTTCTCTGCCAGTGTGAAAAGTAGTTCAGTAATTAAAGCAAACCTCTCTCGGGTCCCCAATGGAGAGGGGAAGGCAGAAAAGGGGTGAGGAGGCAGTGAGAGGGAGTGGGAGAGATAAAGAAGAAAGGAGAGATAAAAGACATTTTTGATGAAAGGGGAAGAAATGGAGGTTTTAATTTTAGCTCGGCGTGCCAGATCGCCGCGGGGGGAGAACGTGGCGACTGAATGCAAGGATGCTGATCGTTTAGACAGGGGGTCCGTGCACTCGCGTGGACAACACACTTGCGTCTCAACAGGCAAGCTGTTAAAAAATTTGCCTGAAGACAAGAGTTCCCCTCATTTTAAGGGGAATGACCGCGCCGGAGCTTTCAGTTCCCTCCACGTTGAAGAGGCTCTTTGTAAACGCATCAGCAGTGACCCAGTTCAGATTCACACGTGTTGTCAAAAAAATAAGAATCCCTTGTCTTTATACTGAACTGAACTCCTGCATTCACCGAAAGTCAACCCACTAATTAGGCTGCAGAGGGGAAGACTTTCCCGACACACTCTGGTGCTTGTTGGCAGCCTGGAAAAGCCTCAAATCCCAGTGAAATGCTGATGTTTATTTCCACTGCAAACATTCAGCGTACTTTTATTTTTGTGTTGTTCGAGCTGCGTTCTTGCATCGGTGCCGCTCGTTATCAGAACTTCTCTCCTCGCCTAATGAACATGTGCGTTTCGCTGCTCTGCTGCTCTGCTGTTTTTAGTTTTTCCGAGAGCCGTCCTGTTCTGACCCACATACGTTACCGTGACCACTGCTAAACTTTTGTCTCCATGGCAACGCGAGGTGTGAGAGGAAGGGATGCGCCTACTTTAAAGGCAGGGTGTTGTTGTCTTCCTGCGGTAGCCTGAGCCCCCACATGCCCACACAGATTCATGTCAGAGGAGAAAGTGCTGAGCCGAGAAATCTCCATTTTGAATCAGTTTTCAACACTTAACACAACAGTTATCTATATGTTAAGTTAAACACAAACAAGGCTTTTTGTCGCAGCGAGGCAGGCGTGGAAATATGGCGAGAGAGAGAGAGGAGAGAAGGTCTCTGATGTATAATTCATCCGTGCAGTGGGTGGGCGGAGGAGATGGGAGGGGTGTGAGTCATGTGAGGAAATTCGGGGGAGGAAAGGTGGGTGGGTTTGATTTGAGGAGGCAGGGGATGGGAGGGTATAGGGAGAATCCACCACGCTCAAGTTTGCACTGTTATCTCTGTCTGTGCCAAATACTGTAAGATGTCCAGCGGGAATATGGATCGGTATAAATCAACATACACTATGTGATCAGAATCTTTATTGTGTTGTTTTGTTCCTGTGCCTCTGGTACTTCAAGACTCGGGAACACTTTGCAGGAACAGCTCTCCTCACCGAAGCATTTTAATACTTGAACGTGCAGAAATTTGACGTTGCCCCAATACTGCAACTAGTATCTGCAATGCCTCTGATACTGCTGGATAGCATAATGTCAAGTGCACACGTCTATGCACTGATCCAATACCATGGAATTATGCCTCCATGTGGGTAAGAGCTGGTGGCCGGAGGAATTGTGGTTTTGGTTTGTCCATCCATTCATTTGTATTTTTCCATTCTTGTGAACACAATATCTCAAGAATGCCTTCAGGGACTTTCTTCAAATATAGGTTTTCAAAGGTCAAGTTCGCTGTTACCTCCCAAAACCCATTGTTTGCATTGTGAACGCACCGTCACAGAATGCTTTCAATGTTCACTTGCACTCACGGATGAACTGACTCGGTTTTGGTGGTCTAGAGAGAGAAAGGGAATCGTTTCAAATTTGGCACACATTTTCACTTACAGGTGAAAGTTCACAGTGATCTCATATGAATCTGGGAAAAAAAACCTGTCTGGTTGTTGGAGGCATACAACTGCAGGGCGGATATTCTAGTTTTAAGAATATTTTTTTTATCCGAACCTGGATTAAATGGCACTTTTTCTTCGCTGCCCTGAACCAGTATTCAACACAGTAAGTTGGGTTGTGTAGCCACTTACAGTCACTGTTTTTAGAGCACCAAAGAAGAATTGATTTCTGGTAAGTAGTGTAATGTCAGCCATTAACAAAATGTCAGCAATTTGACAATATGTTACACACAAAGGTCCCACAAGTAGGAAGGCAACGTGTGCAGAAGCAAATTGGACGTGTTTATGTAGCTGCTTTTCTTGTGTTATCGACCACTCAAAGCACTTCACACTATGAGTCACATTCACCCATTCACACACACATTCATTTTCTATCACACACCATTCACACACCTCCTGCACAGCAATCGGGGGCAATTTGGGGGTTTGAAGGACACTTCAACATACAGACTGGAGGAGCCGGGTATCGAACCGCTAACCTCTGGTCAGTGGACGTTAGTAATGTACAGGTGTTTTTGTATTGGATTGGAACTCTGCATCAGGATTAGTATTGGCAAGTTGAAGAAGGTATTGAAACATCTCTTCATAAAAATCAAGCTTCTTCACTTCGATTTTCCAGGCAGGAGAAAGAAGAAGTGAAAAAGAGAGATAGAACAGATTGAGGGATGAAGGAAACAAGTCAGGCTGTTGCACCTCTGGAGGGAGGAGCAGAAGAGTAGCTGCTTTGTTAGGAGACCTCCCTCCCTACCACCTTTATTCTCTCTCCTCCCCTGCTTTTCTCTGTGCTCCTCTGCTGCCTCCTTCCTTCATTTCCTCCAGCCGTTTACACGTTTTTGCCTTCCACATGCCTGGCCTCAGGCTATACGGGTGAGGTAAAATGGAAAGTAAGAGATGTGGCTTATTTCAGCAAAGCACATTCCTTCAGTGAGGGGGGGTCTGCAGACCTACAATGGGAGGGAATTTATAAAATATGATATGAAAATATGAAACTAAATAAGAAAGTGTCCCTCCTCCGTGCTTTTTCTCTCTGCCCCAGATCAGTTCTATGTTCATCTGTGCACAGATGTCAACCCAGAAGTGTACGTGTGTGTGTGCGTGCGTGTGCGTGCGTGTGCGTGCATACACTATCTCTAAAGGAGACAGAGGGCTGTGGTCCGTACAGGTCTGCTGTCCGGAGATAGCACTCTGTTGTTGTCTCTGCCCACTGATCAGTTCTGCCTCACCCACAGAGTGAGGTGGGTGCACACACTAACACACACACACACACACACACACACACACACACACACACACACACACACACACACACACACACTAAGAACCACCTCCACCCTTTCTTGTCCCTCACTATACCTCCCCCGTCATCAGGCTGGAACAGACAATAAGACGTTTTTACCTGGCAAACCAAAGTCTGTTGAGTTTAACAGAGTTTTAAAGTACGAGCGATTTCATATTGGATTCCTTTTAAAAAGCATCAAAATGTATTCAGCAGAATGAGAGATGTCATAACGTTTCAGGGGTAAACAGTGTTGCAGCTAAGGTGACCCCTTCTTTAGACGTAATAAAACAACAGAAAAAAACATAACATGCCTCCATACTGCTCATGTGGTGTCATCCTAGTGTCCGCAAGCCTCATCATTCATATTCGACTCTAACGGCGTCATTTACACCGTGTTTAAGCTTAAATATCCTCTGTTATTCTTCACGTTCGCACGGACACACAGGAAAACCGCACACACTCTCGTTCACATCACTACGTCCTCTAGCATCACTACTTCCGGTAGCAGACTTTTAGGCTTAAACACACATGTGTAAATGACGCCATTTCGAGTCGAATATGAATGTCGGGGCTTACGGACACTAGGATGACACCACATGAGCAGCATGGAGGCATTTTCTGTTTTTTTTCTGTTGTTTTATTACGTCTGAAGAGGAGGTCACTTTGGCTGCAACATTAGTGTTTTGTTGACTCAAACACTTCACCCAGCCCTCCATCGGCATATTGGTGAGTAGATAATGAGTGAATTTTCATTTTTCTGTGAACTATCCCTTTGATAAGAAAGAATGTAGTCAAGTGTAAGTGCAAAATAAATGTCAAGGTACAATAGAATGTTTGAAAACACAGCCTATCTCTCATCTAAAATGCCAACTGGCTCTGCATGTTGTTAATTTGATGAGAAGACGTTTCCCTGGTGAGTCATGTTCGCCATCACCAAACTGAGAAGCTCTCTCACCTCGCCGTCTTGCCAGTGTTGCATCTTTCACACAAAAAAAGTCATTGCATGTTGTTCCCAAGATGTAAAAAACAACAAGTACACAAAATGTTCGTGGCCATTTTCCCACCAACGCCCAGAAGTTCAATGCGTTTCATAATGTCAGGCCTAAAGGGTTCTCTGTCAGCGTCTTGAATACCAAAATACAGAATAAGAAATTAGCATGTTCACCCGGGTCTCATGGTTCCATCACTGCCGATCGGAACTGGAGCCGATTAAAACCAGTGTCTGCTGCAGAGTCATTTGACCCGGGATTGAATGCAGATTGAATCCTTCTCCCATTACAGACAAAAAAGAGATGTTAGTGAGTATTTTCACCAGTGGAAAGGGGGTTTAGTGTCATTGCTCCCCCTTCAGACGGGGTCAGATCCTAGACACCACTTATTGATGCTGTACATATTGAACATTTGCACCACCCATCTCAAGTTGCTCATAACAAGGATCGGGTTTTCCTTATCCAGCTTCTGTGATATGTTTTTGGTCTGTGAGAAAAAGATTATATAACATGAACCAAATTCACAACAGCAGCCTCACGTGTGTGTCTTGTTTGTCTACGATTTTAATTATTTATTTACAGATACATTTTTACTGATTAAATGTTTTAATTACCTATTCTCAGTGTTTTTAGTTTCAAATATTTAAAGATGTTGAACTGATGCGGTCGGCTATCAGCTGGTAGATTCTTGAAAGGGATGACAGTGTGTGCGTTTGCCGCCTCCGGTAATACAGACGTACCTTTTCAATCTCAGATGAACCCAGATTATGTAATTTGAGAGTCCTGTGCACTCGAGTGGATGTGACCACCCACTGCCCTGTCCCGATCTGACCGCTGTAGACAATCAGTCACCTCATGTACAATATCTTAAGGCAAACCTGAGCCCAGGGAAGATCGAATGGAGATAAGAGAGGATGAGTTTTAATACTGTGGCCCAGTGAAGACAGGAAGACAATTGAGGATGCCCACCTGGAGAAAGAGAGTAGATGAAATGTCATTCTCCTTATATCGACGACTTATCTCCTCTCTGACTTATGCAGAAAGGTCAGGCAGGGACTTGGACTGACATATACAAAGTTAATATTTCAAAGGTTCACACAAGTTCATCTGCTTCTCCCAGTATAAAAACAACTCATTCGCAATGTGGTGATTATAAAAAGCCACAATGTTCTGCTAAAAAAATCTAAAAGGTTGAGTGCTGCATGAAGAAAATAAGAAGTTAGATGATTGTTTCGCTGCTGCATTTAAAACAAATAAGGAATATGGCAGCAGTTTGTTATGATGCTGCGTCACTTTACTGAAATTGTAATTTTTGGCAGAGGAAAAGTCAGAGAATCACCAAAAACAGTAAGATTCATCCGGTGGAAACAATGAATGTCTGTACAACATTCAACTAACTGAGATATTTTGGTCTGGAACCAAAGTGGTGAACTGGAAATTCAATAGTTTTTGCGTAATCCTGCAGACGAAAACATAACCTCCTAGTTTATACGGACTATAAAGCAGGACTCACATGTACTGGTTGCCTTAACACTTGACAATCAACCAATCACAGTTTCCTGCTTGGGAAATGTATAGATGACCCGACCCCTGCTGTCTCCTGGAAGGGGAAGTGATACAAAACCGTTTCCTTTTATTATGAATCTGATTGGTATCGGCAAAAAAAAAAAAATGTCATCTCATCTCTGGATCTCACTTTAACTCTTTGTTGCAATTAACCCAAGACAGGTAAGGTCACTCAGGCACAAGCTTCCGCCACAATGCTGAATTATTCACCAGCGGTCATAATGGTGTGTGTGTTTGTGTGTGTGTGTGTGTGTGTGTGTGGGTGTGGGTGTGGGTGGGTGTGGGTGCTAACAGGGAGATTTCCTCTGTGGCCCACTTCGGATCAGCTTACAGCTGTGTGAGTGCATGTGGATGGTTTGAATACTGACTCAGTGTTTTGGGATGCTCCGTCTGTTACTCCAGTGTTTGAGTGAAGCCCTCGTCCACCTGTTCATTCAGATGATGGACTCTTGAGTTTGACACATGTCCCTTTTGTCCACATTACATATTATCTGCTCGTCCTGAAAAGTAGAACCACTTATCCACCCTGTAAGTGAAACACTTGTGCATCTGTCGCATTCGGAGCACAACATCACATCAGAACCGACCTGCCAGGGCCGACCTTTTATCAAAACAATACCCCTGCTCTTATGTGTGGGCGGGGGATTTACATAGATCCAGCGCCGCTGTCGTAGTGCGCGTGCTGATATACGTGCAGAATGAGTATAAATGTGACTCACTGCACTCGATACATCATCATCCTATTCATGAGGATTTCCTCTGTGTGCGTACGCCGAGTGCTGAGTGCGAGAAAAGGGAGCAGTAGCGTGTCCTGCAAACACATAAAGATGGATGGGGTAGTACTATGTGTGACTACGTGTCAGGTTGTGTAAAATGGTGTGAAACATTGCATAATTCACCGTTCACGCTGTCCTCCGATGGCTGTCAGCCTCACTGTCAAGCACCCGGGGTTATAGCTGATTTGTTCACTATAGTTCAGAGTCGTCTTGGGTTGCAGTGACGTCAGTCGTCCGGTCACCTGTGACATAAAGGTCTGGAGTTACACTGGCCAGATACAGAGAGAGCACCCATACAGCTTAATGTCATGAATAATGGCTGACGGGGTGAAGTCAGGACTCCCACCTCTGTTCACTCTCTGGATGGCAGCACCTGCCCTGTGTGTTGACTCCTTTTCAGTTCAAGTCATCACTCTGTCTCACTTTGGTGTCTTAAGTTTCAAACTTGCAGCACTTTTGATACAAGCATTGAAAATCACTTCCCTCGTATTTATTGCAGGATTCAGTCTCATCAACTTCGACAGTTTTCAGCTAAAGTCATCAGGAGGTCAGGAACACGACTCGTGATCAATAATCTTTCTCTAAGCACTTTACCACAATGACATTATAACCTGTTGCCTATTGATGTGATTATGGATGATGGTTAAAAACTGAATGTGATCTTTGTTGACCAGCAACATCGACAGCAGTATTTCAAAAGTCTAAATTAGCACAATGCACTTGGTTTTTCAGAGTTGTATCTCTGGACCAAATACTGGTGAATTAAGTTGTCCAGACAAAACTAGACATCAGTTTATTCCTGCTTTTAACATTGGGGCTCCTGCAGGCTCACCTGGTAGTGTCAGCGCTCACATAGGGTGGCTTGAGTCCTCCTGCAGCGGCCGTAGGTTCGGTTCCGACCTGGCCTTTTGCTGAGTGTCTTACTCCATTCTCTCTCCCCACTTCACTCTTGCACTGTCCTCTCAAGAAAGGCAAAAGACCCAAAAACATCTCAGGTGTAAGAAAGGACCCAATATCTGCACCTGTTTGAGAAATATGCTTGTTAGCTCTCTGTTTGATTGATCCACAGTTATCCCAAAGTAAGTGAGTCCAGTATATAGCTGATTTAGTATGTACAGTATATGTTCTTTGGTTGAAAAAAACATATAAGTTGTATGAACCGGCTTTAAGTTTTGAAAAATAATGTAATCAAGTCCATTACTATCATAACTTCAGCACTAAACATGAAATCTGTCATTTTCAGTCAAATCTAGCTCACTCTACCTTGCTGCCTCTCGTTTTTGTTCATTTTATCATTTTATATATCACTAACTTTCTACAATATGCAATGACCCCCCCACCACCACCACCATCACCACCACCCTTGGTCTCGCTATTTCTCCATGTCAGAGTTGAGGGTGAATAATTCATGCCCGGGCTGCTTGCTGGTGGAGATGAATCATGTGAGAGGAGCAGAATACACGTGCTCCTCTCGGAGGGACTCTTCTCTCCAAAGACCACAGGACAGTGAGGAGGTGGGGGGGGGGGGGGGGGGAGCACAGCTTACGCACAGATCTCAACTACTCCGTCCTGGATGCTTGCATGACATTACCGTGCTTTCATGAGGGTCTCATGTGAGCTCTGTTTTAAAAACCAGGCATGGAGCCATCCACAGAGACCATGCAGTGTTGTGGATATGACAAACGGCTTCATGAGTTAGTTTATCACAAATATGAAGGAAATGATTGTTTCCTTTTTGTCGATTCTATTCGATTTATCATCTTTTTAAGTGTTCCTCGGGTTGCACTGGGCTCTCAGCTCAAGTCTCATGTCTCCATCACTCAACTGACACAATAAACTGTTTTGCTGTGTTAGAAAAGGCAAAGAGACCACGTAGTCTCCCATCACTCTAACACAGCTCAATTAAACAGTGTTCAAACGTTAAAGCCATTCTCTTTCTATTTGCTTTCTCTGAGCTTCTGTAAAGCCTGGTAATTCTCATTAAGAAATTCTTTGTGTTGGAACCGTTAATTATCCTTCAATCGTGTCTCAAACTGTGCTGCGTTGGGTTTTTGATTATGAGGGAATTGGGCCTGGAAACTCCTTGAAAGGTCATTGAATTTGATGTTGAGGAAAGTGCGGAAATCCTGCTGTCTGTGATTGTACAACACAGAGCTGGCACAAGGTTGTTTTTCAAGTGTCAAGTTTTGGTTGTGAACAGAAGTCTCAAATCAAGACCCAGAAGTCAAATCCATTCATTTAACTAACTGATCCAAAAAACTCGCAATATTAAATAAAGTGATTTAAAAAGAAAGTCCTGGATCCACCCATGATCCTGATCGGCACCAAATTTGAATGGGTTGTTTGCTGACCCATAACAACCACCATCCACCAAGTTTCATGGTAACAACATGACTCAACGCAGCCTCAGACCCATGTTGAGACTTCGAGAATAAAGTTATCACATTACAAGAAAAAATATGTAATTTCCAGAGAGTAAAAACTCAATTTTACAAGGATGAAGTCGTAATTTATCAAGAATAAAGTTATAATTTCAGGCTATGTGACATTTTAGAGGCGAAGTATCAGAAGATCATTCTGCTGCCTATGTTTAAATCAAGTTAAAGGATTATGTAAGACACTGATTATTCAAAAGAACGAGCCACGCAGACTTGAAAGAAATGTCCTCTTTAGTGGAAGAGGTTTCATCTGTGTGCTTTTCAAAATTCAAATCATAGTCATAGTTATGTCTGTCTAACTACAGATCATAAAAGTAGCACTATGGCATTAAGAAGAATGCCATAGAAGAAGGATAGAAATCATCACTTCCATACTACACAGGGTTAGTAGCAGCAGTAAAAATGCACCGGAATCGGATCGGTACTCGTTATCGGTAGATACCCGTAACATGTAATCATTCTCTTAGTGCTTTAGGACAATATATCGACCCTGCTCACATGTTCGTTACATCAAATATAGAAAGTTTTTCGCCCACTGCTCAGTGTTCTGCAGTTTGTGTCCCTTCACTCCCACACACACTTCTGTCTCTGGAGAAACTCCCTGCCAAAGAGTAGCTAAATGTGTCTGTATACATGTGTTTGTGTCGGTGTCGATATTCTCTCTGTGTGTGTGTGTGTGTGTGTGTGTGTGTGTGTGTGTGTGTGCACTCTCGTTGCCTGCGAGCTGCAGTCCTCTCTTGAAGCGCACTGGGTTCTGCTGCACACGTGTATCTCACACGAAGGATCAACACACTGGAAGGCTGATGGACCCAGAACAACAATTATTCATAAGGAGGGACCCTCACAGTTTTCGTGCTGTCACACCATGTTATCAGACTGCATGGCTAAGCAGCCGCCGCTGTGGACTGAAGAGCTCAGTGCTCAGTGTTTGCTGTGGCTTACAGCAGCATAACGCACGCTCCTGTTTAGACTGAGGCTTTCATATCGTTTAAGCATAGTCACAAATCAGCTCCCTTTCCCTCACTCTGTCTGCGTAAAGTGGCCAAACAAGATCGTGGGAAATGTAGTTTATGGCTGGAAACATTTGCACAGGGTAGTAGTGATCAAGTACAATGTAGTAGTGTCCATATTCTTTTCTTTTTTGGATGTTTTGACACAGAATGACACACATGATCAAGGTAGCATGTTTCTCCCTTGTTAGCATTAGAGGCAAACAAACTTTGACTTCTTCTTTGGCTAATGCACCGGTGCTGAGCTGGTCTAGAGGAACTGACACAATGTACACCGTGTGTCAGGTTGAGTCAGAGAATCGGACCGAACAGCGACAGCACATAAATCAGGAGATTTACTCTTGCAGTTGATTCTACAGATTTGAATCCCCCAGTTTAAAGGTAGTCTTCTCTTCTAAAAGAATTTGAATAACCCGAGAGTTCATTGCTGGTTGTGCCATTGGACAAATCTCTGAATTAACTTGATAAAGGTCATAACAGACAGTAGCTTCCCTCCATAGCTTCGTAAGCCAATCCAATAACAAAGTGCATATTATGAATAATTTTGTGCTCCCATTAATGTTGCAGTGGTTGCATTAAAAATAGCTAAAGTCAATTGATCAAATGATTGCAGGTTATGTAATGCCTAAAACAGTTACTGCTGATGCACTGTCAGCTTTTCATTACCCAGTTGTCAAACGTATAAATTATCCTGTCAGTCTCCAGTCTTTCAACAAGCGGCTGCTTGTGTCGCAGAGGAGATTGCTGGTAATGATAGTGGTGATGGGAATCATAATGGTGTGGCTCTTGGCGGTAATGTAGTATGGTGGTAACGTCTCCTAATACTCTTCCTTCTTTTTTTTTTTCTCTCTCCCAGATCAGCCGCTGCTTGAAGCCCGGAGGACGCTTTGTCTCTGTTACCTTTGCGCAGCCCTTCTTCAGGAAACGCCTCTTCGCTCGCGCTGAGTACAACTGGTCAATCAAACAGTACAGTTATGGAAAGGGCTTTGAATATTTTGTGTATGTGATGACCAAAGGAGAACAGCTTAGTCCGGAAGATGCAGATGTGGAGAAAAAGCTACTTGAGGAGATGAAATCGGAACCTGGCCGGACCCCCGCAACACAAAAAGAGGACACGGAGGACTTCCTGTTGAATATTGACTTGTAAAATGACCGGAGTATCTTAAGGAATCTAAGACCTCAGAAACTTAGCAAAATAGCAATATATAACATTTTTGTATATTCAGTTTAGAAATTCGTAACAAACGTCGTTTTTTTACTTAATTTTAAAGAATATTTTTAAATAATTACTATTTCACCACATAGATGCTCAAATCCAACAGGATGTTTAACACAGGGCAGTGACTGATGCAAACAAAATGTACGGTATTTATAATTTATACACAATTTACACATTTGTTATGCTCTTATTACAAAGACAAAAGAGTTCTAACAGAAGAATTGTCTGAACTTTTAACTGCAGCTAACTTTGAAAACTACCTCATTACAGCTGCAGCACCAGCCAGTAAATCTACTGGAGTGTTAGAGTGACCATATATTGACCAGTTACACGTTTTTAATTTTAGGATCTACGAGAACAGGTTTACATGGTGTTATGTTAGAAATGCACATGAGCCAACGGACGTCATGGGATACAAGACAAATTTCAGAAGATATTCTGACAATAAAGTGTAATCTAATCTTAATCTAATTGATCTGATTTGATTGGCTGGCGTCAGTTTAGTGTTTGTTTAAACATGATTCGATTGGCTGGGGCCTCCAATGACGCATGAAAAGTCGTCATGCAACGTGACCACAAGGCAGTTTCGTAACGCATGACGTCATCCTATTCAAAGTGAATGAGCATCTTATGTTTTGGTTTTAGCACAGAATAAAATGAAAAAATGACTAATAATAATATACAATGCATGTGTATAAATCAACAATACATAAAGAACAACAGCTCTAGAGCAGCAGCTAAATAGTTTTTTAAGTATCTTAAATCTTGCGCATTGTTTTCCGTTGACGTCTCCATAAATGCAGGGTTCGGGCGCAGTCACATACCTGAATATTACCGTGGCAAACCTTCACCTTCTGTTCACTTCCAATCTGTAAGAGTGAAGAGGCGAATGAAACGTTTGCTTCCTGTGGCGAGGCAAATTGTGGTTTTTGTGTGGAATTAAACTTTGGTGAACTACCTCAGTAAAGATGCAACTGTGAAACAAATAATTATTTCACTTTATCACACCATGAACATTGTTTTATATATGTTTCAATGTTAATATCGTTGCGTTATCATTTAAGTTTTGATGACCATTAAATGATTTGCAGCCATGACCCATCTGTGTCATGATTCTCTGTCTATGCTAAAATCTTCCTCTGTTCTAGTGCAGGTTCTCAATGGAAACCTTTATCAGTCATAAGACAATTTTACAAACCAGGAGTCCTGGACTGTTCTGCATTTATATATAAATTCGATTCAACAGTCTCTGACTCTCTAGAGCCGCCTGTCACTGTTACGCAACACACAAGACAAAGTGGCATGTCTAGACACGGTACATAACAGCAGCACCGGTCTGCATGTGAAGTCCGTATTAAAGGCCATTGATATGAGAGTCAGAGTCTCCCCCCGTGTTGTGGTTGTCTGCATCTGTCCCACGTCTGATTTAGATTCCAGACAAAAGCAGCTCATCGAGATCTGCATTGCTTGACACACCTGTCCGTCATATTGATGGTGCATGAGGGCACGCACACGTACATTCAAGTGATCGCTCACCCTGCGTGTTATTTGTTGAGGAAACACGAGATGAGTCTCGGGTCCTTTGCCATCTACAGCTTAAATATAGACCAGAGAAGGTGGAGAGAGAGAGCAGGCAGACAGACAGGAAGGCTGGTGACTGGAAAGGGGGGGGGGGCACATTAATAAAGTAGAAATCATTTATTTTTAATTCTCCACTGAGATCTAATTACCACCTATTTTTAAAACTTGGGGGAAAGAAGTGTGTGGTTTTTCAGACGGCTCGTCTTCTTTTCCATGATTTTTTTCGGATGGAGTAACATGGTTGTTTGTTTAACTTTATGTTACCGATGTCATCTCAAGGTCAATTGAAAAAAACAAAACAATGCTAAAACAACTGAAAAAAACAAGAACAACTATGAGACAAAAATAACAGAATATAAATAAATTGATAAATGAATAAAAACAAAAAAATGTATAAGTACATTTTGCTCTCCTGGAGCTTTCAATCGCATCATAGCCTGAATTTGGCCAGAAGGGAATTCACTTTCGGTTACTGTTAAAAGGGGCCTGTCAATCTTTCTGTGCGAGCTGTGGTATGCAAAAGATCGCAGAGTAATTGGTGTGTAAATCTTGGAACTAAACAAGTGTGGTTTTTTTTGTGTCAACGTAAAACAGACCATAACCAAAGAAGAAGTGCAAAGAGAAACTTGTGCATTTTAAATAAAAGTTAGAATTAAAAGTTACAAGAGCTTGACCATGAAAGTTCTCTGTAAGACCCGTTCACAGACGACATCTTTTCTAGGTGTTTCTTTTGTTGTTTTTTATTCTATTCTTCTTCAAAAAGTTATTTTGCCAATAAATATATGTATATAACATGCACACCCTTTCATCGTCTGTGTAAACCTCTTTAGATAGAAAGATTTTGTTAATACTTATTATCTCGTTTTCTATGGTGACAGAGGGGTCAGGAGGATGCTTATATAGGTTTTAATGGTTGTAGGTTTGGTATTGACAATAGTGGCTTGGGCTGGCTTCATTGCTGACTGTGGACGGATGGAGGTTTGATATGTTGCTGCTCATTGAAACCTTTTTCCATCAAAGAATCATTTAATTTCCTCTCCTCCTTTGGACTTAGTTCCTTCTTACTTTCCTGTCAGTTCTGTAGATATATGGATATATTGAAATTCCGCCGTCCTTAAAGTTGCTTTCCAGCTCCCTTCGTCAGGCTGAGTGATGTGCCGTGGCAGAGACCCCCACCGTGAGATTTAACTCGACTGGACTTAAGTTACGTAACCGCCGAGCAGGGCACAGACCTCATGCAGGAGAGGGTTAGTCATCATCTTCTCTCAAACACAAGTCTGTGCTGTTTGTGTTTCTTCAGCCGATCACCTGTGTTATCCCATGATTTAATATAGAGTGTTGTGTATTAAACTGTGTGAGAGCTAATGGAGCCCAAACTTTCTCTCCTGATGCTAATTGTCCTCCATGCTCTGCTGCCCAAGGGCAGCAACAACACTAACCTACAGCTCAATGTCTCTCTCTCTCTCTCTCTCTCTCTCTCTCTCTCTCTCTCTCTCTCTCTCTCTCTCTCTCTCTCTCTCTTTTACTCTCTCAATCACTCTTCTATTCAACAACCCCTCTCCCTCACTCTGTCTGCATCGATTGGCCCTTAATGCGTTGGTGTGTGGTGTGAGGGCTCATGACATGCAAGTTAAGACATCTGTATCCCTGGGTCTTTTCTGCAGTATTGTCTGGTTGTGTTTAAACAGAATCACAACATAGCACTAGAGCTGCTTGTTTGTATGCCAGTCAGCTGCTCTCAGTTTTTTGAAGTGATTCTTAGTGGGAAATTCTGGTTTGGGACCATCTGTCCTATCGGTAGTAAAAACACAACGTACCGACGCAGTTTATTTGTGACGTCCGGGAATGCAGCAACACGACAAAGACGTCCGATGAGGCAAGAGCGATGAGCGCATATAGAGGGAATCAGTGGCATCAGATGCAGCGTGGACTGAGAGAAAGCACTTCTGCTGCTTTCAACAGCTCTGTATATCTGCTCATCTCCCTTGGGGCAGCGTAATGGCATTATATGCTGTATGGCACGCTTATGTAACAGAAGGAGGAATATTAATGGTCGTCCACTCAGGACAGCACAAAAGTGGAGTCAGATCAAAGCTCTCAGTCCCCAGTCCCCAGTACACAGTACACAGTACACACACACACACACACACACACACACACATGCATACACACATGCATACACTCAACTCGCACCTAGAACCGGGAGTTGCTTTTGGTGTGTGTGTTCATGTATTTCAGAGATAACAACAGAGGGTACAAGGTTGCTCTTTGCTTGTTAAACTGTCCCTGGGAAGGCATCTGCATCATGTCTGTTCTGACCCGAGCTCGCCCTCCAGGTCCAGCTCCAGCCAACAGTCGACCGACCTCTGACCCCCGCAGCTGCACAATGAGGAGTGAATCTGTGTCTCACCCAAAAGCGGCTGATCATTAGTTGTTGCCTGAGATGTTGGCAGTGTCTCTACCATCATCACTCAAACAGAAGATGAGGGAATGTACTTTGGCAAAACTGAGTTCATTCCTTCAGTAGAGTTTAGAGTAAATTAAGAGTCTGTGCCAAGTGGCAGTGAAGCTGATAAGTCATGGACACCAAGAACTTTACTCTTAATGTTTTGACCTGGGGTTTTATTCTTCTTATCTCTTCATACCCCCTGTGGGTCAGGGGGTAGAGCGCTCGTCCTCTAACCAGAAGGTTTGATCCCAGTCTTCCGTATACCAAAGTGTTCTTGGGCAAGACGCTGAACTACAAATTGCCCTCTGTCTTAGAAGTAGTGCTGCACATAGATGCACTGTGTGAAAGGCAAGAACTGTTCTGTAAAACGCCTTGAGTTCTCATCAAGACAAGAAAAGTGCTGTATGAAAACAGACCATTTACATTTCCTGATATGGACAAAGACACCGAGAAGACACAGCAGTGAGATCTGTTTCGGATGGAGGCAACAAATGCTGTGTGTCTGAGGGAAATAAACATTTTATAAAAAAAATGTTATTCAATATATTAGTCAAACATGACAGTGGCTGGCAAGCTGTTGAGGTGTTGATAGGATACTAACACTGATACTTCAGACAGAGATGGGCTGGCTGTTTCCAGCCTTTATGCTAAGCTAAGCTAACCACCTGCAGATTCTTGTGCGAGCGGCGCTACTTGAAAACAAATCTTTTTGGTTTTACAGCAAACGGAAAACTTTTCATGAGGGCTGACCCGAATGCTTCAAAGCTTTGACCGCTGCCACGATAATCAAAATACACGTCGGAATTTGAATGCTGTATATGTATCATCATAAAAAAAATCTGATAGCCCATGAAATAAGCAATTCATTATGCATCAACATTAATCATTAGTTATTCTCAGACAAGGACATCTGTTCCCAGCACTGAGCACGTGACTGGCTTACGAGTTCCAGCAACGCTAGCAAGATGCTGGAAAGTCGAGTGCCAGATATGCCAAAGGATTTTTGTCCTTGTCCCAGTTTTTTCCGACTGGCCTTGTAAACGGTAATGAAGCAACATGTCACGCAAGCCAACAGTCTCAGCAAAGTGATCCTCTTAGCCTCATGTCCCTGAGTGGTCGCAGACAGCAAAGTCCTTGAACCTGAAAATATTTCAAAATCATAAATTCGATTACAACACTGAAGGAAGACGCTGCGGCACAACCATTTCACTGAATAACTGTAAAAGTCACATGTCCACGGTCAGACTCAGGAAAGGGAGAGAGGCGTGGAGCAGAGCTGCCACAAATCAATACCTTATACCCATTTATGTCAGTCCGGGTCCGGCCTTTGAGGGCTGCCCATTACTGTGTGAAGTGTAGCCGTCCATGCCACACACGCAAACACACACTCACACACACACACGCATCATCCACAACAACAACATGATCGATAGCGCTGTGTGTTTACTCAGTCCAGTGCTGATGTTATCCAGACAGTCAATAAACTCACTGATGGCTACACTGATGATGCCGTGTTGATGTGCTGTTATTAGAGTGAAGTGTGATTCAGACTAATATGAGGGTCTGTGTTTGTGTTGTTGTTGTGAGAACCTGCAGCTTTTTATAGACATGTTCTGATACCGTGGATGTTTTCCCACATCTCATCGCTGTGGTGTGATGTCCATGAAAAAATTATTTTACAAGGACATGTGTTTTTATAATTCGATGCTGTCTAGTTTGGTGAAGCACATGTGGAGGAGGGGTGTTATAAACAGACACAGTTTCCAGACTGACAGTGTTGGTGAGCAGTGTAGTGCAGTATCCTTCACCTTCTCTTCTGACAGTTTCACCTCATGTCGCAGTATTTTAGTATCAGAGAAGAAAATAAACACCCACATGTCCGCAGATAGCATTACAAATATACGCTGAGGCTGATATTTAGTTTATATATTATCACTGCGATCTCGGAGCCTATCAGCTGTCATCTGATGACCAATTAGCCTCTGGGGACATCGGCCAATATCTTTGGGATCCCGGTGTAAAAAGAAGATATTCAGGCCAAAACTCCTGCTACTGTTTTCCAGTTTGTTTACAGTGCGACTAGTTTCTTTTACCACTCGAGTCGACCGTTTCTCTACACAAAACACAGACAGTGATACTCATTGTCTGTGTTTTTTACGTCCAGACGACATTTTTGGCTAATCTCTATTAACAGCTATCTTCTTATGACTGCAGAAGAATTAAAAAAGCTGATAGGTTATTGATTTCAGTCAGTGTGTTCCACTTGTTTTGCGCTCCACACTGACTTTTAACCTGCAGGCAACCACAGCCTGCTCAAATCTGATTGGTTATAGAAATGGAAACCACAAGGCTGCTGGTCCCAAACTCTTGTCCCTCGCCTACAGAATCTGTATATTCACATGAAGAATGTTTAAACGGATTATTGTCGCTGTTACCTATCGACTGTGTCAGTATATTCTTCGTCAGTTGTAACACCTTTACAAGAACTGTTGCAATCGTTAGTGTGGGGAAAGATACTAACAAAATGCTGACAACAAGATGAAAGCAATGGATGAATGGTTCAAACGTCCAGTTTCTGCCTCTTTGAATGGTTTTGGCATGAATGCAAACTTGAAACTGGAGAAGGAAGAAAGAATTGCTTCCACAATATCATCCTGAATGGATTTATTCTCTGTCGTATAATGCTGTACAACAATGTCAAAGATCTGTCAAAAAGGGAACAAGGAGGAGGAACGTCAGCCTATCTGATGTGGGTGTGAGGATATTTTGGACAAGAAAAGTTGCGAAGCTATAACAAACCACCTGACATGTTGAAAACTTGATTTTGAGGCCGTTCTTAATAATATGTAGGTTTTTCTCGGTGCATCAACATTGTGCCGTCGTTTTAAAGCGAGTGCTACAGTAGCCTTTATAAGAGAGCCACTGTATGAGAGCACTGTACAGCCAGACATTGATAGATGATCATGTGGCCAGCCGTGGCTCCCCAGGGGTGTGTGGTTTAATGGATTCACCAGTGTAGGCCAGCACGGAGCTGTTTAACAGCTTAACAGATGGATCACTGTTTCTTCCCTGCTCTTTAATTAAGGATCAGTATTTGCTGTCACTGAGGAGATGGCTCTGGAGGCAGCCTTTAACTGATGACCAAAGCTACACAGAGATGTGTTTTTACAAAGATGCAACTGTTTGTATGTTGTGTTTCAACTACAAGTGGAAAATGTCGTGTTGGGATTTAGATATAATGAATTTGTAATGCTTTGTGTGGAGAGGTGATGCTCTGTGTTTTTTGTTTTTTTTTCAATCGGAACACAAGCTGTGTACGCCATGATGCTTGTCCATGGTTTGTTGACTCCCATTGATATGTTAGAAAATGCCTTATAGGATCAAAGCCAGGCCAAAGAATCACATTAACATCTTCTGTCACCATTTATTAATTCACCAAATACAGTGAAAATGGCATCATAATATACAATGATTCATTCTTAGAATGTCATGACATTTTGTTGCTTTTTTGCTTCATAAAACGATGTTTCATTATTGAAAATATTAAGGTTTCATGCACAACAAACCATATCCAGTTTCTTTAAAATAATGGTACAAAATAAATAAAATTAAAAAAACAAAGGTTGTAATGTCCAAAGTCGGTCAAATAACAACGTGTCATTTGAGGATACTCGTAAACAGTGCAATATATATCTAAAACTGCGATTTTCTAACAAATTCATCAACGAAGCTCAAGTCACAGTATACGATTTCTTAATAATAGTTTAACATTGATGTGTGCAAAAACCCCAGACACATTCAGTTAGTCTTTAAAAAAGGTCCGACCTCTGATATAGAATTAGACCAGTCCACCAAAATCCCAGAAGTGCCTCTTATGAAGCCTAGTCTCATTCTGTATATCCTCTCTGAAGTAGAAATATTTTTGTTGATGAATTGTAAGACGATAGACTAGCATATCATTTAAATAACAAATATTTAGATATAAAAATACAAATATGACTTTTGTTTAAAAAGAAGCGTGCCAGGGTAAGAGTGGTGGCACCTGCGTTGGCACCGGAGTGAGAGTTCATGCAAATAGATGGAGAAAAAACTTCTAGATTTATAGAAGACGAAACACAGATAATCGCAAAAATCTAAATTATAGAACGATTATTTTTTCCCATCAATTTCATGACTTTAATTTTAAATATTTACTGTAATCCCACATCTCTGCTGGCCTCTGTGGATATCTGAGCATCTGAAAATAGAAACAAAAGAAAAATAGAGGAAAAGATATGTGCAGGTGTAAATCAGCTACATGGAGGTGCCGGCCCGCACCTTCAACCACTAATGGGTAATGCAAGAAGAAGAATGTAACCTGCGGTTCAGTTAGAATCTGGGGCCGGCGATGCTCTTTAAGGGCCCAAAAACAAAGAGAAAAACATATGGGGTTCTACTACAGAAAATATCAACATTGCACCATCCTCGGATATATGTTTTTACATACAATGGGTCTTCTCTATTTAGTAGACTCGAGAGTTTGGTTGGTCTGTTTTTAAAAGCGTTTTTATACCAGCAACGGGAATGCATTGGACCAGTGCTGAAAGGACAGCTCCCTTGAATGCACCGTCGCCGACTGAGTCAACAAAGCAAAGCGTACAGGAGGGAGGGGGGGGGGGAGGATGGGGAAGTCAGGGGGGAGGGTGTCTGAGAGCTTAAAGCCTACCTACTGTACAACTTATTGAAACAGGGCTGGGATTTAGCTCCAGCCTCCAGTTGCACTACTGAGTTTCTTATACAGCGCTTTTTGGAAAGAAAAAAATTGAAGATGGTCGTGAAGTAATGACAAGTTCATCCATCATTAAAGTCAGCAGAGGTTGAGACACAGAGCAGGAGTCCGCCATCTCAACATCGTGCTGCGCAGCAGGAGTTAAACATCGGGATTCGTCTGAAGAATTGCCAGCAATCCCATGATAAAAATCTTGGTCTTCGCCAGAGTCTCTTTCTCTTCTCTCTCATCCCTTCTTCACCTCTTCCTCATTTATCTTCCTCTTTCCGTTTTTACCCCCTTCTTCATCGTCTTCTTCTTCTTCGCCCTTTTCTCCATCATCCCATCCTAGCTTTCGTGCCGTCGTCCTCTCCTGCAAGTCCTCGAACATGCACAGCCGACAAGTGCTTCGAATCGGTGATCAAAATTAAAAGAGTCTGCAAGGCCATCGCTCGTGTTTACACGCCGGGTGAGGACTTGTCTGTCATCCCCTTCAGGACCTCGTCTATTCGGTCGTCCTCGATGACCACTGTGGAGAGAGAGAGAAAGAGAGAGAGAGAAGGGGGGAGAGGATGTTTACTGAGGGACCAGGGCAGCTCAGACACATCATAAGATTTCTATTACATCCCTGTAGGGAGCCAATATTGTCCGTGTTCGGATTTCTTTCACTTTCATGCGCACTTCTCATTAGTGGAGCGGAACATGGCGCACAAAGCAAGTGAGCGAGTTGCAGGTGAATAAATTAATTAATTAAAGCACAACAGCAAATCCCCCAGCAACGTACACGTACGCGCACTTTGTGAAAAAAAAACAACTCATTCCGGTAATGGCGACGAGCCAGGCGTTTATCCTTCCTCTTTAACCCCGTTGTTTTTTATTGGACAAAACATGGGGTGTGTCTATATAGTGAAGCTGATTTCTATAGAACATACATGTAAACAGTTTGCCAAACGTCAAACCACTGAGCAATGTGATAAAATTGGTATTTTAGTGCAGTGGTGCGTTTTTTTTAATCCAAATTACGCACAGCCTGCGTAATGATCCAAATCAAACTAAATCAATTAAAAACACTGACAATACACTTTCCCCATTTTGCATCACACTAAAAACAACCATGATTATGTCTGAATAATAGTGACAACATGCCAGAGTCTCAGTTCATTAATCAAACCGTCCTTTACCTCGCTTGGCTCTGCCGATCTGTCCAAGCTTCGGGGGTCGTTTCGCCTGCGACGAAGCGAAAAAAGCGCTTGTGTCCTGCAGTCCGCAGCTAAAGGACATCTGGCTGACCTCGCTGTCCGCCCCGTAGCCGTTCATTTTACCCTCGCTGTATGGCAGCACCTCGGACATTGTGGCACAAAAAAGGAGGAGAAGGATCACCAGCTTGAAAAATTAATCAAGTCGATGGAAGATCTTCCTCGACGCAGCCGTAGATCCCTTTTTGTTGGTGGTTGCAGCTGATGATGGAGTCTCTCTCCTGCTGGGATCCTCTGTGAAGGAGACTCGATGTGGATGAGGCGTCTGAAGTCCTGGTGCTTGTTGTGGTCTCTGGATGTGTTGCAGCTGCAGGGAGAGACGCTGTTATATGTATGTGCGAGCGCGCGCGTGTGTGTGTGTGTGAGGGAGGGAGAGAGAGAGAGAGTGAGCGAGAGAGCGAGAGGAGGGAGAGTGAGCTGTGTTTGCCTGTGCTGCTGGATGATGTCTGGTGAGGGAAGTGGGAGATCCCGGGATCATAAAGGAAACCCAGGCTGAACGGTGAAGTCATCCATCCGGGTTGGAAGCTGTGTGTGTGTGTTTGTGTTTGTGCGTGTGCGTGTGCGTGTGTGTGTGGCTCCAAATGCTAGAGGAGCAAGAGCGACATCAACAGGCCAAATATGAAATTGATCAATGCACAAACAGATTTCACGTTTAGAAGACGTTCTTTTCTTTAGAACAGAGGAAAATTTAAATCAGAGGAAAACTAAGATGAAACATAAAATGTAAAGGATGTATACTTTTGCGTTATACTATGGGACATATTAGTCTAGTTATAGGGCGTCAATATAATCGAGTTATATACTGTAGCATATACAACAACAAAAGACATTGAAGGTATACAAAGCTCTAGTTAGCTGTAGTTAGTTTTATGTTACACCAACATTAGACATTTTGATTTAATGTTTACTTTTACTTGTAACAGAGTATTTTTCTATTGAGGTATTACTACTGGCTTGAATAAATAACCCCAATGCTTCTTCACGACTGAATGTACTAGCCCATATTTTTTATTTATTATATCTTACATTCCTAGGGGCAGCTTTGGCTCAGGAGGTAGAGAGGCTTGTCCACTAACCTGAAAGTATGGGGTTCGATCTCCTGCAGTCTGCGTGCCAAAGAGTCTTTGGACAAGATACTGAACCCCAAAGCCTGTGACGGCTGTGCCAGCGTGCTTTGAATGTGTGTAATAGAAAAAGTTCATACATTAGCACTGAATGAATGTGTGTGTGAATATAATAAATTTGACTTGTCCTGAGCATTTCGAGTGGTAAATAAGACTAGAAAAGCTCAAAAACAATTCAATTTAACATATTTTGCTGGCGTGTCTTGACTATAACTAAGAGTCTGGAACAGAGCAGCAGTTACTGACTAAAGGACAAGATAATATAGGGTCAAATTTATGCAGATATGAAAACACTTTGTTAAACTTGTACAACCTAACAGTTAAAGTATAAAGTCTTCTATGTGGACGAAGCTCTCTATACCATTGGTATAGAATCCAAGCTATTTGACCCATGCAGAGGAATAAAACACATCTTTTTCAAGTCGGTGTCTCGTGTTCCCAAATTATGTGAAACTTTGTGAAAGTGTAATTCTAAATTTCTGGAGTGCCACACGGCAGCAGAAGGACATACAAAAACGGACAGATAATGAACAACCTAGAAAACCTAACACGACAGTATTATATAGAATAAGAAGCATGATTAATTTTACATCTACAGGATAATGCCTTTATGAAACATATCTGGTGCTGTCGTGTGCCAGAACATAATAAACTCTCTTCGTTTCAGCACCACGGACAGAGCTGACATCATTTATACATTTGCTGCATCTGAAATTACGTCATTCTCCCCTGCCTCCTTTTTTGTTGCAGCCTATGTTACAACATCCTGTCCTCGCAGCATATGGTGTCTCATAAAAGGCTGAAATAATGAACTGATGGAGAGCCTATTATTGGACCAGCCCTGTTTTAACAACTTGGGCCAGCTGACCCATCTATAAACATGGAATAACCTTTCCACTGAAGCAGTGTTCCTCCGTTTCTGCAGCCAGCTGACTGGGGAAAGTGACTGGCTGACAATCTGGAGATCAGTGGTGCTTTAGAAGCTCTTGAATATCCTTCACAGTCAAAAGTAAGTGTTCCCACAGAAACATGGGCCATATAACTTCCTGTAAAACATGTTAGTGAGTCCCCTGAGGGTCTCTTTTAACCACCAGTTTACAAAGTGAGCATGCACATTTGGTGGTTCCAACTCAAAAAGTCAATTTCCGTGCTTTGCAAAAAAGCAGTTACAGAGATTTTAATGAGGATGTTGCTAATTGTAAAAATCAACCAAAGTGATTAAAACTGCAGCTAATTATTCTTTATCCAATTATGATTTGTCTCTGACATGGATCCACGATCAACATGAAAGGTTACATGAATGTGCCACTCCATCCGAATTCCACCGGGATGACTCACAAAGCTCCTCCTGCCCAATATTCCGCCGCCTCCAGCTGTCAACAAGCGGAGCCACAGATTCATGCAAAGGGGTTCATGCGAGGGCCAGAGATTTCACATGACGTCATCAGTCGGCGACACAGTTGAGGGCTGTGGGGAAAACTCTGACCTGCCGCTCCAGATGGGAACAGCTGCTGCTTCATGATCACTATTTTTGGGAAGAAACGTAGATGTGTCGCACCAACTGGACACTTCTCTTCCTTACCTCAGGCCCTAGTAATGCACTGCCACGTACATAGTGAGCCCAGTGTGCCTCTCAGTTGGTTCATCTTAGTCTACTTCAATTGATCTTTCTACATCCTCATCTCTCCTCTTCTTTCCCTTTTTCTCTTCTTCCTGCTCTGCCTCTTTAGCAAGCAGCAGTTGTTAATGATCTGACTCACTCAATCAGTCGCATAATCTCTGACAAGGGCACCTACCCTTAAGAAATGTGTGTGTGTGCTCTGGAAGCACTGCCTCCAATTACAAATGAATCACAGTGCTGAGTCACTCACCCCCTCCCCATCTCTCCCCTCAGGCAGACTGAGCTCCGCTGCACTTACACACACGGACACACACACACACACATTGTGTATATACACACCATGTTCCTCCTTGAGGAACACTAGCTGAGGAAAAACACAGATAACAAGTCGAGAGCTAAGAGCCAGGATCAATGCTGTGTGTATCAGGTCGTAGGTATTAGTGTAAGTGAGAGAAAGAGAAGCAGCGACTAAAAATGGCTAAAAATGTAACTGAGAGCAGAAAGTGGAGACACACACACACACACACCATCTGCAGCCATGGACCAAATGAAAGTAGTGTATGTATCTGCTCTGCTCATCACGAAGATTAATGCTGTTTGTTTTCCTGCGTAAACATCCTCCAAAAGATTGTGGGAACACTGGCAGAGCTCTGGCCTTTGGATCAGTGATCACACAGCTGAGATACACACACTCACAGCTGTAGTCGGAAGGTGCATCTCATCCACATGGGAGACCAGCGCTGGGATCAAAGAATGATTCAAGTTCTTTAACTGTGAAGTCTGTGTTTGATGTGAAAGTACAACTTGTCACCAAATCCTCTTGAAGTATCAGCATTTTCCTGAGAAATATTTTGTTTTCACATAAAAAAGATTTTTATTTCATCGGGCCTTTCTAAACACCAAAGGACACCCTCCAATATATCACACATAAATACAACAATAATTAAAATTAAAACACAAATCATATTATTTGATAATTTATAGTATTATATTAATGTTTGTTGTGATCAGTGATGCAAATATAGCTATAACTATACATGTAGTGCACAGTTTTAATTTAAGCTACTCAAATGTATATGATCATCAACTTATGATTAGCTTGATCATTGTTTATTAACTATTCCAACTGAACTGAACATTTTAGTGCCTTTCAGCTCATTGTTTTGGTTTTCTGGTCGAAAACTTCACTGTTTCTTTCTTACTGCTCTTTTCAGCCTATTGTTTTTGTAGCAGGTAGATTTTCAGTGTACTCTGTAAACTATCAGCCCTCCACCGAACAACGGATAAAGTTTGTTGTTAACATCTTTTAGTGAATAAAGAGCCAGATTTCCCTCAGGAAGTGTTGTTTTTTCCCCGTTAAGATCCATTAACTATTTACTCGGAAATCAATGAAAACAGTTGAAAACATCCTGTCTCACAATGTTTAAGAAAGTAATTAAAAGTCCTGGATCTGCCCCCTGATCCACTTCTTCCTGACCCATCTTTCCACCAAGCTTTGTGGTAATCCATCCTGTTGTTTTTGTTCGATGCTGCTAACTAACAGACATAATCTCCTTAGCAGAGATAACAGCTTTGTCATTGTGTTTCCAGCTCACTAAAGTAGCCCCAATTTGTCTAATGATCAGTTCATACTGTTTCTTTAAAAGTTAAATATCCAGCAGCAGAAGTATCTTTCAGTTTCCTACTTGTTAATCATCTTGTGATGCCTCAGATTAGTCCGGTGACCATGTAGGGTCGTGACCTCCACCGTGAGAACCGCTGCTGTCGCCGGATCTTTGAGGAGAGTTTTGTAGTTCTACAAATCTGAGATAACTTGATATCCAATAATAATATCACTGTTGCTCTTGATAATCCTCAGATCTCACTGTCAACAGTTTATATTGATAGTACTTCCAGTCGAGGTTAAAGTCCCTATGAATACTGTGTATAACATATTTCAGGGGATTATCCAGAGAAACATGAACACGGATTGTGGAAAAATATCTTACCATTTCATTTTTTTATATAATTTTTTTATTCTGTGGACAACAAAATCTGATTTCCATTCATTTATTGCATTGTGATGGAGGCATATATCCCAGAGGTGGTTATTAGAGGTTGTAAATTGGGCGAAGGGGTTAAAGAGAAGGGAGTTCTCTACCTGCAACAATAGGGATGGTATCCCTTCCTCCATTGGAAATACAGTATATTTAATTCTGAATACTGGCTTGGAAGCAATCCAGTATAATCTACTTAAACCGAAATGCCAAACAAAAAAATCTTTATATTGGACCACTGTGTATATCCCTGCGACACCATCCCTGGCTCCATCTCCTCAGGGAGGAGGCGCTCAGTTTGTTGATGAGAGGAGAAGCGCTGCAGTCACACTTGTGTTGGAAAGTAGGTCACATATCCCACGTTTCACCGCATGCCCAAAGCAGATGGGTGACAGCGGTAATTGGCATCAGGGACGATTGCACGCTGTGATGGCTCTCTCTCCTGAGATACCGTACCTCTACCTTTCCCCCTGCTGTCTGCTGGAGTGTCTGCTAATGCTCGGCTGCCAAAGTTGAAAAAGACTGCTGCACCCCAGCCCTCCCTACGAAGAGCACAAGCACATAAGGTCAGGGCGAGTCAGGATTTCAAAGAACTCTCAGAAAAACTTTTCCTGCAGAACTGGAGCTGCATGTCATTCAATCTAACTTCATCATATTAGGCCTGAAGCAACAACAGCCACGCCATAGCAGCTCGGTGTGGCTGCAAGCACAGCAAAGTTTTATCATTATTAATGTTACATGCTCAAAATGGCAACGCTGACATGCTGATGTTATGATGTTTACCATGTTCATCATCTAATGTAGATAATTACATTAAACACGCTAAGTAGCAGAGGCTGGTGTCAATAGCATTAGTTGTGCAAGTATTTGGTCATAATTAATACATTTAAAGATCTGATGATTGCGCTTGTTGAAAAGTCTGGAAATTCACCAAAGGTTCATCCTGAGGGGACCATGACTGTCTGAAATTCTTGGCAATCCAGAGAGGTTTAAATATCCCACTGAAACTCCACCTCATGATGGCGCAAGAGTAATAGTCAGGGGTTCAAAGATTCTGAACAAGAGACAAATGCCGCTTCAAAATCCCGCGGTCATCCATCAAAAAGTTTCAGACTGATGTGCCCTTCCCCCGAAACTCCACTGATAATATTAAGGCCGTGATCATTACTAATGTTGCCCTTAAAACCGTGTTTGAAAGGAATAAAAAGGTTTTGCCTCACTTAACCGCCATCGTCTACGCCCGCGTCTTCACAAATCAGGGGCTAAACCCAGGAAGCACGGCTAATTAGAGAATGATAATATCATTTAAATGGTCTCTCACTTATCAGAGTGGATTAAACAGGGTATATTAATTCCATCCGAGCATCCACTGGAGTCAGTGTCAGCCAGTACAGACCGTCGAGTGAAGAAAGGTGAACACAACACAGTGAATGAAGGGTCATCAGATTGTTTTCAAAGCCTTTATCTCTATAGGAACTGTACATAGTATCAAATGTAATCTATGGATCAGTCTATTGCATGGATTAGCTCCAAAGGCCTATCTGAGAATAACACTTTCACTCTTTTGTTGTTATGCCCTTTTCATTCTCTCATATACTCAATTAAACTGGACTGAACAAATAAGAAGTGATTGTCCCCCCCCCGTGCCCTCGGAGGTCTGCGAGTGCTACAGGAATAGTCTTGTTCCCCGAGAGCCACAGCTGCTGTTCTGCTGAGAGAGCTCGTGAAGAATTTGTCAACGTGAACCCTCATGACCGCTGAGCAAGATTTATGGGATCCTGTGTCGCCCACCTGCTCCTTTTTCACCCCCCACTCAGGCCCAACGACGCACTCTTCACCTTACACCCCCCCCCCGCCCCCAGCTCTTCCCTTTCTGTGCCACTGCTTTTCATGTATCCGCCATATTCTCCACGTCTTCTTCTCACTGCTTGTTAGAATTGACAGAAATAGCACCCTCGATGACTCACTACACCAAAGTCTTTTCAGAAACCAGGTGCTGTCAACAAGCATGTGTGCCTATGGAAAAAAAATATATAAGGAATATCTCATTTTGAGTGAAACAAGTATTAATTCAGACATGAGCTACTCCTCTAATGTTTGACAGAAACAGTGGCCAGATAGTGTGACTTCGGTTCAGAGATGAAGGCGAGACCGAGGCCAAAAACTGCAGACCCCAGTGTACTACACTTGTTCCTATCCCAGGATAACCAGGGTTATTTAAAATGAAGACACGTTTAATGTTAATGATTGCATTCAATATTTATATCAGGGTTTCTGCAGATTTCAATTTGTTAAGTCTTTTTTATGAACTTTTCAAGACCATAATGACTTAGATTTTAGACCTAAGTCCCAGAATTATTTACACACCCACATCATTGTAAATAAGGTGAAGTAGTCTGTCAGAGAATAACCCTCAAAACACCTTGTTATCTCACAAACTACAGTCAGAGACGGAAGGTATCCACAGTCTTTTCCACAGCCAAGCCCATTGTACTGAGATTCATTCTGACCGGGTTGTTTGTATTAGTTCCACGTTGGTCTTATTTGTACTTTCGTTTCAGCATGATATCCGTATTATTGAGCAAGAACATAGAGAGGTATTACAAATTATGCAGGCCACCAAAACATTTCTCTTAAAATGGAAGGGCTATGGAAGTAGCGCTAAATAAACGTTAACATAAGTAATTAGGACCTTCCTAAATGTATTCATACCTTGGTTCATAGTACTTTAACACACTAAATACTTTTTAAGCCTCAATTTGAGACTATTGAATTTGAGACTTTTGAAGACCCCAGGGAAACCCTGTATATGAACCCTTGGGAATTAAGTAATGTGTTTTCAACTATTGTCAGATGCTATAATAACTGTATATTATTTATCTGTTGGAAAAAGTGTGTGAACATCTTAGATAATTACGTCAACAAATGCTAATTGGAGTCCAATTAATAAACCCAGACTGTAGGTGTAGCACTAGAGCTACTTTGATTTATGAAAAACACTCAAAACATTATAACTTTGCTATTTACAAGAAACATGATGTGAACTATGTGAACTGCAAAAGAAAAAGAGACACAAGATCAAGAACTGTTTTCATTCATTTTCTGCTTGTCCACTATGAATCTGGTTGAAACCATATTTTTTTATCTTGTTACATTTTAAGTTTTGGATTTTATAACTTGCATAATCTGTCATTGTAAAGCACTTTGTGACTGTTTTGAAAGGTGCTTTGTTACATGTTATTATTATATAGGGCTGAAAAGTCACAATATCAGAGGTTAGCCATTTATCAGTTCACATTTTGTGAGTTGACCCTATGAAAAACAAGATGAATTATAAATAATTTGTTACTCTGAAATGTTTTTTATATTATTTTCAAAGCCCAATTCAGGTACACTGTAAGTTGCTTCAAAGCATCTTTTCATCAAAATCATCAACTCCATTAAATCACCATGAAAGCCTGTATGTCGAGATGATCAGTCAATGGTGAGTACATTTTACAAACGTGTGTTGACCATGTTTACCATCGACATTAGAGATGAGAACAGACAATGAAGTTTAAAAACCAAAAAAATGGTTTTAAGCAAAATACAAACCGATTTTTAATAGTCAACTGACATAAGTTGAGGACATTTCTCAGATTTCATGAAAACAAAGACTTGTTTACATGAAGTAAATGTATTTTTATGTATGTACAATTAATAATTCCCCAAACATTTTAAACACTCTCTCCATCTGTAGTGCATTAATTACACCTTAACACTTCGTTACTTCCTGTGAATCACAAATGTAAGTGAAACCGTCTGAAACAAAGTCTTAGTTACTCACTGGCAGACTTAAGCAATTCAGATACGTACGTTACAGTCACTCTGAGACAGCAGCTGTCATATAAATTACCAAAATAAGGCACATACACACGTAGGAAAATACACATTTCTATTGCATAAATTTACACTTGCTCCCCTATGATTTTTAAATAATTTCAGATAAAAGTACTTCAATGTAACAGTGTAATGAACAAAGCCTTTGTACTATATCCTTAAAATTCACATTTGATCAGTACAAACATTGTTTTTTAAAGAATATTTTATTCTTGAAAATAAAGAAATCAAAGACTTACTTTTGCCCTTTTGTCGCTGTTAGTGCAGCAGTTTAGATCTATCAGGTGTAAAGCCAGTAGTTTGTATGGTGGTTAACCCCCGCTGAGGTCACATGGTCCCACAGGTGCCTCAGACGTGGTAGAGCGGCACCACTCTGCTGATGTCCTGTCTACAAATTGGGCATTGGCGACGTGGAAGCGCCCGGTAGCAGTTGTGACAGCAGCACACATGCCCACAGTCCAGCAGAATACAGTTACGAGGCTGATTGAGGCAAATCACACAGGGATTCTCTACGCGTTCCTCTGCCGCATCCTGAGGCGCTTCGGCGCCCGCTACATCAGCCTGCCATCTCTCAAACTCCCTCCTCTCCTGCTCCCGCTGCCACTGAGCTTTTAGGTGGTAGTAGTAGCGTCGACCCACCCAGAGGACGACCATCGCCCCGACCAAAGCAGAGGTAATGGTCAGCGCCTTCCACCAAACAGCCACGTTCTCTTGGTCTTGTCGCAGGGTGTCAAAGTCCATGTTGCCCAAGAAGTACTGGGTACTATTGGAAGGGGGTCGAAGATTCAGGGTGCCGTCTGTGTCTAGTATCAACTCACCTACTCCTGTGAGAGTTGCACCCACCTGGGAAATGAGGGGAACATTTGCTTATGGTATTGTGGAGGAAAATAGCAAAAAATATTATACTTTCTCCAGTGAATATGAATTATTTCTCAGCTGCAGGAGCCATTTGTTAGTAACAACCAACCTTGAGCATTTCCTCGGTCTCCAGTTGCCCTTTAATTTTCTCCCCACTCAGGTATTGTCCTACGATGTCGCCCAGGCCGTAATTGAGCTGGTGAAACTTCTCGTGGGTAATCTCCATGTGGGTTCCAGAAGCTTGCAGAGGACACAGGACCTTGACTGTGGTCTCATCCGATCCCACTAACACAAAGGGCACTGCATTCACTCTCTGGTGCAAGACCAGCTCACTGTCTGTCCTGCAACAGGTAGAAGGAGGGAAATGGGTCTGTTTAGTCAACATATAAGAGGATAGACAGGATCAAATAAGCTGAGGATGCCCCATGTATATAAAGAACGACTCTCTGATGTTCAGTTCTCAAATTTTGAGCCAGTTTGGTTCTTATGGAGGTTGTGCAAATCTCAGGGTCATTTCAGTGTCACAAGACACTAAGTTGGAAGACAATAGGTGTAATGTATATTATTACCTCCACCAAGGAGCTGATGTTTTTGTCTGCATTTGTTTGTTGGACATTTAGCAGGATTACACAAAAACTACCGAACAGAATTCCATGACATTTTGTGGAGGGGTGGGACATGAGTCAAGAAAGGACCCATTACTTTTTGGGGTGGAAACCAGGAATTTTTCTATTCACTTTCTATAACATTGTGTTGTACAGTGTTTTTCAACATCTTTGTTGATTTCTCAGAGGACAATTCATGTACGTTATTTAAAAAAAAACAGGCAAAATAAAATATGGATCTAGTGAATTTTAATGTGGTTTCATGAGGGGACTGTTGGGACTTGGTGAAAGTAACATTCTAGTTTACAAAACACATGTATACTGTGGGCTGCACCTGCAGTAGTGGCAGCAGGTTGGGGTATTGAGATTGGACGTTTATTAATCCTTCACTTTAAACTGGGTTGAGGATGTTGAAAGCTGTGAATAATGAATGAGTAGTCAAAATAAAATCATATACTGTGCTCACCAAGTGCTTGAAAGGCCATTCCACACCAGCCTTTGTTGTTTCAACATTATTTTCTGCAACACGCCGACAATTTCTTTTTGGAAGTGACTCGTCAGAGGCTCGCCCACTGGCTGTACAGCACCTACACACACAAGCACATACACACTTAATAGAGAATAAGAGGTGAAGAAAGTGTACATCTCTTTCAGTGGACAAATATGGATCTAGTCTTGTAGGTATCAGAAAAAGTGAGACCCTAATTACCTTCAATGACAGCATACTGTAGACATGCTCCTGGAATTTCCTTCAAAATGTTTTTGAGTTTCCCATCTATGGTGAAATGTGGAGCTTCCTGACACAAACACAAGACACACACTATTTGTGAATGCAGGACACACAGTGCAGAGGACAGGCTTCAGGTTCCTGTCACATGAAATTTGAATTCATTTCCTTCAACTTTTTGGCACAGTCTACTTCTTCAGTCCTCTAAACAACTGGCCTAGAAGATTGGCTTCCTCTTTCAGAACGTTCTACCTAAAGAGGATTTCAAGTTTGTGAAAGATCGTTTCAATGGTTTCACACCTAATCCCATTGCTACGTGTGGTTTAGACAGCATGAAAAACAGAAAAAGTAATAAATTGCAAAATAAAAGGTTACGAAGAGTTATGAAATGTTACACAACTAACGTCAAGTCTCTCCACTGTTTTGCGGCTCTTCCTGTACAGATAGTAGAAGATGCCTGAGAGGGTGAGACTGGCCCCGAGACACACGACCTCTGGAACCCTCACAGAATATCCATCCATTGTCCCTGGCTCTCCTGTCCCTGCTGTAGGAGCAGACCTGCACAGACAAGTGACAAGTAACAATATCAGTACATCAACTAATACAGGGATTCTGATTAATTGTCAACATAGATGCTGATCTTCTGTCAATCAATTAATCAACCACATACTGTAGCTGTAGTCAAGTTACAAATTAAGATAGAAATACATCCATAAAAGTGACACGTTGTCCTTTTTTACACATGGGTTTTACATTTATGAATTTTTAAATTATGACAGTGGATTGACAAGGAATGCCAAAAGATGTTTCTATATTCAGATTCTTTCAGGATTCTAGAAACACCATCAGATCTGGCTGTTTAAAAAAAAAAACGTTGATGCTGATTATTTCATTTTCTACCCGAACGTGAGGGGGGTGTGCGATGGCTCTGAAGTGCAAATCACAAAACACAATAACAAATCACAGAACACAACAACAAATCATAAAAAAAACAACAACAAATCACAGAACAAAACAACAAATCACAGAAAACAACAACTCTTGTCCATAGCAGGTACCTTCCCTTTCCATTTAACATAAATGCTGCTGTGTTTTGTTGTTTTTTGTTTGCAGTTGTGTTTTGCACCCCAGGGCCACCGTAGTAAAGCCTCAAACTGGGAACACGGACTGGCCACATACAAGTTCAAGGTTTTATTGCAAAAAAATTAAAGCTGCAGTAAAAACACATAAAACAAAAGACACAAAACGAGAGAAACTGGCTGCAAACATTATAAACGTTAACTTGCCTCGATTGAATTTGGTGTTTCACTTTTGACAAATCAGCAACCACAGCTCTAAGGTATAATATTGATATCTCACTTTTAGTAAAAAATATACAGACAATCTATAATCACTACTTTCAGTTTTATCATCTTTAAAATCCTGGTGAGCTACTAGCTAGCTAACGTTGGTGGAGCCTCACCAGCAGTGAACGTCCCTGTTGGCTGATCACGTGACCAGCAGCCACACAAGAATACAGGCGTGTTGTTGTGTTAAAGTGGAGAAGCGCGAATAACACGGTTGTTTCTACCTGTCAGAGAAAAGATGATCTCAAGTTGACATTATCGGCCCCACGGTGTCGTCCATGTCACGTGACGTCAGACCGGAAGCAGTGGATGTCACGTGACTAAGTCTGCGCACGCGCACCGCGGCATCCTGCTCCTCTCTCCACGTCTCTCTACTAGCTGCGCCGCCGAACATGGCAGGAGGTGTGCGGAGGAAGACCCCCGGCGCCCCGGCCCCTCTGTGGGGGAAGCTCCAGACGCTGTGGCAGGACAAGCACCTGGTCCTGTTCAAGACGGAGTACACGCTGCTGGTCGTGTCCGTCCTGTGGCTCCTGGAGATCGGCATCAACGTGTGGGTCATACAGAAAGTGGCGTGTAAGTAGCTGCGCGGCTAGCTAGCACGCTACGGCGCTCGGTCGTCTGCCTGGACGTGTCCGAGCGCTAAGTAGCTAGCGTTAGCATGCCCCCCGACACCCAACCCCCAACTTCCAGTGCCACCTGTCAGAGAGAGTTTACTGTCCTTGCATGACCAAAGAGAAACGGCTGCTCTGCGCCGGTGATAATCAGGTTTAATCTCAGTACTGTAAACTTGTAGTGGCATGATCATTTTTCACGTAAAGATCAAATAACATCATCCTGTATTAGTCGGAAATTTGCCATATTACAGCAGAAAGAGTCAAAAATAGGCATCAGTAAGTAATAATAAGTAACATGCAATAGTTAAGTGTAAGGACAATAATACTTAAGTGTAAGGATAAAAAAATTATGAATGGAATAAAAAATACTGCTATTGATGCATATATTTAGGCATTAGTTTGTCATTGATGTCATTGTTTATTTTGTCCACGTTGTTTAATGGAGGGCTGCAGATCCGTTAACATTTACTATTTGTTTTATTCTTTATTAAACAATTAATTGTTTGTTTTATTAAGAGACTGAAAATAGTGACATTTTTTAAATCTCACGGGAGGTCTATATTTGTCTTTTGTTTGCTTTATTTTCTCTCCAAAACCTAAAAGTATTCAATGTACAACGACTTAAAAAAAAAATTAGAAACCAGCAAATGTTCATAGTTGAGAAGCAGGAGCCAGTGAAAGTTTGACATTCTTAGCATTAGCTGGTCCCCTCATGGCTGCTGTACATGTGCATTGTGCTAAAACCGTATGGAAGGACCAATTGGCAAATAATCGCTGATAAATCATTTTAATTATTTATGTAGAAAATACCGGACATTGTAAAATACACTGAAATATGAATGAATGAGTGAAGTTGTTGACAAACAATCTATTATGTTTCAAGAAGTTGAGTTTGAAGTTTTTGGAGAGTTCCTATAGCGATCCCATGCAAGTGCATTTAATAAAATAACAACTCATTTAGTTGCAGCCACCTTCCTTACAATGTGTCGACGCATGTTACACAAATCAATGTATTTATTTAATCAATGACCAATCAGCCCTAATGATCACTGATCTATGTTCTTGCAGACACTGAGATAGACTGGAAAGCCTACATGGATGAAGTCGAGGGCGTCATCAATGGAACATACGACTACACTGAGCTTAAAGGAGACACGGGTCCCCTGGTGTAAGTTTCAAAGGTCTACAGTGCTGTTGATGCTCCACCGTGTGTTAAGACGTCATGTGCGTGAAGGATTCTGGGAATAATTGGCCCCTTGTTGTTGCAGGTACCCGGCTGGCTTTGTCTACATCTTCACTGCTCTTTATTACATCACCAGCCACGGTGTGAACATACGTCTGGCTCAGTACATCTTCGCTGCTTTCTACCTCATCACGCTTCTGCTCGTCTTCAGGATATACAACCGCACTAAGAAGGTCAGTCCGTGGTTGTGTGACGAAATTTTTCCAGCAATACACCACTAAGTATGATGCTACTAATATTTATGGAACCAGTGGATTTATGTGAGACTGTACTATAATAATATGTGTCGCTTTCTTTCTCCAGGTTCCTCCCTATGTGTTCTTCTTTGTGTGTTGCGCCTCCTATAGGATCCACTCCATCTTTGTGCTGCGTCTCTTCAATGACCCAGTGGCCATGATGCTGCTGTTTGCAGCTGTCAACCTCTTCATGGATGGATACTGGACCGTGGGATGTGGCATCTACAGGCAAGTGTGGACTCTTTTCTGCAGCTTCTAATGAGATGTCTCCCTCTGTTATCCATGAGTAAAATGTACACAGATGTCATGTGAACTTTTTTTTATTATGTGTTACATGAGGAAATTACAACTTAATCTTTCTCTCTCTCTCTGACAGTTTAGCAGTGTCTGTGAAAATGAACGTGCTTCTGTTTGCCCCCGGGCTACTTTTCCTCCTCATGTCTGAGTTTGGTCTAATCAGGACAATCCCCAAACTTTCTCTGTGCGCAGGAATACAGGTAAATATCCCCTATTAAATCATTAGGTACCATATTACTAGCATAACCACATTTTCATGTTAAATGTCTTCAACATCATCATTTAATTAATCTGTCCTGATTTCACAGTTTTTGCTCGGCCTCCCTTTTCTCATGGAGAATCCCATTGGTTACCTGGGCAGGGCTTTTGACCTTGGCCGTGAGTTCATGTTTAAGTGGACGGTCAACTGGCGCTTCCTGCCCGAAATGCTCTTCCTGAATCGCAACTTCCATTTACTCCTGCTCGCTGTCCACCTGCTCGCCCTGCTGCTCTTTGCTTTCCGCCGGTGGAAGAGGTGAGAGACTGACTTTCAGTGCTAAGTTCATTGTTGGGTTTATGAGATGGAATAAAATCTGGGGTTACATTTGGGCCAGTTTTAGTTACACAAGATGGCAAGCATTGGCTCAGTCAGGACTTGATGTCATGGATGCTTACGCTGGGTTTCTAGATATTTAGAATAATAATGTAAATCTGTATTTTCTGTCTTAACAGGCCAGGAGAGAGCATCTTCGATCTTCTCAAGGAGCCTGGCAAGAGGAAAAGCCCTCCTCAGGAGAATTCAGTGGATCATATCCTTTTTTTTCATTTGAATATATTACCATTTGAAGAAAATTGGTCCTTAAAGGACACATTGAGATCAGCATCATTATTACTCACTGTTAAATGTTTCTGAATGATATCCCTGTGAGGGTACAGTCACACATACGCAAATGTAGCTGTGGCAAACTTTCACCTGTGCAAGTGAGGGGGCAAATAAAAGGAAAGCAAAGGAAATCGGCAGCGTGGCTTCATGTATAGTTCAACTTGAGTGACCAGCGGCCTCACAGCCTCAACATTTGGGACCCTACTTAGCTGTAATCAGCACATTCTCCTCCTGCCTGCTACAACCCTTCTCCTCCTCCAGTGTCTTTCTCCGTTCTTCAATGTACCAATGTATGTTACGTAATTTGCCTCAGGAGGCGATTATTATTCAGCTTCATTTGCGTATGTGCGAAGGTGCCCTAATTCACCGGCTTCTGTGTCAGACCTTAACAGACAAGCACAGATAGTACTGATTCTGTTCACCTCTAACTTCATCGGCATGTGCTTCAGTCGTTCGTTGCACTACCAGTTCTATGTCTGGTACTTCCACACGCTGCCTTTCCTGCTCTGGAGTGGTGGAGTCAAGAAGCTGGCCCATCTGCTCAGGTAAGAGGAAAGCTTGATGTTTACGAAAAAGTTTCAATTTCGACAAGATCACCAAACACTCAGCCACATGTCAATGCTTCCTCTTTCTATCCCTGTGTGTAGGGTCCTGATCCTGGGTCTGATCGAGCTTTCGTGGAACACGTACCCCTCCACCAACAGCAGCTCAGCCGCCCTCCACGTCTGCCACCTCATCATCCTCCTCTGTCTGTGGCTGGCTCCGCCCCTGCAGTCAGCCCCCGCAGAAAACCCACAGGACAAACCTGTTAAGGACAAACGTCAGTGAGCCACAGCCTGATCGGAGCGGACGTCAGCATACGGTCAAGTCATCTGCCGACAGCCGTCATCCCTCCTCCTCTCTTAGCCCCTCACAACACCGGTGCACGGGGGAGGTCACTGGGGTAGACTGTTTATACGAGAAAAAAAGGAGCAATTTGATGCTTCTCATCTCAGCTCGCTGCTAAAAGTGAATGAAGCAAACACATGGGTGCAGCCTGAAGACAGACGCCTACGCGATGAAATGCGATGTAGTCGTGTCTTGCAGTTAAAGAGATGAAAAGTGAAATAATTCATGGATTCTCAGGTTTCATTGTCAAATACACAAGAGAGGAGTACAGTGCTAAGAGAAAAATGTGAATGTTTTTGTGTGTGAAAAGGATTTATTACATATACTATATTTCTACTTAGTAAGTTAAAAGTACAGTCTACCCATAATTAAACAGGCCTAGTCATTATTTCATTTTAGATGCTTTTATATTTTCAAAGTCATTTAATGAGGCACAAATAAACAAACGCATTGTATTTATGAAAGCAGTATATTGAATTTATTTATTTATATCCCATAGAACTTTTACTAAGAATGTATTGTATATCGGGCAGAAGCTTTTGGCATTTTCACTTGCCACAGTAAATTCTTTATTCTCCAGTGCAAGGCCAAAACTCTAAAAGTAGTAATTTTACACAAGTGTGTACAACACAGCTATTTGTCTGATTTGTTGATTCATCCACTGTTGTGTGTGTGTGTGTGTGTGTTCCCAAAACTAATCGCATATGTAGATTTAATGTGAAAAGTTTGCAGTAGACTGAACATTTTATATTAAACTGAGATACCACTTCACCTTGATGCTGTTTTTTGTTTTCATGGTTTTGTTTCAAATCACAGCAAATAGTTAAATTCCAGCATTTTTGTATTTCCCATCAATAAGTTCATTATTTAAAGTAATATTTCTGTAGTTTATAAAATTATCATCCTGATGATCAAATTTCAATCAATGATTATGAAGTAAGAACATACAGACAGGGAGCTTCAACTTATACTAACAAAAGCTCATTCAGGTGATCAAGGCATTCTTGTGATTGCATAAAGCATTTTTATAACAAAAGGCCATGTGTCTGATGTCAGGTAAAGAACATTTTACATTAATATCAGTTCTCACATCAGTAAATCTTTCATCCATCCATCCATTATGAATACCACTTATCCTTTTAGGTACAAGTGGGGTTGGAGCATGTCCCAGCTGACATGGGGCGATTGGCAGGGTACATCCTGGACAGGTCGCCACTGTATTAAAGGGCCAACATACAGAGACAAATACCCATTCACACCTATGGTCAATTTTAGAGTCTCCAATCTGCATGTCTTTGGACTGTGGGTGGAAGCCAGAGCACCCGGATAAAACCCAGGCAAACATGGAGAGAACGGTGATTTGAACGGGTAACCTTGCCTTGAGGTGACTGCTAATCACTGTACCAACCAAAATCTTTCATGTGCAACTGAATATTAAATTGACCTCGGCACTGGGTTATGGTATTAGCTGACCCTGCAGATAAAATACCAGATACACTTTTCCATGTTGCCACTTTAGAGTCAGTCATTGATAAAAAGTGAGTATGCAGATTAGTAGATTTGGCTCAGTTCCCTCAGAGGTGATTGTCTCACATGTTGTTGGGGTTGTAACACAGCATGTTAAGTTTGATGTTCTCGTCCCAGTGGCGCAGCAGCAGGAACAGCTGTCTGGCAGCTCCCTTCAGGCCTGCCAGGTCCACTCCCTCAGGCAGTGCCTGACAGCGCAGCCAGAAGTCCGCTTTTGCTGCCACCAGCTCCCACTCCATGAAGTAGCCGGCACAGCGGTGCTCGAGCCAGGCGAGCGCAACAGCTGTGGCCCAGCTCGACCCCTCCAGGTCCTCTAGGGCCAACTGGCAGCTCATTTGGAGGTCAGCTGGATCTACTGAAGAGCCCTCATATACGTCTGTCTCTGATCCGCGACCGCTATCGGCCTGGCCATACCTCTGACTCTGGTAGAGGCCTTCCTCGAAGCTGGGGAGGTCAGGGTGTGAGGTGACATGGTCTCGGTCAGACAGGTGTCGCCGGCGAAGCCTTGGTTCCAGCATCAGAGGAGTGTCGTCTGGAGTGTGGTGGAAGGGAGGTACAGTTTTGGCGAAGACGCAGTAGGTAGGAGAGGAGGTCACACCCAGAGGCTTTGCAGATGTGGATAAAGACGGAGCACTGGGAGATGCACAACGGAAAGGTGGGCTGAGGCTGCGGCGGTGGAGGCTGTATGGTGAAGCCCTTTTGAGGCGGTCCAGGGGGATCTGAACACAGTCTGAGTAGGTCTCTGTCAGCAGAAAAGCTCCTGAAGCCAGCTGCAGACGCACCTGATCCAACACCACGTGGACATAAATTACTAAATGTGCTTGCATGCTTGTGTGTATTGTATACACGTACAGTATAATGTGTGTGTCTACACAGCTCACCAGGGGCAGGTAGTCCGGTGCTGCAGTTTCAGGTTGTGTCTCAGTCTCTGCAGACAAACAGTGAGACTTGAGAGGAACCTGCTTTCCTGATGTGATGGAGGACCTGAATCTGCCCAGGGGGAACCTGGAACAGAAAAGAGGTGGGGATTTAAATCTCCATTTGGACGTAAATAAAATATACATCTATAATAGAAAGTAACTTAAGCTCCAAAGAAACATAAACACAAACACAGTTTGATACTATAGTCGTAGACCTTCAAAAAGACAAAAACACTGGTGCCCACGGCAATGGCGGATTTAGGATTTTTCTAAATCAGAGGCCACCATTCCTTGTTTACTGTTAGCTCTTTTCTTTTCAGACTACTGACAGGGCATGGGCCTTTCAGGGTCACTCAGATTTCAGCTGGGGCCAGTGCCCCCCCTGGCCCTGACCCTCGATCCGCCCCTGGCCCAAGGGACGAACACCACACATATAAAAACTAGTCAAATTCAACATTCGTGAGTTTCGCTAATATTTGTAATTTATTTGTTTGAAATGTTTTACCTGGATCCAAAGAAGCTTTCCATTGACTTGCTCTCTATGGATCGCTGTGAGCGAGTGCACGAGGTGCCTGATATTGCCGGGGCTGTAGCAGAGTGGCCGCTACCCCCTACACCTGAGACAGCAGCATGGAAAAACACAGTGAACAGTATTGTTTCATCAGAACAGTTATAAAGTGATGTGTCCTGGCTGGTTTTTAAAGGCACAGTGCACCCAAATGACAAAAAAAATATTTGTTTTGTCGTAAACAGTAGAAATATTGGATTTAAAGTGGATTTTACTCTAATAATTAGAGTTATTATTGTTATTGTTATTTATTTATGACATTTTCAATACTATGAGCACCACAAACTAAATTCTCCAGGTACAATCCTTCAGAGTCATCAGATATCAACATGACTAGATATGACTCAAGGTAAGGGAGAATATATGTTGGGTTATTTTTGTAATTTGGGTGAATTGATCCTTTAAGAACTATGTCAGGGAATAGTGATATGTCAGGGGAGAGTATTTCTTCTTTTCTTCTTCCATACAGACTCAGCTACAGTAGAATTTTCAACCGGCTTTCTGGCAAGACGCATCTAACCTTGGGACTACGCTGCACTGGAGGGTGTTTTTTTCACTGAGCAGGTTCGACAGCAATACTTACTAGAGTCCCAGGATGTAAGGCTACATGGTGAGGCAGGAGTGTCATCTCTGTCTGAGAGATACAAAGATTGTTGATGACCTAAAGTCTTGACAACAGAATTGGGTGGTGGTATCGTTCAATGTGTTTACCTGTAGTGTTCCAGTTGTCATCCATCTCCTCACTGTCCCTACTGGAACGCCGTCGGCCCAGACCTACAGAATAGGTCTGCCTGCGACTATCTGACTGCGAACTCCTGTTCCCCGAATGCATCCCTACACACACACACACACACACACACACACACACACACACACACACACACACACACACACACACACACACACACACACACACACTTTTTACTACAGGGGCTATAAAGGGGCCAATTATATGTCCAACATCCATGTTCCTGATACAGTAGCTCTAGCTCTGGAGCTAAAGCCACACATCATTGAATATATTTAGAAAATGGTTCCTTGATAAAGCACAATGTGTAGGCCTACTTCAAAAAAAGCTTGGAAAATAAAATGCATCAAATTGTTAGTTATATCAGTAAGTGACAGTTTATTTAAAAAGAAAAAAAGAGTACTGACAGGACAGTGGCACTTCAGGAACCAATCAGATCTCAGTTGGGGCCATTGCCCCCTTTGTCCCGCCTCTTGATCCGCCCCTGACCTTATATGAAATCTGTGTATTACCCTTTCTTTTTTATTTTATCAGATTGGAAGTACAGGCATTGCAAAGTTGCTGAGACAGTAAGTGGTATTATGGGTGTTCTAGTCTCTATAGAAATGAATAGTAAAGGTACACTGGGGACTCACAAGAGACAGATATGGATCATTTTGTCACAAAACACCTTTCACAGCTCCAAAGAACATTAGACAACCACGATCGCACACGTGTACTTCTCATGACATATAAACAAACATTTTGTGGCTGAGTGCCCCCCCAAAGTATATAAAATAATTGTTAAAGACAATAACTGGTGGCACACCTGTGTTTTTGACGTCCATGCTGTCTGGTAAGCCTTTGTTGGTGTGGCTGTCAGTGGTAGAGAAGGAAGTGTACATGCAGATGATGTTACAGTGCTTGCTGGTCTGGATGGCTTTCATACGGTATCGCTTAGCTGAACCTAAGGAACCATCAAATACAATTACATTATTTTTTGTATTAGTTGGGAGATGGATCAGGCTATAGGAGAAATCATTAGTAAAACCTCACCATGTCCACTGTCGCTCTCCTTCTCTGCCATCTTCTCAAAGTCTCTTATAACTGAGCGAGCTGTCAGTTGGTGAATGATCTCCTCCCACGGTTCTTCCCCTCTTCCTTCTTCCCCTCCTCCTCCTCCACCTCCCTCAGCTCCTCCTGGTGTCTCCTGGCCCTCAGGGTTCCAGAGGTGCCCCAGGTCAACACTGACCTCCCAGGACACAGGCCTGCCACCGAGCACGCCGTGAATGAGCGAGCGGCACTGACCTGGAGGAGGATCCTCCAGGTGAACTGCAGAGAAGAGGTACTCTGGATCTGTGAAGCTGTCCCAGTCCAAAGGAGAGGCTGGGAACAGGAGTCCATCTGAAGGTCAGAGTGACAGAGTGAGCAATAGAAATTAGATGGAGGAGGAATATGAAGCATAATCCTGTTTTTCTCAGTTTTTCTTACTGGAGTCAGTGAGACTTCTGCGGGACAGTGTCCCGCCGGATGGGGGCTTCGTCTCCCCGTCACTTTCGTCCAGCCTCCCTCCCAGCGTCTGGTCGAAGGAGACCCTCTCTAGAGCTCTCCTTAGGCGATGCATCTCCAGCTCGCCTTGGGGGGACGAGAAACTTCGTGCCGCCATGGTTGAACGAGCCAAAGCTTTTTGTCTCCTGCGAGGTTCCTCACCTCCATCCAGGCGCACGGTCTGGTTGCAGGACAGGGAAAGTGATGCAAGTATGAAAAGTAGAGCAGACCTTCTCTACAGCAACATATGTTGATGTTAGTGTTATCAGCTGGCACTGTTTCTATTTGTGAAATTTTGAACCTTCGTGAGTAAACAAGTCCTACCCACAAAGAGAGAAGAAAATTCTCTTAATTTAGACGACCAATAGTTTGATGCAGTATTTTCTCATCAAACTATTTTATAGTGCTGGTTTCGATATCTTTGCACGGCATAAGTTGCATGACTACAGAGAAGTTCATTTGTGTGAATCTGTTACAATAAATCTCACCTTCTTTGCTCCATTATCAGGGGTTTCAACGGAGAGGTTTTGTTGCCATGCAGCGTCGGCCCACCGAGACAAGGACGATCTCTTATCCAGAGGCGGGATCCTCTCAAGGCCTTGGGGTAAAGACCCTGTGTCCAGCACGGAATCAGAGGACTGAGGGTCGGGCAGAAAGGCCCCCCCTGCTGAGTGGGACTGTGTCTGTAGACTCCGCTCGCTGCTGAGAGAGCAGCGAGTGAGGACGTACTGCTCCTGGATGTAGGAGCTCTCCTGGATCCTCCTCCTCACATCACTGGACCAGTTTAGCTCCACACCTGGCATGGAGAAAGGCCAGTTGTTAACTATGCATACAGAAAGTGACCAGCAGGCAAATGGACGCCCGCAGGTGTGTGACTGACCTGGGCTGGTGCCAGGGTCTGTGTCTTTGGCACAGGAGAACTCAGTGGAGATTTCTCTGGAGATCTCCCTCAGTGCCTCCTCTAGGTCGGTTCCTTCTGCACTCGTCACCACAGGCATTAGTTCGGAGGCTGAGGGAGGCGAAAGCTCATCATTTGATTGGCCGAAAACCGAACCAGTGGAGCCTCGGTGCACGCTTTTATAGCCTCGTCCTTGAGTCTGTAAAATAAGGCACTTATATTAGAAATGCACCAAGAGATACAAAGACTGACTTTAAAAGAAATGCTGATGTATACCTCAGTCTTTTTTGATCTGAAACCTGTCATATCGTACAGCGTGCAATATCCAATGAGACGATTCCCAGAGTAGAGCGGAGGGATTTCATTGGGTGAAAGAAGGGCCTCCATGTTCTCTGGCAGGTACCAGTCAATCCGAACGTCAGTCAGCACAGGTTCGAAGGCCTTTTTCAGAGACTTGATAAACTGAAGAGTGAAATTGGACACAATATTCTTTTTTACCTGAACACTTTAAAGTTGCAATGATGGAGGAAATATTCAGGTTGTTTAATTAGGTAAGGTACCAATTTATTAATGTAAATATTTAAACCAAAAAAGTAAAACCAAAAAGTAAAAGTACTCTGTACTCAGTACTGAATGTGCTATTTTTCTGATATAGCAGGTCAAGGTGGAGCTAGTTACTATGATATTCCCGTAAGTAATTCAGTTGTTCCCCGGCTCAGGGTTTGGCCCCCTACAAAAGGTCCCATGATAAATCTGAGGGGTCATGAAAAAAAATAATATAAAATATTCTGTGTTATTATTATTTTTACCCAAATCATCTATTTATTTTTCATACACAAATATAACTTGTAGTCAGTCACTTTTCACCACTGCTAAGGGAACACAATATGATTTTAAAAAACAAGCTTTGTTCAGTACGGTTATGCCAATAATTGTTATGCACTTCACATTTTCTCCAGTAGGTGTCAGCCTTGCAGCGCTACCTACCTTGGGCTGGAGTCTCTCCTCATCATCTAAGAACTCTGTGGTGCCTCCTGTTAATTTGGCGACGCCCTGCAGGAGTCGCCTGCAGGCTCGAGGACCCAGGCCCAGACCGAAGCATCTGCAGAGAGGTGAAATAATATATATACTTAAAATGTTCAATCACACACCCTGTGGCTGCACCACACGTGAAGCATGTCTTTCTCTCGCTTGGATTTCTGGGATTGGAACTCGGACCCTAACCCTCATGGCCTACAGAGGCTTCCATATGTCTCAGCATAGAGAACATTCAGGTGTGTTCAGACTGGTGTTGGGGCTCTTAAAGGAATCACAAGCCATTTGGCTGATTGAGAGTTTGAATGAGACATTGTGTGTGGTCTCTGAAAAATGTCTGGATGGTTATATACTGATTGAACATTATAGATATGAAAACAGAAAAACCAATATACCACAACTCAAATAGAACTGTAGAGCTGTAGACTGCAGTTAGATGGCAACGTAATTTGCATTCACTGAAATTAGATGCATCACAAGAGATGGATTTTATGCAGGACAGCCAAAATTCAGTGGAGAAAGTCAGTCGTACAAGAGAATACTAATGAGGGATAAATAGAGTTATTGTGCAGTGCTGGAGGGCCTGAGGGAAACCAGAGGGGCGGGACTCTCACTGCAGAGGAGAGCACTTAACGGGATTACTGGGCGTGGCTGAAAAATACCTCAGCCCTATCTTTTCTTTCTTTCATGGCGCTTTGCTCTCAATTTTTCAAGATCACAGTTTGCTTGTGTCCCTCTCTCCTCCGTCTCTCTGTCTCCATCCTCTTCCCTCTCCTCCCCCACATTGTGTCTCTGTCATGTTTATCTGCCCATTCTGCCTGCACTCAGTGGACTCCATTCCTCTCTGCTTCCCTGTCACCCTCAGTGTTTTAATGTCTGATTACATAGCAGCCATAGGATAAATATTTGCTAACTAGTTGTTTGAGTAAATATCCATCATGTGTGTTGATGACATCCTCCTAAAACCTCTCTGACCTGTTTTGCACAGACGATTTCCAGGTTTTAAACAGACAGATTAGTTTCAGGGCTTCGTACCTGCCAGCACACGTGTTTCTGCGGACCAGCTCCAGCACTTTGGCCACATTACCAATGGACCCATCTGTAATGACGAAGACCTGGCGAGGATAGGAGCGTTGCATGGGCTGCTGGTACACCCAGGACAGTGCCCCCAGGAGGTTGGTGCCTCGCATGTCAGCTCTCATCCTTTGGACATATTCATATGCCTGCATGAGAGTGACCTGTGTGCAACGAGGAAAGCAGAGATGCAATCAGAGCTACGGTAGCGATGATGGGAGAAGCGCGCGTCGGAAAGAACACCTGTCCAACTGCATGATGCTGCCTGTGCAAACATCACCCGTGTTGTTCAAGATATATTCACTGTTTGATATCAGATGCCCCAATTACCCTGTGAGGGTAGCAAAGAATTTAATCAGCGCTCCTCTAATAAAGCGAGAGCAAACACACACACATTAGCACCTGCCTTAAAACAGCCGCAAATCACACTGTGGACAAACACGGCTGACAGGAGCGGAGATGGAGGGACATCTCCTGCCTCCGTTAAAGTGCATGAAAGGTCACCATATGGTGAGGAGTATGTGCAAAGACTGTTTGTTCTCGCGGCCCCTGGTCGGGATAAAACCTGATACTCTGCTACTAAGGCAACCCAACGAACTGACCTATCGCCTGATTAGAGAGCGGACAAAATAGAACACATGGTTGAACAACACGGTGGAAAAACATCTGCTTTCACGCAACATGAGCCAAATGCCCCATGTAGTATCTTTTACTGGAAACACCGCGATTCACGTGTAAATGTTGCAATTACGTAACATACAAGTTTATTTTGGTGAAAATCCTCTAAAGAAGACGGTTTCAGATTAATCTCCATGGTGAGAGCTACAGGTGATGGCGTGAAGCTCACATCAGTGCAGAGCTTGCTGGAGGTGAACAGGGGCTTGATGGTGGTGCCAAAGCCCACGATGTTGAGGATGGTGCCGGAGGGGAGACTCTTCAGTGCCACCACCATGGCTTCCTGTGGAAACAAGAGGGAATAATCAATCTATGAACCTAAATCTAAAAACGGAACTTTTTAAATTTCATTTATTTATTAATGTAATAGGGACAGTGCTTGTTAATCAAACAAAATCAGTAAATAAGCCAGAGTGATGTGTGTCCCTAGCCAGTTTTTACAAGGCAGTTGAAAATAATAAACCAATGACCTCTCTTATATAATTAAAAATATCTATGGATATTACATGTGGATGATACATACCATCCACACAAACTATTAAAATGTAAAACACTATTATAAAGGACAAAAAAAATACAAAAAGTATAAATAAGCAAATAAATGCATCAATGCTGGAATAATTAATCAAATACATTAATAAATACAGTTTGATATGGAATGTATGTATTTCTACATTCATCTATATGAGAATAAATACATAAATATAGAAATGAATGAATGACTAAATAAATAAACGCAGAAGTAAATAAATGTAGAGATGAATTAATAAATAAGAAATACAGAAAAGGCCTTCTTCATTGCAAACTGTTTTTATCTTTTCATTTATTTATGTATTTAACAATGTATTTCTTAATTTATTTATTTACTAACTTACTTATTTACTTATTTATTAATACTTCTTTCATTTTATTGTCCTTCATACACTACGGCCAATAATAAGAAAAAATATAACCCATGATTAAAATACATCATAAAAATCTAACAATACAATGCAACACTCAGATACAATACAAAGACAGATACTCATGTATACTAAAGTTATAGTGGATTAATTACACATGACCTAAATAGTTAGTGGCTCTGACTGAGGCTCTGCTGCACAGCCCAGTCCCCTCTGATGTTTACCCTTGTAGCTCCACCACTGCTGTCCTGCTGCATTACAATCTGACTCTGGTTCCTTTGTGTGTGTTTTCGTCCTGGCTGCAGCTCACCTTAACACGATGGATGTTGGTGCCACTCATGCTGCCGCTGCGGTCCACGAGGAACAGCAGCTCTCTGGTGGCCTTGTGCAGCTCCAGAGGTTCACGCAGCAAGTCAGGACAGAAGTTGAGCATCAGGACGGGGCTGCTCAGAATGTCCTTGTGGTGCCGCTTCCTCACAAACTCCAGCTGCAAGTGGAGCATAAGAATGGCAGCTTTTAGCACACAGGACAGATACATGTGTGAGATGTGAAGAACAAATCGGGACAGGATGCACCGACCTTCCTCTCGGGCTCTGAATCTTTGCGGGTGCCGTGGATGAAATCGCGACGGGAACAGATCTGCTGCTCATACTGGCTGAAGGAGAGTCTGCCTCTCTCTAAGATGACCAGTGGGCTGTGAGGTTCTGTGAAAGGGTTTCAAGGTGAAAGATTTCTGAATAACGAACAGAAACTGACCCAAAGAGAAAACACAGTCATTTTAGTGGGTAAGTTGCCATTGCTCACCACTGAGGTGCAGAATGATCTCTATGTGTCTGTCGTATGGATGCTCCTGAGCCAAGGTGATGTAGGTGGCAGAGGCACTTTGGGCGCTGGGGTCTGCATCTGCCCTCAGAGCGTGAGTGGGGCTCTCCAGCCCTGCAAATCGGTTTAGGAAGAAAACAAGAGAAGCAAATCTGTATATCTTGCGATTTGTTTTTCAACAGTCAACGATTATTTTCTCATGTAAAATGTTTTATCACCAGTCATATATATAGAGAGAGAAAGCTTGGTGTGCTTTTTCCATTCCTACAGCACACACCAGTGGAGTACAGATTCATTATATTACCTCTGCAAAGGAGGTTGTTCTCACCCTGATCTATTTTTTTGTTGGTTTGTTTGTATGTGAACAGGATTACGCAAAAATCACCAGACAGATCATCACAAAACCTGGTGGAAGGATAAATTATGGGTCAGGAAAGAACCAATACAATTTTGGTGTAGACCTGGATCATGGAACAGATCCAGGAATTTCTTTTGTCACCTTCTTTAACATTGTGAAATGGCGCATTTTGACATTTCCCCTGATTTCCCAGGGAAACATTGATTCATTTTCATGAGAAAAAAGATCAACTGATATCTATGAGTGTGTGTAATTTAGTGCAGCCTGATTGAATTTAAGGAGACTGTTGGGCCTTGGCGAAGTTATGCACTTTACTGAGTCTCAATCAAGTTTTAAAATGAGATCGTACACTATTCTAACATTTCACAATGGCTGGGTGAATCAATCTTATTTGAGAAGACAGGCAGTGTACCGGCCAGCAGGCAGGCCCCTCTGACAAGCAGCTGGAAGTTGAGTTCATAAGGTGCCAGGTTGGCAGCTGGACCGGTGAAGATGGCATGGGCACACTGCTGCTCGGAGTCCAGCACCCGGTCCTGTTTTCCTGAGGTGGCACCAAAACAGCTGGTTGCTCTAAGGAGGGCAGTGATGTAGATCATTTGGTATCAAATTATACTGCAGTCAGTCTATATTACATATCATTTATTAGAATGAGAGAGTGTCAGGTAGAGTAGTGTTGCCACATGTAGTGGTGACATAAATACCCAGTTTCTTCTATTTTCCCCCCACTTTCACTCTTGCTCTGGGTCATCTGGCCAGTGACGATAGGAGTCAGTAATGAGGGGTAGACGATGTGGATCGCTCCATTTTCTAACGTGGGGAGTTCGAGTGTGGTGCTTATGATAATGGACACTATATCCATGGGGCCGATGAGCCCTGTGCCCACGATGAAGGTGGTTCTCTCAAGGTCTTCATCCAGGATGAGATGCCCTAAAAATATGCACTCGGTTACTTCGATGACAAAACAACGGAAACAGACAGAAAAGCAAATAGACTCTTGTCGTGATCATGCTAAATCTGCAAACGCATTCCATGTACATGGTTTCACTGTTTCCACTAAAATACTGTGCACATCAAGCTGATTTATGTCTGTGCTATAAGTGAACGCTGGTTCATCATTAGGCAGGCGGCCAAAGCTCTTTGCCTCCCTTGTCTGTCCTTTCTATCACCAGTGAGGCTAACTCAGGACAGAGCTGGGACTTACTGCAGCTGCACTGAAAAAAGAAAATGTATCATCAACTCTGAAAAAGTGTTTTTTCAGAGTTGTTTTTTCCAATTAAAGTTAGCAATTGTGTTAATATATTTGTTGTAAGTTGAACAAACGTAATTCATTGAAAGGTTAACAATGGACGTTATTTTTTAAGGTGGTCCAACGATTGTCTTTTTTTCAGTGTGTATGATGTGTACATGCTACGACCAGATCACGACAGTGGTTGAAATCAGTCCACAACAGTTTAACCAGTGGTTGAAATTGTTTGTGTTGATTTGTTCAACTACAATATTTACTTCTTTTTTTTAACTACAAAAACATACAAGTCTCCCCAGCTTTGATTTTCTGACCTGAAAGCTAAGTTGATCACATATTATTGACTTTTCAAGAATATTTCAAGTACATAGAAGTCTATGCATTCATCCGTTCAGATATTCCTCATCAGTGACTAATGTCTGCTCCCAGTATCCATAAATGTATTAGGCTGATTACTGCTCAATAACTGTTAGACTTACTTATTAGTCAGCTAGCTGAGGAAAATAGGCAGCCCAGAAATGTCAATGTTCAAAATGAATGTGTGTCTAATTTCTTATTTGTTGAAGCTTATGGAATCATATTAGATGAATATACGGACACTTCACAACACAATTTGTTCTCCCTTCACTGCATTCCTCTGTCCTCCCTCCTCACCGTTGGTGCACCGAATGTCGTGGCTGGAGCCGCCACAGCAGCCCCACTCCCGGCCGTTCCCACAGTGGCCGTCAAGACCAGATGAAGGGCAGCAATCCAAACAGCAGTCCTTCAGCTTCCCTCGGCTCTGTATCTGGACGCCCACCAGTCGACCCGCAATGGAAGCCTCAAAGTCCACCACAACCTCCCTCTCCCCGAGAGGGTACACAAACACACCTACATGTACAACAAAACAAAGGATTTCAGATTCATGCCTCACTTTAGAAACTGATGAATCTACATGACATGCTGCACATTTCAAAGTTCAGTAGATGCTAAAAGTCTGCTTTGCTTCTGACTTTCTTGAATGTTCTTAATTGTTGTCGCTTTGGATAGAAGCCCTCACCAAATGTGTTAAATATAATTGCTAACATGCCAGCATAGCAGTCTATTTTATTTTGGTAGTAACTCAACTTTTTTTAAGTTTTACTTAAAACTTTTATTTTTCAAATCTCATGTCTTGGTAATCTTATGGTGAGTGTATCTAGACATCATCTTTCTCATTTCTTCAAAGCAAAGACATTTTGGGGGGATTTGATTCATGGAAATTGTTCCAGCTGTCAGGTAGCCCTTTTCCCTAAAATGTACGTTGACCTGATTCGTCCCTCGAGAGTTAAAATGAGGCTGATCCTCTGGGGTCAGTTTTTTAGTGCACATTTAGCAATTTATTCTCGCAAATTGTTCTCGATGCTGCATGTTGTTTTTTATGCCAATGACACCTTGTTATATCTTCAGGTAAAGCCAGGGATGCTTTACACAAAATTGTGTTGTATAGATAAGACATGTTCAATAAATCAAAGTTCATTCTATTCCTGCTAAGCTTTCACTGGTGCAACTTTACAGTATCAGATGATACTGAGCTGTCAGTTAGAAATTCTAGAGTCTTAACTGAAGCTGACTGCTGTTTTGAGGATAAATTGGTTATCCGCTATTGGGGCAATTTGGGGGTTCAGTGTCTTATAAAATACAGTTGCTGAGGTTATTACATGCTCCAAGAGGGAATCACCCCCCTACTCACCGTCTACAGACTCTACGTCAGCATTGGCATAAGTAAGGTTTGCGGTGATGCCCAGGGAGCAGCCGTTGGCGCAGGACTTGATGCAGGAGGCCTTGAGCAGCAGTGGTTCCCATGAAGAGCGGTTTCTCAGTCCCACCATCTTTTCAGGGGCACGGACAAGCCTCTACTGCGCCGGCTGCTTGAGAAAAACAGGTACACAGACCAGTGACAGGAACGGGAAAATGTGAGTGTGCATTTAAATTCTCTCATTTTAAATTCAGTGCACAATCGCAACGATCTTTGTAAATGAATAGTTGCACCAAAGAAGCGAAACCGATCAAATTAGACCTTTTGGTGCATTGCATGAAAAGATTTTTAAATGTCCAGTGGATTTTCATTTCTCTGCATACGTGTCTCCTGGATTTATACTTACATGTACACATCAGCCCTTGGACATGTAACCTAAGCTCTCTTCAGGCTCTTAGCAACCAGCTTTGGTAGTTTGAGTGTTCCAGGCCTGGTCAATCATTAACATTACAGGTCAGCGCTTACTACACAATGCAACGTGCTTAACATATGCAATCAGAGTCTGTATGGAAACATGTGAATTTAAGATTATTGTCTTATTCCTATTTACCTGCACCCTTTTCTAACTGCATGAGCTGGAAGGTAAGAAACAGCACTCTGTGTATTCTAAACTATGGGACAACATAAACTTATTAACAAACAAATCACAACTTCCTTAAGAGATTCCATTTATATACAGCAGCTCAAGCTGTTTGATTCAACAATTCTTCATGATTTAATAACTTTAAGTGCATCATGTGTAAAGAGCACGTCTCAGTGAACGGTAGACTGCATAAAAGTGTGTGTGTTTGTGTGTGTGTGTGTGTGTGTGTTTGTGTACACATGCATGTGGCCATTTGTGTGCATGTCTGCATGTGTTTGCTGTGATCCAGGTAATAGTCCTTTCACATCTACCTCTCTAACAAGATCAACAGCCTCCATCTGGTTCCTGTGCTCCCGACTCATAACAGGCAAATAAATGCCTGGTTTGTAAAAGTCGGGCAAACTGATGCTGTCAGAATACACATAAAAGGCAGAAGACGCATGACAGGGAATAAGTTGCATATTACATATGAGTTAGTCATGTGTGTGCATGTGTGTGTGACATACAGTACATGTACACATGCTGACCTTGGAAAGTTCAGCCTGACACTGAAATGCAGATACTGAATCCCAGCATGCACAAACACATTGTGGTGAAGGTCAAAGATTTTCCAGCAGTTATTATTGACTTAAAGCATTAAAACTAAATCCAAGTCTTAGAAAGTAAATATTCTGCCTCTGCAAGGTTTAATTATTCTATCTGGCTCTTTGCAGTCCTGGCCAACACTGCAGCCTCCAAGTACAAGCTCCAGATAACAAGCAACAATAATCGTCCACTTACTGTACTGTTCAGTGCAGCATCTGATGATTCGCCTCTGCGTCCAGTCCCCGCATCACTCCACCATCACATCTACTCACAGGTTTCCCTATGACACCAACGGTAGGAGTTGTCCTGCAAATGCTGCTCTCTCTCCTCCTTCTCTGTCTGTCTCTCTCCACCAGTCACCTCGCAATGAAAACAATAATAATCAGAGTTAAATATATGGACCCTACTCATGGAGTATAAAACAATATCCATGATGAAAAGCAGCTACTTGCACGAACAGATTATTTATTAAGACACCCGGCCATTATCTGGAGTTATTACGAGAAATTCATTTTCAGTATCAGGCTATTAGTTTGTAGGGAATTAAAACGTCCTGGAAATGATTAATCACCATCATGCAGCTCTGCGCTAACCTATGTTTCCTGTTAAGTGAAATGGCATCCGCTTACCTGCTCTGACCTGAACCACAGAGCTGATCACAAACTGTGGTCCTCAACCTGCTGCTCAGGCTACAGCACACATTGGTAAGTGAGGCCGAGCCTGCTTTTCATCCAGACAATTGGCTGTGATGGTAGCAGCACCATAATTCATGGCTAATGGCTCGGCCAGCGAGAGGAGGAGGACGAGGAGGAGGAGGAGGAGGAGGAGGAGGAGGAGGAGGACTGGTGCTCTGCCTCTCCCAACAGGTCGCTCAGACAGCAGGCGTGGGGAGGTGAGACGAAAGAAGCAGACGCTTTTCATCTTCTTCTGCCACACACTTGTAAAACTACATTAAAAAATAGTGAGAACATAGGGAGTGGCAAGAAAGATGTGGCTCATTATTTCACTGTGTTATTTTTCTAATTAATTAAAATACAATATTCATTACTTTTTTCCTTCAAATAAAAATAAAAGCAAAAGTAAATTATATTAAGAGTGATGAATTGCCCACAAAGATTACTAATGATTTACTGTTTTATAGTTGAATATAGTTAATCCATGAAAAAGGTGATGAATTATTATTATATCTCATTAAATTTTCCTGCACTTAAGTAAGTGCTATTTGGCTTCCTTTTGGTGACACAGACAAAGCGGTAGGGGTGAAACAAACTAATATAAATAAATATAAAATACTAATTTTTAAATCATAAAATTATAAATCACAAAAGTCCCTGTATCAACCAAGGACACAAGATAATTATTTGATTGCAGTGTGTGTGTGTGTGTGTGTGTGTGTGTGTGTGTGTGTGTGTGTGTGTGTGTGTGTGTGTGTGTGTGTGTGTGTTGACAGACAGAGATGAAAAGGGGGCAAGAGGAGTCAGAATGGTGAAAACCCTGTTTTGATATTTCAGCTCTGCAGCACTCTACAGTTTGTTTTGATGCTGAGTGCTGTTGTGCTGTTGTGCTGTTGAGACTAAAGATTTTATCGTGTCATGTGTTGTATCATATTCTTCATATCACACATCTCTAACATGCTCATTAAATTAGTCAAGTGTATGTTTGATGCAAGTTATCTGGTAAACACATACAACTGTCAAACTACCGCATTTATTTGGGTTTGACAACTACATCACAAAACTCCTGTGTGTGTCTGTGTGTGAGATATATATATATATATATATATATATATATATATATATATATAGAGAGAGAGAGAGAGAGAGAGAGAGAGAGAGAGAGAGAGAGAGAGAGAGAGAGTCAGTGCTTGTCAGTGTCCCATGCTGCCTCCATGTGGCCCTTTCTCTTTGGTTTGGTCTCTTTTCAAGTCAAGTCAAATCAGTCATTTACGGAAGCGGTTTGCATTCACTTGAAAAAAAAAAAGCTCTGTTTTTCTGAGATATTTATCTCGGAAATTCCGAGATACGTTTTCATAAAAAATAAATAAAAAAAGCTCTGTTTTTCTGAGATAATTATGTCGGAAATTCCGACCATAACAATATAATAACGTTTTATAAATACTGCACGACATGATTATGTATAGTACATATTATGAATTGTATGGGGATATAATAGATAAAGGAAATATAGTTTTCATTTTTGTCCATAATTCAAATATTTCGTTTGTTAGTCTTTTGTAGTTCACTGTTATTTATACAGAAGGAGAGTCTGACAGTTTTAAGCGACGCTATACGTCACGGCGCTAATACAAGAAACGTTGCCAAACAAAAGACTGTCTGAGAGTGCAACAGTTACATGCAGCCCGCTGAACAAGGGCTCTATGCGAAACGTCCATGCAAAATGTAACAAATTTTTTTTATGATAACTTATCTCGGGAATTTCCGAGATAATTATCTCAGAAAAACAGAGCTTTTTAATTTTTTTTTTTTTATGAGAACTTATCTCGGAACTTCCGAGATAATTATCTCAGAGCATTTTTTTCAAGTGAATGCATTACGCTTGGTGACTTATTTCTCATTGTGGGAAGTTTGGGGTTTCTCTATAGGTCTTTACCTTAATATATTATTATTTGGTGCTCAAAATTGAACGGATCTGAATACCTTTTATTTTATTGCATTCATTTGTGAAGCACTTTGTAACCTTGTTTAGATAAGTGCTATACTAAACTTTTACTAGGCCAATAATACACTTAAATCAAGGGTAAAAGAGGATTGTTGCTGCAAAGCTTAGGTTAATGGGCTGTCGTATCAGCTACTGAGCAGTAAAAAGCGGTTCAAATCACATACAATTTAATTTGCTGACATTGAACAGTACAAAGAACCAATTAAGGTTCAACTGATTTTACAGAAATCATGTTTTCTACTAAAAGCATGACCTTAATAAGCCCCTGTTATTATTTTCTCTCTTACTCTGTTTATTAGACGAACCTGCAGTTCTACTAAAAAGAAGTTTCATTAATGTGACACTAGATGGCAGCCTTCTCCTGTCAGCTGCAGCATGCTCATTACGGACTGGAGTCACTCTCTGAGGTTTCTTCTTTTTCTCCCCCAGCTGCCTGGTGGTCTAGACAGCTAGACAGGACCTAGACAGTATATTCAACCAACACTTCTGTCAATACCTAAAACTTTAGATTGAAATCTACAGTTAGACCAGAGTTACAACTACTTTCTTGGCCAGTTTCGCTATAAGTTACACAAAATTATCTGACATTCTTATTACAGTCTGGTTCAGGCGGTATGATGGAAGAGTGGTGAGCACGTTTCCCATGTTCGAATCCCTGCCTATCTGGGCCCTTTCTGTGTAAATGTTGCATGCTCTCCCCTTGTCTGCGTGGGTTTTCTTCTTCTCCGGCTTCATCCCACAGTCCAAACCCTTGCAGATTCAGCAAATAGACAGAGTACCACAGCACTGAGAGACATTTACAGATGATCCTCCTTCCTTGCAGGTGAGGGACATGCACGTGCAGATTAGTTCTATTATATCTACTACTGGCTTTTCAAAAAGTACAGCTACACCAAATTCAAACATATACAACCATCCTTGTATCACTGGACATCACAGCATCATGCTGATGCTCAGACGCCCCACCCCATTGTTTTTGTTCATAATTAATCACTTACAAACACCACCTCAGCCCTGTTACAAATTTGAATCTAATTTAGTTTTAAAATTATAATTATCTACTTTTTATCTAGCATGGTTTCGCATCACGCTTCACTCTTTTGAGAGAATTACACCAACTGCCTCTATTTAATAAACATAAAGCATTTTATCTCTAAACAAAGGGCCTGTGTGGAAAATATCTGTGTTTCCCCATCAGCCTAATCAACCATATCATCGTTACCACTCTATTTAGGAAGAATGGATATTTCATTATTGAACAGTTGGTGATTAATGTGCATTTAATGGCAGTTAATGTTGAGGTCATAATAGATCTAATTAACAACATGTCTAACAATGACCCAATACAGGCCTGCATGTGCAGATGAGCTGCTTCTGCTTGACTATTGTCGGGGGGTTCAAGTGTCTGTCTGTGCTGAAATGTTGGGAACCTCTTCTCCCTTGCGTACCCCACTGACCTAGATTTCAATTGTTTTCTGCCTGAGACAATGGGAGAAATGGTTTCATAACTGAACACAATACCTGGGTGTTGTTCGACACGATTGTTGTTCAGGTTCTCATTGTGGTGTGATTTTGTGCTGAGCGTTGTGGGTTTTCTTTATGTAACCTGCTGGAGTGGCCTGCCGGTGACGGGCCAGTGCAGCCCACACTAAATTACTTGTAGACGCTTCAACAGATGATTGTGCATTCACATGAGTTTCTGCCGTCCGGCTCGTCCAATCGCGGCTGTTTCAAACACATCACATGTCTCACATGGGTTCTGAGAAATGGTACCAACCTTTCTTACATAAAACCTAATGGTCCGACTTAATTTGATATTTTACATTTTTAACCAGTAAAGTGATGAGTAATATTGAAAATCAAGGACAAACTCACAGACAGTTTGGTAACTTATATTTATATGTAACCAAAAACCAAAACATCAACTTTGGTGTGAGCTTCTCATCTGTCACTGACTATTTAAAGTCCTCCCATCTGCTGGGAAGGTTTTGAATGTAATGGTAATCTGTGCAGAATGCTTCAGCAACAAAAGCCTTTGTTTTAACACTCTTCAAGCCATTGTAATTATGTTGCATAAACCCTAAAATCATATCTAACTGTTCAAAGCTGCATCACAGGCCAGTGGACTCTGACTGGGAGGAAAATCTCCCGTACACTTTCCCGTGTTTAGGTGTTCAGTTTAGGCAAAGAAACACATTTAAAAAAACATCTGAAAATATGACCACAATGAAAATAAAGTCAATTAGAAAATATATAATGGGACGAAGGACAAGGGAAAGAAATAAGTCCTGAAATTATTTAATTGAACACATGAGAGAAAAGAAGAGATTTTAATCTTGATTGATCTCTTTTTATACTTAAATATTTTTATACATTATTGCATTTTAAATGAAGCTATTTATGGAAGTTGGTTCCATCTGTGTTTATCTCTCTGGCTAAAAGCAGCATCACCCAGTATGTCTTTAACTTGACAAGCTTCTTTATGCTTAATGAGACCTGTTGGGTTTACGTTCATGAAACAGATCAGAAAAGGGTTTTGCACACAGTGTAGCAGTGTAAATCTTGTGCAATAACAGAAGTGCCCTTAAACATGTCCTATATCACTTACTGATTGTTCTTTAAATTTAGGTTTAGTTTTTAGTTTAGTTTCATACACCACAAACCTACACCAACATTTCCCCAGACACTAAATTGTGAGGAAAGTGTGTATAATCCTTTAATTAACAACGATTAAATACTATCACTGTTGGAAAAACGAATAGATAAGGCCGAGCATCAGTGGTCGTGGAGGGAGCCGGGCCGGCAGAGCAGAAAAGAGGGACTCAGCGCTCGGTGGATGGATGAAGGAAGAGCGAGCAGAAGGCAAATTAATCAAAGGACATCAAAGGGAACATGGATGGAGGGAGGGAAGGAATGAAAGAGTGCCGCCCGTTTGTCCCATGCCGTTCCCACTCCGCTCCGCCTGAGTCTGCTCCCAGATCTCAGGGGCCATTGTGCCTGCACGGGTGCATGGAGGGGGCTGGGGGCACCATGCACATAACAAGACATATACACACTAACAAACGTCTGAAAGGACAGACTCCTTTTGCTGTACTCTCTAACTCTGGTCTTCACTCTGTCCCTGAGGCCTGTTTCTTCCCTTGCATACGTGTTGGATTGTGTGCAGTCTTTCACCAGACTTGGCTGCGCAAACCTTTTTCTGAAACATAAACACACGGTCTCACACACACACACTCTCTCCAACACGTACTGTATGTTGTTGTCAGTGTGAACTCTGCTGTCAGCACTGGCTTGTGGCAGCACTGGACGGCACTCTTTGATGATTCCCTGCTAGATTCGGCCCGCCGCTCTTTTTATCACTCAGCCAGTGAGTTGGCTCAAAGTTGACTCCAATTTGTGCTCCTCCTTTGGGTTCGGCACAGACTTTGTTTCTGTGTCCTTGGAGGCTGGGACTGTGCCCCTGTCTATTTCTGCTGAACATACAGAACATTTTGTTTATAACTGATTATCTTTTGACTGAATTATACCGCCAAGACATCGCTACTGTCCCGTACTGTAAAGCTGATTTGCACGCCCTACATAGATTATTGTACTGTCTGAGATCTTGTCCTGTTCAGTTGGTCTGCAGTGATTTTACAAAATTAAATATTACTTTGTCTCTGCTGGTCAACCAATCCATTTAATTCTATAGCCCCTATTCACAAATCACAGTTTGCCTCATAGAACTTCACAATCTGTACGAGGTGATGCATCCTCTGCTCTTCATCCTCTGCTCTTCATCCTCGACTAGAGTGAAGAAAGATTGCCCAAAAACCCTTTTAACAGGGATACAAAAAAAAATCAGAAACCTCAGGGAGGGTCTAAAGTGAGGAAACCCTCTCCCAGGACAGACAGCAGTGCATTAGACGTTGCATGTTACAGAGCACAAGCTCTATTTTTAGTCAGTATCCAAAGGTTTAAAGTAGGTGTTGTTCATAATGCTTTACACGTCAGTTCTAATATTATATATATATACTATATATTTTTAATGTTTGAACTTTAAATCTTAAAAATGACGAGTTGCAGTAACATTTCTTGACATTTCTCAGATTTAAAGACAAATATTCGCTAATAATTTATCTGAGCTTTGCTCCTTTGGCAGTTTCATTGTTTTTTTGCTATATTTTTATACATAGTGTGTATGTATATATTTGTATTGTAAATTATCTAGGTATCAGGTATCTCTGTAAGAAGAAGACCCAACTTTTTTGTCTATGAGTCAGTTTTACTTTTGTTTCAGCAGATGCTGAAATGTCCAACAAGTTGACAGTAATTGCACTAAAACACTAGAAGTTTTCTTTTTTTTTCAGTGAATAATTTCTTCTGGACTTGGAAAAATACATCATATTCACAAACACTCTTTTAATGTATCTTTATGTAACAAAAGCAGAGTTCAGCAGAGAAAGACAAAAGTGATGTGAACTGACAATATTTTAATGGGGGGGATAAAAGACTGTAAGTGATCAATGGAGGCGGCGGCCAAGTGATGCCCGGGGGACGGCTTTGATGTGGGCATCCTCAGAGGGACGCCGGGGACAATGCGCTCTTTGAGGGGCATGCAGAATGGCAGACACTTCCCTCTCCCTCTGTCCCGCTCTCTCACACTCTGTCACTCAGCCTCCCTCCATCTCCACGCTCACACCAATCACGCTCAGAGCCTCGGCTTTTCGGACGCACGTTGACATCTCTCCCTCGCTGTACATTCCTCTGCTGCAGTGTCACATCAGCCCATATCCTTATCTGCATAACTTTCTCCCTCTGTCTTTCACATTAATTAATTCAAACAACACCCCCTTCCCTGCTGCCCAGCCAATCACTCCGCCTCCCCCTCCCCAATCTGTATCTCTCTCTCTCTCCCTCCCTCTGTCTCCTTTCATAGAACCAAACCTCTTTGTGATGTCCAGCCTTGGCAAGTTGCGCCCGATTTGCTGTCACAGTCTTAATGAATTCATCTGTTTGTGTATTGGCCATGGGAGCATCTCTCCCTCCTCCCTCCCTCTCGCTCTCTCGTCCCTATCCTCTCCCCCCCTCCCCCTTGCTGGTGTTCCCCTGGGGACTCTATATATACCAGGGACCACTCCAGGCACCTATTGTTCCTCTAAGTAAACTTACAGACAGATGCCCTGCACCACAGTGTGGGAGAGAGCCCAGAGAGTCAGGAGGAGGGAGACAGTTGGAGATTGCAGAGAGCCACCGGACAATAAGGACCTGGGAGCTGAGCCTCATCTCATCTCCAGCACCTCAGCATCCTCTCCAGCCGTCCCTCCTGCTTCCTGCGCGAGTCTGCTTGTTGTCACTGTCTCGAGTGGAGGTCTGATGCTGAGACGCCATGCTGCTGCTGACATCACTGCTGTTCACGGGGCTGGGTTGCTTGCTGGGGGCCCCGACAGGTAGAGAGGTCTACAGGATGCCCCAGAGTGCGCTCAAAGGTACATTTCTCTACACTTTCTTCTTGTATGTCAGATGAGAGAACCTGTCAGAGATTAGAGTCAGGGATGTGAGTTTTACAGACATCCTCCAAGGTGGATGTAACTTACAACCCTGCAAAATAACCCTGGTGATGTGATGAAGAATTCATTTATGTAGGAGTTCAAACATCAAACATTAGTTTAGATTTGCGTGTCTCACACACAAATCTGGTGAAACTTGTTTTGTTTTCACCAAACAGCCGATGCACGTGAACATTGAATCTTTGAGTTGTGTTATAGCTCTACTTTACTATTTGTGTCTGGATAAATATCCGCTCAAGTGTTTTAGTGAAGAGCAGCAGGTGTTCAGTCTTAAAAGTAGTGATACAACATATAATAATGCACTGAGTCATTTTACAACCGTTGTATTTCAGCACTGGACTAAACTGCCTCCAAAGCAGTGAATAATAGAGATGTTAGCACTCCTGTATGTTGCTTTTCTTCTTTAGCTTGCAGTGTTTGTCGTTTTTTGAGTTGTAAGAATGTTACTTCAGAGTAAACTTGCCTATTGCTGCAGTGATGAAGGACCTCTGGCCTTCTCTGGTTGAAGGGCTGAGTACAGCAGAACCTTCATTCAAGCAGCTGGTGGTGGCGGTGTGTGTTTAGAGTGTTTAGAACAAGGGACTCTGGGTCCTAGTTGCCCCGGGGCTGCCAGCCCGTGCCCCTGGGGTCTGTCCCTGCCCAGCAGCCTCTGCCCGCTCAGCCCTGGCCTTCTAATTAAGTCTTCAATCAGCATTGTTGTTGTTAGTGGCCTATCCTGTGATGTGGTGCGGCACAGAGGGGGGCTGCAGGGTCGGCGGCCCGATTGAAGTGTGTCTGTAGAAGCCTCACCAGCGCGCTGAGCGTGAGCTAGCTCCCCTCACACGCTGCCAATGAGCTCAAAGAGCAGCATGAGAAAAAGGGGGCTATACACTCACTCACTCACTCACACACACACACACACACACACACACACACACCAGAGAGCTTCACCAGTTCATGCTAATGCTCACATTCACATATGGTCTTCCCAGAGCAAAGGACAGTCTCACATGTGATGACCCAGATATCCTATAGCCAGATTTATAATTTTTCTGATATCAACAATCTTTTCATGAACATTTCCAATAAGAAGCTGTTAAATGTTGTATTGATGTTTGTAGACATGTGGTAATGTGATGGTAATGTGATGGACACATTACTTCAAACTTAAATCTAATCTACGGTGTCTGTACTGCAAATTCTTGTCATGAAGCAGCCAACTTACACACAGATTTGACTGTATCATTTAAACAGCTGGCACATGCGTCTGGCTCTACTATGCACCGCTGTTATATTGTCCGTGTTGTTCCATCTCTCTCTGCAGATTTCTTCTTTTCTAGCTTTTCTCACGTTTCAAACTATTTTTAATTTTCCATGGTTTCTCCCTGTCCTCTCCTGCAGCGCTGTCTGATCGTGGCACAGTGGTTCTTGAGGCGGCCATGACCAGCGCCCTGTCTGCTCTCGAGCGTGCATCCTCTGAGAGAAGTCGTGTTGAGGCTGGCTGCCGAGGTTGCGTTCCCTGTCTGTTTCAGGACTGTGGGCAACTGTCTGGCTCCTGCTGTACGTACAATATGACTCTCACTTCCATGTTGATTCCTGAAAGCCTATTTTTCCAGTGTCACTACAGTATGATTTACGTAGTATCCTTATCAAGATCTCCATTTTTTTCATCCAACAGCATCTCCTGCCAGTGCCTTGTCAGAGCCCAGCTGTGACGTCATCAGTAAGGCCCAGAAGCTTCAGGATGAAGCACAGCGGAGTTGGGCTCTGAGTCAGGCCTGTGCATACTACCAGCATCGCTGCCCACCTGGTGAACTGGACAAGGAGAGCTGCATCCGGATCATGGGGGAGAGTTGCAGCGCCCGAGTCCTCCAGTGCAGCCTGCTGAACACAATGCAGAACCTGGAACCTGCTACTCAGACCCATGCACAGGGTAAGAAGATATGTGTGATTGCAAAAAAGTAGTGTATGTTTTCATTTATGTTAATCTGTTTATTCACAAAGAGAATAGTTTCTTGACCATCGGTGTTTCTCTGTCCCCTGCAGCGGTGTGCGGTCAGAGGTCGGCCGCGGTGCAAAACGTCACTCAGCCTCGCTCCAGGATTGTGGGCGGCTCCCCTGCTCCTCCAGGCAGCTGGCCCTGGCTGGTCAACCTGCAGCTAGATGGCGGCCTGATGTGCGGAGGGGTCCTGGTGGACAGCTCCTGGGTGGTTACTGCTGCACATTGCTTTGCAGGGTAAGCAACATGTGTGACTGCAACTGTAGCAGAGACTTTATTTTGTCTATAGCATTTGAAATGATTGTACAATTTCTTTTCCCTCCTCCTCACTCCGCATTGTTCTCATTGTTCCCTCCTCCTAAGCAGTCGCAGTGAGAGTTACTGGACGGCCGTAGTGGGGGAGTTTGACATCACCAAGACTGACCCTGATGAACAAGTTGTCAAAGTGAACCGCATCATCCCTCATCCCAAGGTAACAACTGCCCCAAACGGTCAAAAATCCAGATCAGTCTGTCATGAAATCAATCAATCAATCAATCAATCAATCAATCAATCAATTAATCAAACTCTCTCCTCCTTCTGCAGTTTAACCCAAAGACATTTAACAACGATATAGCTCTGGTGGAGCTGACATCACCAGTGGTCCTTTCTGAACACGTCACCCCGGTGTGTCTGCCTTCTGGCGTGGAGCCCCCTACTGGCAGCCCGTGTCTGGTGGCAGGCTGGGGCTCCCTCTATGAGGGTGAGTGGAGGACATATTCTCTCTTTAAAGTTATTTATGCATCAGTTTCCTGCAAGCAAAATGAAATGCCTTTTGTTTCCTTTTAATAGAAATTGTTCTTTTGATGATTTCAAATCTTAAAACCGGTCAATACTCTTATATAATAATAATATTTCTGTGTATTTTGTCATGAATAGATGGACCGTCTGCTGACGTCGTGATGGAGGCCAAGGTTCCCCTGCTGCCTCAGAGCACCTGTAAGAGTGCACTCGGCAAAGAGCTGGTCACCAACACCATGCTGTGTGCAGGCTATCTCTCTGGAGGCATTGACTCCTGTCAGGTGAGAGCTAGAGTCACTTTGTTTTCAGATTTTTCACATCTTATTTGGGTGAAAATAGGGATTTTTGTGAACAAAATCAGCTTTTTAAATATTTGGTGGATGTTCTCTCGTCTGTAGGGAGACTCTGGAGGTCCCCTGATCTACCAAGATCGAATTTCCGGTCGCTTCCAGCTCTATGGCATCACTTCTTGGGGAGACGGCTGTGGAGAGAAAGGCAAGCCTGGAGTCTACACACGGGTTTTTGCTTTCTCTGACTGGATTCAGGCTGAGATACAGAGTGAGTTTCAACCAAAGAAGCATAAAACACCAAACTGAAATATTTTGACGTACAACCTACAGTATATCTATCTATGTTAAAATACTATCTATAACAGTACTGTTGATGCTCATGGTTTTTAAAGAGTCGTTTGGGAGCCGGGAGCCAACGTGTGCAGAGCTACTAAAGACAACAGAGATGACAGAGGAGGAACAAAGATCCGAATTCAGCTCCTTATGTCACTTCTACACCCTGACCTGTCCCCGGGGTCAGTCTGCCAGCACTTGCAGCCGCATGGCCGAGGACAAATGCCTCACCCGCTTCAAGAAATGTCGTAAGTAAAGATAAAATCTCTTAGAGTTGTAGAACAAAAGCTACTTACAATATACAATATACAATATAAATAAAATGTTGCCGTAATGCAAGGTTCTGATCTTCTCTTCACTCTCTGCCACCTAGAGATGCGTTCGTTCCTGCAGACCCTGCTGGACCTCCTCCAGAGAGCCGAAGACTACATCAGGGACAAGGTGGACTTGACCTTCTTCACCCAGACTCTGCCTCAGCTGGTGGAGCACATCTACAGCACAGCTTTCATTCACACCAGAGAGAGGAGAGACCTGGGGCTGAGCCAGTGTCTCACACAGATAGAAGGTAAATCATCGGCCACAAATGTAGAGACAACTTATAGATAGACTAGAATGGCATGCGGAAGAGTACCCTTAAATTCAATCAAGCTGCACCAAATTTCAAACACTCACGTCAGCCCCTTAAATGTGTCATATTTGTTTCATCAAGATCCATGAATCATTCCCTCTAGAAAATTGGTTTAAGTGTCTGGTAATCCGTCCTATAGTCTTTGTGTAATGCTGCCAAATAGCCGACAAACTAGCTCAGATACCGTGTTATCTTAAAAATGTGAGTTTTTTAGGTCACTATTATAACAGGCGCCTTATTACTTGCAGAACAGCTTGGTGGAGCTGTGGTGCCTGAAGAGCAGGGTCCCTCACCACTTCCTCCCGCCTTATTCAAAGAGGTGGGCCCTTTGGTGGATGACTGGGAGAACTACCTGAGGACCATGGCTGAGGACCTGGACAAACAGCACACTGACACATCCACAGACATCTCATCTGCGCCAGCATCACAGGAGCTCAACCTTTTCTCACAGGTAGATGTGGTTTGGTGGTGGATTTCTAAAATGTCAAAAATAAGGATAATGTTGCATCGCACACATTACGTGTCTGTCTATCTATCTATCTATCTATCTATCTATCTATCTATCTATCTATCTATCTATAATAAACTCTTGATGTTTATTTTAAGCTAATCTTTATATCTATCTGTATTCTCACATCTCCAGACGGAAGACTCCTCGGTGCATCAGCTAGAGGGACAATATCGATCCGTGATCTCAGCTCTACGCTCCAAATTGGACTCTAGAGCTGCTCCTCCCATCATGCACCTGGACACAACCTACCTCCTGAAAGAGTCTCCCATCGCTCCCCCCTTCCCCACGTCTTCTTCCGGGAGGCCGCTCCACGCCGCTTCCTCGTCCAAGGAGGAATCCCGGGAGCCGTGGTCACTCCTAAAAGCCTTGATGAACGAAATTGAACAATTGAGAACACAAGATGAGATCGTGCCAAAAGATGTGTCTCAAAGTGAAACCTCATCGAGTAGAGACGCTTTTCCTGATGTAACGTGGAGCGCCACGTCTGAGGATTTTACTTTTGTTGAGACTGGAGATGGAACAGAATTACAAACTCTAGTGTCACCACTTCCAGTTCAGCCAACCACTATTGTCCAGACAGTGACTGAGGGCGAGCACAGAGACATGACGGCTGACCCCCGACAAACTGTGAATGCTGTAAAGCCTAAAAGTCTTCAGAGGAAGTACAGGAGCCTTCTGCGCAAGAGGCAGATACCTGGAGCGAGCGGGAAAAGTACGTGTCACACCCAGTTCATTCAATACCTTTACATCCTTTATGAATAAGCCATGTTCCATGTACTTTATCTAATGAAATATTTTTCTGTTTGTCCTGTAGTTTGTCCTGGAGTGAGAGAATCCTCACAGCAGGTCAGCCAAGTCAGAGACTCCTACAGCTGGGTCCTAAACATCCCAAACAAAAACCTGCGCATGAATTTCCAAGAGGTGAATTATCCGAAAAAGATTGTAGAAGTTAACAAGAACTGAATGTACACTGATGCATTGTTTAATAATACGTGAATTGCTCCTCTAACTGTGTCTGTGTCTTTTATTCAGGTCTTAGTTGATCTGAGCTCGAAGAACGATCGAGGACTCTACCAGGCGCGGGTCAGGGCACTGGTGGGAGGACGACCTTTAACCTTCTACAGTCTCGTCGGCCTGGAGAATGAGTCATTCTACCGCAGTGTACCAAGGATCATCGCTATGGCACTGGAGGCGCTCAAGACTTGATTTCATCGTGACAGTGAAGTGAGATAACATGAAGGTAAAAGGGATGGAGACATTCAGACTCAGAGAGACGTGTCTGAGAAGCCCCGGGAAATCCTTGTCGCGGGAAGCAAAAGAACACACAAAAGAAAACGCACATCACAGAAACTTAACGTCTCCTGTGAAAAGCATCGTTTTCTTTCCCACGCCTGAGAGCCTGACTTTCGCTCGAAATGAAAACACAGCCATGAATGTATCGACCCAACTATCGACCGCCCGTCACGCCGCAGGTTTTTTTCTTTTTTACGTGGTTGGAGACATAACCTTGTCTAACTTATGAATCTGTACAAAATGATAAGTTATTCATATTGTCCTTGTCTTTTGCAAAGGTTGAGCCTGTTGTGATGCACTCACACTGTATATATTATTCATGTTATCTTTATTCCTACCATATTTATTTGTATAGAGAAAAATCCTTTGTATTTTTGTAAAAAAAATCTATATATATGAATAAAATTGTTATAATGCTATGGCATGTTGTGTTGAATGTATCTACATCAAGCTTCTAATGTGAGAGATTCACATGAGCCAACACTAATGCTGCTAATCCTGAAGTATTTGCAGTTCTGTCAAGATCCAACTGTCTCAGTTGAGACAGCCTTTGATGCCGATTGGTTTCTCTTATTATGACCCCGGATTGACTTCAAACCCTCTTAGGTTAATCGTTGCCATAAACACAGCAGCTGCTGTGCTGACGGTACGTCCCTGCCTGTCTTTGTGGGAACTGACCTCTACAGTCTCTTATTGTCTGTCAAAACATTGTAAGTGCAGACAACTGTTGCTCGAGGATGTGACACCCTTGCATCGCCGACGAGCCCCATGTCAGCTGTGTTCATGACCCATGTCCGCCGAACAGTGGTCACCAGGTCCCAGCGGCCGATCGGTCGAGGCTCTGATGATGAGCCCAAATTAACCTGAGTAACTTCAAAATTAAAGTCTGCCCCCTATTCGAAGTCCGTTGTTTGCCCGGCTCAAGTCCTTACAGAGGGATAAGCAGGGATATGAGTGAAACAGCTGTGTAAACACACACACACACATACACACACACACACACACACACACACACACACACACACACACACACACACACACACACACACACACACACACACACACACACACATGCACACACACACACACACACACACACACACATACTTTTGTTGCTACTCATCAACTCCTGTCCCTGACTTGGGTGTTAATATGTATGTGTGGGAATTGGGTTGTATCATTGCAGGATCAAGTGTTTCTGTGACTCACACACACACACACACACACACACACACACACACACACACACACACACACACACACACACACACACACACAGAGTTGTGTCTCCATGACCTCAGAGGACATTACATTGACTTACATTCATTACCTAGAGACTTAATCTACTTTTAACCATAGTTACAACTTGCCTAACCCTAACCCTAACCTTAACATAACTTTAACCTAAACCTAACTTTAATTTAAGTCGAACCTTAACCTCAATCTAATGATTTCGTTATGGGGATGACAAGTCCCCAGAATGTGACCTCGTAAACCGATTTAGGACCCCACAACATCAGTAATACATGGATCTCTCACACACAAACACACACACACACATACAGTAATGACAGGCCACAAATGGGTCAGCAACCTCCACAGAGCCTGATCAGTCATCACAGAATGGAGAGTTATCACCTGTTCTCTCTTCCACTGTACTTTTTTTGGGCTCACACACACACACACACACACACACACACACACACACACTGTGTTGCTGCTTTGTCTTTCCCGTCTAATCTTTCTTGCCTGTAATCCTTTTTTTATAGAGGACACATTTAAGTATAATGGAAAAAGCTGTTTATAGCTTGAGAGCTCGCTGCCCCCCAAAGAGTCCACAACTTATCTTATTGTCTCTGTGTGTGGACGACTGAAAGACAGAAGCCAGGTGCGACCAAGAGAATTACAATAGAGTGTCTGTTTTGATGGTGTACCTTAACACTGGAGGGCAGACATGGACTGGGTATAATGTGTGTGTGTGTGTGTGCGTGTGTGCGTGTGTGTGTGTGTGGGTGCGTGTGTGCGTGTGCGTGTGTGTGTGTGTGTGTGTGTGTGTGTGTGTGTGTGTGTGTGTGTGTGTGTGTGTGTGTGTGTGTGTGTGTGTGTGTGTGTGTGCGTGTGTGTGCGTGTGCGTACGTGCGTGCGACAGCTGACTATGCAGTACTGGAAATACACTCTTGGATTTAACCCTAACAATCATCAACTCCCCCACCAACCTCCAATCATTCCTCCAAACCGCAACCCTCCCATCAGCGTGAGCCCTAACCTCTGCTGGGAAACACACACACACACACAGGCTCTGTGCCAGTGACTCTATCAAGCAGTGTCAGTGTGTATCAGATTAGTGATCAGAGCTTTGTCTCGGCATCAACACACAACACTGATGGATCCTGGACGTCTGCGCTCTCTGTCGCTCTTCATAAGGGTGTTTATGATTTCCGCCACAGGTAGGAACGCTGGATTATCAACCTGCTGCCATGTTTGATACAGACGACACTTTATATCCTGGGCGTGTGCATGAATCGGTGTGAATTTGTGAGGTCAGATCTTTAGATTTGTACAGACTCAATAACACAGTAATGAGAAAATAATGAAGAAAAACAGAAATAGCAAAGTTAAGTTATTCTTCACGAGGGCCTGATTGTCATAACCTTTGACTCATCTAAATGTAATAACACAATAATATCAGAATTTTTTTTTTATGGTACTATAGTAATACTAAAGTATTAGGCCTCTTTTTCTTCCATTCAAATAAAAGACCCTGAAACAAATAGCAGTGCTCCCAACACAATGATCTGCATTAGTCTCAAATACATATTGTTTCTTAATTGTGCTGTGTCTAGCAAAGTAAAGGTAGCAAATCAAACTATTTTGTTTTGCTTTTTATCATCAATAACCTCTGTTTGTTTGTTTGTGGGTTGATTGTTTGGTTTGTTTGTAACTAAGATTACACAAAAACTACAGGAGGGATTATCATGTAACTTGGTGGAAGGATGTGCTATGGGTCAGGGAAGGGCCCATTAAAACATTTCTTTAACAGAACTGCGTTTTTCAACAATTTCCCAGTTTTCTCAGAAAATACTTCATGTGTCTTGATGTGTGTAATGTGGTCCAGTTTGAATGGATTGAAGGGGACTGTTGGGCCTTGGAGGTTGTATATGTGCTCAATTGAGAGACATTCAAGTTAAATATGTTTCAGTGTAAAATCCATTGTTGTTCTGTTCAGTCTGTTGTTAAATGAGACAAACATTGTAGTGGACTTCATTTATTCAGCTCGCTCTCTTGAGCCCTGCACTTACTGACCTCTTGTTACAAAGGTTATGCTTTCATCTGCGTTTGTTTGTCAATTTATTACTCAACAAAAACTACTGGGCTGATTTACATGAAATCTTGTGTAGGTGTGAAGCCATATTTTGTGAGTGTGGAAGTGAAAAAATGGGCAGATCCAGGATTTTTGTCTTTAATATGGCAATAGAGCGGCCTCAGCCAAGGCACTCTATTAGATTTACAATTATTTTTTCTGAATTTAATCATACAGAAAAACCTACAAGGCCACTCACATACCTCAGCCAAAGCCCAACAGCTCCCCTATGAAGCCACATTTAGTTTTTCCAGATGCAGATTTTTATTGGTATCTGCACCAAATTACACACACTCGTAATAATCAGTCTCCTAAACATTTCTTCTTCATTCCTGTACTGATTAGTTTGAAGGCTGAGATATCCCACTTATTAGTCCCTGGTCTGGATCGAGCTCCAAACACAATGCAGCCTACATTTCCTATCGTGCACATTATCTTTGATAGTGTGCCCCTAAGATGCTCCTGAATGAAAGACTTTACTAATGATGTCATGAGGATCATTTTTCTTTTCATGAAAACAACTGTCGTACTCCTCATGACAAACAAAATCGTGTGTGAAATTGAGTTCCACTTTAAATCCCTCACCCCCAATCTGTGTGGTCTGTCAGCAGCATCTGCCGTCAACCTCGAAGGAGAACTTATCAAGGATTTGATGAGGGGCTACAACAAGCACGTCCGGCCCACGGAGAAGAGCGGGGACATCACTCCGGTCTACATCAAGATGACGCTCACCAACCTCATCTCCCTGGTGGGTGATGTTCACTCTGTGGTGTTTCTGATTAGGCTGCCCAGGCCTTTGTTAACTCCTCAACTACCTCTCCTCAGAATGAAAAGGAGGAGGCCCTCACCACCAGTGTCTGGATCGAGATGGTGACCACACACACACACACACACACACACACACACACACACACACACACACACACACACACACACACACACACACACACACACGCTTCATCTGCTGAACTCTTGTTTCAAGGATGCTGAATTTTATCGTGGCACATTTACAAAAAACGGTCAAAAGTCAAACCTTCAGTGTTTGTGTTTGCAGCAATGGTGTGACTACAGGCTCAGATGGGACCAGCCGCCCAGGTCGGCTCTGTACGGAAACATCACCTCTGAGCTACGTATCCCCTCCAAGAGCATCTGGCTGCCAGACGTCATCCTGGAGAACAAGTGGGTGTTATCAACCTTCTCTTATGAGCATGATTTCAAAAAGGTTCCGATATTTGTTCAGTCCAATGAGAGAAAAATAAAACTGTCAGGAGAGACTTTAGTTGAAAAATGAACCGTGCACAACAAGAGAAGAAAGGGATGTTGTTTAAATGTCTATTCGGTGCTTAGAGGCCTTGAGATGTAATTGCAATTACACAACATCATATTAAAAACATATTTCGGAGGCAGTTTTTCTTCCCTTGCCTCCAATCCTTGAAAACAGCACGCTTGTGGAATATCAGTGAGGCTGAGTAGCTTTTTGCTGTATTTGCTAGATCTACAAATCTCTGCATATCAAATGTTCATCAATAAATTCCCGTGTGTGTGTTTGCGCTCAAATCGCCAACAGTTAATCGGTCAGGTTCTCTCTCCTCTGTCTTCTGCTCTGCAGCGTGGACGGACAGTTTGAGGTCGCTCTCTATTGCAACGCACTTGTGTCTCCTAACGGCTGTGTGTACTGGCTGCCTCCTGCCATCTACCGCAGTGCCTGTGCCATCACTGTCAACTACTTCCCCTTCGACTGGCAGAACTGCACCATGGTCTTCCGGTGAGTGGAGGCATGATCTGCCGGGTTTAAACGATTCACACCAGTGAACGGTGCATTTGAAGTACAATTACAAAACACAAGATACTGTAACTCCACATAAATCAAACCAGTTCATTCTTTGTCTTTCATGTATTCATTAATTTGTGATAATCTACACAAATATAAGACTTTATTGATCCCTGAAGGTAAATCAAGGTTAAAGAAATTAGACAGATTACAATAAAAAGCATTAATATGATGATAATCTAATATTATATCATTTATATAAATTATAATATAATATAATATAATGTAATTGTAATTTTCCTTTTTAATCAATGAATTTAGTTGTTGTTTGTGTATTTTGTGTATATACAGTTTTGTGTAATTGTTTGTATTTTTGGATAACAAGATAAATTATGTAAGGGATGTAAAATACAATAGCGTTGTAAACATGTTAATACTTCTTATACTACTATTCCCATAGAAATTATAACCATACTGAGAGTGGGGACACGGCTTTGAAACAGAATATAATGTCAGGAGACAAATTAAATATAAAACATTAATGTAAATGAAAAGCTTTACATTTAATCCCAGTATCTGTAAAATCTTTGTTTATTTGCTTGTCAGGTTCCTTTGTGTTACAATGATCCGCACAGCAGAGACGATGCCTCCTTCAGTCACCGCGCTGTATTGTTAGAGTGAATTGATGGTTGTGTGTTTGCTGTGGAGACAGACAACATGTTCTCTCCCCCGTGTGCAGCTCTCAGACTTACAGTGCCAATGAGATCGAACTGGTGCTCAAACAGGAGGACAACCAAACGCTGGAGTGGGTGGACATTGATCCAGAAGCTTTCACAGGTACAAACAAATAAATGTGACACATTTAAATGATGGATTTAAAATAAATGCACAACATGAAACCAACACTGACATCTCTGTTGGTAGAGAATGGCGAGTGGGTCATCAAACACAGGCCGGCCAAGAAAGTCATCAACACTCAGTACACGAAGGACGAGCGCGAGTACCAGGAGGTGGTCTTCTTCCTCATCATCCAGCGAAAGCCCCTGTTCTACATCATCAACATCATTGCTCCCTGTGTGCTCTTCTCCTCGCTCTGCCTGCTCGTCTACTACTTACCTGCCAAAGGTCTTTGTCTTCCCTTTGTTTCTTTAAAAGCTGCAACATCTTGGAAAAGCCAAACCTCAGTCTCATCAACCTCAAACAGCCTCATCACGAGATTATAATACATTAACCTGAAGTTCCGTCATTAGCTCCGCCTTTAAGGAGTTTTTTATGGTTTCATTGTTCGTTTGTTAGTTTGCAGCATTGTGCAAAAATTGCAAGACAGATCACCACGAAACTTGGTGGAACGATGCAGTATTGGTCGGGGAAGAACCCGTTGGATTTTGGTGTGTATCGGAATCAGGGAGATCCAAAAATTCAAACAAGAGTGTTTTTCAACATTTTTGTTGATTTCTCAGAGAGTAACTCTTGGATCTTAAAGAAAAAAATCTGACAAATTTAGAGGATAGAGGATATTTATTAATTGTGTACAATGTGGTTCATCTTGACTGAATGTAGTGGGACATGTTGGGCCTTGTGGGAGTTATATGCGCTGTACTGGGTGCCATTCTAAAAAGGATTACTCAAAAACTAATAATCAAATTACCATGCAATTTGGGGGAGGGATGCACTATTGGTCAGGGAAGAACCCATGGAATTTTGGTGTCGATTGTGGCAGATCCAGAAGTTATTTTTCATTTTCTTTAAAAGTGCGAGATAGAGTGTTTTCGACATTTACCTTGATTTCTCAGAGAATAATTCATGGATCTTGATGAGAACAAGATCCATGTTTGGGGGACTGATGTTTATGAGAAATTTGGTGAAATTTGGATCACATATCCAAGTAAAAATCTGGGTCTTGTGATTTTAAACTTGGTTTCAGAAGGGGACTGTTGGGCCTTGGGGGAGCTATGTGCTCTACTGAGTGCCATTCCAGTGCTAATGTTTTTTGAGCACAAAACCTCACCAGTCTGACTGAATACTGCCGTGTGTGGTTTGGTTTTTGCAGCTGGCGGTCAGAAGTGCACGATGTCTATTGCAACTCTTCTGGGTCAGACTGTGTTCCTCCTCCTTATCTCCAAGAAGGTTCCAGAGACTTCTAAAGCGGTGCCTCTTATTGGAAAGTGAGTTCACACGCATCACTCTATAGGATTTCAGATCAGAATCGATATGTGTGATTTATGAACCTCTGGCGACAGGTATCTGATGTTTGTGATGTCAGTGACCACCATGGTCGTGATGAACTGTGTGATCGTCCTCAACGTGTCCCTGAGGACCCCCAACACCCACATAATGACAGACAAAGTCCGAAAGGTGAGCATGAGGCCACACATCCTCTTTTCTCAATGGAACATCCAATAAGCAGCTACACTGTGACAAGTCCACATCAGTGTGTTTGCCACAGGATTACCCTTTGACCTGCTGTCCCTCCTAGATCCTCCTCAACATCCTGCCTCGACTGCTGAGGATGCAGATGCAGCCCTGGACACCGAACAACGACAACACCATGGCAACCGGAAACGGCAAAACTCAGACTACAGACGTGAACCATGTGTTCCTGGTTCCGTGCCGACGCCGCAGCTCCATGACCCTCATCATCAAGGCGGAGGAATACGTGATGAGAACAGCTCGGTCCGAACTCATGTTTGCCAGACTCAAAGAAAGAAACGGACTGATGAAGTCAGTATTAGAGAAGCTACGTAAGTGAATGAGTCTGAAGATGTTTGTGTGCACACGACAATGTATTTTCCCCTTGTAACCACATGACTCTCTGGTCTGATTCGGACTCAGATGATGGGATGGAGGGCGGCACAGCTGAGCAGCTCGGTGCCAGCCTGGCGAACGCCTCTCCAGAGCTGAAGCAGTGTGTGGCGTCCTGCAAACATATCGCAGAGACTGCACGGCAGAAAAACAACTTCCAGAACGTGAGCTCTTACATTTACACCTTTATATACGTCATCTTCGCAGGTGGAAATATCAGCTTACAATCTCTTACCTCTGTCTTAAACGCAGGAGAATGAGGAGTGGTTCCTGGTTGCCCGGGTGATCGACAGAGTCTGCTTCATCGTCATGACGCTGGTGTTTTTCATCGGCACTATCGGGATCTTCCTGATGGGCCACTTCAACCAGCCTCCCTCCTCACCTTTCCTGGGCGATCCAAAGAAGTATCTCCCTCCATTGAACAACATCTCTGACATGAGTGACAGTGGAATGTGAGCAGTGAGAAATCAAGAGATTCCCTCACTTTACCCAAAGTGAAAATCTGACGACACGTGTCAATGATCTTTCACTAATGACAGAGAACGGAGAAGATACAGCTGTTGTGTATTTTCTGCACACTTGTCAGTTGCTTGTGTGGACCGTCATAGAGGTGAAGTTGCACATAACAAAGGATCCAGGGCACCACTCCACAATGGTGTGGACGCGGCGTTAGATCCATGATGATGCACACTGGTTTCAGTTGTAAGTTTTTGTTTAAGGTTGAAAAATGTTTAATTCATTGTTGTATAACAAAAAAAAAAAAAAGAAAGTTGCTTTTTCTTTTTGTCAGCACAGTGTTTACTGCGTTTTTGCCTTTCGGGAACCCACATGAGTGTTGATCACATATGTGGACAGGAAACGGCCAAATGTTCCAAATAGATGCTTTTATCAATAAAAGAACGTGTGTAATCACGTGATTACAGCTGTCTGAGAAATTTGTCAGTCCCATGTTTGACACCTCTATGAAGGCACATTTCGAGAGCGCTAACACCCCCACGAAAAAACACAGACCCATTGTGCAGCCCCCCCCACCCCACCACCACCACCCACCTCCAGAAGCAGGATTTCAATTACATGGCTGAGTGATGCCTTTCTAACCCAACAAAAGGCAGATCCGGCTAGTTGGGATGGAAACAGAGTTGGGGGGCGGTGTGGGGGGGTGGGGGGGGGGGGGGGGGGGGGGGGTAAGACTGAGAGCTGTGGGGAACAAGAGTGGGAGTGACATCTCCAGACACAAACACACACCAAACAAACATTACTATGTGAATATTCACACAAAATAAACACACAGAGGTGGTGGAGAGGGTGTCGCTCAACTCCTCCTGATCCTGAGGACCCGTGAGCGTCGGCCTCGTCTCTTTCCTCTCGCCGCGACATGATCAGAGTCTGGAGGCTGAACACTGATGGTAAGCTAAAGATTTAAATTCCATGTGTGCTGTTTCCTGTCTTCACGCTCCGTTATGTCACATAAAATGAGGATATGTGCCGTAGGAAAATGCCGACCTCATCATTGTGGCGTTGTGGTGGAATATACAATGTTGGAGGATGAGACCAAACTGGGCGACAGGACTGTGAGAGTGTGATGTGAATGTAGAAGAAGCTCAGGTTGGCTGCGATGGTGAAATCACTCTTTCTTGTGAGGACATTGTTTATATTGCTGCTGCCAGGGAACCGTCTGTGTGGTCGAAGAAAAGCTGCTTAGTTTTATCTTCATCCTTTATAAATGTGAGATTTATAGATCAATTAAAAAAAAAGCTAGACTTACTTTCATGGAAAAAAGAACTTTGAATTAGAAGGATATTCACAACAATAGCTGTTTATGCTATTTAAACTCAAATTAGTGTGTTGAATGGTTTTTATTAACTATCTGTGGTTCTCAGCCTAGATTCCCATACTTCCATTTTCAAAAGAAAGTCATTTTCCTTTTGTCTTAAGTGATATACTTTGTATTTAAGAGTCACACATAAAAAAATTTGGGAATCATTTATTTAGTCCGACAAGTCCCAAAAAAAAAGATGTTGCTGAAATGGAGGCTACTCGACCCCATGGAAAAAATGTAATTACTTCTTCGTTGCCTCAAATATCTTCCCTTATTGTATTCTCTAACTCCAAACAAGTGACATTTCATACACATCTGTCACACTGAAAAGTACAACTCCATGACTAACTCAGATAGAGCTGAACACTGAGTTGACTCATTATCCTTTTTAAAATAACTGTATATTTTCAGTTTCGTACCATGTCAGCTGTGACCAGCCAGCCTCTTCCTCTTGGTCGACTGGAACGAGAAAAGCACATCCAGATGATCTTCAGGGCTTTCCAGAACCGCTGCGAGTGCCAGACTCACTCGCCTGGACCCAAACCCCACAAAAGGGTCCCTGACTGGAAGATGGAGAACGGCTCCACGCAGCCGCCTGAGGGAATGAACACGCTCGGGATGGAGGAGCGGAGCCCCGGTGGTGCGGCAGGATCGGACTTCATGTCTGTGCTGGAAACTGTGAGTCAGATTCATGTCAGTGCTCGGCCTGAGTTACAAGGTAAGAAAACACAGGTGTATATGTGTGTGTCTGTGTGTAGAAAGGATAATTGCAGTGCAGATACTTCTCCACCTGGTGTGAGCAAAGCGTTGTTGTTGCAGGTCCACAGTGTGTTCCCCGGAGGATCTACAGCATCACCACACACGGCAGCAGGTCACAGTTATTTGTGGCTGTGGAAGGTGAATGTTCAGCTCCCTGTGTCTTAACTGAGAACATTGATCTTGTCTGATGATGTTATTCAGTGTATTCTCACTCTCTACTTAATGTCTCCCTCCTGTCAGAGAGCTCCTGTGTGTGTCTCCAGTGTTGTGGTCCAGCTCGGGCCTGTACACTGAAGGTCTTCGACTGTCAGGGCTGCCAGCTCTTTTATTTTGAAAGGCCGCTCAGGGCAGACGCCTGCTGCCTCGGCTGCTGCCTGATGGAGATGAGGGTCTACACGCCTCAAAAACATCTTATTGGCACCGTCTGCCAGAGGTAGGTACTGTAATTAAAGGTTCAGTGTGTAAGATTTAGGTGAAACGGCAGAAATTGAATATAAATCAGTCCTAGTGATGTTTTCACTAGTGTGTTTCATCTTAATTGTACACTTATATTTAGATACTTTATATTTACATCGGGAGTGGGTCCTCTCTACGGAGAGAGGACCCATGTTTTTTACAGTATTCCAGACTGGACAAACTACAGTAAACACCTTTTTTTGTTTTTATGTCAACTGAAGGCTGCTACAGGTTCTCTTTCATGTTATGTTTGGAAGGGGAGGCAGGGGGTGAGGGGTATTCAGCTGCAACCTGAAACTTCACCACTAGATGTCACTAAATTGTACACACTGAACCTTTAACTGTGGTGTGGAGGTGCTTGGACTTTGAGTATATTTTCTCCTACTTCTTCTCCACCAAGCCTCAGAGGGAAATACTGTAACCCATTAACATCTATAATAATTTTTCTGAATTTACAGATTAAGCACATGATAGTTTATCAAATCTGGTACATTGTCATTGGAATTCATTAATTTCATTACATAAAAAACATAATTCTAAAAGAAATTATCCTACATGAGTATTTTTACTATTGATACTGAACATGCATTTTGCTGCTAATGCTTCTGTACTTTTACTTAAAGTCCCAATACAGCAGCTTATTAAACCACTAAAACTCTTCTTTGTTCCTCAAAAATTACATATTCAAAACATAATCTTCTCATGACCTTAAAATGACCTATATATAACTCTACACCTTCCCTCCTCATTTCGTGATTGCCAACTGTGAATATGCTAATTTTGACCCTGCCCCTGCTCTCTGTCTCCCCACCCCCACAGCGCCACCTGCAGTTGAGGAGCCTTTTAAACTTACTGAGCTCCACCCATAAGTTTACAGGAATGGTTTGTTATGTTTGTGTATCACAAACACTGCTGTCAGAATTTATTTTTTTAATGCTAGCATTTGTTTACTGCAGTGTTGAGGTGGAAATATTCAGCCATGGTGCTGACTGCTTATTTATTTCTCTAAATATGCCTTTAATCATATAAAAAGCACAAAGGCTGACATGTTAAAATAAAAACTCTCCAGAGGGGGGGGGCTTAAAGAGATTCAGGATGAGTACCTATGTGTTTTTAATCTGCAATATTAATAATCTTCCTTTTAAAGTGTGTGTATTTCTTCTACCACTGGAGTTGGACTTTAAAATGAAAGTACAACACACTTTTTCAATCTTAATAATAATAATAATAATAATAATAATAATAATTTTAAAAAAACTGCAAAATATCAGTAATAACAAGACTTCATACAGGGTCTAGTCACACAGAATAGAATCATGTACTAGTGATAAAGATAATTGATTTTAAAACATTTTAAGGAATATCCTAACTTAGTTACCCCTTAATGTTATCTAGTTATACAGCAAGTTTATTCAACAGGCTTTGGGATGTTTGTCTGAGATTCCATTCAAACCACAGACTGTATGATCCAAACATGTTGGTAGTGAAGTTTGATTTTGTTCACACATATTCCCACCATTCAAAGCAATTCAGACTTTGCAATAGAAAGTCGGTGACAGCATCCTCTGTGTTTCATCCAGTTTTAAAGGACACCCTGCTGGACGCTGTTCAAAATGTTTTAATGTCTTTTGTCCTTTTGCTGAATCAACCCTTTAACCCCTTCCACACCTCCTGCCATCAGAGTATTGAACCAGCCGTCTTAATACTTCACATTCTCTGACTAAACAATTGTAACGCGAGACATTTTCCATGTTGCTCTCAGCCTCGGGCCACCCTGAACCACCATGGCTGCCCAGACCCGTCTGTAAATAGCAATTGGGAGCCTTTACTGTTCCAAACAGCCGGGCGTGTAGTGCATTCTAAACCAGGGAGAGTTAATGCACAGAACAGCTGTCTGCATGGAGACACAGCAACAGAGCTGCGCTGGACTGGCGAGGAAGGAATGCAGCATCCTCCTTAATGGGAATGTATTCCCCCTGTCTCCTGCAGCCAAACCAAAATACTTCCTTCTTCATGTGGCCCGAGTCTGACTCCAGGGTTAGCCGGGGTGCCTGTGTGTCGAATTTAGAGTTTTCCAGAAGCAACACTCGGGAAAGTTGTGTCCAATTAAGACTGACCTGGCAAAGGTTTCAGTGACCAGAGATCTACTTGGTATAAATATTCCCTCAGTTGCACTCGAATAAAGCATGCCCCGATGTGAACTCTTCCGACACCGAGCAAACAAAGGTTTTGGTGCTGCAGAATCATGACAGCTGAAAATGTGATCAACCAAGCAGCAAGGCTGGGCTGCGCCTCTGTGTGAAGTACTGGCCAGTGCATCTGCCAGGTTCCTTATTGCATGATTATGCCAGGGAGTGTGTTAAGTTGCTGTGCGTTGGCCGACTGCTCTTCCAGGTGGAGCATGTTCACCCCTCTCCTGGAGGTGTGTGACTCAGAGGGAGCGTCCCCCATCAGGATCCAGGGCCCCTGCTGCCCGTGTCGCTGTTTCTCCAACCAGCAGTTTCAGGTATTTACATTCAAGTAACCCAAAATAGAAACATTATGAATGATTTTCTCACATTCAGCATTTTATGGCTTTTAGATTGTTTCAAACATTGGTGAGAAAATTGGCACAATATGGAAGAGATGGCCCGGCTTCAATGATGAACGCAACATGGACCATGAATATTTTGGGTTGGAGGGTGAGTTCTAACATTTTATTATCATTTTCTTTTTGTCATGTTTTCCTGTGGAAGCCAAAACAAAAACTTTATTCTTTCTCAAGTCTTTCTCCCCAGCGACACAAAACAAAGACGACTCTCCTACACTGAACGTAAACTCTAGAGCACGAGAGGCTTCATCAGATTTTAAATTTATCGGCATCACCTGCTTTTCTTTTCTTCCCTGTCAATACCCTTTTCTACAGCACGCCAGAAATGCAATTCACAACAGCAAACAAAACACACCCGTAAATAAAAGACAGTGGCAAATTGCAAAAAAATAAACACAGGACACATGGACAGTACGTCCATCCAAACAGCCGATATCTGCCTTCACCTTTTGTGTTTTGCACTTCAGAGCCTCCATATTTTTGCCTCTTACACCATATTCAAATTCCCATTTAATAATTGTGACATTTCTATATCTATTTCATTCTTCCAGTGCCACTGAGTTTGGAGTCGCACATCAAACTGCTGCTGCTGGCGACCACCTTCCTGTTGGTGAGCATCTATGTTGTCTCCTGTCGTTCTTGTAGAAAGATAAGTTGTGTTTCTATTTAAAGAAAATGAAATCCATTGATATAGAAAGTGTTAAAAGTTTTTACCTTAGTAAAGGTCTAATACCACAATGTGAACATATCACTAAAATCTGTTTAGATATTTAAAAAAAAAAAATGTTTGTAACAGTACCATCACCACAAAATTGTGTTCAACTTTAGGTGGAACTAAAGTACTTATGTATAGTTGTGAAGTTTAATCAGTAATGCATGTTAATCAATTGCATCATATTTAGATAATTACAGTATTCAAAATGTATATAAATTAATGAGCAGCTATTGTCAAATAAATGTAGAGAATATAAAATACATTTCCCTCTGAAATGTTATTTTTCATTAAGTGGCAGAATTTGAAATCCTCAACCTTGTCTTAGTACTATACCCATAATTACTCCCAACTTTATAATTTATGTTATTTCTCCACAGAATCACATGTTCTTTGAGATGAGCTGATGGGCGAATAAGGACCAATCATTCGAAATGAAGACGCCGCAAGTGGCCGTTTAACTAGAGGCTCATCAGCAGTTTAAACACTTTATGGCACAAGAGAGTGCAGCATGAGAACCGAAGGTCCTGTGGTAATAAACTACGAAGCAGAACCTTTTTTAACAAACTTCAAATCAGTGTCAGGCTCCATTTATGAAAGACGGGTGACAGTGAACCAGCTTTAGCAGCAGATGCATATTTGACATTTATTGCTATAAACCATCAGGTGTACATCCAACATTTGTTTCTTCACTTTTGACACACACGCACACACACACCTGCACCCATCATCACGCTACCACACATGGGCAGCATTACAGTTTTTCAACAGACTACAGGCGCTCTCTGAAGGTGGTTCAGTGTTGAAAATGCTCCCGAAGAATCAAATGTAACAGACCCCCGACCTCAGTTTCCTCTCTTTTGCTGAAAAAACAAAAACAATAAGGGCCTTTGATGAGGACAATAAAGCAGAGCCCGACCCTTGGATTATTTGGAGGCAGGGTTAAGACGAAACGTACAGGAGGGGGACCTGGATCGGGTTGGGCTCGAGGCCAGGCACAGTGATCGAGGCAGCTTGGCAGTCCATTTTTAAAGATGCCGCTTACGCAACCTTCTGCCCAACACAGGATGGTCCTCATCCTTTGGGATTCAACTCCCAGGTCAAAGATGGAGAATCATGGCAGATTCAGTTAAGTGATCTTTGAAGTGGACTATATTTACAATATATCATACACAATAATAGTAATAATCAGCAAATCATTTCAAGTTCAAAATGACCGGAGTACTTGTAGTTAAAATACAGCACAGTAATAAAATAACCTGCAACCCTGTTTGAGTCCCAATAAAACAGATTAACACAGACTTACTTTAACAGCAGGAAGTGTGACTTGATGTAAGCAATAAAAATCTGATCTAGCACATATCGTGTTGGTTTCGTTTGTCGGTTCTGTTGTATTTTGTCAAGTACACTTTGTTATCAGCTAATGACCAAACACCAGTCACATGCCCCCTCTGGTGGCAGGTTAACAGATGTTGCAACTTGCATTACAAAACATAAAAAAACGGAGGCTTTGTTCTCCTCTGGTTGATTAAAAATAATGCAAATTTCTCCCTTCGACTTCTTCTGTTCGCCGTCCGCTTGAAATCCTTTTTCTGATCGTTTCCAATTGGACACAATGAGGGGATGGTCCTCTCGCCCCTGACTTTTGCTCTGTCTTCAGACACAGTGCCAATCCACGCAGAGGTATCCTTCCCCGGACTCGTCATTCCCCCCGACTCATTACATATCCTCACACCTACACACCACAAACAGATAAACAATATCCACATGAGACAAAGCACATCAGAGAAAAACGATTTCTTTCACTCTTAAATTCCTGCAGCAACAGTTCTCACCCTCTGAGAGGTTTTCTGTGTGAGGGCCTAATGTCCGCCGCTAGCAGTCACCAGTCCATGGAAGTCTTCCCATGCTCTGCCAAGGAGGAGGCAGTACGTCATCATTCATAATAAACAGTTCAAATGTGTAATGCCTTTTCAATGACAAGAGATGCATCAATTCACTGCAAAAGCACAGAGAACTCAATGGAGTTGGACACAGGGTTCTTTCTCATGATTTACGCCAACAACTGACAATGAAAAACATTGGGAAATTGGTTTTGCTTGTTACTTCAACAGCATTGAATATTGTTAATGTGGTTTTCATTGATAAAAATTAAGAGAAAAAGCTCTTAAGCTTAAAATAACATCTCAAAATGCTGTTTTTTCTTTGCTTTGTTATTTTACAACCAACAGTCAAAACCCATTAAATCTTATAAAACAGAGAAGCAGTGAATATTAAGACTTGAGCTCAAGATTCTGGAAAACAAAGTTTCTGCTAATAAAAAAGTGAATTGGTTTATCAGTTATCAAAACCACATCTGATCAGTTAAAGTTGAGAGAAACATTAGCATTGTTTAATATAATTCTTAGAAGCAACACTGATACGTTATTAGGTGTCATGAGAGATATTGTTACATTAGTGAGCATGCATATGTGTATTTATGAGAGAGAGAGGAGGGAGAGGTAATAGTATAAAAGCGGAGACATACATACTTAATGCTGTCTGTGTGTGTCTTGTACTCCATGATGGTGTTGGGCGGCAGGTTGAGGACTCGACGCAGGGTGTCTCTGATGCGAGCCGTGGTCGCCTGGTCACTGGCCGTTTTGTTCCAGATGGAAATGATGTCCTCCTGAGGGAGAAAAGCGTGCACAGAAGCCATGTCTGAGAATGTGGGAGTGGGCAGAGCAGGGTTACATGAAACGGTGTCTGTTAGTGGGGGGGTTGGTTTACCTGGAAGCGTACTGACACCACAGCCCCACAGATTTCCTCTCCCACCATGAACTGCTCCCCCAGTATAGCCAGGATCAGGTTCTCCCAGCACCGAGATGCTAAACCTTTCCTCAGACGGATGATCCACTTTCCACCCATCTTATTGGCGTCATCCTACGCACAACATATGCATGGTTTAAGAGATAGTTTATAAAACATTATTTGGCATACAAGATATAAATAAATGTGTACGCACCTCCCACATGGGTTTAATACCGTCTTTGAAGAGGTGGAAGTCACTGTGGCCCGTCAGATCACCAGGCCGGATCATGTGACTATAGAAACGCCAGAACTGCTCCACCTACGAAAGCAAAAGAAATGTTTACATCGATAATGCGGGGATAATAAGTCAGTATAATCTGGGATTTTGAGGATAGGACTCGGTCTGGTTAAGGTTATAAATGGAAGACAAGAGGGTCTTCTCCCCCATCTGCTGTAGGCTCTCTGCAGAGGTCAGGAGGAGCGACATACCGAGGCGAAGGTGCCGATCTGTTTGATGTTCTGTTCGTAGCTCTGAGTGCTGGCTGGTCTCCCGGGGGTTCGTCTGGAGTACCAGAAGCTGTAGTTGAATTGAAGAGGGTGCTCTCCCGCCCCTGGCACCGCCATCTGCAGACGAGAAAAAAAGGAGACCAAGTCATTAATGTTGAGGCTGCTCACAAATCGGAGTTCCTTAACAGACTGTGTGGGCTTTGATTTGCGTCTGTTCTTATATTAGAAATTAAAACAAACAAACAGATAAAACAAGCTCACCTTTCTCCTGGAGTTCTGTTCCTCGTCTTCAGATTTTTCCTTCTCACTGTCTTTCGGTGAGCCTTGGTCCTGGTCGTGGTCTCCGCTGTCATCGTCTTTTAGACTGGATTTCATGGAAACACAGGAAAAACAAGACAGTGTTTGTGCCACGCGTCGACTGAGTTCATATTAAGGAAGTTAAACCTTGCTACAACCACTGCAGTGTGAGACAACAGTCCTGCAATAGATTATATCTTTAATTTGAAGATATATTCATATTTGTAGTTTTAACTATTTCTGTTATTGTGATATTTCTAATAATAAGTGACATAATCAGTGATATAAATGGGGACAACAAGGAAACACACAAAACTGTACTTTATCTTCTTAAACACAGGATTTGCTGCAGAGCTGCTGTGCAACAAACTAAACTGGTGAATAAATACAGCTTTAACTTCTGGAATAAGTGGGATTGTTTTTGCAAATGGACACTAGGTTCCGCTTCAACTACCCAGACCGTGAATCACAGCCCACAACCCGCTGTCAGCTGTTTGTCCCAACCTCAGCAGGAGTCTAGTTCGAGCCGCCCCTGCGCGCACCTTCCCTCGGCCTCTGCACAACCACCACACCGAGGATTCGAGGCCTGTCCGCATTCCGCCGGGCTAAGCTACAGCTAGCAACGCAGCGCATTTCCTCCTTCAAAACCACCGTGTACTCACTGTTGCTGCTTCATATCGTTGCAAATGCAGCCGGGTGTGTGTAGGGGGGGGGGGGGGGGGGCTCGCTCTCATGAGGGGGGGAGGGGGGAGGGGGTACTAACACAAACACGGGACCATGCAACGTAGCTGACACACCTCTCCGTATACACGCAGCACCGGCAGCTTTCGTTAGCACCACGCTAACCCCGGTGGATGTGCGACAGCGGCCGTGGAACTGGCCGATGCTCCCACGCAAACTTTGTTCTCACTACTCACGCGTCAAATTTGTTGTTCATTATTTTTCGCGGTGAGAGCCTCTCGGGATCCGACCACTGCACTCCTGAATTCCGCAGGAACGGCGGCGCGCACATCCGATGCATGTGAACGCGCACGCCATGTGTTGGTAATGAGCGTGGGGGAGTTCAGGGAGGGTGGGGGCACTTTCCTCCAGTGTCTCACATGCAAACACGCACGATTCAAACATATGCACATGGGAAACTGACAGAGCTCAGGAAGTTATAAGAGTCATCACCATCAAGTTGGGAGAGGATGCGGCTCAGGGGTGAGAGCGGTCATCCTCTACCAAGGAGGTCAGTGGCTCGATCCCAGTCTTCTTCGCATGCCGAAGTGCCCTTGGGCAAGATGCTGAACCCCAAATTGCCCCTTCTCATAGATAAAGTGCTGCACATAGATGAATTGTGTGTGTGTGTGAATGTGTGAATGTAAAACTGTACTGTGAAGCACTTAGAGTTATCATCAGGACTAGAAAAGCTGCTATATAAAGACAGACCATTTTTGTTTTGACGTTTTATTCATTGCATCTCAAAAAGGCAAAACTCCCCAAAAAACAACAAATAGCACAGTACCAGTTAGTCTCAGTTGACTCCAGTGAATAATCACAAACCCTGTGACTTCTGCACAGACGTGGGTATGAGGACAAACAGCACCACACATACTGTACGCAGCCTAAACACAAAAAAAAGAGGGCCGACGGCGGCTTCTTCATATGAAACCGGCTTCCTCTGATGAGCCGATTCCCCTTGTTTCATCCCCTCCATCCGTCCCCCTTGTCATCTGTTCTTGCGGCCGCTTCAAACAGCGGCTGTGTCCTGAAGCAGAGCTGTGGACCGAGTCTAGGGGGGTTACAAGGGAGGTGCAGGGTCGGGGGGGTCAGGAGCGAAGTGGACTACTTTGGCTCCAGACTGAGTTAGGTGTTAAATTAGGAAGGTGAGCAGGTTTGGGGAGGAGGGATTGGCAAAATAAACCTGTGTCAATACGAGGAGCAGATTGTCTGGTGGGGGGGTGAGGGATGGGAGAAAAGCTCTGGTATGGTATGGCACGGTATGGTGTGGTGTGGTTTGGTTGGCTCTGCTGGTGGAGACCATCCCCTCACCCCTTGTGCCTCTGTGAGGACCTTCATGAGAGGGCCCTTTGTTCCGGGCCGGCGGGCGCACCAGTGAGTGAATGAGCAAGAGCAGTGGCGGCACTCTTCAATGGCCGCTGTTTGTTTACACCAGCCAGTCCCGTCATACTTCATTAGCAGCCCAGCCCACCGACAACCTCTGATGTCCTAATCGCCGATGAGTGTGTGGCTGCCCATCAGCCCTGAGCCTCAGCGGTTCAGGATAAAGGGGTTTCTACGATTCCCGACACACACATTCCCAGTAAATCTTTCTATCTGCCTGCCTTCTCTGCCACACACACACACACACAAACACACACACAGAGGCTGCATGGTGAGGTCTGATAGGAGAGCTGGTTCTTTCATCGTGCGCCAAGAGGCACAGGGAGGTGAGTCGACATCAGATGAGCAGCAACGGTCCCAGAGAACTAGCTTTGCATCACGGAGATGTGAGAGACCTGCCGCCGGGAGAGAAACGAAGCAAGACAGAGGGATTATTCAGAGCTGCCATCTTCGAACCACAGTCACAGCCTCAAAAATATGGATATAAGATATGTCGCCTTTCAGTGTGTTGTACTGTCAAGCTGTTTCCCCTGTGACCTTCATCCCTGTAACACTAGGGTTTCAACTAACAGATGTCATCACTGTAGATAATTGCTTTAATTAATCAAAATGTCAGTCGTGCCTCCCCAGAGGTCACACCTTCAAATTGTATCTTTTGTCAACAAGTTAAAACCCAAATATATTCAATTTACAATAACATGAAACACAAAAGTGGCAAAGTGATTTTTGAGAAGCTGAAAGCAGAAAAATAAATTTTTTATTCATATATGACTTAAGGAATTGATCAGTTGTAAAAATTGCTGTCAGTTAGATTTGTCATCATCAGCAATGCAACATACAAACCTCTTGAATGGCTCTCCCTAGCCTCTCCTGACTTTTCACCACCTTCCTGAAAGAGACACACATCCATCGTTACTCCTGACAGTGACACAACAACGAAACCTGAAGATACTGCCAGTACCTGTGCAGTAACCTCACCTGCGTATTTGGCGAGCCAGGCTGAGGGTGAAGTCTGCCGAGCAGTCGGCCTCGTAAGTGGATGGTAATATGGCGTAATCTCCAGGAGGAAGAGTGCAGGCCAGACTGACATCCTGCGTGTAACAGTGGGGGACGCAACTGGCGGCGGGCTCCTCGTCCCTGGAGATCGCCTGTGCACATTCTCCTTCCAGGACCTGGATACAGTGCAGAGTCAAAATCAGATACTGAAAATGTTTATATTTTTCCTTTTATGGTAGATTATTTTGACTATATTTGAGTACCACATTTATTATTATATTTTAAATTCCAACTGTTAACATGTATGTGACATCCTGACTTTGTAAAAAAGTCCATGTACAATTCAAGAGGGAAGCTTGAGCTTGATGTGCAAAGAATATAAGAATATAAAGCTCGATCAGGCCCCCTCACTGTCACACAGAGGTTAATATTTTTGCTCCAAACGTCATGAAACACACTGCTTGTATGGTCAATTTATCTTTAGGAATTATTTCAGAACACAGAACATGGGGAATTATCTGGAAACATAAATATCTTTCCATATTCGCATATTACTTGTCTAGAGCTGGAAATAACTAAAATCAAGTTCCGTACTTTTACATATTGTTTCAAAACCCTGTGAAGAACTGTTTCATGTGATGATGTGATGTTTTTTAAATCGACCTTTGAGCAATCTTAGACCTTGACAGCAAGAGTAAACATCTCAGAGATCTGAGCTGATTTTATAGCTGATTAAGTTGTTGGGAAAGTACACGGAAGTAGACGTCTTCCTCCTCTAAATGATATTTGACTGACCTTGTAAATGTGGAAGCCAATAGGGTGCAGATCAGTGTCAGGGCGGCTCTGGTGCAGGGTAATTCTCACATTAACCCCTGATGTCACCGCTGGGTCATCAGACACTGTAAAGGGGAAGCAAGGGTTCTGCCAGTGAGACAGGAAGTTCCTACTTCCTCCCGCCGTCTTCCCCTCTATCCACGATCCCCGGAAGTAACTGGTCTCCCACGCAACGTCAGTGGTTAATGGCAGTGAAGGTGCTGGGCCTTTCAGGGCACTGAGGGCATCACAAACATTGATACACAATATGAATAATTAAATCGGACACATTACAAATTATACAAACTACATTTGTTTCATTTTATACTACGGAAAATGTCAGTAGGAAAATACAACTTCAGTAAACTGTGAGGGTTAATGGTTTAAAATGTGACGTGCTGTTCAAAAGGAGAAAAGCTTTAATTTACTTTTTCATAAAAATGAAAAAAAAGGTGTTTTCAACTTTACCAGCAGGTGTCCCTATATATCTACTACTAGTGATTTCTATTGGAAGTCTGCCAAACAATTTATGAATACATTTTATTAAGCTGGGAGCATTAATGAGTCATTTGTCTTTACAAATTAGTTGTTTTTCTCTGTGACACTTTGGGCTCTGTAGGAAACAACATTAACGCACATGTGTGAATGTAGCTGAAACTTTTAAAACTATGAAGTTCAAACGTTTAAATAAAAAGAGAAACATAGTATGAATTGTTATGATAAGATGGACTTGTTTACTTTCTCTTCCCCTTAACTGGTCCTTACCTAAGGGATATGGACGAGGAGGAAAAGACCCTGATGAGAAAGCGGCCCTCGACCCCTGGCTTGAAGGTGCTGGGGATCAGCAGGTAGTATCCCGGCTCCAGCTGCCCGTGGAGGACCACCTCTCGCTCGTAGGCGTGGCAGTGAGTCGAAGCACAAGGAGGTTTGTTCAGCATGCGGCTCAGATTGAAACGCTTCTTCTCCACCTGGTGACAACAAAGCCACAAACAACAACGTCAATAATAATCTTTATGTTTCACCCACGTGCTCCTAAGTGCTTCACAAAAGCAACAATCAAGTAAATTCAGGAAATCAAATAAAAATATGTTTTAAGAAACGTTTGCCACCGACGTTTGCTGGGGTTTGAGTAAAGAGGGCGCAAAGTAAAATTGATGATCAAAGTGTAGATGGAGGTTAGAGCATAATCATTATGGCACTTTCATATAAATTGTTACCTCCAAAATAAATGGGAAAAAAAGACTATAAAAAATAAAATAAAATAAATAAAAATACTGGAAGCCAGCGTAAGGAGGCTAAAACAGCCGATCACTTCTCTTGGATCTTTTTAAAAGCTTCCCGGCAGACTTCTGCACGGACTGGAGCAGATTAATAGACACCAACAACAGCATCACTCGTTTCCAAGTGAATGATGGCACCAACCTTCCACATGTGTAGAGCGGTAGCCTGGTAGTGCTGGTGCTTTGTGTTCTCGGTATCCTCAAGGGGCATCTGTGCATTTTTCTCTGTGTTTCTCCACTTCCTATGCTGCAGCAGGGAAACCAGAACATCTCCCCTCTCACTCACTTTAAGCCAGAACTTTGGGTTGGTACCGTAGCTGCTGCTGTTCCGGCTACCGCCAGCAGAGTGCCCCTTTATCCACCGACCAGGCAGCTGATGGCTGTGTGTCAGCAGACTTCCTATTAGAGTAGGGAGATGTCAGAGTGAGAAAAGAAAGGCTGCCAAGGAAAATTATAGACTGAAAGTATGAAGCTGTCTTTAATGAACTAACCAAATTACCTGTATAGATACTCTTTAGGTGACCTTCCTCACTGATGGGGTACCCCACTGTGACATCATCAAACTGGGACATGAATTCAGCCTCATCCAACCAGAATTCGCCCTCAGCCACCCTGGCTTGTAGATCTGAAGCACAATTGGGGTCGACAGAGCTCCACCCTGCACCACTGCGGAGAGAGAGACATACTGTAGATAGATCTGATGCAGACTAGGGATGAATCCAAATGTATGAACGTCCCTGCAGCTGCAGACTCACACTCTGGTTGTATTAACCTCCACAAAGGAGAATAGGTTTTCATTGCTCATTGTTTGTTTGTCTGTCTGTTAGCAGGATTACTCAAAAACTGCTGAACTGATTTCCATGAAGTTTTGTGGAAGTTCCGCACCAAGGCAGAACCCATTCCATTCAACAAACAGGTGGATCCAGGAATATGCCTACCTCTCTATCCAGCCCCCTCCCCAGCAGCACCTTCCCCAGGGGTTTCTGATCCTGAGTAGACGTACATCGCTCCCTGACACCGTCTTCACATCCACCCACTCCATGACAGTCAGAGCATGGTACTGACCCAGCTCACTGGCACCTAGACCAGGCAAAGGGATCAAAAGGTTACGTGACAAAGGGTTCACAAGATGACTTTTCATCTGCGAGATAAACCTGTCTGACCTCCAGGGCTGCTGTTCATGGAGCAGCTCAGCACACAGTCATCCTTCACAGGGTACAGAAGGTTCAGGTCAAGCCGTCGCCTCCTGACCTGTTCACTGTCCCGTCCTAATGTCTGCTCCTCCTCTGACCCCAAGTCTCCCAGGCTCCAGTGTTCTGCTAGGCCGCCAGTTAAATCCACCAGGGCCTCCGACACCTGCCCAGCCCACAGTTGCTCGTACGAGCCATGAAGCCTAGAGAGGATGGAGAGGCGAGTAAATGGGATTTTCAAACTTCATTAAACATGCTGATGGGAGTACATGGTTAGTCCAGGGAAACTTTACAAATAACAATGACATACTGTATGTCAAATAACCAAGATTAAAGTTTATAGTAGACAAGAGAGAGAAATTCCACAGGCTACTTACTTGGCATAGGCCTTCTCCAACAAGGCTACCCAGAAGGCAGTGGGGGAGTGGCAGCTTGAGAAGCAGAGAGTGGAATTAATACAGGGCAGGCGGTCATCAACGGTCACCTCTGTCCAGTGTCCCTGCCGCCAGAAACAAAACTGGAAACAGCCTCTGTACCTGCTGTCACCCCACAGGGGCTGGTCTGGGGGGAGCACCTGCACAGGGTCGAGGACTAAGTCACTACAGCAGTGCAGGACATAGAAACACTTCACATTTAACACAGTCATATTTGTTTAAAAGCTATTTGAATCTATACTTTAATGCACTTGTTTCTTTACCTTGTTGAGTAGATGTTTGTTCTTGAGCAGGACAGTGCAGGCACAGAGGAACCAACAGTCTCCTAACAAGCCTTGTTTAGCGTGACCCAAGTTGATGTTGTCAGGGCAGAGAACTGGTGACTGGCAGATCTCCTGGAAGTGAGAAATGACAATAAATGAGGATTGATACAATTTGACCAAAAAAATTGATTTTCTGGGACGTGGGTTTTGAGGGGGGTGAAAAAAGCACAATTTAAAGTGGGATTTTTTTTGGGGACTTAATTAAATTTGTTGTTGGGCAGTTAACATGGAGGTCAGACCTCCCACAGTTTTGTGTGTTGACGTAAAATACTTATCTTTTAATTATTAGACCTGCTTTGTAAAATACATAACCATAACCTGTCATCACGCTTACATAATCCCATTGTCGTTGGTTGAAAAAACAAACCAGGTGACAGGTGATGCAAGTAGATGGGACACGAGCCAAAAGGAAACTCGTCATGAAAGACTGCAAATATTCTACCTACAAAATGGAATTCACTGTGGCATTTCCCATTTCCTCCTGGCTGGTCTAACCTGTGGGCGCCGCCATGTGATGTTTGCCTGCAGCCGTGCGATGGGCGTGGAGCTGTCAGAGAGCAGGGAAGTGTCGTCAGAGGGGAAGTCCAGGTCCTCAAACAGAGCCTCGCCTGCACGCTCTGGCCGGCCCTCTCCTGGCATGGCTCCGGATTGCTGCTTCTGAATCGTACTTCCTGGGTCGGCGGGTGAACCTCAGCCAGCTGTGACCATCCTCACTGACCCTGTGCACATCTTACACTTGTGTAGCACCTTAAAACAAAAACACAGCAACATTATATATTCATGAGACTGCAGAGGATAGATTGGCAGCCTATTCATATATAGTATTGTTTACTTTTTACTTTATGAATATTTGGACATGTGTGTTATGTGCATGCTTTTTATGACATGCCTATGCAGCAGCAGTGGATATATAGTAGTAGATCACTCATGATATATGTAAGTGAAACAGTAAATTAAGGGAGAAGTTTATTTTGTTGTTATTCGCCTAAAAGTAATGTTTTAACTTGTACTGTTATTACACAACCACAATAACAGTTAAATCCGCATTGACCGGGCTCCAAATTAAAGTGCAATGTTATTCACATGGCAGATATTTACTGTGACTTTCTATCACGTGTCTCCATCTTACCTTGCTCCTGCTGTCGGATTCTTTTCTCTCGCCGGTGTCATTTTGTCATAGCAACAGTCGCAGCTAGCCGCTAACGTTAGCATGTGTTAGCTTGTGATGCGCAGCCGCAGCATCTCCGCGTCGCTTCATCTTGTCATAGTGCGAGGACGATGACCACAGCGGCACCTTAACGCCACGGCACCGAGGATGAGTTTGTAAGAAATTGTTTTACACAAATAATCATTTAAACCAAATCGTGTCTAAGTTGTCATCCCGCTGAGCGTGAAAACACTTCCGTCTGCCCTTCCGGCTCCTCATTCATGAAGTGAATCCTTCCTGTCTGGCTGGTCGCTGCCGCCACCTAGTGTTCAAACAGCGAATTACTCTGTGTGCAGTCACTTCAGCATGTGTTTTATGTACATGTACCTCAAACTAAATACTACAATCAATACTGATTTAAACACATGTAGACTGGCCACATGATTGAGTTTTAATACAACTAACCACTAACCAAATACAGCCTCAATGAAAGTATTATTATTATTATTATTATTATTATTAGTAGTAGTAGTAGTAGTAGTAGTAGTAGTAGTAGTAGTAGTACTAGTAGTAGTAGTAGTAGTATTACTCATTTAAATTTTATGAAGTCATCACTTTATTATCGATAATAACAATAGCTTTATTCATATAATTCTTTCTTTTAAAACAACTACAACCAATACAATCAGTATTATTCATTATTATTATAACTTCATCTATTAGGAGACTATTTTATCAAGATACCTAATAAACTGGCAACTGAGTGTAATTTTACCAAAGTACTGTCCATAATTATCCTACTATGTTGAAATACTGTCTACTTTACGTCTTCTTGTCTTCTTGTCCTTGCTCCTGAGACTAAAAACTAAAACTGTACTTTTACTTCACTTCAACAAAATCATTTATACATTTTAATATCAGATCCAGGTAGTAAAATAGATGAACACATCGTCTGCATATTATTTAAAAAAAATATTCAATTTATTGATTTTACGGTGATACATTTAAAGAAATACAAAAATATGTTATTTATTGAAATTAAAATAATGCATTCAATTAATCTTGTGCGTCTTCTGTGTCTTTAAGTTCACTTCTTCAGGTGCCGTCCAATTCTGCGTTTATTTTAATTTCAAAAAACAAAAGGAAAAGAAAAAGGTTATAGATTCACGTGTTATTAAATCTTGACATCATATTGTATAGTGTTGTATCACATATGTTGAACTGACGTACTCTGGCACTGACTCCATGGCCCGCTGCACCCACCCTGAGTCAGGGTTTGCACAAACAAATCTCCCTTTCACCATCTTGAAACTGTGTGAAGACGAGAGAAGAAGTTCAGACATCACAGAACTGACAGTTAACATGTACCTGATTGTGATGTGTGTTATTTCATACATGTTTTTTATTCTTACATTACTGCCTTGATGTTGCAGAAATGTGTGGCCTCCTGGATTGTGTAGCATTGCAAAAATTGGACATGGATCGGAGTTTCATGGTACCGTGTGCAGCAAGCATTCATGCGCCCTTTAAAGAAGAAAATCGAAAACAATTAATTGAAGAAAGAGGCTGAATAACACATTAAATAATTTAAATAATCTTGACAAAAATAAACATATTCTACTTGAAGTCCTACTTACTGCTTTCACTGAGTGTCATCATCATCATCAGCAGCACAGATACGCACACAGTGAGCTTTCCCATCCTCTCTCAGCTTCTCTTCAGCAGTTTATTCTGATATGTGATGAACTGAGCTCAGGCAGTGAAGGTTAAATACTGCGTGAAATGAGAAGGTCCCACCACAATCAAAGAACACCCATGGAAATACCAGTGCAATGCACTCTAATGATATTTGGGTCAAGTGGTAAGAATGACAAGCAACGTGCTTTTACCCACAATGGCGACATAACACCCCCCGCCCCCACACTTCTGTGGGTCAGTACACGTGAATGAAGAGATGCATTATACACACGTGTTGCTTATTTGAGAAAAAGAAAAAGAAGATGGCTGATGCTTACAAATACAAGAAGGACATGCTTATCATAAACACATGAACACTGTTACTTAATGACGTAATGCTATTTTAATATTTCAGGGGAAATGTTTGTCCCTTTGTACTGAGTTTGAATCAGTTTGTTTGTGTGTTTCCACAAATTAAACCACCCAGACTACATTATATTATAATATGATATGATATAATTAATGTATGTATATATGTATATATTACAAAAGATTAAACACAGGAAGAGGTTTTGCTGCATAAAAAGAACTCTATGCTGATATATATACTTTAACTTGTACTAGTTTGAATGCCATACTCACTTTTATAAGTAAATACGAAACAGTAAAAGTGGTCAGAACTTCTCAATATGTCCTTTGCATTTATTTATGTCGAGGTCAATATTTATTTTTCAGGAGACTTTAGAAGAAGGAAAATGCAGTGTACAATAGTTTGACAGCAACACCTCACAACATACTGTAACATCCTGCAGACCTTATTGCTGCATGCACAAAATATAAGGCAATGTAGAAAAGACATTTTGTCTTTTGTTGAATGACCACAAGCTTTCTTCATGTACATTTTTCTTACATATTGCTCCTTAACTAATTCAAGGCTGGACTGATTTAGATGTAGGATGAAGGAGGGAGTTCAGTGAGAGGAATTCTGACACCTGTTTTAAAACTGCCCTTTGCACTTCAATATTTAAGTTGAGACACACAATGCAGCTGAAAAATGCCACAACAAGCAATAAACCCCACATTGTTGTGGATATATATACAAAACAGTTTCTGTACCATTTCCATGCCTGGTGTCAGAGCAGGTTGGTGCTGCATTCCTGACACCAGGAGTTTGATTCCTGGGTGTTAACTCACCTCCACCCAGGCTCTACCTGGCACCTGCCAATCAAGTAACAATGGTTATGATGCACTCAGGTTAATGAATGCTTGATTCACAATGGGTGAAATGTGAGGCACATTGGTTTAGTTCATCTCTGACGTAGATGGTCCTCCTTAATGGTCCATATTTTAATCCAATGATGGTGAAAAACAGGGAAGTGACAGTGTTCTTGAACTTAGAGTCTGCAAAACATCATCACTGCCAAAATTTAAGTTCATTGTTGGTGAGAGGAATTATTGAGTCATAATAGTTTCATGCCCTAAGGTTGGTTAGATTATGCATTCGTGTTTACTTAAACTGTTTTAGATGAAACAGAGCTGAGTTCATAGGTGCCTCTGTTTTCGGGCCCTGCTGTTGTGAATGCAGGCTCAGTGTCATGGCCTATCTGGAGACAACATAATAGTTTTAATGTTATTAGCATGACGAACCAACATTAACTCTTGGGTTGGGAGATGAATCTAAATGCATCGCACATCTTTGAATTTCATATGTTTGATAAACATCTCTCATCTGCGGCATATAGTGCGTCACAGCAGTGATGCAACGCAAGATTATTCAAAAAGCTAGCTCCACAGGATGAATGCCATGACCTGTGTTCAAACATACATGTATTACTATTATTATATGTTACTATTCAATGGTGAGTGATACATTTTATCTGTTTTTATAAACCTCGTAGTGCTTTTTTAAAATCATTTTGCATCCATATTTAAATTTTTTTATGTAATATAAATACAGGACAAAGTCACTGCCTATGATGTTATCATTTTAAATGATCTTTTATGTTATCATTTAACATGATTTTAATTAATGCTCTTTTCTTTGGGTTTGAAACGAGCTATATAAATAAATTTGCAGCGAACTTTGATGAAAAGACACAACACACAACAACGTAACACAGCTTTAAGTACATCATGTCCATCTCCTCATATGCTCTAAGTCATTTTGGGATGTTCTCTGCCCCCTGCCTGTGCACGCATCTCACTGATAACGTCACTCAGAAACCCACCAATACCCGGTTTGACTTTTCGATAGCCATCAGGGAAAGTTACACTCTCAGAATTACAAGTTCTGAAAACTCTTTTTTTCTCACGCTTTGCTGTTAACAAAGTGCTACTGGTGAGGTTTTCTGAGTTTTAAGTATTTTCTACCACATCAGTTCTGTTAATTTTACAAATTCTGTGGCTCTGCTCTTCTCACTGGGAACTTCATGCACTCTCTGGTTATGTGTCACTTGATTCCATGTTGTCACAAAACCTTTCTTATCATATACATTTTTACAAAGGGATAGATTTATGTTTTATTCGCATGAGACCATGTTTGTATTGCTTTAAGACAGACTTTTTTAAAAATCTGAACCGTTCCTTTAAATTAAATGGGGAAAATTATCAGATTTTAGTGTCATTTTCATCAGAAGAGCTGAGAAATAAAAAGGCACCGATATATGAGATAAAATGAAATTCGTAAAACTGAAAGAAATGCGTTACTGTTGTCGGATCTGTTTCTTTGTCAGCGATGAACAGTTCATCAATAACTAAAGACAAAAGTCAATAGGGTCGCAGGATATCTTAAGTGGAAATCAGTCTTGGTATGATTGTGGTAGAAAGTTCATGACAAACAATTTCCCTGCATCTTGACCTATTTGAGTGGTCCCCATCCACTTTTTTCCTTTAGATGCATGGGTCTCGAGTCTATAGTGAGAGTTCCTCTGACCTAGAAAAGAATATCCGTCCCACCTCTGAATCAACCCACGTGTAGCAGCCCACATCAAACCTGCACGGCAACACGAGTTCTGCAGCTAAACTTCCTGTGTGAAGTCACCGTACTGTATATTTCGTCTTTAACAGTATGTGCACGGTTGGAGTGACTAACACTCCTCTGTAACTTCCCAGGTAGCACTGGTTCTTCAGGATTGTTTCTACGGTGTAGTAATGAGAAAAACGGATGTGTGCCATCAAACACCTATAATTAGTTTCGTAGTGAACTGCTTTCTAATTACATTCATTTAAATTCCTCAAATTCTGTCCCTGTGCTGAATGATGCACTGAGGTCCTGTTCCTCTATTTTGTTTTATTCCCATGCCTGATGTTATTGTGCTGATTTAGTGATTTCATAAGAATACATTTCATTTATATTGACAGTGAAAGGGAAGCACTGACTGTCCAACATTTTCTTTAAAACTTTTGTGTAGTTGGGTTTTTCTTAAATTTCAATGATCTGTCTTTTATATCTAAATGTTCCCACACAAATAATCAACACTTCATCTTATTTGGCTCCACCCCACCCACACCTTCTCCTTTTACTCTCACTGGGGGAAAAATTGGGACTTTCCGGTGTGGTGCAATAGCTCTGCTAATAGGGCAAGTTTGGTCTTTTGTTTTTTCTGACTGTAAATTTCCTGTTTCTCTGAGGGCATATAAACTCCTGCAGTGAACACCTCAGTCAGCACAACCTCTCTGACTCCACCTGTGGACTAGCAAGACAAATAACTCAGAGAGAAAACATGGTGTCAGTCAAAGCTGCGGTGATGGTGATCACACTCCTCACGTTTTGCCTGCTGGCAACAGAGACATCTGCAGGTCGGTTTCATCTCCATCTATATCTTTATTTATCATTTTTTGTTTTTCCTGATTATTACACAAATTCTACAGAGTGCCATATATCTCGTTACCTTTTCTCTTCCAGTATCTAAACAGTTTATCGTCTCTTTTTTTTCACAGCGAATTACGAATGCTGTCGAAGATACATGAAATTCAGACTTCCATTTCATGCAATCCGAGGATACTCTGTCCAGACTCGTAAAGAGATGTGTCCCATCAATGCCATCATGTAAGTATCCAGGAGATGACATAATGAGGAAATAATACATTTCATGAGACAAAACATGAGTGTTCATCATAAGTCTGTAAATATTAATTTCATTTCCTTCTTTTTGATCCCACAGTTTCCACACAAAAAGGGGTCAAGCGTGCACCGATCCTACTTTGAGCTGGGTGATGGACTATATCAACCGTATAAGGTGAGATTTCTCACAGAAATTTGCAGTATAACAGACAAATGCAATGCAACACTGCTGTGTGGGAAATGTAATGATGAAGTAATAATAACTCATTTGTTCATCTTTGCAGGACCAAAGCAGAAATGGTTCACAACAAGAACCAAAAAGTGTAGAAACAGACCTTGAAGATAAACAGTCTGCTCATCGAGGGGAGACGGTGCCAACGCGGCTAAACCAGTGGACTCTTCCATCTCAGCTCGGCCTGGTATCCAGAAATCAATGATGTTTCATCAACAACTCCTATTTAACTAAACTGCTCATAATATAAAGGATTGTCATGCAAAGCAGGCATCAGCTCAATTGTAAGCATTGTATATATGTATATAGATATTTATATATGTGAAAGTTTGTATTTATATATATATTTGTAACAGACAAGTATTAAAGTTTTATGGAAAAAAAAGAATCTTTTGTCTAAACTCTCTTCGTGAATACGCTCCAGTGTGTTTAATGTTAATCAGTCATTAATGCAGAGTTCCCCCCACAATCTCCTCTTGTTTATCTTTGGTGAGAAATTCCAGCTCTGGAAGTTTTGCGTCCTGTGGTCAAAGGCGAGTAAATAATGTTGAAAGTCCTGTGACGTCAGCATGAGGAAGTCATGGGAGCAGGTTCCTTCAAAGCTCACGGCAGAACAGGTATTTCCATGTTGACATGTGAGCTCCTGTGAATGGTGTGTCAGCTGTTAGTTAGTGAAAGACTGGGCCTAACCAGTTGGTCATTATGATATAGTGCAGGGACTATCACAGTTGTAAACAGAGGTGTAATCCTTTAGTTATGGAGCTATCATGTTTTGAAGAAAAAACATTAACTCCTGGGTTTGGAGATGAATCTAAATGCATCGCACATCTTTGAATTTCATATGTTTGATAAACGTCTCTCATCTGCGACATATGAAGTGTCACAGCAGTGACGCAACGCAAGGTTATTCAAAAAGCTAGCTCCACAGGATGAATGCCATGACCTGTGTTCAAACATACATGTATGACAATTATTATATGTTACTATTTCATGGTGAATGATACATTTAATCTGTTTTTATAAACCTCATAGTGCTTTTTTAAAATCATTTTGTATCCATATTTTAATTTTTTTATTTAATATAAATAAAGGACAAAGTCACTACCTAGCATATTATCATTTTAAATGAACTTTTTAATTGTTGTTCTTTAATTTAATTATAACATAAAAGATCATTTAAAAAATATTATTGGGGATTCAGGATTTTTCTGATTTTAATTAATGCTCTTTGCGTTTCTACAAAAGCGAGTAAATAATGTTGAAAGTCCTGTGGCGTCAGTATGAGGAAGTTATGGGAGCAGGTCCCTTCAAAGCTCACGGCAGAACAGGTATTTCCATGTGGAAAGTTTCACTCTCAGAATTATAAGTTCTGAAAACCCTTTTTTTTTTCCTCACGCTTTGCTGTTAACAAAGTGCTACTGGTGAGGTTTTCTGAGTTTTAAGTATTTTCTACCAAATCAGTTCTGTTAATTTTACAAGTTCTGTGGCTCTGCTCTTCTCACTGGGAACTTCATGCACTCTCTGGTTATGTGTCACTTGATTCCATGTTGTCACAAAACCTTTCTTAACATATACATTTCAACTAAGGGATAGATTTATGTTTTATTCGCATGAGAAAATGTTTGTATTGCTTTAAGATAGACTTTAAAAAATTAATGTTGACACGTGGGCTCCTATGAATGGTGTGTCAGCTGTTAGTTAGTGTAAGACTGGGCCTAATCTGTTGGTCATTATGATATAGTGCAGGGACTATCACAGTTGTAAACAGAGGTGTAATCCTTTAATTATGGAGCTATCGTGTCTTGAAGAACAAAAAAGACATTCAAAGTTTTGAGACACTTGACCTTTTGAGCCAAGATTTCCAACCTACATATATCAAACTCTTCTATAGTTATATTCTATGTGTATTTATATTCACAATGTTTTACCATTACATCAAAATGTTGTGTTTTACTTTAATTATTTAAACACGTTGTCTCTTATTCCAACTTTAACATGTTAGGTAATTGAAAAGCCTGGAAATTAATCTACAATAAAGACAAATAAGAATGAACATGGCTCCGTCACATCTCCACGACTGAAACAGCTCAGTGTTCCTTAAAAATCATTGAATTAAATTCCAAATCAATTTTATTTGTATAGTGCCAAATCACAACATTCATTGTCTCTTGGCACTTGAACACTAGAACAGAAAGAAACCTCGGGCAGAACCAGAATCAGTGTGAGGGAAGTCTCCTTCGGACCAGAAGCTCCTAATTCATAGGACAGCTTCCATGGCGTTCTACTTAGTCTATAAGCCCGGAAGACTATTTCACAATAGTGTCTCTAAAAAGTCTGATTGGAATGGGGAAGAGAGGAGAGGGGAATGCTTGTGTAACCGTCATATTTAAGCTCTGTCAGACCGGTTGTCATCATGAGAATGATATTAGTGATCCTATATTTCAACTACATACATTTTAAAGTTGAGTCTCCTCTCGGCAGCAGACGTATGAAAACAGCGGCTTTCTCTCTGCACACGAGACAGGAAGCAGCCTCCTCGTGTGGAATCTGTCTTGTTCACTGTAACGTGTGAAATTAAAGAACAGAAACGTGTGTGTGCCTCTGCAGCCTTGCTATAATGAAATGATCACTCAAACACACAGGGGGGGAAATAAAAACTGGAACTTCACTTTTTTTAATCTGCAGGCAGGCATACTTTGGCTTTATTATGGAAGTGTTTTGCAGCCCACATCTGGCCCCAGAGTCAGTGATTTGAAAACCCGGTGTAAGGTTAAACTTACTTAAATAAAATAATGCAATGACAGAATATTTACCTATTACCTTCAAGCTTTTAATGATCATATATTAATTCTGTCTTTCAAAACATATTCATATTTCTCATTAACATTAATTGGTATAAATACGTATTTTTATGGAATTAAATAAGAAAAACTTAATAAACTAAAATCAGGTCTCAATTTGTTTTAATGTCACAAAAGTGATAATTCAAATCAAAGCAAAGCCTTTGGTAGAAACTTATGTCGTGTGGAGAAGGAATACAAAATAAAATCCTAAAATTAAAAAAAACAAAATTAAAGTCAGTAAAAACAAATATTTACTGTTGGTCGCTTTTTGCTTTCGTCACGTTTCTTCTCATGTTGCAGAATGAAAAATCGTATCTGTTATACATGATTCAAAAATTATTTGAACACTAGATGGGGGTAGATTCCCTTCACATGTGAAGTGGTGTGAAACCACGTTTCAGCGAAACTTCTTTTTATGATTTTAATTAGTCAAAGTGTTTTCTCCTGCACTCTGCTAAAGTTCAGTGTAGACGTTTAACTGCATTTCTAAACTGCTTCCTTCCCTTTCAACACCTTTAAGTTCTCACAGCAGAGCTCGTGACTCATTTTTGATGAGCAACGAGTAAATTTAAGAATTTAAACAGCTGAAAATAACATTTAAAAGGAGAATCATATATCTGCATCATGTCCCACCCATAGCCATTAGCTGTAGCTGCTGGCAACACCATCAAAGCTGAACCCACTGAGCATTTTCTCCTGTCGCATGAGTCCGTCCCAAATGACAGTCCTGAGCCACGCTCGCAGCCACTATTACATCACCTCCACTGTTCTGCACCAGTGCACAGAGTGCTTTTCTATGAATAATACAGAGAGACAGGGGAGAGAGGGACACGGACATGGAGCATGGTTACTAAATGACAGAGGGACTGCATACTGTTGAATAAAGAGCGATGGAGACTGTGGAAACTGGAGTTAAAGCCTGACTAAATATGAGTTGTATGTAAGTCGCACAGTAAATAATCACATCAGACACTAATGCATGGGTTCTGATTTAACTTTATTGGAATTATTCATGACTTGTCCGCACTTTGTGAGAACATACGACCACATTCCTACGTATATAACAAGCGTGTGGGCCGTGTGTTTACACAACATGAGTTACGGACACGGTGTCAGAGAGTTGTTAGAGGAGGGTACAGTGAGGAATGGCGGCAGCGGAGTGGCCCGGTCCCAGACTGTCTGAAGGAAGACAAGGTTATATACTGCATTTTCCCAGGAGGGAGCAGGCTTTCATATAGGAGGAAAATAACACACACTCTGAGACCAGCAGACAGGTCCTCAATCATAGCATACATGCTCACACACACACAGACAGAGGCACACAGGAAACCAGACAGTCTCTCATGAAACTCAAACACATAATGAGACATCCTCAGTCACAAAGGTGAAAACAATCTTCTTTCTGCGTTTGCAAAATTGGTTATTTCCTGGCATTTGCAGCAGAACCAGGGAGATTATAATGGATGAAATTGACTTGAGGAAAAAAGAGTGATTATAATTTGACTGGTGCTATAATCTTTCTACTTTTTTTAAAACTTCCCTTGTCCCTTCTCTTTGTCGGCTGCTGCTTCTCGGCGCAGACGCACACTTAGCACGGAGTTAACTGAGCTGGGTATATAATTAGACAAACAAAAAAGAGAGGGATGAAACATCTAAAGGAGAAGAGACTCCAAATGATTACACATTCACTCTGCTTCCTTCCCCCTTGCTGCACACATACCCACCAATTAGAGGAGAGGAGAAGGAGGAGGACGAGGAGGACAAGCAAGCAGCCAGAAGTCTATTTGCGTCTCTCTCTCCCTCCCTCTTTTCCTCTCTTACCCTGAAGACTCCCAGCACTGGGGAGGGAGGAAGAGAGGGGAAAATAGAAGTAAATAACAAGAAGCACATAAATAAAGAAATCGGAGGGCTTCACATCCGGTCGGCTGATTGGCTGAGACACGAGTCAGGAAGATCTGGGCCACAGTTGCACTCATTGTTCAGTGAGCTTTTCTACACGGTCCAACCCAGCGACAGCAATGAATGTTGATTGTGACCTTTGGTCTTTCGGTACAGTGGGAACACAGTGTCACTTCATTGGATGTGTGTGCGTGTCTTCATCTTTGGATTTGCATGCACCCACTTCTGCTCATTTTCTTCCTTGACGTCATCGGTGCGAGCCGCGGGGCACAATCAACGGTCGATGGTTTATACGTGATCCATACCAAACTCACCGACAGCGTTGAATGTTCTCCGAGACAGGCAGGACGGCGGGGAGGTGACTGTGAGTCGAGCTGACAGAGGGGACGGGGGCGCGGGGGGTGGGACGACAGACAGTGAGACGTGCGGGGGTGGGGCAGGGGGTTGGGGGGGGGTCGTGGGGCCAGAGCCAGGGACGTCACTCACGCCACGGAGGTCAGGACGCACAGCACAGGGACATAACGACACAGGACAGTGGCAGAATGAGTCCACTGTCCACAGGGCAAAGGCAGCTCTGGTTATGTTGCACACAGAGCACATCAGGAAGTGTTATAAGCTGGAACATAAACAGAGAGGACCTGCTTCACTACGTTACCACCACATCGGTCCTCACAGGAGGGTGAAGTCTCCAGTTCAAACCTGGACGTGACAGCATCTGTAACAGAAGAGAGAACTATTAGCGGTGGTGGTTTATTTCAGGGTCAGTTCACCTATAAAACACATTTTCTCGTTTTTTCACATTTTAATGAATTTAACCATGGAGCAACAGAAAGGAGGTAAACAGAACTGCCAGCTGTTTTCGTAGCTACTATTCATTCAGGAGAATAAAAACTGAGGATTTCTCGTAGTAAGTCTGAAGCCTTTTTGAAATATGACCTTGCTATTGATTATTTAAGTGTAATTACCTCCGCCAAGGAGGTTATGTGTTCGTCTGAGTTTGTTTGTAAGTTACCAGAATTACACAAATTGTACTTTAAATAAAATTTTGTAAAGGGGCGGGACATGATTCAAGGAGGAACCCGTTAAATTTTGGTATGGGTTTAGGATTTTTTTTTTCCCACTTTGTTCAACATTGTTTTAGAACATTTTCTAAAACAATGTGTGGAAATTTGGTGCAGATCCAAATAAAAATCCAGAACTAGTGAATTTGAATGTGGTTCCATAAGGGGACTGTTGCAGGGGCCTTGGCGAGATATGAGCTCTACTTGGTTTTTCCAATGCAATTAGGAGCAGAGACAAAATCCCATTCTTCTCCATTGTTCTGGGATGGTAGTAAAAACAGACAGAAACAGTATCTCAAACTCCGAGCAAATAAAACCGTGTGTAAAATGAATATGCTTGTTGTACTAAAAGTCTGAAACCCTCTCTCTTTGCTTTGCTCAGAACAGGCTGCCACGGTTCTTATGGATATCTAGTCCAGAGAACAATGCGGTGATGTCCTACTGTGCAGCCAAGCTTTTTATACCCCAGCCACCGCCGGGCCACAGGCTGAGAGCTCCCATTGTCAGGGGCAGACCATCGCTGGGGAACAACTAGCGATAGTGGCAGTGCACTGCCGCACAGAACGGGGCGCTGACGTCAGGATGCTAAACGCTGATCTATGGTCATTCATCGGCTTAGGGTGCTGATGTCATCGAGCGAGCTAGACCAGAATCCATTACTCTGCTCGGGCTGGCAGGCCGACGTCAGACTAGCATGATAATAGACTGGCTACAATGGATGAGTAATGCGTCACATTATTGCAGCTATAATTCAGAAAGTCATAAAATAAGACAATTTGGTTTTTGTCCCGTGAGCGGGCCGGGGTCTTTGAATAATTGCCCCTGCGCTCTCACGCGGCAGGCTCCCTTTTATGGATATGCAAAAATGTTCAAATTAATTTGTATGATCGTAGAGGAAGAAATATGTTGGACGGTAGGTTGAGAAATGATGCCTAATAATGTAGTTAAATATTTATAGTCACTCAGTAAATAAAATAAAACACTATGAAGTCTTTTTTCTGAGCTTTTTTCTTTTTTCTGCAGCATGTGAACGAGAAGTCTCTTTTTTCTCAGGATGAAGCGGAGCAGCTTCAGATAAGAGACTAAATTCATAAGCCATATTACATCTTCCCCACTCCACACACACACACACACACACACACACCTCACCCCACAATGAGACCTAAAATGAAAAATAGGCAGAGGGTCGAGGGAGAGGCGAAAAGGGGGCTTTGCCATGGCAACCCCAGTGTCAGCCAGCCATTTCTTCTTAATCCCCCCCAGTTCAATGTCGCGCCCTCTGAGGGACCCCCTCTCTACAGCTGAATATTTATTTTGTGTTGATGGACTGTGCGTGTATGAATATATATATATATATATATATATATATATATATATATATATATATATATATATATATATATATATATATATATATATATATATATATATATATATATATATATATATATATATATATATATGTGTGTGTGTGTGTGTGTGTGTGTGTGTGTGTGTGTGTGTGAGGGATGGCGGGATCACGGGGGGAGGGACTGGGATTTTAGGGGGGGGAATCATAGCTAACCCAGTTTAAATGGGGGGCTGTGTTGAAGGCCACAGAGTTTCAAAATTACACCGGGGTACAAACCAGAGATCAAATCACACACACACGCACACATTTAAACACTATATTGATGGAGGGAGATAATCTTTTGAAATGGCAGATAATTACACCATATGGCAAACAGCCGGGCCTTTCCTCCCTGCGCCCGTCACCGACAAACCCCTGCACTTTATTATTTTTTTTTCTTCTCTCTTCTGCTGTGAAACTCTTTCATGGTCTCTTGTTCTTGCCCGAGCAGGCCACTCTACATTACTGACAAAAGCGGTTTTGGAGGAGTGGGTGGGGAGAGGCGTCAGCTGCTAGACAAAATAAAAAAGGCCTCTATTTGTTCCTGACAATAAACGTCTCCGTCTTTGGAGCTCCTCCACAGCTGCAGCCAGATAGGCTTCTAACTGCAGACTAATAGAGAGCGATGTCTCCTTCCTCTACTGTAAGCAGATTTACGTTAATAGTCGTGGGCTCTCTGTGATGCTACTCCACCGAGGAAGAGGACAAAAGAACGCGACGCATCGGGAATAATAGTCAGTAATAGAGAAAGGAAGGATTTTATGAACATGCGTTTAAATGATGGTGCGCAGTTACCTGATGGAAACAATCTTCATGGAGTTCAGGAGGCACGATACATACACCTACAGAGATGAAGACACACAAAACAGTTGGAGGCAAAACACGCAAAACTGGAGATGGATTTAACAGAAACAATAAGAAAGAGCACCACCCCACGCAATTCACTTGATTTGACTTGAAAGTTTCCTAATCACCAGACGATTAATGTCCGGTGCATCCTCCGGAAATCCCAAAACGCGTTTACCCCTGAGGCTTGAACGATGGGAGTGGGCGGAGGAAGTGCCAGCGGCGTGTCTCCGGGGTGGTCTGATGTGGCCGTGGGTGAGGCTTTAATGTAGCTGCATGTCCACTCCAGTGTATACTGTACATTCACTGGTAATGACTAACAGACCTGCAGTCTGCCTGCTGGGGCCCCACATGCCATACTATGCCTACACACGCATATGCTCCACTTTAATGGCAGCCTTCAGACTTTTTTTGAAGTGTGCTGTGGTGCACACACACACACACACACACACACACACACACACACACACACACACACACACACACACACACACACACACACACACACACACACACACACACACACACACACACACACACACACACACACACACACACACACACACACACACACACACACACACACACAAAAAAACCCCACCAAATTATTCACAAGAGGGGACAAATATGACTTTGACGATCTGCAGTGCCCTCGTTTGTCTAATATTTGACCATTGTGGGTTGATCATTTACAATTTACAATTTATTCAAACTACGGACAATAATTACAGTTTGGCTGCTTGTGGTGGTTCTATGTTCCGAGCACACGTAGATGTAAGGTTTCTAAACATCTGGCTGTGATACTGTATGTGCCGTAGGCTCCAGACATAAAAATAGACTCCGGCTTAATTTGTACCTCTTCGCAGCGTTTGATGAATTTAATGCATGCCCTCCCTTTATGTAGCTTTTCTCTCTTTCTCTGGAGCGAGATCCCCCTTCCTCTTAAACACACTTAATGCACTGTTCATTTAAACTTCTGATGCCTGTGATTTAGAATAAAAGAGCACAAGTGCTTTGTGCCAGTTTGGTCTGAGAGCAAAGGGCACAATGTGACACAAGGTGCAGAGTCTGTTCAACAAGTGTGAAGACATAAACCGAAAACAAATGCACCAAGCTAGTGCTTTGGGACTGATTGGCTGGGTGGGGTTGTCGGGTGACCCCTGACCCTTTTAACCCAGAGGAATGTTGTCGTGCTGGTGCGAGTATTGTTCAAGCCTCCCCGAGGAGCCCCAGCGGAGCCCCAGCGGAGCATCAGATGAATGCGAACACTGAAAGTTCCTGAGGGGCTTCTCCTTTGCCCTCCCACCTTAAAGAAAATGTCCTCTTTCACCTCCCTAACCCCTTTCTCTTCTGCTCCTTATCCTCAGACTTCAGAAAACAAAAGGTATCAACAGGTCTGAGAGTGGGGCTGTTGTTGTCGGCCTGAAGTGCATTCAGCACAAGGCATCTTAGCGTGAGTGCCCGGCCGACGCTCCTCGCTGACCTAAGATGCAGTAAGAGACGTCTAAGAAAAACCCCACACCAGAAAAAAAAAAACCTTCTTCACCCCATCACTCGTCAAATAAATCACTGTTTTTATTGGTCCAACGTCCAGATCTAAGAGACGCGTGTATCTTCAGGCAGCCTGAGAGTCTGGCTCTAGAGGAAGTCACCAGCAGTAGAGGGAGACTGACAGACGAGAGGGCCAGACAGACAATTACTGGCCAGGTATGTCCTTTATACCCACCTAGGGCGGGTTAGAGGAAATGGAGGGATTTATGATGTCATAAAAAAGTGCCAGAAGAGAAGTGCCTGAGAACAGGTTGTCTGTGGAGCCATGAAAAGACTCCTGCAGCTTCCGCTTCCTCCCTGACTACCACCCGAGTTGGTGACGCTATGGTCTGAGCGCCACTGCGTTAGAGCGGACAGTTGTATAGATGTATATGTATAATTATACGTGCAAGCATTGTAATAAATAGTGTGCTAAATTATTGGTAATTACCAGCATGTGAATGGATTGATTATCTGGCACTAAGAATCTACATTTTCATGTTGTGGTAGTTTATACTGACAGAAAATATTTTTACTTTTATTATTACACGATTTGTTTAACCTGTAAAATGCTAAATAAGCTCATAAAATTAGGTGCAAATTTTATTTTGTAGTCAGACACTTGCAACTCTAATATAATTATATATTAAAAAAAAAACACATCTAAACTTTTAACAATACAAGGGACCATTCTTCTGAAATGCTGTTTCCCATTAATACTGTGTAGTAAATTAATATAATATGTATTTGCTTTGACATACATTATTTAATGTTGAACCATTTTAGTTTATATCAGTTTACATATGTGTAGTATTTTAAAAACATAAAAAACATAAATTCTAAAGATATATATTTAATGATACTGGACTGATCCAACATCATCTACATCATTAAAATCCTCTTTTTTTCCCTCCAACCTTCTCTTTACAGTTGAAACCACGACAAAAACAACCTTAACACAGGAAACATATCTGGCACGAGAGGCCCCATCTGCCAGCTGAAACTGAGCAGGTGGAAGGAAGAGGAAGTCTGAAGATCTTCAGTGTATACATATAGAACGGCCTTTCCTCTTTGCATGCACACCAAACACACACTGCTCCTCCTACTACAAGAAAACCGGACTCTCACAGTCTCTGCACTTGTTAAAAAAAAGGTGGTTATTTGCTCTACAACCTCACTAAGGAGGTTTCCCCTTGTAAAAAGGAGTGGCTGCACATCCCCGTTCCCTTTCATCCCTCTCCTTCAGGCACGCTGCCTTTGTCTCACCGGGGGGATGCAACAACCATCATCCCGGCTACGCTACACTGGTCAAATACCTGGGAACTACCACTGGCCTGGTGGGAAGTAAAAAGCAAGAGGAGGAGGAGAGGAGGGGGGCTAAGGTGTTGGTGTTAATCTGAGGTACGGCGAGACCCTCCAGCTCAGAGAGAGGATCCTGAGCAGCGGAGGAATATGAACACCTGGTGCCAGATTACACAACATGTTATATATGATTTTACAAACTTAAATCATGATCAGCTGCTTTTCTTTCAGTCAATGCTCCTCTTATTAAAAGGTAGTGACTGTATGTGTCCATTTAAAAACCCTGAGGTTAGGGAGGTTGGTCGTTTTTTTTTTTTCTTCTTTTTCCTCCTCCCCTCAGCTCTGAACTTTCATGCCAGCTCAGCAGAATGAAGGCAGCTCCTGTATACGAGGCATTGTATAGGGGGTGAAGCGAGTCCTCCCCGAACCCGACCGCAGCTGGCTGGATGTAAAGCTTTACGTTCCAGTCCGCGCAGACTGCCTCGGCAACCAGACCTCGCTGTCACACCTCATAAAGACGAGCTCAAACTGCGGGGTTGTGTTTAAAGCCGGGGGGGGGAGAGATAAGGCAAAATAAGGACAAATAAGGTGGAAAATATGAATGCATCCATTCAAGCAACTGCGAAGAAAAAGAGTGAAAAGGCACCTCGACAAAAGCTCTTGAGCTGAAACTCTGATGGAATGTCTCCAGTACACTGAAAAAGAAAATATACTTTTGGGACCAATTGCAGCAGGCAACGTAAGAAACTGAAAACGCCATTGTGGGTTTGTTAAGACCATAATCCTCTCTTCTTATGTCTAGTTTTTGCTTAGCTGTCGAGAAAGAAGCGAGGACCCACAAGTTTATTTTCAAACAGTCCACAAAGAATGCCCGTCATTTCCTGGCATTCCCCACTTCCATATGAAAGCCCCCTTTCCTTTAGGAACAATGGGAAAGATTCCAAAATTTCCATGGGGACTTTCTTGCCGTGTATTGTATCTCGGTCATACAATGGCGAGCATGTTGCGACAGAATTGAGACAGGCTGTTTTTCTCAGCTGTGACAAGATTGGGACAAATGAAATGGGTTTTTTTTGTTTTTTGTCTTACAGCTACCAATGCGTCACGATAAAAGCGGCCCGCACCGCAGCTGCACCATCTCATGAGCTGAGAGTGAAGTCTGATGGCCAGATCCGGGTTTGACAAGTCAAATCTGTTCTCTCTCACATCGAGGATCTGTGGAGGTTTCTAAATGTAAGAGTCAAAGGAGCCTTTGATTCGTCGGAAAAGTGTCTGACTTCATTATGGCTGAAATCAGAATATTTCAGAGAGCAGCTGTTTGGAGTTTAACAAGTTTCCCTCACCTCTTAATCACTGTTCTCTAATCCCTAACTTTATCTGTAACACGGATAACACACACGAGTTTCTTAATTAACCAAAATGAGCACGTTTGGCCCTGAAGTGGAAAGAGTTCAAATGTCATGTGCTCCTGAACAGTCCAGTGGGCTCTTGAAAGCCACCTGACTTGACCCAAGCGGACCTGAGCCCTTGGCGAGACAAGCGGTCAGAGGTCATCCACTCATCTAGATAGGCAGTATGTCGCGATGCCTGAGGCGGGGGGGCAGGGGTCTCCATTACCTAACCTTTCCATTTAACCCAAAACCGCAACGCTGCACCCAGAGTAGCACAAACACACACATATGGACACAGGTTGTTGCTGAACTCAACCCGTGACTTAATTTACCTGAAACACACGAACGTGAACCAAGTATCTGCTGAGCAGCTGCTGTAAGATTTAACATTAATGTGCGAAAAAGAAACAAATATTAGACCCAACTTTTCTCTTATAATTTTAGTTCATGATCCACTGGGGGGCTACGCTTTTTTATGTTTTCCAGATGGCTAAAAAAGAAGTAATAAAATAACTTTGCACAGTGTATTTGAATGACTGAAGAGAATCAGGGGGAAGTGAGTGTAGAAGCTCGTTTCTTCCTCCGGATCTGTGTGTTCAATGCTTTAATGGTTGCAGGGACAGGACTGCTGGGAGTCATGTGACGGCGAGCTGGGACTCCCTGATGCTAGCAGTGTTGCATTCTCACTGCCTAACAAAAGAAAAGCTAGAGAAACATTATTTTTTCATTGGAATTGAGAGATGCTGTGAGACTGTGGAGGAACAACTGCGATCACGCGGTTGAGAGCCTCTCCGCTGTGATAGCAGGTTGCTTCTCGGCGTAATTGCAGGGTGCGAGCTGATGAAACCCATCCACATGTGATAATGAGCTACGCAGGAATGATGATCATAGCTTCAGCAGGAGATGAGATAAGCCAGCATCCAACCACCCCTCGGCCCACATTACCGTTATGGCAGGAAGACAGTGGCTTTTGCTCCATTCACTCAATCCCCACCCTGATAACTCTCTGGGAGCTACTCGAAACTGAATTAAACAGATATGCACTTGAACATTCGCTGCTCTTTGCTGCTGTGAAGAGGGCGATTGCTGCTTCGGCTCCTCGTGAGGGACAAAGCCAAAGTGAATTATGTGTAACTCTGCCCTGAGAGGGACGGAAGAGAGGCTATCACAGCTGATCACATCAGCACCTATCAGCCACTATGCACACAGCTATGCATTGAGATAACTCTCCAAAGATTTTTACATAAAAGAGATTGAACTCCAGTTACTTACACAACTGTCAGCATTCGATAAATTGTTGTTTTCGACCTAAAAGTCTATGCGTTTGTATTTTTCATTAAAGCGCAGTGTGTTCAATCCATAGCCAGTAAAATGTAGTGCTGCACTAAGCGTCTAGACCTACGATATCCAGATGGCAGAAGAATTTATGGAGAGTGCCTCATTAACCTTAAGGCATATTAGTGCTTGGCACTGCAAGCTGAGAGACTAAGCACGCAGTTTCCGAGGTCTCTTTAAAAAAAAAATCCTGTCTCAGCTGCATTGAAACTACCTTCAGGGTCAGGAGTGAGGTGCCACGTTTGGCCACCGAGGCCAGAGAGGTGAGTGTGTGAAGCTCATGATAAAGTGCGTTCATTTGGTCAGTGTGCATCAACTCAAAAGTGCCCTCCCTGAAAATGGCAGTCTGGCTGGGTTTTTTTTTTTTTTTTTTTTTTTTTTTTGCCATGTGCTACAGGCCCAAATGCTGGGAGTAACTCATGCGCAAAGACAGTTCCCATGAATATGTGCGCGAATCCACGTGCGGTGTGCGCACTGATGCAATTTCTCTCTGCGTTTTAAAAACACACACGTTACAACATCACATGGACACGGAGGCACAGCACTTGGACATATTTCAGCCGCACCAGTCCGATCCAGTGTCTGGTCTTTATTTGTTCTGTGGCCACGTTTACGCACCCGTCCACAGTGAGGGATCACCGTGAGTCACGGCTCGGTGAGAGACGGGTGGTGGCTCTGAAACGATCGCTGGCTGTTTTCTGCTCTTCAGGTGTGTCACTCGGACTCTTTTTTGTTTTGGAGGAGGAGGAGGGGGGGGGGGGGGGGGCAGGCAGGCAGGCAGGAGATGGGGGGGGGCTGTAATGTCGATACAATGACAGATGGTCCTCACAAAGCCGGGGCGCATTGTTCTGCTGAAAAATAATAGCCACCATTTATCAGCGCGCACCGACTTCCAGGCCCAACAGGAGCAGGAGACTGATGAGTGAAATGAATCAAAGTTATATTGGTGAGTGGACCCCGGGCCTCGATCCCGGCGGGGCTGCCACTGGCTGCTTTACGCACACATCGGTAAAACTTTCCAAAAGCAACGCAAACAGCTTCCCCCCGCCGCCCCCACCCCCAGTACACCGTGTACCATCGATGCGTCCGGCACATGCGTTTTAAAAGTTGGAAGCGTGCGTAAAAAAGGATTCGTCTGGCACATACGCGAGCGAGAGTCACGCTTCGCCTCGAGTCGGACGGATGTCCTCACGAAACTATCGCTTTTATCATCCGCTGGCATGTTGGACAAATTCACACGAGCTGAATTTAGAGACGTGTAAGCCGCCTGATTAGTGCCGAGCGGCAGCCCCGACCCCATCACACATTACCACAGAGTGTCACGTTCATTCCCTCAACAGATTCAGCAGAATAACCACGCTCTCTTAAAAATAGAGGAATATATTAAAGAGGCACGGTTTGCCTTTGATCAAATTAAAGCGCCAGTTTGCACATATTCTTCAGGATTGAACAGAAAAATACTGCCTCTCTACTTTAGTTCGTAGTTGTTCTTTTTTTGCATTTGACATGATGCATACTCACAAATTGTTCCCTGTGAAACTGCAGGATTCACCGGTGCCATCTCGTCAGCTCGGCCACAGACGCTGTTTTCACTCTCATCACCTCCATCCGACGGCAACTCCACACCGACTGTGAGCGAATGCCCACCCGATCCACAGATTACGTCCGTTTGAGGAGGCAGGAGGGAGGGCATCCGGTTTACAGGGATCACCGGGAGGCCCGGGATTGGCTCAGAGGAGATAGCTTGATGAGACGCGCCTCTGCCATTGGCCGCCCCTTGCAGCGGGGGTGGGTGGGGGGGAGGCGGCCTGTCGTTGCATTATTCAGGAGAATCCGGGTGGGGAGTTGGAGGAGGATAGGGCAAAGCGGCACATGCAGACAATGCCCTGTGTCTGAGAAATCCACATCTCATTGGCGGACTTATCCACTACACAGTTATGGCTTCCAATAATCTCTTCATATGGACCAACAGTCAAAATGGAGCACTTATGTTGAATGTGTCTGTGGCTGTGATTATAATGACCCCAGAGTACTTATAGGCGCTGGGATCCCTGTAATATCCCCATAACGACTATTTCCTGCACTAAAAAATTATGTAAAGTAGAGGAGAGCCCTGACATTTACACCAGTATAATCATTATTTCTATGTATGCCATTTTTTAAAAGAATAATATGGCAAAATAAAATATGATGGACTAACCAGATGGAAGAGGTCAACTATAAATAATCAAACATTATTATTGCAACATCACTGCTCAGGAGAGTCTGTGCGTGTGTTTTGTGTGCGCGTGTGTGTATTCGTCCAAGCATGTGTGTGTGTGGGATCCCGAGAGTGTGTGTGTTTCTGCTGTATGTAGGCTACGAGAGGGCTGTAACTGCAGAATTTTCCACACAGGAGCAGAGGAGGAAATGGTGCATGGATAATTCTCTCTTCAGATCCTCTGGTACTAGCTCAGAGAGTACTCAGCTGAATCAATACTGCTCAAAGCTTTCTCATGTTCCCCTTCTCACATCAGTGCTACTGTTGGGAGGCAGCAGAGTCCGTGGCGGTCCATTTTTATAGGCGTCTTCCAGGGATGATGCTTTGCATTAAAAACTCCACCACCCCCTCTGTATATGGGTCATTATGACGCTAAATCGCCCTTGACCTACGGGCCTCCTGCGCAGACACACACACATACATAAAAGGATTCCCATCCAAGATACAGACTGCGAGTTGTTAACCTGCATACATGAGCCGATGTGTGAGCAGACGGAGCAATCCTAATAACCACAGCGGGGGCTCTTCTCTGACCAGTAGCCATGGTGATTGAACACATTTCTGCACACAGCAGAAAGGCGGTCCGTCTGCGCTGCACCACACAGGCCTTTATTAGGCCCAGACCCCGTGGACTGGAAGGAAGGAAGCACCAAGTGGAGGATCACACCCATTTCATTGTGACTCTACAATTTTACGACTGTCAAGAGGCCATCGACCACAAATTAGCTCTTTTTTTGGAAGGCTCTCCGCTCTTGTCTCAGCCAGGCCGATAAAATAGCACACTCAAATCTCAACAAAGCGGCACATCATCTGATTATTGTGTGAATTTGATGGCTCATTTGCATAACTGGTGGGAATGATGCTCTCAGAAGTATAGCACCTAGATTTATTCAGTATTCAGTCCAATTCCAAACATCCAATCGAGAGCACCAGCCTTGGCTTGATTTCCTTTAAGCTTCTAATCTCTCTTTCCTCTTAATTTAGCTGCAGTTTCAATCACAGCCCTTTCACAAATCTAACCGTGTGGGTGTGTATGTGACTGCTATCATGTGAAAACCCCTATAATTCCATATTCACTGCAATTCATGGTTTCTTTTTAATTGGAGGGTCATATGGTCCTCCATGGGTTTAGCAAAATGGAGCTACTTCCTGATAAAGTCCTTTTCATAAAGGGTCTTTAAGATGTAACTTTCCGATGGTTAATAAAACTGTTATAAGACTTAAGTTACCAGGCTGCGAAATATCCCTGTGGCAGGTTTTCACCCATTAGTATTATCTTTAATATTTATCAGTGTTATTATTACTTTCTATTGCTTCTATTGTCCCCCCCCCTAGAGAATAGAGGTCCACTGTAGAAGCCCGTGCATTCCTGACATCTCCTAACACATTTCTTATGTTTGTTTTTTCATTATCTGGATTTAATGAAATTTTATTTGTGTGCAAATAAAAACGATGGACCACTTATGTTATGGTACATTACCCGGAAAATTGACAGAAACATTTAGAAGATTCCTAGAAATGTTCTTTGTGAGTATTCTTTTAATACGTATAACTGCAGGTTTATAACATTAAAAGTACATCGCATCCTATTAATGGCTGACTATCATATAACTGCATCACTATGAAGCAGGCTACTTACTTTACACTGGATTCACTGAAACAGTTTTTGCAAAATGCTCATAGTATGGTAGAAGGGATGCTACGACACAATTCTTTTTTTCCAGTTTTGAATTCGCTCTCCCTTGTAATGGATTATTTTGAGTATATTGTTTGAGTAACTGAATGATGTGAATCTTTTTTCACGGGTAAAAAGAATAGATACAAGGCAAAGCGAAATTCTACAAACTGGAACCCCAAAACCATTCTGATCAATGGCTTGTTAATGATCTGTGAAGCATTAGTAAATGATTTATCAACAAACTTCAAAAAGTAGTAACTGGTACATGGATATAGTTAACTGATATGACTCATAAAATCTTCTCAAGATCAATCTGATAAATCCAGAACTGTGTTTATAGTTCTCAATATTGATGAAAAGATAAAATGATGTGAAGGCCCATGTGCTATTTATTCCTGCAACCATATGTGTGTGTGATCCAGAAACAAGCCAACCCTGGACTTGACAAAAATGGAAAGTGTCTGATGTGCAACTGTCGATTTCCATGACAACGTGTTAAGTTGAGGCTTAAAATCAGGGCTGTGCCATACTGTGCCTAGTAAGAGTGACATCTCCAACTGCTTCAGTAATGAGCTGCCTAACATGCTGTCATCCTCTACAGATGGAGTGCATACAGTATGGGCCACTCAACACTTTTGAGAATCATCCAGTCAGAAACGTTTTTTTTTAAAGAACAGTGAGACACTTCCCTCGTTTTCAGGCTTCATGCTAAGCTAAGCTAACGTTCATTGGGGCTGTTACTTCCTATTTACCGTGCGGACATGAGAGTGATATCAATCTTTTCATCTCCCACTCATCAATGTAAGAAAATAAACATGTTTCCCAAGATGTCAAACTATTCCTTTTAAGTTGTAGTCTTTGAAACTTAAATGCATGTGTCTAGCATACAGGGTTAAGTGGTTTGGGTGATTGGAAATTCAGATTTGAACTGCTTCCAAAAGTGAACAGACGATATTGACAACTGCAATCACCTCCAATTGTTTCTTTTAAACGTCTAAACGCAAGTGGCTATGATAATCATTGGACACACACAGGTTTTGTTTACTTGATGGGTCAGAGAATCCTTATATAGCTGTCGTGGTTAACTGTTCTCATATAGCTAATTGCGAACCACAGTGTGAGCACCTTATCTCACAACAATCAACAGTATGGCACGGTCCCGCCAACTCAGGACCACCTCCACAAACCCAGCGTACAATCCTGCCATCATTGATGCCTCCTGTTGGGTTTCATTCTTGCTCGATGCCAGGAGCGAATTCTCCGTCTCAATTAATCAATGAGTTTCTAATGGAATGCTTCCCTTCAGGATGAGGCCCATCACAGAGGGGGTTGCAGTCAGTGCTGTCGGTGAAGCCGCTCTGATTGCCTGAATGCACTCCCAGCTTTGGAGTCACTGCAGATGTCTGCTAATTGTGGTGATTATGGGGAACGGAGGGGGGTAGGGATATGTAATGAATTTCCCATTGCTTTCATGCCTCACATCCTTTGGTTATGTGCATCTGCTATACAAGCGAAGCATCCGCAGGGTTTGGAGACGGACAAAAGTGACATGGGGGGATTGGGCATGTGCCTTTGGATGGGCATCCATTCTAACACCAAGTGCAGCCAGATTGGGTCCATTTATTCTTTTAGTTTTGTTGGAGGTTTTAATTCCTTTCCTCTTCTCTCTTATCCCCTTCACTTCTCTCCTCGGCTGCTCCGTGGTCTTTACATATGTATGACTGTGTGGAGGATTTCTAAAAACCTTTTGCAACCTTTCTCACAGACCATAATTAGCCCAGACTTTCATTTATCAATTAAATTTCAACTATCAAACTAGAATCACAGATTTGTTTTATGGGGCATTACTATATTAACAACTCTACTTCCTCAGACAACTAGCAGGCTAGCTATTTCCAGTTTTTATGTTAAGGTAAGCTATAGCTAACCGGCTACTGCATGGCTATAACAGGGTTAGGGTTTATCAGACAAATATAAAATTGGTATTATTCTCTGATTTAACTCACAGAACATGTATATGTTATGTATAAAATATAAGAAAATAAATTAATGTTATAGCCTTAAGAGTTTCAAGGAAAACTGCAGATGGATTAGGAAATAGCAATTTCAACCATTTATCTCGAAAGTATCTGTGATATACTGTATAGTGCTATAACTTAAAAAGCTTAAATCTGTTTCAAAGTCCTCAATATGTAAGAAACTGTGTAATTTAAAGGAGAACTAGAACTGGTGGGTTTGCTAATTTAAAAGCCGTATGTAAATTACTTGTGCAGATTAACAACCTATTAAACTGAGAGGATTATATATGCAATCTGGATTTTCTGCACATTCCACTTTTTATGATTATCATGCCACTCTGGACATGCTATTCTGGACATTGAACTGGAACAAATCTTATTCATACTGTTAGCATATTAATGAAGCTAAATATCAGACATTCTCGCCCCTCTGTTGCAAATGCAAACATGCCCAATTTATTGTGGATGTGCTTTTCGCGAGGCAAGAGTTAGCTAATTCCTTTGGGGCGAGTGCCCTTCCTGTCACACTGATCAAAGACTTTCTCTTGATATGAGCATAAACTGCTCCATGCCCCATCACCGTCAATGTCTATGCATGCGTGTGAGTTTGCGTGTGTTTATGCAAGTGTATGTCTGTGGGCGTGCGTGTATGTGTGAGGTGAAGTGGTGGTGTTGTGTGTGTGTGTATCCATCCCCCCATCACCAGAGGCTGTATTATGCATTGTTGTGGCATGGCCTACATGCTCACCCAAGCATAGTCCAGTGTGGTACAGTACACACGTCTTCCCATCCCCACTGCCCTCCCCTGTTGTGTCCGCAGGCCCGCTTCATTTACCTTTGCTCCTGAATTAATGCTAGTTAAGTGTCACATTAACTCAGATCTGTTTGCTCGCTTTGTCAACAACACAAACTAGCCTCAGTGTGTGAGAGCCAGGGTTATCTGTGCTTATATACACAGCACACGCATATGGGCAGAGTTTGTCTGAATGTATATAGGCTACCTAAAGCTGCAACCATCCATACATTATCTCTATCTTCTCTGAACAAAGTGCAGTGTTGCGCAGTATTTTAGGTCTATATAATATGCTGTTTCATCAGCATTGCTGCAGAGGATACGAGAAAATGCTAAACTTTTCTGCAAAGTGCAGTAGTGGCTGCAGCGCAGGTGTTTCATTCAGTGCTTCAATAGAGGCGAAACCATGGGCGTGGACTGCCAACTGAATGAGTGCATGGTCTTGTATGTCTGTATGCCTTCACATGTACATGTGTGTGGAGCATATATTTGCCTGCCAGAAGGGAGTGTGTTAAATTCTCTTAGCATGTGTGACGAATCAAGTGGCTGGGAAAGGAGCAGCGTGTTGCGTGGCCTCTCTCGGCCTCTCACAAACTGAATTCTAAAGAGCCTATCGATCTGTCAAGGTCTCGGGTCGTCTTTTGCTCTGCCACTATCTCACTTTCTTATCTAGCTCCCTTTCTCTGTATGTGCGTCTGTGTCTGTCTTTGTATCTCCCTCTTTATATGTTGCTCATTCTGAATAGACATGATACAGAATGTGAGAGAGCAATGCGGCGAGCGGGTGAGACAGATAAAAAAGAGAGAGCATCCCCCACTCGTATGTCTTTCATCCTAATCCGTAGTCTCTGTCCAAGAAAGGGCCTCCTTTTCACTTCTCTGCCCTAAAGCCTCTTATATGTGACCCCTCTGTGTCTCCCTCAGGGCTCTCTCCCACGGCCAGAAACCACAGACACACACACACAGACACACACACAGACACACACACAGACACACACACACACGCATCTGTGCATTTTACTTAATCTTTACAAACCATACAAGGCTAGAGTTGCATGTTTTTGTGTTGAAACAGCGCAATAGTTAAACCGCAAAAATACAAGAGTGCATTTCTCTCCAAACACCATGACTGAAGCTGTGCGATGCCACGATCTGCAGAACTGACACAGCCTGTTACTACATATCTTTGCCCGAAGGTGAAGGCAAATTTACCGCCAGGCTGACTAACCCAGCTGCTAGGAGAGCGCGTGTCTCGTTAAAAGAACTGACCTCAATAGAGATGGACGTTTGGCGGTATGTTACATAACTGACTCAGGATGATCCTAAAGGCTGAGGGGATGTGTGTGTTGCTTGTCTGCGCCTGTTTGGATGAGTGTGTGTTGGGGAAGGGAGGTATACAAGGGCACACACGGGGTGAGAGGGTTTATAAAGTGTATCTGCATTTCAACCAGAACACCCCGCATCTCAAAGATAATGTTGATCACTATGAAATTGATGTATTGGAATGTTTGTACTGGTAAAATAGCCAATACACACCATGTAAATATTACAAAAAGCAAAAAATCCTTCGCTTAAATATTTATCTATCATCCATAATGTTGAAATAACAACATTTTATTTGCAATGGCTTTTCTTATGCAGCTCTACATCCCCCAAAGAGAAGAGCAAGCCCTGTCCCTTGCAGCAAAAGGAAAAATATCAGAACCGGGTAAATGATTATCACAAAGCAGTGAGAAAATGGTGACAGCCACTTGAATGTTGTTGAAAATGAGTAAAATAAAAAACTATAATTTATTTAAACTAGGAAATAACCAAAACTGATTCAAATGTATTCTGATTTAGCCAGTACATTTGGGAGCGGATATATGAAATACTGTTGAACCCAATCTCTGGTCAGAAAGTATCTATTTTTATATATATTATTTAGGCCTGTACAAAATAAGATAGGAATTTGGAGTAAACACTTCCCCCTGCTCTACCAGAAAATGTAATTTATCTTCTCTTTAGCAAAAGAAAACTGCCCTCCCCCGTTTCCTGACCCTCTCCGTGCCCTCTAATGATTTTCTTATACAGGCCCAACAGTTGGCCTGGTGCGCTCGGCTGTCGGCCATGAATGGGCTTATGCTTAAAACAACAGAGCCATGGCCTTGGTGGCATGTGCTTTATAACTCAGCTGAATGGTGACAGTTTATTCGGTAAAAGAAACATACATACCAGTCTCACAATAGACATATTTTTAGGCAGGCACAGAAACCACGCTTCCTATAGAGTTACTGTAATCTCTTAGAAGTGGTCATACAGTAAACATATCGCACTGCACTCAGCATTAAGTACAGTGAGGCTCTCTGTCTGCCCCTGCATTGAAGGATATGATCTTGGCTTGCACTCTGCCTGGTGTGACCCCACCCCTGGTAAATACAGGGTTAGAGGTTTCCTCCGCGGATAAAAATACACTTGCCTCTCAGCAGAGAAGGGGAAAAGCCAGAATTCCTCTCTCTCTTCGGCGCCTATTGTGCACGAGGAGCTGAAGGACTTCCACACTAATCACAAGCTCTTTATTTTTCCGTAGATTTACCATGTTATAAGAGATTTGAACACGTAAAAGTTGATTTAGTTTGACAAAGTACAACTCATGGATCTGAATGTTTGCATTAGGCAGTGATGGTATACGACAAAGTACATTAACTTTGTTACTGTTGCTTAAGTAGATTTAGTTTTTGGTACTTTTACTACACTATATATATCAGCAAATATCTTTACTTTCCACTCCAGTAGATTTATACTATACATTATGAAACATGTGAAACAAATCTATCTATCTATCTATCTATCTATCTATCTATCTATCTATCTATCTATCTATCTATCTATCTATCTATCAAGTATAAAGCAATCAATAACGAGAGGGGAATTGGTCCATTGATCCAATCAGAGCGAGCAGTTAACATTAGACCCCGCCTCCTGCAGAAACAGTATGGTGAAAGAATAGATTCAGGAGATTCACAGTCAAGTCGAGATTCAGCCAGTAATGAATGTGAAATTACAATTGTTTTCAGTAGCATCATCTGCAGCTTTATCATATATCAGAGTCTGTAAATTATTGTATTGAACAAAATATACACTAGGCAGCGTTAATGATGTATTAGCCTGTTGCATTAAAGAATAGGCTACACTCTGCAAGCACTTTCTTCATTTAAATATTTAAATATATTTAAAAGCAAATACTTTTTACTTTAGTAGAAACCTTTTCCTTTACTTTTACTTTTATGCATTTTTGTCAATTTATTTGTGCTTTAACTTAAGTAACATGTTTGAGTTCTTCCTCCACTTCTGCCATCGGTTAAGGGGAGAACTGTGCTTTTTTTCACATGTTCATTCCTCTTCCTGGTTTTGTCTTTTGTCCCTCATGAGGTCCCATACTTTACAAGCTGTGACATCATCAATGTGTGCTGCCCTGCTTCAGAGACAGAGGCCTGCAACTGCCACAGGTACATCCTCGGATCAACTGGACTGCAAAAGTTGGACAAGACTTACAGAACAAAGTGGGGTCGAGGCAGCTGGATCTCATGCGTGGACCCAGAGCTTCCTGTTGACTGAAAGGACTTTTCTCTCGGTTCAACTCAGCTGGACTAGAGATTATCTGAGTGACTTCCTTATTCAAGCTGGAAACAAACTCAAAGTTCACTGTTTTTGGCCACTGGAACTCAATGCCGGTGAGGAACTGTCCGATTTTCTTTACACTGCTGTAACAGGTCGAAAGGAAGCAATAAAACACATGTTCATTTATTAAATTTCATTTGACCTACTTTTACAAACTCAGTTGAAAGTGTTATGTAATTTGAAGCAAACATTCCTGTTAAGACCGTAACATTTCTGAAGGCTTGTTGTTTCCATATCTTTTAAAGATGCAAGAATGGCCTCAAAATCGTGCACCTCTCCCACGTTTCTGAAACATTGAGAGACAAGAGACGAAGTTGGAGAATCCCATGTGACCCTGCCACGTCCTGTTGAAGTCTGGAGGTGAGGTAGCAAGAACAACTGAAAATGAGTCATGAAGAACAAGAAAGACAGGGGACGGGACTGAGAGACGTCTTTGACATATTACTTAAGGCGTGTTCGGAGCGACTGCTGAGCTTGACTTTTCAGCTGGGTGAGTCTCCTGAGGATGATCTCATACACGTCTTGTGTCTGATCATCCTCCAGAGAGAGGAGCAAGTCCTGAACAAACTCCAGATGCTGAAGGACAATGGCCTCGCCAAACAACTGGCTGAAAGTTGGAGAATGAGTGGAGGTAAATTAGAAGATTTTAGGGATCACTGTGGTGATTTACAAGAGTTTACAGGAGAATCTTTGGCCATGTTGGCTCGAGTTTTTAAGGTTTTGTCGGAGAGGAGTCTTTGCGATCAGCACCTGAGGAATCTGGCCTATCAGAGAGCCGTTTCTGTTGACAGCCAAAAAACAAGCAGTTGTGAGGGTCTGGAATATGATAAACTCAGAGAGGAAGCTAAAAATGTCTGTGGGCCTCAGTTTGAGGAGTGGATGTGCTCCTCAAGAGACCTCCAGTCAGGGTCTTTGCCTGATCCTCACAGAAGCCTGGATGAAACCTTAAAAATTACGAATCGGTCAGAGAGAGGTTACAGTCTTGCCAGCCCCCTGGAGGCGAGCTCCTCAATGCCCTCATACCCTACTCATCTAGAAATCAGTATCTCCCCAACAGCCTTGTTCGAAGCGGACAAAATATCCCCAGAAGCATTTGATCAACCCCAACTGAACATTTGTCTCCTTGCACGTGGGCAGTCTCACTCATCTGAGGAGCCTAAATCCAATGAACCAGCTCCGCTTGAAACAAAGAAAGACTCAAAGATGCACACACCACTCCCAGCACAGTGCAGGAAGTTGGACATTCAGATTCCCCCTCCAATTCCAACCACCAAACCAAGCAGCCTACCAAACTGTGAACTACCTACTGCAGCAAACGCGTGTGTCCCCAAGGTACCTGTTCGAGATGACATGCATGAAAGAGAAGCTGCAGAAAAGAACAAGGCTATTTTTTACGCATTTGTAATCCTGCATTCACCAGAGGACGAAGACGTGGCCGAGAGCATGAGGGAAAGAATGGAAACGGTCACTGGCTGTGTAGGTGCGACTTTCTCAGAGGAGTTTGCCGTCCCTGGAAGGAGCGCCCTGAGGTGCGTGGAGGACGCTATCAACAACTCAGCCTTCACCCTGCTGCTTCTCACCCGCAACTTCAACACTCGCATGTTGGAGACGGAGACAGACACCGCCCTGATCAACTCCATAAACAACAAATACAAGCACAACACGGTTATCCCTCTGCTGCCACGGGAGAACAGTCTCCCGAGAGAGAGCATGCCCATGGTTCTCAAAACAATAGTTGCGCTAGAGGACAACAGGAACTTTGACAAAAAGGTGCAAAAGTCATTGTGTCAAGCAAACGTTAAAAGACAAAAGAAAATCTGGGAAGAGGAGCAGAGAATGAAAAGTCAGATGGAGAGACAGGAGGAACTAAAGCGACTTAACCAGTATCAAAAGAAGCTGATCCAACAGTGTAAAGAATCACAGTCACTGGAGCAAGACAACATGAGTCTTTTAATGACACAAAAGCTCCTACTTGGTTCCAGTGAACAGGAAGGGGGTGCCGGCAGCGCTAGGTGCCAACAACATCCAAACATCCATATTGAGAATGCTCAATATATAATGATCGGTAATGACTCCCAAATGACTGTGGATCACCTTGGAGATGCAGTCAAAGATGATACAATTTATTCCGAGAACAAGCAATAAACTCACATAGGAAAATACTTAAAAAACACAACCAAACCAGATATTTTTTGAGGTCTATTTGTGTGTGGAAAATTAACTAATTCATAAAATGTTCTAAATTATAAAATATTTGAGCTACAACAAACACTATGAGATATTCACTGTAGATTGTTTTACTGTATTTCGACCTGTTTGTTCCACCCACTATAAAGATATGGTACACTGAGAACTTTTTAGATGAATGTTTAGCTCAGGAGCGCCATCTACTGACCGATGTGTGACATGCACTTCCTGACCTCCTCAGCTGTATAAACTCAATGCAGACACTAGGGTGCAGTGTTGTTACACTTTCCTCGTGGCTCCTTCTCACCCTTCATAAGTGAAGTGTCATCCAACAGCATCACTGCTCTGCTGTCAGAGAGCTACAAGACATTGAATACTATCTGAATTTTAAAACGTTCCGTATGTTGTATGAAGAAATATTTCAACAGTAACTGTCCAGATTTAACAGATTTTCTTTTGGAGCAATTTCCAAAATGTTTGTCACTGATCTTGACGTTTATATCATCTCATTTGCACTATTTTTTTCCTTGTGTGGTAACACTTTTATTGTTGTAGTTGCAGAGGAGCAGGCAGCAGGTTGTCACAAAATCTGCTGGTTGACAACAAACGATTTGATGATTTGTAAGACTTTACCGATCCGCTCAGGCTCATGCACGACCACGGCCTATATTGCCCTCTCCTTCATCATCTCTTGTTTTACTGTGTTTATCAGCTTTCTTTTACACTTTTAACTGACTTTGAAAGATGCTTTATAAATGCATTTCGATTTTTTTATTTTTATTACTGTTGTCCAGTCTGTGTGAGGGATATCTAAAGGTTCTAAATGTTCCATACGGCTGCTGATGGGATGTACATGTTGACCCATGTATATGTGTTGTTGTTTTCTCTTTTCAAATACAGTCACTGCTAATCTGGGTTTCATTCATTGGTGGAAAAAAATATCTAAATCCTTCTCTGCATCGGTACTCAAGTTGGAAAATATTTCATCAAACACTGGTTTAGGTCAACAATCATTTCAAGTAAAATTTACTTCATTTCCTCCACCAAGGAAGTTATGTTTTTATTTTTGTTTGTTTGTTCGTTAGCAGGATTACGCTAAAGTGACTGAACCGATTTCCATGACTTGTTGGGGGGGCAGATGGTTTCTTTTTTTTCCACTTTCATTAACAAAGCGAAATACAGGGTTTTTTGTGTGTATTTTTGTTGATTTGTCATTAAAAGAATAATGGATCTTGGTGAAAAACATATTTACTGATATTTGTGAGTGTGTGTGTGTGCAATCCAAATAGATTTGGTGCAGATCCAAATAAAAATCCAGGTCTAGTGAAATAAAATTTAGTTTCATAAGGGGGCTGATGGGCTTTGGCGGAGGTATGTGCTCTACTGAGTGCCGTTCTAGTTTAAAGGGTTTAGCTGAAGTCAAGCTGGTCAAGGACAGATATGTTTCCAGTTGCCAACAATCTGATCACTGTGGCACTAACATTTTAGGTGCTGCATTTTTACTACAAACAAGGACGCCACTATATATTTTTTCTTCCATGAGTGAAATTTTGGTGTGGATCCAGGATCACTTTTTGTAACATTGGGATATGGGGTGGGTTTTTTTCCTAGGGACAATGTGTCTTAATATAAAAACTTGCACATTTAAGGAATAGATAACCATAAGTTAGTGCAGCTTTAATTTAAGGGAACTGTTGGGCCTTCGTGGAGGCATGTGCTCAACTGAGTACCAATCTAGTTTGAAATCAAACAGAGCAGTGGTTCTCAAACTTTTGCACTTTAATGACTCCTTAACTGACACAAACTAGACCATGCAGCCCCATTTTTAAAGTTGGCCCCAACTTTGAGAACCCCTGAAATAAAGTTAAAGTAAAAAGGATTTGCACTAACTGTTAAAATGTATATATTTTTAAGTATATTTTCAGAAATATTGCACTCTCTTGTGGTATTTTAATGTTAAAGTGGCCTTCCTATGAAATGACAATATGCAGTGGTCAATGCCAAGCTAATTTAAGTTTGAGACCCGTCCTCTAAAAAAGGCCGGTAAATACATTTCTACCAGAAACAGCAACGATGTATGTTGATCCTAAATAACTGAGTAACCGAATCCATCAATTTGAAATCTCACTTAATATAACCAGTATTTTACTACTATGAATTTGTCATTATAAGGACACATTTTTTTCATATGTGGGATTTATTTAATAATATCAATTGTGTTCTTGTGTGATGGAGGTTACTTAATGTATTTTGTACTGACCGTGCTGTAGCCCAAATCACCTCGATGTTCCTTTGAGTCAAAGCAAAGTAAAACGATTCAAACTACAGCTGTGTGCTCATGACTCTTCATCTTTCTTCCAACTTTTTCTACAGCTATTATCACTCTGCAGGCGAGGGGGGGGGGGGGTATTTTGAGGAGAAATTTCCACAGCTATTTAATTTCTCCATTTCTCAGCGGGATTTTTTGGGATTTAGTCGAAATCCCTCCTTCCAGTCAACTCCACCTTGTTTGCATTATATTTTTATCCTGTGGTAAACTCCTATCAGAATGAATAGACGAGGTGGGTGTTTTACGCATGCGCAGTGCGCTCCATCCTCCGGTCAGTGCGGCAGGAAAAGCGCAGAGAAGACAACGCGGAGAAGAGAAGGAGAGAGAGAGGGGGGGAGATAAACAGTTAGAAAAGAGAAGGCGGAACAACATGGACACAAACAGGATCTTCATGTGGTGTGTGTGAAGCGGTGCTGCTGTGGTGTGGTTGGGACTGAAATCCTCCTCTGGCCCACAGCCGCTCCGTTATGTCGAGGAGAATAAACCCAGGGAATGGAGGCTATCTTCAGGAAGGCTGCTTCTGATCAGCTGCGTCGTGCTGTCACTGATCCGGGATCGAACTACAACACCAGGACAGCAAATCCCAGGATGGTGGAGCTCATGTAACACGGGAGTCGTCGTGCTCTCCACCGAGCCACGCTCAAAGTTTTTTTTTTTCTTCTCAGGGAGAGAGGAAATTTTTTTTTTTTTGTGCATTGGAATTCCTGTGGACGGGATGTCATCCTCTGGCTGACTGCTGCTCCTCCAGCTGCTGCTGCTGCTGCTGCGGAGGGATCCCCACACCGAGGAGAAGATGGGAGATGCGGCAGACGACCGAGGGATGAGACGGACCTTCATCGTCCCCGCCATCAAGAGCTTCGACCACTACGACTTCACCAGGGCCAAGGTCTCCTGCAGCCTGACGTGGCTGGTGGCCAAGGCTTTCGGCTCGGGTAGGTGGCGCCTCCTCGGTCTCTCCCAGTTTGTTCTCTGGTGGATCAGATGAGTGGAAAACCGGGTTAAGATAATGATCTGACATGGTGATGCTGTGTTGGGACCAGTGGGAACATTTTGTAAACAACAGTCTGCAACCCGACTCCAATTAGACTAGTTATAATCACTTAGATCGTCCTCCCTCATTCTAGATAGCAGACATCTTTAATCTGTCTGGTCTATGAAACAGCAGCAGTTGATTGAAAATTCATCACCACAGTCAGAAATGTTAATATATATATATGATAAATTGTATATAGCACATTTAAAAACACAATTACAAGGTGTTTATTAAGTTTATAATGAAAGGGCATACAATAGGAAACAGTTATAAATGTAATAATAAAAGCAATTTGAAGATCACAAAGATACAGAAATAAAAAGATGTTATCAGATGAGATAAAAACAATGTAAAATAAAACATTATACTGTAGAATGATTGAAATAGTTAGTAAGACCTAGGAGAAAGCACACCTATAGAAATGTGTTATTCAGAGAGATTTCAAAGTGGAGAAGGAGTTTGCCAGATGGATCTCCTCAGGGAGGTTGTTCATAGAGTGGGGGTCCTGACAGAAAAGGTCCTCACCCAGGACTGTGGACCAAAGTCTTCTTCATCCATCAAAATAATGTAAAATATATGGTATGTTTGGCTTATGGGTGTATTTCTGTTTACTGCAGGGTTAGAATCCCTCCATTGAGGTCACGGGTCAAACCCACCACATCCCTGCTCGTGTCACAGGATTAGTGGTTGAACCTGTTGCTTGCCTAATGCTTATTATTCCCCTGCTGCAAGAAGTCAGGCCACAGACCTGTTAGGTAACACCCATCTTCTCTGTCAGTCTTCGCTGTTTGATGACGAATACACACACAAGGCCGTAGCTTCAGTGATGCAACAGATAACTGCAGCTAATAGAAGTCTGGGAAGCACTTTTTCAGTTAAGTGGATAATAGTTTGGAGCGTTAATTATCAGAAAATTGAGTGACAAAAACAAACAATTCATATTAGGAAGGATTCTGAAACCTCAACACCAATGTCAACAATCTTGTATCGCGATACACAACGATGGAACTGCGATATTCCTAAACTCACAGCCTATAACAAAACTAATTGTTCACTTTACAGACTATAACACATTTGAATCAAGGAATTAGTTGCCCTTTCTATTCTAAGTTAGGGTAAGCTGTATATTTTTTACATTACACTTGACTAAATGGGCCTGTGAGTGATTATGAGCCTGCGGTAAAAGTGACACATCTTAATTAGCTTAAGATGGATAACAACTCTTAGATTGCAGACCCCACCAGGCACATTCTAATCAGCAGCTCAAATATATTTTGTGTATTTTCCAGTCATACAAGACAGAGAAAAGCTGAAACTATTTCCAGGTGAGAGTTCGGAAATGTCACATTATACCTAACAAATGAATAACAGGATTTAACAGATGCTTTTTCATTTTCTGTATGTCAATGAATTGATTAATCAACCAAGAGAGAGAGTTTCAACTCCACTTTCCAGTAAACCTCTGTATAGTATACATATGGCTCATACGGCACAAGCTATCGACTGCTATAGTTTTCTTTTCTTGACAGTTATAATAGTGACTTCTCTTAATACTTTATACTTCATGTACGTATCCCAGTCCTGTCTCCTGTCCCCACTGTGGTCTGGAAGCAGCTCTGGCGGCCTGCCTCATAGAGACTGAGTAATTCCAGCCTGCTCCGAGCCCAGAGGTTTACTCCAGCTCCTAATGAATGCTTTAACAGCTGCTCCTTCTGTGTACTGCACTCTGAGTCAATGAGCGGCCGCCACTGACAGACAAACCTAGAAAGAGCCTGATCAACAGCCATTGATCCAACACTGTGAGTCGATAAAGCTGCACACCACCTCTTTTCTCCAAACGAGACGTAATTCAGTAACATGTGAGAGAGACAGGATTTGTTCAACAGGACCTGTTGGCTGTTCCCACACTCCGGCTCCTTGTTTTGTCCTGTCCCACCACTGACACAGTTTCAACTCCCTGCAGCACCGCCGAGATCTGTGGCCCAATTCATAACCAGTCCTCTGAGCCTTGTTTGGCCTAGTTCTGACGGCCGGTTGACGGTTTGAATCCTGTGTCGATCAGATGTAACAAAATTCTCATCAGCTGAAACGTTAAAGAGATGGATTTGCCTATAGAGTAGAGCATGGTAGTCGGCAAAGAAGGAGAAGAAGGGGAGCTGATTTTGTATTAGATATTTCATCAAATTTCAATTTGAAAAAGATCTTTGACAATTTCTATACCGTTTATCCTCCGAGGGGGGAGCTGGAGCTAATCCCAGCTGACATTAGGTGAGAGTCTGGGTACAGGTCACCATTGTGTGATATGAGATACATTTGCTTAACCTGTTAGTCTTATTAGTTCTGGACTTGTCCGTAAAATGTACCAAACATCACTTTATAGTGAGTTTACAAAAAAATGCTGTATCATGTTGTCAATACATAAACCTCCTCAATGATTCTGACTGGACTCGTCTGTCCCACTCACTTCCCAGCACGGACGTGACCAGCATCACCGTAGGTTGAACAATGCTCAAAATTTCAATTCATGATCATTCATCAGCTGCATTTAGAAGACTGGAAATGCAATAGTTCAACTAATCAATATCCCCAACGGTAGTGAAGTGCGAGGAAGGAGAGCCGAGGGAGAACTCTCTCCAGCCAAGATGGAATTAATGAATCCCGCTTTGCGTCTCAAGCTATAGAAGAGGAAACTTAAATGGTGCAGTGGCTGAAATGAAAACCGTTTCCCTCTCTGAAGTAAAGAGTCTTTCAGTGCTTAGATCAACAAACAGCTCTGCAGTGATTTTAATGGTGGTTTTCTTTGTGTTTTATATGCTACAATGTGTTGGGAGGAATTTCACTCCAGACATCACGATGCAAAGAGAGATCATTTCTGACATGTGGATTTTGTTGCTATCGAGAGCTGTGAAATGATTGTACGGTTCAATTCCTTGCTTCTTAGTCTGTAAATAAAGATGGACGACACGGCAGCTCCCAAAACTGAAGCCAAATAATCTTTTGTCAAACTCAAGTGAATTTGTTTTTCTAGTAAAGAGCAGTCAAGCAGCAGAGATAAGCACTGCTGACTGTTAGGTTGTGTATGCTGAGCTGTGATCCCGGGGGTCTCCAGGGGAGCAGTCTTCTACGTGCCTGGACTTCCTGTGGCAGCTACTTCCTGTCTGTTTCCTCTTTGATGGCCAACACAAAGGAAAAGGGTTTCACTTGACGAGGCAGTTTTTCATGAACCCAGAAAGCCCTGTGTGCTTAGAAAACAAATGTTTTTTTTCCAATATGATTTGTCTGTAGAACGTAACTAAACATTTCTAACTGCTGAGATGTTAACGGGTGTTTTTGCTTGAACTGGGCTTGAAATATTTGTTTTTATTAGGTAGTTTTGTTGAGCTGTCTTGCTTCTTAAAGTTGTGATATTTTAGGAGAGGTGGTGAACAAAAACAAGCTGCACCTTTTAAGATAGATTCCTCTTTTGTCCTTAGTGTCTCTCAGTGTGATTCAGAGGTGGATAGAGAGGAAATGACCCAACGCACCAGGAATACACACACACACACACACACACACAAGTTACGATTCAAGGATCTTGTCTGACTAAAGTGATGCACACACACATACACACACACACTGTGGCTTTGTGCTCATAATATCTCCCGTCCTGTTTGGATCTACATTGATAAAAAAATTCATCAACAAATATACATGTGACGTTTGTGTGCTTATTTTTGTAACAGTGAAAACTCCCTTTCTGCCTGAAAAGCCACAGCCCGCCACAAACTAAACAGATGTCTTATAGTAGCTACTGCAATTTCCCTCTAATGTTTCCTATACCATCATTTCATGGTGTGTGTGTGTGTGTGATTGTACACGTGCAATAAGCTTTGAGCTTTGATGGCGAGGCTCCGAGCTACAATGTAGGGAAGCCACGCAGAAACGACAACAAAAGATACTTAAAATACAGAAAGAATAGCAGCATAGCTTTTTTTTATCTCAGCAGCAATGGAGCTGGAAAACAGGAGGACGAAGCTAAATGAATCTCCTCACTCATGTTGTGTGTCTCCCTCTCTTCTCAGATGCCGTACCAGAGGAGCTGGCTGAGCCTTTCTACAGGGACCAGTACAACCAGGAGCACCTGAAGCCCCCGGTGGCCTGCCTGCTCCAGTCTGCAGAGCTGTACTGCCGGGCTGGGAGCCTGATCCTCCGCAGCGATGCTGTCAAACCTTTACTGGGACACAACGCTGTCATCCAGGCCCTGGCTCAGAAGGGCCTGTACGTCACTGACCAGGACCGACTGGTCACAGAGAGGGACCTGACCAACACGCCTATAAACATGGTGAGTGGAGACGACACAGTACCTGACTGTATTCAGTGATGAAAGATACAAAATGAAGCAATTGTTCTTTAGAATGTCTAAAAAGGACTAGATCTATGTTATCTAAATATATTTGTTGAGTTGTGTACGTACATTATCCAAAATGTTTCCAACAATGTTCAAACCCTGAGAAATCCCCAATATTATTCAAGGTTACAGACCGTTTCATTTTGGTCGCTTTTTAATTGCATCTTATCTGCTTTACCCGTGGCTGTACCCGTATGACGAAGGAAAAACACACTGCTAGCCACTGTTTGTATTAGTCCCTCGTAATGGATCACGATTATTGATTGGCATTTGCTGGGTAACATAAGTAAAACTTGAATTTATGACCTCATTTTCAACATAAAATGGTGGTGATGACAACAACTCCCATGATGCCATGCTGCTTCAGGACATCATAAAACTAGGTCTTGTTTTGATTGAGCGACCCTTAGTGCCTGAAGTTACATATTATACATTTAAATAATCAAATTGTCTGTTCTTTGTGCACGTGTTTAGTTTATTCACATGCACCTTTCCTTTTTGCACTGCACCTAAATGTACATATTCACACATGTCCTCATACGTATATAGTAGTAACCATGGAGATATAATGTGTGAAATGGGCTGAATTGATTTGGATCTCAATCTGTTCATTTGCAGCATGTGTAAGTACACATGCTTATAAAACAGGGCTACAGGATTATGTTTATTAATTGTCCCAATTCTTAAGATTACAGCCTCAGATTGCTAAGAGAAAAGCAGCAAATTCACTCATTTGAGAAGCAGCAAATGTTTGACTTTTTCCTTGATAAACGACTTAATTCAAGTACTTAACCTGTTGGCAGAGTTATGGTCAGTAGGGTTGTCAGACAATCAATCGTCCAGCACAAATATATCAGTGGATGTTAACTCTGTGCTTCATCCAACACATAAAGAGTGTTACGGGATGATGTGTGATTTTGTCCGTACGTACTGTACAGCTCCGTAAGTCCCACTGTTTGATCGCCCTCCAAGATCTTTCCTCTTGAGGGAAAAACAACCTCTAATGACGGGTTTCCTATAGCAACCCATTAGTCAGTGTTCCGTCTCTCTGTCATTACACGGCGCAGGCCAGGGCTTACATGCCTCTCCTCACACCACCAAGAAATATTCTAGTATCACGTTGTCAATACTGGATCTAGAACGAGATGAAAGAACATAATAAAGCTGCATCAATATTGATTAAAGCTCTTGTAGTTTTAGAATTGATTGGTCATTTATTGTATAAGAAAAAAGTCCATCTTTCAGTTGGGTGATGTCTTCATATTGCTTTTTTTAATCTGACTACCTGTCCAAAAACCCAAAGGTAATCAAAGTATACCAAACAGGGACAAGCAGCACATCTTCATATTTGAGAGGCCGGAAGAAACTAATGTGGATCATTTTATTTGTATATATTTATATACTTAAACCATTATCACAATTATTGATTATTGACCAATCGGTTAATTGGCTCACTATAACATAATATTTTCACCTTTTACTGGACATGACAACAGTTTAAAAAGGAATTAATGTTTGGTTTTATTCATCTATGAAAGGAGGATGAGTTTGTAGCAGATGCACTGGGAAGCACACGCATGGCTGGAGCCTGGCACTTCTGCTGACGCCAAAAGGTGTCTGCATTGCAGTGCACACGCGCCCCCTCCCTCTCCTGCTCTCACTCTGTCTCTCTGTCTTTTTTTTAAAACTATTTTCTTTCCTCATCAACTCTGCTTCTTCTCTCCTCCCCCCTCTGATTTTCGGTCTCTCCCCCTATCAGTTTTAGCCTTTCCTGACTCTGCCTCATCCAAACTCTGTCTTAGTGGATTAACCAGAACATTGTTATCGCCTTATGATTTAACCGAAGCTTAAGCACAGTTCATAAAACCCACCGCTGCCCTCACATCCTCTCTGAAGTCGTAGCTGAATTCTCGTCCGCCCTCTGCTTGTTCCCTACAGATCCAGGTGATCATTCAAAGACGGCAGCCAAGGACATTTTAATGTTCACTGTCGGTCGAGCTCGCTACATCCTTTATTGATCGAGGACGTCACACCTGGGAAAGTGTGTGTCTCTAATGTGTATGCCAGGTTATTTAGAGGAAAGTCTTAGCAACAAATTGAGCCCGATGAGGCCTGATTGTTCCTTAACGCTACTGACCTTCCTTTGTATCACACACACACAGCCAGGATAATTGTCAATCTGTCCATTAGTGTTCCTGCTGCGACGCTATGAATGCATTAGATTGGTTCTGCAAAGTAGAGGATTTTGTGTGTGTGTGTGTGTGTGTGTGTGTGTGTGTGTGTGTGTGTGTGTGTGTGTGTGTGTGTGTGTGTGTGTGTGTGTGTGTGTGTGTGTGTGTGTGTGTGTGTGTGTGTGTGTGTATTTGTGGACTCAGCAGGATTATTTCAGTCACGCTGTAGTCCAGGCTTTTCATTATGGGTCATAGTACTGTATATGTGCAGAGAAAATGATGACCTCATGGTTTTCCAAATAGTGTGCAACAGAAGAATAACTCGTGTCAGGAAGGAGGAGGAGGAGGAGTGTGGCAGTCTGTCAGGGGGAGAATGGATATAGGGAGAAGGGGGGAAAATTGAGTTTTTTTAGGCTGCTTTTTTGCGGGAAAGTGGAGCAATAGAAGAAAGGAAAGGGTGAGTGTGGAAGTCTGCAAGAGGAGAAATGGAAAAAGGGGGAGAAGTGCTGTCGTACAGCGGGAGGGAAAGATACAGTGTAGTGGGAGAGGAAGGGTAAGTTATTGCCTTTTTGGCGGGCATGCGGGATGACATGTGTGTGCCAGAGAACGAGTGGAAAAGACCCACTGTTAATGTGGCCATCTGGAAAGAGGAGAGAGGAGAGAGGAGAGAGGAGGAGGAGGAGAGGAGAGGAGAGGAGAGGAGAGGAGAGGACGTAATATGCACCACTGCAGCACTGTGGAGGGGTGGGGTCTCGCAGTGAGTCAAAGCACGTGTGTTGCACAAATGAGAGCCCCCTTCTGCCACACCCCTCCTTTAACCCCTTCTTCAAACACACACACACACGAACACACACGTCAGGCCTCCATCAGTGGTGCACGCAACATTTGTGTGTGTGTGTGCGTGCGTGTGTGTGCTTTCCTCTTCCTCCATGACTTTTCTATCTTCTCGTTCATGCTCTGTGCAAACGAGAGGGAGAACCGGAGCAATGATTTGATTTGTCTGCAGAGGGGGGCGTGAACCTTCATCATCTTGAAGGTTAAGTGAAATCAACGCTGCACACAAACATCTCAAACGTGTGAAGTCGTGCAATAAAACCACTTGTGCCTCTAAGATGAAGGTCAGTTTAGTGTGTGTGAACCTGTGACAGAAGGACACTTGTGATGTGTGTGCAGAGAAGGACGCTACTTTGATGTATCTGTTTGCTCAGGTGTGTTGTACTTCCCTATAGATGCCTGCTTTGATCATGGATCACGCACACACACACACACACACACACACACACACACACACACACACACACACACACACACACACACACACTCTCGCAGCCATAGTCCTGAGAACAAATAGTGATGCTCCTGTATTGTGCCCGAGTGTACTGCCACTCTTAACAACTCTTTATGACCACAGTCTGCCATTTCCACAGCCTTATAAGGTGTGTCTGTCCCCCTGAAGGGTTTGGAGTTGTATGCACATACACACACACACACACACACACACACACACACACACACACACCCTTGAGGTCTTTGTGAAGGGATAATAGACGGCACATGGCTTTTAAATCCGCGCTGTAGTATCAACATTAGTGCTTTTTCTTTCCGGTGGATTTCAGAAAAGTCTGTAGACATGTAAACAATATCTCCACATAATGTCTGTCTGTCGCCTTCTTTGTCTCTTGGCCACACACCCATATGTACAACACAGTGTGCATTCACATACGTGTACACACACACACACACACACACACACACACACACACACACACACACACACACACACACACACACACACACACACACACACACACACACACACACACACACACAGACAGGTTAGCGTTTAATGAAATGTCACATGGGAAACGGTGCAATAATGAAACTGTGACACAGACAAACCTCCTCACAGACTGTAGCATGTGAACAATATTTATCTTCCCTTCACTGGGGGCCTGTGTCTGTCTGTACAGTCTGGAAACAGCAGCGCAGTAAAACAACACTAGGGGCTGCCTTGGTTGGGGCCTGTTGCTTCAGGCTCCAGTGAGATAATGAGTAGTGCAGTCTGGTTCAGTTTTAGAGCCACATCCATGAGTTCAAAGCCTCATCAGTCGTCCCAACACTGCTCTCAGCTGTTTATAAAACTCGGAGACAGGATTTTACAGCTCTGGAGAGTTGAGCGACTATTCAGCTCCTGTCGTCATGATCCTATTGAAGACTCATCTCTTCGGAGAGCATCTCGTCTCTGACCACATTTAACGACCTAACATGTTCTAACTGCCACTTACTGCGCACTGACCCTGCAGTTCTGACTTGATCTTATACAGTTTGTCTTATTGAACATATTGATCTCTTACTTATGTACTTACTTAAATTTTTTCTGTCATACTGAAGTTTTAAATCTGAAACATGATGGAACTGTTCCTGGTCTTGAGATAATGTATATTATGATTTGGCGCTATACAAATCCATTTGAATTGAATTGAATCGATTTTCCCTTTGTTAAATAAGACATATTATGCTCATGTTCAGGTTCATAATGTATCACTTGTAAAGGTTGACATGCTCTAATGCTCAGAAAAGCCATCACTTGCCTCATTCTGTCCATTGCTGCAGCTCCTCTTCTCAGCCTCTGTCCAAAACACTTGGTTTTAGCTCCTGTTTTTTTTAAACTCTTCTGATGAAGCCCGGTCTGCTCTGATTGGCCAGGTGGCCCACATGACATCACAATGTTGCGGATGTATCAACCACAATTCTGAAGGTGTTTCGGGAGCAGTGCTTTCTGTGGGGGAGAGGAGCTCCCTGAAATTTGCAGACATTTTATATACACAAAAAACTATATAATACACCAGAGGAAGGAAAAACAGAAAAGACATCATATGTCTCCTTCAAGTATTGACTTAGCTAAGCTTTGCATAAAGAATGGATGTGGAAATAACCAGCCAGGAACTTTAATATTTATTGCACAGTCCCGTAGAACATCTGGAAATCATGCACGTTTGTCCAATCAAGGTCAAACTACTATGCTTCACTGTTAATGATGTCGAGTTTTTTCATGCTGAAATGCAGACTTTAACTCACGACCTCCATTAAATTGATGTGTCCCCCGCACGCACGCACACACGCACACATACACACACACACACGCACACACATACACACACGCACATGCGCACACACCCCTCCATAAGCTTCTTAGAAAAATTTAAGATTTAGGAGTTTTATGCAAACTAGTTCAGAAAAGCTTCAATCACAGAAAAAGCTCAGTGGGTTTTCATGAAAATTGTGGTTTTTTTTCTGTATTTCCAGCTCCAGTCGTCTCTCTCTCTCTCTCTCTCTCTCTCTCTCTCTCTCTCTCTCTCTCTCTCTCTCTCTCTCTCACTCCGTCCAGCTGTCCGTCAGACTGTACCTCTGGAGCAGAATGCACGCTATGTCAGATATCTGGCAATATCCTGAAGATGCAGGACTTCAGGCTGTTTCCTCAACAGTTCAATATCAGGCTCACATGTCCAGCGCCAAACCAAACAATCCTGTTTACCCATGAAATTCACTGCAGGTGTCACATCCAATGTTACATACTTAATGGGAACCAGCATATATCAATATACAGAACGATTGCCTGCCTGTACACAGCTATCATTTGATAATGCAGTGATTATGACTGAGCTACAGAAAATCAACCAACAGTTGGTTAATTACTCAAATGCAACGTCCTGTTGCCTTGAAGGAAACTGTGGATTTCTCTGGGTTTGAATATTGTTGGTAACCATGTAGATAATGTATGTACACAAGTCAAAATAATATGTAACAAAGGTTACTATTTCTTTAAGTAGTCTTTTTTTAGCAAAAAAGCGAAATATTCAGTCTTAAGGTTGACTTTGTGTTTTGGTTCCAGTTTCTGTTGGTCGGACAGAACAATACATTTTAAAACATCACCTTGGACTAAACGATCAATCAGTTCATTGAAATTATACATGTATAACTGATCGACCATATATTAATAAACCGCAGATTCAACCTCCCAGATCATGAGGATGAGTCTAAAATCCTTTGTTTGGTCTATGTTCTTATTTTAGTCGAATCAGATTCAAGGAACAGTTAATGACATCATGCGTCACTTGAGTTTCTGTCTGATTCTCTGAGCACGTCATGTGTTTTGAACTGGCACGAGGAGCATGTGGTGCTGACGCTGAGCTCCAGTAGCGATCCAGAGTCGTAGAGCAGGATGGTTGTCGTGAGGAAAACACTCGTCACACTGGCCGTTACATGAGGCTCTGAGGTTATGAATAGAGGCTTGTGCCTGACAGTACACACTCACTTTTACAGACTCACAAACTGCTTGTTTGTGCCTTTTGGTTTGAGTCTCCTGAGTCATGGAACACCTGACTTTAGATGTTTGCACAGTTCGGTTGGAAAAGGACACAGATGCTTAGGTTAGCAGATGTAAGAGCACACACACACACACACACACACACACACACACACACACACACACACACACACACACACACACACACACACACACACACACACACACACACACACACACACACACAGAGCGCACATGTTTTTGAGTAGTCGTGTTGTGTGACAGGAAAGGGAAGGGGAGGTCTGTTGGTCTGACCAGCCTGGAATGGGATTAGAAAGGCCAGGAGAATGTCAAGCTTTGTGTAGGTGACGATGTTTAGTAAAAGCACTCACATTAAGTCTAGGACTGAAGTGTAGGTCATTTTGCACCATGAAGTAGTTCTATAGATGTTTTAGGGTATGGAGTGGTTTAAAAAGTCATTAGAAAGGAGATGAGAGACATTGTGATCAGAAACATTGATTCTCTAAAGATAAACTTGATAAGACTCCCTGCTGTGCAGTTTTATGATGGATTTACAGTAGGCACAGTGAAAAGGCTGCGACATACTAAACCTCTGTGTGACACATGAAAGATCTTTTGCTTACCCAGCAGAGACTTGTGCCCTTACTGAGCTACTGAATCCACACAGAGGGAAGCCTGTGTGACACAGGAGCAACAATAAGAAAGAAGCTCAAAGTGTGAGGTGGATACATGGCTGAGTGTTGTAAAGCATTTTAGACAGAGGAGCGATGTGGCATTTATGACCTCCACCAAAGAGGTTATGTTTTTGCCTTGTTTATTTTCTTTGTCTGTCAGCAGGAATATGCAAAAACTGCTGGATAGATTTCCATGAAACTTGGTGGAAGGATGTGGTGTAGGTCAGGAAAGAACCCATTACATTTTGGCTTGGATCCAGGAATTCATTATCACTTTCTTTGACATTGACATATGGTGTTTTTCGAAAAATCTGGCATATTTAGTGAAGAGGTATCTATGAGTGTGTGTGAAATTTGGTGCAGCTCAATTGAATTTAAGGCGACTGTTGGGCATTGGCAGATGTGTGTGCTCTACTGAGTTTCTATACTAGTTTTCTGCTGTTTCTGCATGCGTGTAGTATATTTATATGCATATCTTTGCACTGCACTTAAATATGTATATAGTAGTAAACATGGAGATACGATGCGTGAAATGGAATTGGGTGATTTAGAGTGCCATTGTTGTTAAATTAGTGTTGTTAAATCATAATTGCCGCCATGTAGTTGCAGACATAAAGGCCGTTTGCGCTGGGTTGATATTTATTTTCTAGACAGTAAAACTCTTGTTCAACCCTTTTTTGTCGAATGGAATTTGTCAGTTTTAATAGTTACGTACCCAAAAAGTGTAGACCAGCTGACGGACAATATAATGTGCAGTAAATGTCAGTTTGATGCCTATGGAAAAAGAGTGGGGACATTTTTAGATGTGTATTTGAATTCATCTTCTCCCTCTATCTTCTTGTGTGTTTCTGCAGAGTTCCCACCTGGCGCTCATTGATACCCTGATGATGGCGTACACCGTGGAGATGGTGAGTGTGGAGCGGGTGATGTCCTGCATCAACCGGTACTCCTCCGCTGAACCCTCACGCGGTGACGGACACCTCCAGGAGCTGCCTTATGACACCGAGGATGCTATCACCACCTGGATAAATAAGGTACACACACACACACAAACAGAGGCACATTCGTGTTTACAAAAAACCACAGAGACATGTGCTCTCTCCCCACATAGGGCAGCAGCAGTGCACATCCTTGAGGCTTGGTACATTGGCGGCTTTTTATCTGACACACGGTTCTTTGTTTGACTGTAGATTAAAGAAATCACACAAGCTGCTGGAAAGTGTATCAGAGCTCGGTTCCTTCTTTTCTGGTTCAAAACCGGTTCCAATGTGTTTCCAAGAGAGCTGCCCTGAGAACTGGCACCAAGCATGTGTAATCATGTCGGAGAGATTACCGAGAGATAACTGCCTCAACTAACAGCCTGACTGCCTGACTGCCTCCGGTTGTAGCTAAACCTCTGTGATTGTGTCTTAAGTTTATTTCCTCAGTTTACTTTTACTGACTTTGAGTTTTGACACAGATTATGTTGATTTAACTTTGTTTAAACTAATGACACAAGCGCCAGCATGATATGAACTCATCATTCAAACATACAGTGATTACTGACACTCCTCTCTGAAGGTGCTCATGTGCTTCCTGCTCTATTCTACAATGAGCACCCTCAGGCCAAAATGTTGCATCAGTGTTTAGAACAAACTCCTGAAAACAGAAGAGTAATTGTAAAAAAGGGGCTTCTTAAAGAAGAATTTACTATCATTAGAGTAAACTTTGAAGTTGTTTTTCGTTTTGCTTGATTTGAAAGTGATGACATCGAGTGATGGCATATTAGGTTGCAGTCATAATTAGCAGTAGACGTTAATGGGCAGAGGGGGTGCTGAAATATTTTAGTTTGATGTGAAGAGCCTCTTGTATGAGCCTCATGTTCAAGTTTCTCCTCTGCCCACAAACTCACCATTCAACCTCTGTGTCCAACAAAAATGTGAAATTTGACCTCCCTCGCTCTCCCTCTCTCTCTCTCTCTCTCTCTCTCTCTCTCTCTCTCTCTCTCTCTCTCTCTCTCTCTTTCTCTCTCTCTTTCTTTCTCTCTCCCAAGGTGAACGAACACCTAAGAGACATCCTTGTGGAGGAGCAGAAGCTGAGAGAGACTTCCGTCCAGGAGTCAAACACAGCAACACACAAAGTAAGAACGCAAACATTGCAACACTAGACTCTGAGACGTCAGTCAGTGGGAAAACAAAAGTCTGACATTTTGAAAAAGACTCTACGCCTTTCCACTTTCCTGCAGAGAGTCAGATGAGAACATTGATACCACTTTCATGTCCGTACACAAATAATGATGTCACGGCACAGGATACAGTTAGCTGAGCTTAGCATAACAACTGAAACAACTAGACTAGATGTATGACAGTGCTATCCATCCCTATGCAAATAGCCTTTATGCATAGGTACATACAATACCAGCAGAAAAATGAATCGGCAAAATCCCCAAAAGCAAAGCCAAAGCCTCTTGATCCCACCTGGTGGCTGTCTGCAGTATAGGTCATGAATCCCTCCTCCTCCATGTTAGAGGATGGGGCATAGATCAGACAAAAAGTTTTAAAGACTGACCAGCAATGAAAACAGCAGAACAGGACTTGTTTTTTCCTTAACGTCTTTATCTGTTTTGCTTTTTAATTTTAGTCAAATTGTTTGCATTTTGATTTCGATTCTTATCTGTCAATGATGGCCACATGTCTTCCTCTATGCGAGACACATGCAGACACATCAAATGTACACATGCACAAAGCACAGCACACAGCGCTCAGTAAATCAGAGGAACAGATGAGCACAGACCAGCGGCAGAGAAATGTTGGCAAGAGTCGTGACACTGCTGTTACAGGAAAGAGAGCAAAAAACGTCCCGGGCGGAGGAGGGGAGAAAGAGAGGAGGAATAATCTGAGAGAGGGAAAATGGAAAAATGACCCCAGGGTGGGGGGGGGATGTGGAGACGGACACTCAGGAACTTTGTCAGCTGTAGCTAAAGAGCCAGTGACAGACAGAGACAGTGTTGTCGTCCTGCAGGCCTCGTCGTTATGTAAGGTCCATGTGAAACGAGGCAGTCTAGTGGGACAGACACACAGCAGCCAGCTCCCGTCCACCTCAGTTCACTTAACCCTGAAGCTCCAGCACGCTGCCTTCTCAGGTCACGACCCCTGCCTCGGTTCTGTGTGCTTACAATTCTGACATGAGGTTAAAGGTTTTGAAATGGAAAAAAGGAATATTATCTCACTGCGTGTGTATGTACACAGTCACATAATAATCAGCGGAGACAAATGGGATGAAATCAGCTGCCACTCATGAGACTTTAATAGTATCTAATAACTAATTGAAACCATAAAAAAGGGATTTATGACCTATACTGCAGCCAGCAACTAGGGGGCAATCAAGAGGATTTGGCTTCACTTTTGGGGAGCTGTCAAGTTAGATGCTAAACGCTAACACCACAACAAAGGTACTATGTTGACGTTTAGCAGGTGTAACATTTACCATTTTAGTTTAGCATATAACATTTGCTAATTAGTGCTAAACAGTGGTGTTTGGTCAAACTGCATGGTATTGGGCATATTCTATGATGGTATATGAAAAATATAATGTACAGTGTATGAGGACAGTAGGACTCATGTTCTGGTAAACAGTGAATAAAGAAAAGTTAGAAATTGAGATATTCAACTCTGGAGCAAAGTGGTGGAGCCACAACACTTATTATCATAGATTAAACCGTTAAACAGGTTGTGTAAACTGGCTGCCCTGTTTCATACGGTGAGTGTGTGTCATGCAAGGCAAAATAAAATAGTTCCTCAGCGAGCATCGGGATGTCATGAGCAGCTAAATCAGTTAAGAAGGAGCTTTTATCGGCTTTGGGAGTTTATTTGATCCTGCTTATAGTCTGTTATAGTAACATACGATCACTGCCTCTCTGTGGTATTTCTGTAAGCTGATGATATACACTGGGTTTGTCACTGACTCACATATACACACCCAGACTTTGTCAAAGGCAACAAGTTACAACAGCGTCTTTTAAGGAGTGTGAGGAATACGATGTTCGCTCAGTGTCAGTCAGCTGCTCTCCATGCTCCATCACACAGCTCCCTCTCTGCATTATCAACTCCAACAGAAGTCTATTCACCGAGCAGGACATACTCAAAGATGATTTCACACACACACACACACACACACACACACACACACACACACACACACACACACACACACACACACACACACACACACACACACACACACACACACACACACACACACACACACACGTCTGTGAAACACACTAATGGTTAAGCACAAGACCCTTCTCAGTGAATTTAGTCTATTCTGGGATGGTGTGAAAAATCTTCAACTGAGGTCTTGTGACTGAGAGCTCAGTATCTTTGCATGTGGACACTGTGTGAATGTTTGTGCCGAACAAAAGGTGCTGAGTGGAAACTTTTTTTTTTACTTTAATTACTTCCATAAGGGATGTTTGACTTTTACGTCCCATTTATTGTTTTGTGTATTAGTTTTCATTTTATCTCAAGAAACGTTCTACAGATTTCAATAACGATTAACTTTCACATTTTTTAAAGGATTGCACACAGTGCACAATTAGCTACATCACATCACTGAGTCTTAAATCTGACCGTGGAACAGACTTGTAAACATGCTAGAACAATGACTCACGAGAAAGTTTTGTTTTAAATTAGAACATCTTGCATGGATATCCCTGCTCTAGACCAGCCATGATAGCACTGGGGCCCTATAAACAGGGAAAGAGTTCAGTCATTCGTGGTTCCCAGAGGGTGAATCCTGTTGTTTGTTGTCTCCATGTTTGGTACAAGCTTTAATTACAATCCAAAGTCAAAGACTCCTGTGTGTACAGATTCGTTCAGGTACTTTCATTTTCCTGATCTCCTTGTGTTTAGGTGAGATTTACAGTCACTTATTATGTTCTTATCAGGGCTTTACTTTCTTAGTAAAACAACCTCATCTCTTTAAAAACAGATGCATTTTTCTCTTGTTATCAATCGATTGTATAAAACAAAGGCACCAAAACTCAACAGAAGCAGAACTTACAACATACATTCTTTCTTGCACCTTCAAGCAGTTTTATATAATTTGAATCATTTATTATTTACTGTGTGATCAAGCAGTCAACTTTCAGGCAGGGTCCCAGCAATCGTCCAGACGCTTCTAGCAGACAGGCTGCCCGTTCCATATTCGACAAGTCCAGGTATTGTTCCAGCCACCAATCCCACAGGCTGGTTTGCACTCCTTAAATGAATTAGTCTTTTGGTAAATAGGCAGCCAGATGTCCAGAGATCGTTTAACAGTTGCTCCAACACTGTTGACACATTAACTGATTAACATTTGAAATGCACTTTCTCAGTTCACTCTACTGTTTACTTTTTTCCTTTTATCCTCCAGACTCAGTTGTAGTAGTGACTCTTTTTTTATTTGTCCCTGCTGTTGGCCTAATGCCTCTCCCACTCTTTCCTGTTGTTGTCCAATCATCATCCACCATCAAGTCTCCAAGCAAATGGTACTGGAGATTAGTACCAGTAAGTCCAACCATTATAAGGAAGTCCTCAAACATCCCAATTGACCTCCTCTCCATTTAATGTCAAACCTGCAGCAACACCCACCTTCCACCGCCCCTTGTTTGTCCGTGCATGTGGCCCTGAGCCCCCATCACACACTGGTCAGACACCCCTGCCCTGTCCTACCCCAACACTGGTCCTCGCAGTCTGATCCATGACGCTGTGAACTTGGTTCCCTCTCACAGTAGGAACATCTACCTGGAAGAGCAAGTACAATCCAGCAGCATGATTATATCAACACTAGATTTTCCAGTGAAAAACTTATTTGAATCTAATGACACAGGCTCAGTATCCATAGTTACCATGGCAAGTTATATGTAACGTTTTGTGTGAACTCAAACCAAACCAAAATGAAGGAGAACATTTTGTCCCTGAGTACGCAGACTGCGAGGCTGTCAGACAGAGAGAATTGCTGTGTTGTAAAATGTGACACCACTGGTGTGTTTATGGGCAGACTGGGAGCACCGATGCCCTTAAGACATGCGTGGTCTCGGTGGCTGTTGCAGGCCCAGAGAGACGCACAGAAAACCTGCAGACGGGAAGGATGCACTACTGCAGATTAATATTAAACTGTAAATCTCATGCAGCGTCTGCTACAGCGCCACAATGGAGGCTTAGAGAGACTCAGTGTGCAGTAGATGTGCGATAGTAAAAACCATTAATTTGCCAGCATGCGTTTTGTTCCCTGCTCTCCATCTAGAACGCTAACCACCCCTCAAAGAAAAAACTGTGAAATGTTATGAATGCTTTTTAAAAATCTTTTACATTTGAGACGACGACGTCGTTCCAGATGTTGTGTCTCAATATTTGCATGATCAATTTAATCTGCAGTTTTTGAGCTGAGCCTGAATCCCACCCTGTGTTTGAAATTCCTTAAAACAACACGTACTTACAAACTGTGTGCATGACTGTGTGTGTGTGTGTGTGTGTGTGTGTGTGTGTGTGTGTGTGTGTGTGTGTGTGTGTGTGTGTGTGTGTGTGTGTGTGTGTGTGTGTGTGTGTGTGTGATTTGAGTATGTAGTACGTGGTGATGTGGATATATACACGTTAAACGTGTGTCTGCAGATGTTTGCAGCCCGATGACACATATGGCTGATGTCTGTGTCGTTGCCATGGTTTCATTCCAGGCTCGCTACAGGAGGGAGTATGGCCAGCAGCGGAGCGCTCCATCGCTCCCCCTGGTGGACAACCTTCTGAAGGACAACACAGACGGCTGCGCCCTGACCGCCCTGCTGCACTTCTACTGCCCACAGGCCATCAGACTGGAAGGTAGGGTCAGTCTGTAGCCGCACCCACTCTCACTCTCCACACACACACCCATTTCTATTGTATTTATTCCAACATGTAAACACACAAGACCAACGTCAGTTCTGAATGGCATTCAATGAGGTGACCACAATGGTTTTCAGTCTCAGCACAAAGGACGCTGTCTTCCGCTGTCACCGCTGCTGTAACTGGGACCATACATTTGAACTGGGTGCCCGAAACAAAGAGTATTTGTCATCCGTTTGCCCTTGTCTGGCAGTATTATGTGAAGCTTTACAGTGTTTTACAGACTACATCTACAACACAATCAACTGACGACTGACCCTGCTTTGACTTTCTGTATTCTGTTAAATCGAATATGTGTCAGGGATGATGAATAAAGAAAGAGAGATGTTGTAAAGCAAGGAGGATTCAGGACGGCGAGGAGAGCGAGATGCAGGGAAACAAAGACTTGTTTCCCCTCGCCTGCGCCCTTGTTTTCTAAAAATGCCCTGGGTCGGGTTGTGATTGGTCAGAGGGCTGTGTGACGGAGAACCGTTGGAGGAGTAGCCGGCTGCTATTTCGAGCGTAAACAATTCTCGTGTCGGTGCTTTGAGGCTCCTGGGATCGCCTGCAGTTCACAGACTGCTCGAACACATGTGCACCAGATGTGGAAGTGGGTTAAACTTCATTTAGATCTCCTGCTCTTGATGGTAACTTAATTTCATCTTAAAATAAAGGAAGCGCAGTGATGAAAAGTGCTGTAAAGTTTGGTTTCCTGTTCCCTCCCGTCTGACATCCTACACACACATGGGCCGTCCTCACAGTGACGTCAGGAGATAGAAATCCTGATGACTCATCCAAAAGGCAGTTTGAAAACTTGGTTAATGTATTGTTTCAAGGATTTTGCGTGACTCAAACTATCTTGCTGTTCAAATTCCAGTGGGAGAAGTAGGGCAGTTTTGTCCTCTATTCTTTTTGAAACTGTGCCTTATCTCTTCCTTGTCTTCCTGTCTGGCCTTTTCTGTCGACCCACCCTCATGTATGTGTGTGACAACTCCCCTGGCTGAGCAGATATCTGCCTCAAGGAGACCATGTCACTGGCTGACAGTTTGTACAACCTCCAGCTGGTGCAGGAGTTCTGCAAGAACAACCTCAACCACTGCTGCCACTTCAGCCTGGAGGACATGCTCTATGCACATGCATCCATAAAGGTAGGGAGACCAGTATTTAAATATCAACGTATAAATGTGTGTGGAGGGGATGGGGGGAAAGTGCTGTTTTTATATCCTGGACTCAGAGGAAAGAGTCAGAAGAAGGAGTTTTTCTGGGAATAGGGAGAGTGGGAAATTACAAACGGGCAAAAATGAGTCATGCAAGGAAAAGTTTAATAATGGATGTGTGTGTGTGTGTGTGTGTGTGTGTGTGTGTGTGTGTGTGTGTGTGCGCGCGCACGTGCGCGTATTCGCATGGGCATAAAAATCATGCTTCAGTGAGATTTTCTTCACTTCCAAATTAAACGACTATGACAGTTTGTATGTGTGTGTGTGTGTGTGTGTGTGTGTGTGCACTGCTGCTGCTGCTGCTGCTGCTGCTGGTATAGACACCGCAGGCCCACCCTGCCACCCTCCCAGTCTCTCTCTCTCTCTCACTCAGACAGAGGACAGACTCTGCTCAGAGGAGATTCTCAGTCCTGACCCGTCTCCTCTCCGCCTGCCTCTCTTGTTCCTCTCCCCTCCGGATCCCCCCTGCTGTTGTTTTATTTTTTCGTTTATCAAACAACAAAATCTGTGAACTTTGGAAACAACACAACTGCTGATTCACCCAGTCCCCAGGCAGAGATCTCTCCCCGTTTCACGCACACATTTGTCTCTGATTAATAAAAGCCTTACTGTACAACTTTCAGAGCATATCTGCGACTGTAGAGGCAGCAGAGCCAGTGTGGGTAAATAGTATGCAGAGAGCGTGGGTACAAACATTTGGATTCAAGTCACGGCCCAAGCTGACTGGGACGTACCAGCCTTTAAAACAACACAGCAGACTGTTTTCAGACTTGTGCTTGCTTTCTTTTGCATTCACATTATTTATAGTCTGTATATAGACGGTAGAGTGCTGTAATAACACAAGAAGGCAAAGGAGGGGACAGAAAGGATAGAATTGGTCATGGAGAGCAACTAAAGGCTCTGGCATTCTGCCCATTCACCACAAACGTACTGCTTAGAGAATCTTAATCTGTGTGTGTGTGTGTGTGTGTGTGTGTGTGTGTGTGTGTGTGTGTGTGTGTGTGTGTGTGTGTGTGTGTGTGTGTGTGTGTGTGTGTGTGTGTGTGTGTGTGTGTGTGTGTGTGCAGCAGTTTTATATAGGAGTAGAACTCTTTTAGTGGTTATGTCTTTTTTTAGCTAAACTAGAAAGAAAAAGAACTGGTCGGTGTGTTTCTCTCTCTTTCTCTCTGTTTATATCACATATGCATTTATCATCGATGTGAGTCACTCATTCTCTGCTTTGTACATCCAACTGTGCACATGTGACAGATTTAAACTAAACTCCAGATGGTGGTTTGGAAGCTTTCAAGAGCCGTATGGGTTTGACATTAAACAACTCACACAATGAATGTACAGATACTCAGTTACACAAACACACTCACACTCACACCTGAGCCTGTTACCTAGCAACAGTTTGCAGGCTATGACCTCACGGATCCGTCAAGGTGCTGTCGTAGCCGGTGTTGCATCTTGTAGAGACAAAACTGCTAATGTCATGAATAAATAACAACAAATGAATAAATGTCTGTGTGTGTGTGTGTGTGTGTGTGTGTGTGTGTGTGTGTGTGTCCTTGCAGAGTAACTATCTGGTCTTTATGGCTGAGCTCTTCTGGTGGTTTGAAGTGGTTAAACCCTCGTTTGTGCAGCCCAGAGTCTTCGACCCTGACGGTATAATACAATAATCGCATGCAGTTCATTAGTTCAGTTCATTAACTCAACTAGTAAATGCAAAGTTGCACCTTAACACTGAATTGAATGTTTGACATCTTTCTGTTCTCCTGTGCAGCCTGTGAGCCGGTGTCCTCCAAGAACATGGCTCCTGTGTCCAGTCCAGTCAAACAGAGCTATGAAGACAGACCTGACAGTCCAGAGAACATCCCTGTTGAGGGTAAATAATCCCTTAGATTGTGGACAAATCTATTCTCTACTTATTGACTATTCAACGGAAATTCAAGTTGATATAGTTTACATCTCTGTGTTGCCAAGGCAAAATCAAAGTGTGGATAAAAAGCACTCGGGTCAAAGCAATGGTTGTTTGTGTATCTATAGTGATTCAGAGACGTCACAATCCTAATTTGGACTAGTTCTTATCCCTCTCTCGTAAATACAGCAGTAGCCTTGATATCACTGTTCTTTGCAACACAGCTTTTAAAGAGGAAGTGTTTCCTCTGCTTTCTTGAATTGGCTCATACATACTGTTTGAGGAAATTTGACGAAATTACATTCTCACCTCTATTTGCAGTTATTAGGGGGAATGAGCACAGAGCAGTGGAAGTGTTTTGTTTTGAAACCAGATGCCCTCTAGTGGATAATTTACCACCATGCAGTAGCTTTCATGCTGTCCTATTGTATTTTAATCATTTATTTGAAAAATGGGACTTGTTAACTATACTGTATAATTGATAAAGTAAAACTATAACTTGAAATAGAATGGCACTCCGTCAAGGCCCAAAGTCTCCCCTATGAAACCACATTTAAATTCACTAGATCCGGATTTTTACACACGCATAAATAACAGTCAGATTTTTTTCATCAAGGTCCATGAAATATTTTCTGAGAAATCAAAGGAAATGTTGAAAAACACCCTCTCTCACAATGTCAAAGAAGGAGAAAAGTAAAAAATCCTGAGTCCGCTCCCTAATGGGTTATTTCCTGACCCATATTGCGTCCTTCCACCAGGTTTCCTGGTAATCCCTTCAGTAGTTTTTGTGCAATCCTGCTAAATAACAGACAGACACTGATGAAAGCATAAGCTCCTTGGTGGAGGTTATAAAAGTCCAGAAGTTGAGATTTAGGGCAGAAAGTTCAGACTCACTGAGAGAAAATCTGGACTTGATACTCTCACTGCAGTGTTTGTTAATGTCTGGTTAGGACTGGATACGTAAAGTCAATGGAACTACTCTGTCTCTGCAACAGGTATAATGAAGAGATCTACCTCCATGTCCTATATGGATGGATGTGTCGGGACGTGGCCCAAAGAAAAACGGTGAGTACATGAAATCTATCCATTCATTGACCCACATATCTTAATTGGTCTGCTGTTTCCCTAAATGTTTCCTCCACCCTCAGCTCCTCCTCTCGTGGAATCTCCTTCGAGATCCCTCTGGACGGAGACCCGACGGTGCCGCCCTGCGAGGGCCCCTCCCTCCGGGGCATGACGCGCTCGGCCAGCAGTGACGGCCTTGGGTTCAAAGTTCACTATGCACCCCGAGGAGGCATGAAGCGCCACCTCTCCCTCATCCCCGTCAGTGTCAACGGCCAGGGCAGACACATACAGGAGGAGGAGGAGGACTTCCCCCCCCACAAACCCCTGGGGCGCAACAACACATTCTCACTCAAGAACCAAAGCAGGTAGAGCAGAGAGGGATGTGTTGAGTTATGATTATAAAATAATAAGAAAACATCTCTCCTCTAAATATCTATATTATCCATTCAAAGAGACAATATGTTTCTCCTAAAAATGTCTCCTCATAAATTAATAGAAGGCTTTTTATAATTCTATGTGACTTCATGTTGATTGCAATGTGCAGAGTAGCTCATGGCATAAAGGAGCTGGCTGTACCTAATGTTTAATAATTGTATGGTTTTATTTGTTTAAATTATAAACTATTTTATTCTATTTTGTTTTAATAAATTTTTTGTGTTGATCGTTATTTATTTTTGATATAATTAAATCTTAGTATAATTTATTTTCTGTAGTACTTAGCAATTTGTATTTATTTATTCTTTTATTATCTGAACTTTCTCTTATTGCTGTCTTTTCTATTATTGATTGCCTTCATTAGTCTCTACATCTGAATGTGTCACTCCTTTTCAATGCATTTTTTAAATCCTATGTTACCTGTAAAGCACTTTTATTTTGCATTTGAATAATTTTGAAAGGTGCAAAATAAATAAAACTTGATTCATTGATATATTCAGGTACACACTGTAGTTAAATCAATGCTAGTGTCTGTGTTTTCTGTGCTGCTCCTCTGTTGCTCTCACATCGTCAGTTTATAGTTTAGACAAACACACACAAAAGTAAACTTTAACCTTGAGAGTATAACTTTATTTTACGCGTATCTCTCTCTAGGTATTCCAATGGAGACCTCCCAGACAGCAACCACAGCGGCCACATCAGCCCATCGACCCCTCCGAGCATTGAGGAGGCCCTGAAGATTATCCACGACACAGAAAGGCCTCATGCTAGCCTGGGTGTGGGGGACGGAGACAGTTGCTTCTTTCTCCACAGTGCGGAGCCTTCGGACCCACCAGGGGCCCAAGGTCAAGGGGAGGACCTGGAGTCAGCTAAGGCTCGACTGAACGACCACGACGCCAACTCCTTGTCCACCGATGAAGTTGACACGGGCATCCATGTGAGGACAGAGGACATCCAGAGCTTGGATGAGGACTCCTCCTCTTTGAGAGACTATTCAGACATAGACCCAGACTGCGAGACCATGATCAGGTCGTGCCCCCTCCCCGAGCAGCCAGAGAGGACGAAGAGCACGGAAGGAGGGACCAAGGCAGTCGGTGACACTAATCCTGACAGTGAGATGGGAGATGGAGGTGACAGAAGCCACCCCTGCCCCAGCTCGGCACCCATACTCCACAGATCTCACACTCTCAGCCCCTCCTCGTCCCCTGCCGGCTCTGGAGGAGGCATGGTGCGGATGACGAGCTTCGCAGAGCAAAAATTCAGAAAGCTGGAGGGGAGGAGTAGTGGAGGAACCACGCCAGAGAGCACAGATCTCAACGGACCGTACACACAACTAACGAAAAACATCCCTTCACAGGTTTGTGACTTATACTGTCATTTGTTCTTTAACACGTTTTATCACAGTGTAATTTGAAGTTGACAATGAATTCTTATAAATGATCTTTGCACTTTCTCCTAGATCTCTACACCTCCTTTGCCCATCACATCTCCCTCCCCAGTGACGCCTTCCCCCAGAGACCCATCCCACGTTATAGCCTCAGAGATGATCCAGCTGAGGATGAAGCTGGAGGAAAAACGCAGAGCCATTGAAGCCCAGAAGAAGAAGGTACAACAGGGGTATGGTAAGAGAGATGGCCAAAATATATCTTGAAATGCAAATACTCACATCACGTCGTTCTCGTCACGTTGTCCAGGTGGAGGCAGCTTTTACTCGCCATCGCCAGAGGATGGGCAGAACAGCCTTTCTGAATGTGGTGAGGAGGAAAGGAGTCACCGCCCCCCTCAGCCCCGGCTCAGGCGGAGCAGAAACACCTTCCCCCGAGCTGCTCACGCCCTTAAAGCAAAGCGACCAGGGCAGCATGGATCGGGCAGAGAGATGCAAACCAGACGGAGCAGCTCCGAAATCCCCCTGTGAGGATGGCGGAGGTGGGTGACCCCTGACAGCAGCTAGTGACTGTGAAATAGAGAAAATACCAATCCTCACATCGAGGAACCTGGAATCAGGACATGTTTGGTGTTTTGGCTAAAAATAGCCAAATATTCAGCTTTTATTTTGTGGGATTGTATCTTTATCTTGAGGCCTTGGAAAACAGTGGATAAATCAATCAATCAGCCAATTGTTTCCGTGCTAAATAAAAAGCGTATAGCAGTACGGACAACGTGCATTTCTCAGTGGTATCATCCATTGATGCTTTAAAGCGCATGATTCTGATTAAATCACTATTCAACCCACTGACCTGTGTATCTAATGTGGCGATGCAGGTGTGGCTCCAGGAGAAATCGACCTTGCAGAATACACACGCTCCATCGAGAGGCTGAACACGTCACTGGGTTTCCTGCAGACAGAAATGCAGCGTTTGGCCCAGCAGCAGGAGAAGATCATGGCCATGAGAGACCAGCAGCAACAATCCTGGGTCATCCCTCCTCCTGCTCCATCTCCGCACAGGTATCACTTAATGTTAGATATTATTATAGACATCCTGAACTGACATTTTGTATTAATGAGGTTTTTTCTCCCCCACTCAGGCAGCTCCGTGAGTTGCGCAGCAGCAGCGTAACAGGCCGAGGCTCGGTTGGGTCTTTGTCTCCCGTCCTGTCTTCTACCAGCTCCCCCCGAGTTCTCAATCGCTCCCCTGCTGGCATCAAGCGGCGGCCAGCCTCTTTCCATGCCAGGACCCCTCGGACTCCACGGCCCAATGATCTAAAAGTCACCCCCTTTAGCCGAATGCTCAACACCCCCACTTCAGTGGACAGCTTACCCAGACTGAGGCGTTTCACTAGCAGCCAAAGCCAGAGCTGCTCTTTCGCCTACATGAGCACCGATGAGGGATCCAGGGAAAAAAAGAACCAAGAGGCCAAGGATGACAAAGAAAACAGTGAAGTCAAAGATGAGACGGCAGCAAAGAAGAGTGCTGCCACTCATCAGCCTCCAACTAAACAAACAACCAAAGAGAAGGCAGGTGAGCGACAGGTGGAGAAGAGAGAGGCCGAGCAGGCTCAGTCAAAGAGTGAAGTCAAACCATGGAGGACGTCGGAGGTGTTGCGTCAGCCGACGTCTGAGATCCAAGCGGCAGCCGGCATCCGCACCAAAGCAAACCCTCAGGGCAGGGGAGACCTGGTGGAGGTGCCTCTGGCTGGGCTGAATCCTCCAGAAGGCCACAGCGGGCAGGCGACCGGAGAGGGGGAAAGCGGAGGGGACGCTTACGGTGACGATCAGAAGATCTGCTGTGGATTCTTCTTCAAGGTCAGCTATAGAATTATACATCCGATATTTATTGTTGCTTTAAGTATTTTTTACTGTTCTCCTCTGTGGCTGGAGGCTGAATTGGTCACAGATTTAGCCTTAAATGTTGGCATTTCTAAAACAGTATGAATTTGAGCTATTTTCTGTTGCAGTTATTGATCATTTTCCCTTTTTAATGGAAATATTGAGACCTCCATGGGTTGTTATCTTTGGAAAGAGCTAAGTCAGTTGTTTCCAGTCTTTGATGGATGGATTAAAAGCTAAATCTGAACCATCTTACCTGACCAGCTGGCATTAATAGCTCTAGCCTTGTTAGCAACAGAGCAGCTCTTATTTCTGTACTGATCCCGAATAAAAAATTCACAGTAAATATTTTTGACTTGTCATAGCAGCAAAGCTAAATGAATACAATTAATGATAACTCTGTTGATAGTTATTACAATACCATGCATCACTATTGTTATTAGTTGTACCTCAGTTTATCTGAGGATTCAAAATGTCCATGCAATAACGTCAACCTTCATTTGACTCCACATTTCGCCCCCTACTGGTCATTGAGTTGAGCACCACCCAACGCAGTCAAACTACAATCATAGCTGATATGTCAAATGTGCTAACTCCTCATTAATAATACAGTCTATATTCAGCCTTATGGTGCTGTAAAAAGAGGAGGCTCATATTGTGTGAGCCTGGCAACAACAAGTACAGTGCAGCTATGAGCTGATCAATACATGAGGGAATCTAGGCCAAAAGTTGAGCCAGAAAACTGACTCATGGGAAACTATTGGAGCTGTGATTACAGAGCCAGGTCAGAGCTTTGCTGACTGAAGGTAAATGATGATGTTTTATAACAGTTTTCCCCTAATTTCTATTTACAATTAATTAAATCTTGACAAATAGAAATAAATATAAATTTCCTGTAAAAACTGTTCAATTAACTATCAAGAGACGGCTTCTTCGCATTTAGATTTTAATTCCGAGAGGAGAGAAAGAAAGAAAAGACATGAGCTGCTTTCAGACATGCATTGAACGGATATTCTGAAATTATCTGGAGGGGCAGTATGTGAGAACGCAAACGTCCGAGTCAGTCCAAGTTTGTCCTGCCAGCCCCCTCGGACATTTTCTGGGGTTCTGGAGTCTGACATCTGCTATATACACATTATTCATTCATGTGTCATCCACCTATCAAACCCTAGGATGACGTGAAAGGGGAAGAGGACATGGCAGCAAAGAAAGCAGCACTGCTGGAGAAGAGGCTGAGGAGGGAGAAGGAGGCTCAGGAGAAGAAGCAGCAGCAGGAGCTGGACCAGGAGCAGAATAAGGAAGCGGCACGGTGCGTCTGTCTTTCCTCCTTTCTCGTGGCCTACAGCATCAATACACATGCCGTATCAAGTGCTGCTGTAGCTTGTTTTATCATGCTTTATTTTTCTTTAAGTTAAAAAGTGTACGATCCAAGCTTTGTCTCTTCCTTCAGACTAAGAGCGGAGGAGGACCAGCAGAAGAAGGATGACGACAAAGCCAGGAGGGACTACATCAAGCACGAGTATCTGAGGAGGAAGCAGCTCAAACTGATGGATGATATGGACGACGTCATCAAGCCTCGATCGGGGAGTCTCAAGAAGAAGCCACGTCCCAAGTCCATCCACAGGGACGTCATGGAGCCGTCGAATCCCCCTGTGAGAGGTGAGCAACACACACACCACACACACCGACGCACACTGTCACAGCAGCTGATCCGTGCCATGACCTTCAGGTTGTTGTTGTGTTGCAGGGGTGCGTCCTCGAGGCTACTCCGTGTCCAGTGTGTCTTTGGCGTCTCTCAACCTGGCTGACAACGGTAGAGACCAGCCGGACAACAGGAAGAACAACAGGTGAGAAGCACTCTGGGCTGAAATATGCGTCACTAGAAACTGAAGTAATGAAGTAGACATTTTAAGCTTGAATAACTGCATTAAAACTTGATTGAACTTGATTGAACCCTAACCGTCTCCATCAACCTCCTTGGCTGAAGTGAATAAATAAATTACAGAAAAAAGGAGGGCGGTTGCCTGTTGTTTATTATGAATGTCAGTTTCTGAGGAGGCTCAATGATCCTGTTAAGCTAAAGCAAATTTGAAGTTAGTAAGAGTTTGTATTTTGCATCTCAAACAACAAGCTCTGTGTACTACTAATTTCACTTAAATTTCAGTTTCACCTTTTCAAATACTGCATTTATACATGTCAGTTGTTCTGTGCACATCGACATCTCAACTTATAACTCCCACCTTTTATTTCCTTTATGTTACCCTGATGTTAAACACTCAGCTGTTTTCTTGTTGAGGCTGTTGTTGTTATTAAGGTTTACACTCTGCGTCTTGATTCTCTTTTATCCCTCTCTCCTTTTCCTTTCCTTCAATTCTGCATGGATTCCGTCAGAGGCAATAAAATAGCTTCTGCACATGTCCCGTTCTTTCTAAGCTCTCCCAAAGAAAGAAAGGGAAGGTTAGTAACGTACTGAGAAGACATGCTTCTTCCACAGATGAAATGTATTAACTGCTGTGGATGTGGCTCATCGTAGGTTTAGCCTGCATTTCAGCAGACTCGCATAAAAGTAGACGGATGAGTCGACAGTAAAATCATTTCTCATATCCCGTGGATGTAGTTCCTGCGTGGCTGAAGTGTTCCGCCTCAGCTCTTCTCTTCTGCTCTTCATCCTCTTCGTCTTTCGCAGCATTGCTCTCAGACTGCTCCTCGCCCTCCTCTCTCTGTGCCGGCTGCTCTGCGCTTTGCCACTGTGTCTGCTGTTTCCTCCACTTGTACTCGAGCTCGTCTCTCGCTGTAGCCGTAAAAGGCGGCGCCGAGGACTTTGCTTTGCTTGGCTGAACATGCCTTTTTTCTGTCCCACACACCGCGGCTTTGTCAGAGCGTGTACAGTGAAGATGTGATGCAAGACAACAGGCTGGGTTTGGGGAACTGTGTCACAATGTCTGACCTTGTTTTGCAACATCTCTCTCTCTCTCTGTGTTTCGTATCTGTGTGTCTGTGTCTGCATGTGTGTTCGTGGAAAATGTTGTCGTATGCTCTCATACCCTGTGCTTGCTTATGTGTGTCCATCTTTTGTGTGTTTGTTGCTATGTTTGTGTGATTTGTTGTATGTGATCATCACCAGGCCGGACTCTGCCGAAGGTTTTTCTTCTTGTCCTTCGGCCGGTAGTCGTAACGGAGAGAAGGATTGGGAGAATGAATCCACCACCTCCTCCACTCCCTCCAACGCTGAGTACACAGGTATAAGACCTTCCAGTTAACGTCCATTTACATAGTGAACGTGCATTATGTGACATTTTGTTGTCGCAAAAACTCATGCATGCACTTTCTTCCCTTACTTCAGGACCCAAACTCTACAAGGAGCCAAGTGCCAAGTCCAACAAGCACATCATCCAGAACGCCCTGGCTCACTGCTGCCTGGCTGGCAAAGTCAATGAGGGGCCGAAAAACAAGATACTTGATGTATGTTTAGTATTTGTGTGTGTGTGTGTGTGTGTGTGTGTGTGTGTGTGTGTGTGTGTGTGTGTGTGTGTGTGTGTGTGTGTGTGTGTGTGTGTGTGAGAGAGAGAGAGTTTGTTTATTAGCTTTTACTTCCGCCAAGGAGGTTTTGTTTTTCATTATCATGTGTTTGTTTGTTAGTTAGCTGGATTATGTAAAAACTACTGGACGGAGGACCATGAAACTTAAGGATGCGATATGGATCAGGCAAGAAACTGTTACATTTTGGTGCAGATCCGGATCAGGGAGCAGATCCTTCCAGATTTCTTTAACATTGGGAGATGGGGCGTTTTTCAAAATTTTCTAAATAATTCATGGATTTTGATAAAACAAATCAGACATGTTAAGGGGACTGATATTTATCAGAGTGTGCAATTTGGTGTGGATCCAAAAAATATCTGTATCTTGTGAATTTAAATGTGCAATTGTAGTAATCTTTTATAATTTCCTGCCATGATTTTCTGCAGGAAATGGAGAAATCGGAAGCCAATAACTTCCTGGTGTTGTTCCGTGACGCCGGCTGCCAGTTCCGGTCTGTGTACGCCTACTGCCCAGAGACCGCAGAGATCAACCGACTGGCAGGCATCGGGCCCAAGAGCATCACGATCAAGATGATCGAGGGCCTGTACAAGTACAACTCGGACAGGAAGCAGTTCAGCTTGATCCCAGCCAAAACCATGTCTGCCAGTGTGGACGCCATCACCATAGCCAGCCATCTTTGGCAGACCAAGAAGCAGGGCACGCCCAAAAAGCTGCACACCAAGTAGCAGCAGATGGCCTAGCAACATTTGGACATGGTCCTCTGAAAAGAACATGGACGTATTCGTGGACTTTACTGTTTCGTTAAAGGGACACGTGTTTATAAATCACAACTGGAATGTCGAGCACAAGTGGGCTTCTCAGACAATGCAGAGCTGACAGTTAGGACTCTGTGTACTTGTGAGCATGTGTATCAATGTTCTTGTGTGCCAAAAAAAAAAAGATAGGCGGACCATTGCCTTACCTAGTTGAACCACTGAAGCACTGAATGTCACGCCTCCTCAAGAGGTCGTTTGGTTTCTATAAGTTGAACATGTGTGGCCTTATGCTTGCTTTGTGTCATTTGGATGCACTGTGTGTGTTGGTGTCCTTTTGTCAACGCCTGTTGAACAAGTCTGTTGTTGTGTACAGGAGAGGCTGTTGTGTACACACAGATCTGGGATCAGATTATGACCCCCCTCTGTGGACATTTAAAGGGCGGCCTGTCGGATCTGTGATCAGGTGGACGCAGCATTTTTATGATGAGAGTTTTGCTGCTATAAAGGCATGTGTTGTTGTTTTTTTATACTTGTGACTGAAAAACGTATGAGCAGTTCCAATTTGTGTATGTGTGTGTAAAGTGAAGTGCCATGAAGAGCGAGGGAAATACCTCAGTCTGCGTTCGCAATTACTTTCCAAAAGTGTCAAGTGATGAGATTATTGAGCGGAAGCAGAACCACCAGATAATTCTGCGATAGTCTCTTAATTTATTATCGAAGATATTTAAAAAAAAAAAAAAAGAAAAGGTGTTTCAGATTTTCCTTAGAGAAACATAAAATACTATACATATATAAGTTGAATTAGTTTGTATATAATGGCAGTTCCACTCGAAAGTCAGCTTGTAGTAGCTTTCGAGTAGCTTTTTATAATTTATACGTGTGTCAGTATGTCGTCGTTTGGGGCCTTTTATTGTTTCCGCAAATGCAAGAACAAGTGTGATCACTCGACGGTATCACTCACGAGACTATCACCAGTATTAGATTAGACGGGAACCCCTCACTGTCTCATCATGGACGTGTGCAATGACCTAAGAGTAATTCAAGTAACCACCGCTGACCATGCTGGAGTCACAATTAAGTACTACACACTCAAAATGTCACTTTAATGTGGATATTGTCTTCACCATTAGATCTCCCCTCAGAGTATAGTCCACAGTTGTAAATAAATGAATTCACCAATGATAGCACTTCTCTGTCCACCGTCATCAGGTCTGATCAGAGATTAGGACTGTCATGCTTGTTACTCCACTTTTACGTTACTGTTACATCTGTTATCATGTGTTCAGTCTTCAGTATGTGTTAACACTGTACAGATATATTTTGGCATAAAGAAGTATTTTTTGTAACGCCATTTACCTGTTGGAGGTGTGTACCTATGAAGCAGCAGTGGAAGGACGTGTGTTGAGCGGGTGTGGCTGAGTGAGCGAGGTTTATAAAGTCTTCATGGGGCTTTATTGTGGTATTGTATGAAATCCAGTGTTATACTGAGAAAATCATACTATTTCCTTTTCCAACTCGGAAATTTATTTTCTTTTTCATTTAACTAAATATGCTCAACTTTTCATGGATTTTTGTTGTTTTTCTATTCCTTTGAGCTTTATTAAAATGTCAGCTATCAACAGTACTCATGGTGTCTCAATTCATGTTCCTGCCTTCACGGATTCAATTGTACTTTACTAGGATTCCAATTTTATTACTGCTGATTAATATGACATCACTCTTCTGTTCTTATCTTTTACATACATAACTTTTACATATCTTATATTTTACTTACATTAGTAAAGATTTTGGTGCTTTGAAAAACCTGCTGGAGTCTAGTCAGTTGTGTTTATACAGCCCAATATCACAAGTTGTCTTTGACAGATTTAACAATCTGTACAGAATACAATATCCTTGATAGTCACTTAATTCACATCGTTCAACGTGGAAAAAATGTAAGGAATGTCAGGAAGAGGATCCCTTCGAAAATTCCTTAATAACAATACTTGTCGTGAGTACAGAATAAACTAAAACAACAGAATATACAACACAATCAGAATGACACTAAAATGCAGAACCTGCCTTTGATTACATTGATGCAAATTCATTAAAACACTTGCAGTTAATTCAATCTGCAAAATCCAACAACATGCAGTTAAGCTGGAGCTTTTTGTTGCCCCTGTGGGTCTTGAGGTTATGGAGATTAGTTTCTCACTTTGCCTGATTGGTGACTTATTCAGAAATTCTGCAGATTATTACGCTTCATATGATAATTTTCTAAATAAGCACATCCTGAATTCTGCCCTTTAAAAGCTGCCTCAAATTGCTGTTATGGGACTGATTTTTACTGGAAATACTACTCTAAATTTTACCTGCACAAATATAGTCTGTATGTGTTTTTTGCAATACGTTTTCATATTCTGAATGGTCTTCCGCCCAATGTCAGATTGTCTCCAGTTCGCCCTCGACCCTCAAAAGGAAAAGCAGCACAGATAATGGACGGGTGACTGATTGAATTTGACATTTTTATACCGACTTAGACCTCTGAGCAGTGATGTGCAGGGTTAAAGAGGGAGCCACACTGCAGGCTGTGACAGGGTTAGAGAACAACAGAGGAGCCACACAGGGCGTGTCCCTATAAAGACGTTATGCTGCAGGTGCAGAGAGAGATTCAGTCAGATTTGTGTAGTTTAGGCCACGTGATGCATACAGGAATCATGGACGGATTATCACACAGGTAAGGAGGTAACGTTTATGTAATTTAGCCCATTTTTCACACTAAAGTCACAAAGTTCTTCACATTAATGAAATAACACCGGAAAGTAGTTATACACAATATATGCAAAAATAACAGATAAACCTGGGCACATGTTGTTTGCTTTTTTTTTTTCTGCGTGTGCACGTGTATGTGGTCATTTTGCATCTATTATTGGTACATTTTTTTTAATCTCCTTCTGGCTGTTGGTGCAGATAAGGGGGCTCCCAGACTCGCTGGGGCCCCTGACCCAGGGCCCAGTTGACCTGTTGTGCAATCAATGTAATAACCACAAAAATAATGCAATACTTACAGCAATGTCATCTAGTGAGTGAGGAAAGTGAAAGTACGACACAAGGAGCCTCCATGTCTGCCTCTTGATTTGCACACCTTTGTCTTGCAGCATGTATTTGTGATCATCTCTAATCTTAATGCATTCACAGCATCCTCCTGTTATCTCTGTTATCTCTGTTATAGTAGGATGTGAAGTTTAGTGTGTGCGATGGATGGATGGAGGGAGGCAGTGCTCCTGCAGGCTGCAGACACACAGCAGCAGGGGCTGGGCTGGAGGAGGAGGAGGAGGAGGAGCGGCACTGAGTCAGTGAGACGCGGAGGAGGACGGAGGAGGAGACGGTCACAGGCAGCAGCAGCACGGAGCGACACCATCGTGACAGCACGGAAAACAGCCCCGGGACACCGTCTTCATCCCATGTGTTTATAGACCCAGGTGAGAATTGGTCGGGGGCAGCTCGGTGGTGTTGGTGTTGTTGTTGGGGGGGGGGGGGGACCGCTGCTGTCAGCCCGCACCCCGCCCGCCCTCCTCCGCTAACTAGCGGATGATGGCTCTCCAGTCCCCGGCCTGGCTAGCTCCCACCCTCCCGCTCCCACCCGACTCAAATTAGGCAGCTTGCTCCGAGCTCCGGCGGTAACTAGCCGTGTGCCTGTTTCCCTCTGTAATCCGCTCGTTTAGCGCAGCAGCTATGTAAAGCTAACAAGTAGCCTAAGCTTCTTACAGTGTTGGACTTGTGGCTCGGTGCCAGTGTGATTAGCTAACCATCCCTCATGCTAGCTGAGCTGAGCAGCGCTGCGGTGCCCGTGTCGCTCGTCTCCGGGCTCCAAATAAACCGCTGTATTGTCAGTTTTCACGTGTAATTGTTGGAGCTCTCCATTCGTACACATGCAAACTGTCATGGCAGACATGCAACGGGACTGGCGTCTCCTCTGCAAACCCAACACGAGCTGCTGTTTCCACTCCACAACCTGTGTTGCCTCGGTCTCTGTGATCTTTGTTGTTAAAGTTGAATGGGATCAGAGGCTAGCACACACACACACACACAGCCCCGCTCTTATTGGGATGTGATCGTGTGACCAGGTGAAGCTGGACTCTCTCTCCTCCTCCTCAGGCTCAGAACATCTGCCCCACATTACAGGTGTGTTTGAGCTGCCGTGGCCTGAGGGGATCATGCAAACAACAGGGTGTGTGTTGTGAGGGAACAGGCTGCACTGCTCACCTGGGTATTTCTGGAGGGTTTGCGCTTTTTTGCAAAGTGAGGCTGAGATTCATCTGAGATTGCATCTGGATTTCTGTGGATCTGTGGCTCAGGGGGGGTAGAGCGTGTCGTACACTAACCAGAAGGTCTGTGGTTCAGTTCCTCCAGTCCGCATGCCTAAGTGTCCCTGGGCAAGACACTGAGCCCCAAATTGTCCCTGACGGTTGCGCTGTCAGATGCCTTCTTCACTTGCAAAGTTTGCCTGCAGGATTAAATATATCTAAATCCATCCATCGTCAGCTTATCCTTTGAGGAGTTGCAGGGAGCTGGAGTCAGTCCCAGCTGACATAGGGCAAGAGGCGGGTTCACCCTGGAGAGGTTGCCAGCATAGCACCGGACCAACTTACAGAGACAAACAACATTCACACTCACAGACAATTTAGAGTCTCCACTTTACATATAAACATCGAAATGTGCTTGATTTTGCATTTGAAATCACTGTTGTATGAGAATCAAACTGATATTCAAACTGTCGTCGCACTGCTATGTGTTATACATATGACCTCTTCATATTCAGGTTTATGTAATTAGATTTAAAAAAGTACAACTTGATATTTTCCTGATATGATTCAGTAGAAAGTCGGTAACATTGATATTGAATGATTGCTCTACTTGTTCCTTCACATTTTCTCTTTCTGGACTCATCCAAACTGAATCTGTTCTGATGCCGATTCTGTATTTTTTTTTTCTTCTGTTTCTCTGCTGGCAGCCCGTCGTCACCATGACAGCGGAGGAAACCATAAATGTGAAGGAGGTGGAGATGATCAAGGTGATCCTGGACTTTCTCAATGCCAGGAAGCTGCACATCAGCATGCTGGCCCTGGAGAAGGAGAGCGGCGTCATCAACGGGCTCTACTCCGACGACATGCTCTTCCTCAGGTAGTCGCGCTCAACCGCAACAATCGCACCGTGCAGTCCTGACCGTGGTTGTGTCAGGTTGCGTTTCCAAATAAAGCTTCGTACTATGGCACGGGAACAACGGGCATCTGTTCGAGTCGCAAGTTTAGTGTTTCTTCTGATAGAGTCCTCTGCACTGGAGAATGTGGAGATAGTGTAACACAGCACCCATGCATTAGATGTGAGTGCTCCCCTGAAAGACAGCCAGCAGTGTGTCAGTCAGTTAAACTCAGCCTGAGTATTAAATACAGTTTTCTATTTCACCTTCAAGTGTGAATTGTCTGTTAATGTTAGCGGTGTTCGGATTCTATTGTTCCCTTCCCGATACGCATTGCGATACCCGGACTTTCCGATTCGATACCAGTGCATTCAAACATAACGTATTTTAGGAGCTGTATGCTACTAACCTTGTGTGAAAGTAATGATTGCTCTCAGATCCATACATAGATCTACATACTCACTGATGCCTGACCCGGCCTTTTCTGCAGCATCAGAGGCATTCTCCAATGCTGGTATCGGTATCAAAACACCCGTAGTTAAGAGGCTGTTTCATTATGTCCTTGCACACATTTCTTAAAAATATAAGACAGCCATTAGTGAGTCAGAGATGTTTCAATGCGTTTCAATCAAAACACGATTTGAATTTTCACATTTGTTGGAGTTTTTACCTATGAGGACACGGTTCCACTTGTGCATTAAAATATGATTTTTTTTCTGTTTCAGGCAACTGGTGCTTGATGGGCAGTGGGATGAGGTCTTGCAGTTCATTCAGCCTTTGGAGTGCATGGACAAGTTTGACAAAAAAAGGTGCGTTCACTGCCTGAATCTGTGAGTTCAAATGCTCTTTTGTGAGTTTTTAGCAACTGTTACAGAAACTGTTTGTTGATTATTCTTAAGGTTTCGCTACATCATCCTGAAGCAGAAGTTTCTGGAGGCTCTGTGTGTGAATAATGCCATGTCTGCAGAGGATGAACCACAGCATGTAAGTCCAAACACTACACTCAGCCTCCTCAGTCTTGAATCTACACCCTGTGAAATAGTCTGTTTAACGGCACTGCTGTGTCTTCCCACTGAATGTCAGTGGTTGTCATGGCAGTAAACCAGAAGGCTCAGTCTCAAAGAGAACACAAGCAAACTGCGTTTTTAATTACAGCAGCAAGTTCTCATAACAAATTTTACAATCTCTCTGTTAATAAAGGAAGGAGAAGGCAGGTTTGTGTGTCTTTGTTTGTACTCAACTGTGACCACTGGCTAAATCTCTTTATATACGGCTATAATACGACGCAATTTACTGTCTGTGTTTCTGAGGATAAGCCGGTTTGCAGAACATCTGTTCTCCTGTCATTCTTCCAGTTATAAACTCCTCAAACTGATATTGAGAGACGGCTCTAAAGCAAATCAAATTCTTTGTAAATCCTTATCGGTAATAATTTGCCTGCCACATCAATAAATGTGACATGTACACATATGCACACAAAGGCTGAGACACTTTTCGTCTCTAGTCGTATTGTGAAATGAGGCCACCCCTGGGCCTGTTGTCACATGGTGCAGCTCTGCTCGCTGCTTGTGACACTGCCTGAGCTATCGTGTCCTATTAACTGGATTAGATCAGACTTCTCATGGCAGCTGTGGACATTGTGTCAGTGTGTGTGCTTCACTGTGTGACTACAGGTGTGTATCATGTGTTGTGATGTGGCATTGATTGGGTGTTGGCTGTGAATTTTCAGGATGGTTGAGGATAAAAATGCAAAATAACACTGAAGCTGGTTTGGGTTTTTTCAGTCTTGCTGACGGCTCTTTCTAAATTACCATGTTTTTCTATCTCTGCTGTTCAGGGGGGAACTTCTAGTCTGAAACGTATTTCATGTTTTTCAGTTGGAGTTCACCATGCAGGAAGCAGTCAAGTGTCTCCATGTCCTGGAGGAGTTCTGTCCTTCTAAAGACGACTACAGCAAACTGTGTCTGCTCCTCACGCTGCCTCGTCTAACCAACCATGCTGAGTTCAAGGCAAGAATTTAAATATATCAGACTGCACTTGAAATAATATAAGATGTGCTTTTATACTTGAGTTTTTGTTGTTTATGTCATGTGTCTTGACTCTTTATTTCCAGTGTGCTGTGACTCATGCAAGTCAAAAGAAATTCAATGCCATAACTAACAATCTTTGGTTATAGGGCTGCTTCTGGTATCGTTATTGCATATTGTCTTGACGCCTGATTTCTCTACTTGGGTCTCTCAGGATTGGAACCCCAGCACAGCCAGGGTGCATTGTTTTGAGGAGGCCTGCACCATGGTGGCAGAGTTCATCCCAGCGGACAGGAAGCTGAGCGAGGCTGGATTCAAAGCCAGCAGGGATCGACTCTTCCAGCTGCTTCTCAAGGGCGTCCTCTATGAGTGCTGTGTGGAGTTCTGCCAGGTTCGAATGACCAAAACTAAACATAAATTCTGTGAATAGGATTTATTTTAAAGTGCATAGTAGCTTTAAATCAGTGTGTTATGCCTTGGTGGTTAAGTTGCAGTTATTGTTTGTGTGCAGAGCAAGGCCACGGGTGAAGAGATCACAGAGAGCGAGGTCCTGCTCGGCGTTGACATGCTGTGTGGTAACGGCTGTGACGATCTGGACCTGTCCATGCTCTCCTGGATGCAGAACCTCTCCCACACAGTCTTCTCCTGCGCCTTTGAACAGAAGCAACTCAACATCCACGTGGACCGCTTGGTCAAGCCTGCGAAGACCGGCTACGCTGACCTCCTCACCCCGCTCATCAGCAAACTGTCTCCATACCCCTCCTCCCCGCTCCGCCGCCCCCAGTCCGCGGACACCTACATGTCGCGTTCCCTGAACCCGGCGTTGGACGGCTTGTCCTACGGGCTGTCTGGCCAGGATAAGAGAGCCAGCGGTGGGGAGATAGTCCCGGGGAAAGGGGTCTCTCCCATGTCCCACTCGTTTGCCAACTTCCACTATCCTGGAGCAGGAGGGCAGAGCCTTAGCAGGAGTCTCATGATGGAGAGCTCCGACTGTCACAGCATTTTTGAGGAATCCCCTGAAACGTAAGAGCTCAGATTTGGAGTTGAACCTGTTAAAACCTGTTCTCATGAAGCCTAAACACTTCAGCCTGATAGATAACCTGTTGATTTTCTCAGATCGAGAACAGACACGCCTGTGGATAAGATGATGAGTTCAGGCGGCGCTCAGAACCTGCGTCCTGACTCGGCTCCGGGCGAAGACGCGCCACCTGCCGACTCTGCTGAAAAGAACGAGGTAAATATTGTTGACCTTTTGCTTTTCAACTTGTCAGACCTGTTTCATGTCACACTGTGCTTCCCTTGATGGGTGTTGCCTACAGTGAAAGTCTAAATATAGACCGTTTCTTATTATTGTTTTTAGTTGGATGCATCTGAGTCATCCTCCTCCTACACGTCTGTATTACAGCTCAGTCGCTTTAAAAGCTGACACAGCTGCGCAGTCACACATGTGCTGGCTCAGTGCATCACAGCACTATGTTGATCTCTGGATGAGAAATTTTAATTTTGTGAGAAGTTGCTCTTGTGTTTACGCCAGTTCAACATGTTCCACTACTTCACAAGTATCTAAAGCCCTTCCGCATATGATAAATATGGAAGTAAAGTACACACATGTGATACGTCTATTTTTAGATTCAGTGTGATTTATACTTTCCAGGGATACAATTATCTCACTTGTATAGGGGGGGGGGTAAGAATAAGGAAAAGTTTGAAATAGTCATGATATTGAAACATATCGCCCAGTGCGATTCACTGGTACTACTGGACATAAACTAGCCCTGGTGGATATGATCCCAGGTCAGTAAGTCACTGGGAGCTTAACAACACAGATGAGTCATTACGTCCCTTGTGTTGCCTGTAAATACAGTTTAACACAGTGTGTGTCCGTCTGTCTCACGCTTTCTATTCTGAGCTCCTTGTGCATCTCACTGTGAAGTTTCAGGGCTTTGATCTGCCCGTTACCACGGAGACACATAAAGAGGCCACAAACAGAAGCAGACTTTTTTGAGGCCTCTGTGATTTCACTGGCACACCCCTACCCTCTGTCTTGTTGTTTTCCTCTACACTCAATCCCCCTTTTTTCCCCAACTCTGGCCCACTGCCAGTCGCCCTCCCCCTTCCTAGACATGGATCCGTTCCCATCTGATTGTCAGCACAGGAAGCAGAGGACAGAGAGGGGATGTGGCCCGTCCTCAGCTCTCTGTCTCACCCTCCTTCCTCTCTGAGTACCTGAACTGACAGAAGACTGAAACAGTCACAATGCTGATGTTTATAGAGTTAGGAGGAGTTGGCAAAGGACTTAACTGTGTGCTGAGTGTGTATATAACTTATTGTATGTGTAATTTGTGGGACCATTCATAAAAGTTAAAACTCTGCACGTGTACAAGGGGATTCCCCCTGTTTTTTTTACGTGTGTAGTAATGCAACAGTATGAATGACCAGTAAGACGGTGCAGAGGCATAATTAGAAAACAAAGTCGTCCATTTGTTCTATTCATGAGTCATCATTAAGGGTTTTTGTGTTCATTCCTCAGCTGCGTGACTCCACAGAGAAGTACGAGGAGTATTATCGCCAGCGTCTTCGAGTGCAGCAGCATCTGGAGCAGAAGCAGCAGCAGAGGCAGCTGTACCAGCAGATGCTGCTGGAGGGCGGCGTCCAGCAGGAGCCGCCGCCCAGCGACATGCAGCACAGCCTCACAGAGAAGTTCCTCAACAGGTACACACCACGTGATGTTTTTTGAAGGTCCCCAATCAAGCGGAGTGCTAAAAAGTGTGCATACTGTAAATATACCTGTCAAGTCATACAGTAAACTTCCTGTCAGAGCAGCTCTGGTGCAGATTGAAATCCACCTGCTAATTACTGTATAGCTTTAATATCATCACACAATAGAGGCGCAGCTGCCCGACAAAGACAAGTAGACATGTTAAGTCTGTGATAATTATGGGTCCCATGTGGTTTTCCCTGCCTCACACACACCTTCCCCCCAAAAAAACCTGCCTACAGTCCTCACTTCACCATCTGTGGTGATGAGCTACATTACATCATCTCCTGTGTATTAATATTACACACAGGATTCATCCCAAAAAAATATCTAAACATCTGCCATCACAATTTAGTTTTCTTTCAAACCACGGAAATTCATTGACAACAACAGCACGACTAAAATCATGTGGAGAATTAGCCGCATATATATGTTTTTGCGTCTCTCAGCAGGACAAAGGCCTTTTGATTTGTCCCCCGGGAGTCGCTCCCAGTCCTCCCTCACCCCTACCTCTCCTCCTCTGTGTACCCGCTGCATTATTCACAAGGGGCTGCTGTGCATAATGACATCATTACCTCTAGTTTTCTTTTGTCCTGTGCTTTATGTAGTTCTAATTAGATTTAACTTGCCTGTCAACTCGGTCAGTGTAACAGTCTGTACCAAGAAGTGAAATGTGGAAAAAGTCTAAAAAGAAAAATAATCTTGTCAAGAATGTTTTGCATGAGAAAAGTTTACTTAAGAAGATATTCCAGTTAATATTGAGCATATTTAACCGGTAACAAGATAAAACACTGGTTTGCAAATGACCCCAGCAGAGGAACAAGATTTAGTTTCAGAATCACATTATTTCCAAATCTTATAAAATTACGTTAATAAAATGACAGTTTTAGTTTTTTCATCTCTTTGTACCTCCACCAAGGAGCTTATGTTTTCATACCTGCCTGTTTGTTTGTTTGTTGTTTAAGCAAGATTATGCAAATACATGAAAGTTATTAATAGTAAAGAGCTGCATGACTGCCAGAACTATTCAATGTATTAATGCAAAACCCAAACTCAATCCAGTTTTTTCCACTCATTAAGGATGTTTTTGCTTGATACAGGACAATTTGATTACATTTAAGAATATTTGACTTATTTCTAGTTGGGCGTTTTTTTGCAGTGTGAAGTAACTCCTGAAAGAAAGCCCTCTGGAAAAAGAAAGGAAGAAAGGGAAAGAGAGAACATGGGTGTTTATAGAGACAGAGATCATGAATGTTCATGTGCATATATTTGTATGAACCTCTCAGGTCCATCCAGAAGTTGGAGGAGCTGAACGTGGGGATGGACAATTTAGGGGAGGAGGTGAAGTCTTTGGCACAGCAGTGTAACGGCAACGGGAACACGTCAGCTTCTGAGGACAATAACAATCCTCCACCCGTGACCCCGGAACAGAGCCTCATCCAGGGGGGAGGGGTGCAGAGCAGCACCCCACAGCGCACCGTGGGGGGGCGCCCAGTACCCCCTCCAGACGAGTCCCCTGTCGTTTCTCAGAGGTAAATGTTCTTTGATTGCTTGCACAGACTTTATGTCAGATCAGGAGCTGTTGAATTAGACAATAACTTTCTTTAATTTTCTGTTTGTCGGCAGTGAGCAGAAACAGGTTGGAGATCAACAAGAAGAGTCTCCAGACTCCATGACCCGGAGTAAAGAGGTAAGGATGCAAAGAAAAGCATCTTAACATAACATTCATACAATTCTGTTGGACCTGCTGAAAATAAGTTATACCATAGCGAGCTGTGTTCTGCAGCATAATGAACCTGAAATGTCCATAGTCTTTATTATTAACACAGTTCAGTCATTCACCGTCTTTCACATAAATATTTTTAGTTCCTGTATTTGCAAATTATTTAGCTTCCTCTGAGCATCTCTGATTTCAGTTTAGTAGTTTATCGTAGCTACAGGGCTTGCAGCAGAGCACAGATAAGTCAATGACAATATTCACATACATACATACATACATACATACATACATACATACATACATACATACATACATACATTTCAACAAAACCAATCAAAGATTAAAAAAACGATAAAATGATTAAAAAAAACCACTAAAAGAATAAATAAAATCATTAAGTGGATTTTTTATGTAGGCATTCAAATCTTTGAAGAAGGTTGAATGTGAGATAAAGATCTTAGGTGCTATAGTGTGTAGTGTGTTAACTCTTCTGTAAATTAAGTTTACGTATTGCACTACGTACAAAAGAAGAATCGATTGCACTTTGCCCTAGGCCCCCTGTACCTTTGACCTGAGGGGAGGAGGATGAATGTGTTATGAGGGGGGATGGTCTTCGCTCTCTAAAATTGATCTAATGTTTCTTATGACTTGGCGATGAAAGATATCATAAAGATATGACACAGGGACAAATTTAATGTCGATCACTCCTCCTTTTTTTCTACATAGCGTGAGACGATCCAGTGTAATTCTAATTTGACTAAGCAGATTATAACTGTTCGATCTGAATGGCGGTGATGTCACGCCGGCATCACCAGACAACGGGACGAGAAGCTCAGAGAAGATTATGCTGCTAATTACATGAAATCTGTGTGTTGATGTGTTTTTCATACATGGCTTCGTTTTCAGGGTGACAAGTCCAAAAATCTGTTTGTCCCCGTGCACACGTTGGAAGACACTCAGGCTATTCGTGCCGTTGCCTTTCATCCGTCTGGAGCACTCTATGCTGCTGGATCCAACTCCAAGACTCTACGTGTGTGCGCTTATCCAGAGACGCTGGACCCAAGGTATGGAAACAATCGGCATTCACTCCCAGGTCAAATCATTCTGCTGTAGACCAGTAGACAGGTTTTTATCGGATCTTCTTCTTCTTTAGTTTGGCAGTCTAGACGCTGATGCAACACCTTTATGATGCTCATTGAACTTTCAGGTGTTAGCGCCTAAATTGCCTTGAACGTTTGTGTACCTATAGTTTTTTACATCTTGGGAACAACAGGGATTTTTTTTTTTTTTTTTTTGGCAACACTGACAGGACAGTGTGGTTACAGACATGTTGGTTACCGGATAGCAAATACATACATATACCTGCTAACTGTGGTCTGACAGAATATGATTGATAATACAGTGTGTCCTGCACCTGTAGAACCATGACCTCATTTGGCAATCGAGTGCTTCCTACTTCTTAAGGCATTATACAACATTTATGTCTTCCCCTACTCTCTTCCTGTCCTCAGCAGTTCAAGTCCAATAAAGCAACCAGTCGTCCGCTTCAAGAGGAACAAACACCACAAAGGCTCCATCTACTGTGTGGCCTGGAGCCACTGTGGGCAGCTGCTGGCGACAGGCTCCAACGACAAATATGTCAAAGTTCTACCTTTCAGTGCGGAGACATGCAACGCCACAGGTGAGCGGACCTCACAGGAGTACATCCTCACAGTCGATTGCTGCTGTCAGTGTTGTCATTTGTGTTGGTGTCTCTCTCTGTGTCCCAGGCCCAGACCTGGAGTTCAGCATGCACGACGGCACCATCAGAGACCTGGCCTTCATGGAGGGTCCTGAGAGCGGAGGGGCCATCTTGATCAGCGCCGGAGCAGGAGACTGTAACATCTACACAACCGACTGTCAGCGGGGACAGGGACTTCACGCCCTCAGTGGACACACAGGTACCATGTTCATTCCTCCAAGTGTCCTCCTGAACTCGAAACATGAAGAGTCAAAGGCTGCAGCCAGACTACTAAGTTTCACTTTAAAACGGCGATCTCTAACCAGACAAGAGTTTTTACGCCGTATCCATCCATACTAACGCAACTGAAAAGGAATATCACATTCACCTACCATTCACGTACTCTGGGCCTTTGGAGACACGTAAACAGGAATCAGTTTCTGCTCTGCAATTGGTTGTTTCGTTGATGAAAATGCTACAAACAAGAAACAGCAATGGTGAAAAGTAAGAGCAGGGATTTCAAATGGGGCCTGCAGCATTTCAAACTTCTTTGTTTTAGGTGCTCAAAAACAATCCAGAGTAGTGTGGACGCCAGGTGTAAACACAGCGACAGTGATGTGTTTTAAACGTGTCAGTGGGGATGGAGCCAAAGATTGAGAAACATGTCCCTGCTGTGTTGTGTCCAGGTCACATTCTGTCTCTGTACACGTGGGGGGGCTGGATGATTGCCTCCGGCTCCCAAGACAAGACGGTGCGTTTCTGGGACCTCAGGGTGCCCAGCTGTGTCCGAGTAGTGGGGACTGCTTTCCATGGCTCAGGTATGACTCATGTCCTTCGTGTCAGTACTCTTCACCTCCCATGTATCTCTACCCTAACCCGCTTTTTTTTCTTCCACACTCCACAGGCAGTCCTGTTGCCTCGGTAGCAGTAGATCCGACTGCCCGTCTCCTAGCAACAGGACAGGAAGACAGCGCATGCATGCTGTATGACATCAGAGGAGGACGCATCGTGCAGGTGTACCGGCCGCACACCAGTGACGTCCGGTCTGTTAGGTTTTCCCCCGGAGCACATTACCTGCTCACTGGCTCCTACGACACAAAGGTCATGGTCACCAACCTCCAAGGTATTTACCGTCCACGCAGACAACCAGACCTCAGCTGTGAGATGAGTTTAGTGCAGTTCTCTCACAGTTCTCACCCACGTTCCCGCCACAGACTGAATCAATTCTGTTTGAAACTCTGGTTACTGTAACTATTAAGGAGGATTATGGATTTTTGGATGAAATCCTCTATTATGTAATTGCTTATTTTATACTGCAAAATCAATAAATACCACAATGTAGTACATTTTCTGGGAATTTAGCTATACCCTATAAAATAATAAAAAATTATATTATTGATATTGGATAATCCAGAAGATTAAACACCGATCCATTATTGTAATACATTTAAATACAGTAGCTACATCAGTTGTTTGAATTGGACCAGTAGGACTCCACCCACCTAAAATGTCTGGAGGAAAAGGGGAAGTGGTTTTGTCTTGAGCATTTGTGTCATATCAGTTGTGTAATTCTGTAACTGCCTGACTGATTCTGTTTCTTGTGTTTCAAGGTGACCTGACCAAACCGCTGCCTCAGACCGTGGTGGGAGAGCACGGCGACAAGGTGATCCAGTGCCGGTGGCACCCAGAAGACCTGTCCTTCCTCTCATCCTCTGCCGACCGCACCGTCACACTCTGGACACACAACCCATAACACACACAGATACACACATATGAGCAGTTCCTGTAATCTGAAATGCACACATTCCCCCAATACAACACTGCTCCTCCTGCACTATCAACATGGTCTCATCCTTTCAACACACTTGACAGTTAAAGCCTGACAACACTCTCGCACACGCACACGCACACGCACACTAAATGAGCCTTTCCCTCCTGTCTGTAGAAAACCAAATGGATACAAACCTGATACATCAAAAGCACATGTTGCATGTTCTCTTTTGTCTTTACATATCCCACCTTTTATTTATCCCACCGATTGAGGGTCAAAACTGCAGGGTCACTCTTTATTCACCCCTCCCATGTCCTTACTCCGTACGCACACCCGTCACTTGCTGCACGCCCTTTTCACCGAGGAGTTGTTGAGGTTCAGGACAGAGTGCTTTGTTCATGATGGTGCCTTCCTTCAGTTCTCAGTATCCATAACAAAAACTGTTTAAAATAACAGTTTGGGTCATTTTTCAAGATCAAATTTTTTGTCATCGAGAGAAAAGCTACATTCCTTCTTTTGCATATCATTTCATGACAGCTGGTGTCATGCTGCTATATTGTCCGGGGGAAAAAGGAGTTGAATTTATGATACTGTAAAGTGTAAATTTACAGTGGGTCAGTCGTGAGCTTTTCTTATCAGGAGGCTGAATCTGTGGACGTCAAACGGTCTGCCAGTCGGTCTGCTGCAGCTTCCCTGTGGGATGTACGGAAGTCTAACGTGACTGTTTCCGCCTCATTACTACAACTCAAAATGTGTAAATTAGCTTGTGCGTCCCTTTTTCATTTTAAATCTGTTTTTGCGCTGAAGGTGTTTGACAGTGTTTTGCTTGCAATGGGAAGATCGCTATGTCGGCATTAAAAGGGAAATGCAAAGTGTAATTTTCGGTTGAGCGACCTAGCATTCAGTTTAGGATCTATCCAGTGTTTAAAAAGCTTTGGTTTGTCTACTGCAGGATGATGTAACAACAGTAGGTGGCAGTGTTTGACCGTACCAAGGATCTAACCATAGGCACAATGTAATCTTAATGGAAGCACGGGTGTTTGGATATTTATTCCGAACCAGTATTTTAGGGAAAAGCATTGTATTATTTTCTTGTATTTTACATTTGCACTTTTAACATGGATTTACTTTATCTACAAAGATTCATATTTAAGTTTTTATGTTCATGTATAGTATACAATATATTGTTTTTAACAAATGAAGCTAACGTACATAGATGTATTTATTTCAGTTGTGTTTATGTATGTACAGTTATTAGTATGTTTTGGAAATGCTAGTGGCTCTTGTATTAAGCCTTTCTAATTCTTGTTTTTAAAAGTGACTTAAATTAATTCATGCTAACTCAAGTCTGACTGCTGGTACGTTCAATAAAGTGTCTTTTACACAAGCTGTTAAGTGTGTTGTTGAAAAAGATAAAGACAAAAGATGTCTACAAGAATGAGGCTTTATTCATCCTCACTCAAAACATTTAGTACAAAAGTTCGGGCTGTACACGGGTTAAATTCATAGTTTGTTCAAATAGTTTTTGTTCATTTCCTGTCTGACCTTGGTAACTTTAAAACCAAAACCAAGTCCTCACATACAAAACAAAATACATGGATAGAGTGCTGTACTTCAGCGTTCACTCTGAGAATAACCACATGACTTTATAGTGGTGGGACGGCAGTTAGTAGAATCGTAACGATCAGAAAAAGTACAATAAATACAAACTGAAGTTGTGTATTGAAAAATACACGTGAAGTGAAATATGCAGGAGCACAGAATAAGGAAAAACAAGGAATAAAAAACAACACGTGTCCCTGATACTATATGAGTTTGTTGATGTTGCGCAAAACAAGTCCTCATTAGTGTTACTGTATTCTACATAGAATGCTGACAGTGCTTTGTTTTGTCCAAAAGGAGAAATACAAAGAGAGACGAGGCTTTCTTCGGAACGACCACTCCACAATATCGTCCACTGCTACATGAGATTTACAGAAGAAAAGCCTGTCTGTCCCTTTAGTGCTTAGTTGGAGGGGGGCCTGGCCTTGGCGCAGAGGGCAGGGTGACGCGTTGCTCATCCATCCGTTTGGCCTGAGAGCGCATGATGAGGCTGAAGAAGTCCTCATCTGGTACGGTGGGCCCTCGGACCGGAGGAGGGGGAGGGGCACAGCGCTGGTCATCCAAACGGGACCCCTGGAAAGAGAGCATAAAGGTTGGGATCTGATTAGAGAGAGCGCACATTGCTTTTTTTGGGGGGGTCAAACACTGATTATCTGGTTCCACCCAGTACCTGGCACTTGACAAGCATGTCGAAGAAGTCGTCGTCAGGCTCAGCGTTGTCTGCGTTGGCCATCAAGTGGTTGAGCACGGCCTGGTTGCTGTTCTGATGGAGCCTGAGGCCGGGCAGGCTCCCCCCTGCTGCCGACGGCTCGTCTAACCGCCGGCCTTGTCCGCCCGTGATGTTGGCAGACTCGGACACAGCTGCAGAGGGAGAGAGGTTCAAAGAGGAGACAGATGAAGATGATGCGTTTTATTTCAGAGTGAAGAAGTTCCCTCTGAACAAATTGGATGATTCGATGTATGGACTCACATTTCCTGATGGCTCTTGGAGGCTGCTCTGGGTCGCTGTTTAACGATACCCTGCTGCCCTTATCCTGTATGGAACAGCGCTGGTCATCCATGCGGTTGCTCTGGAAACGGCTAAGCAGGTCAAAGAAGCCCTCGTCTCCGAGCATGTCCGGACTGAGTCGCTAATGAAGAGGAGAAAACCAACATGAAACAGAGCAGAACAGGCCTTGTGTGGTGACAGCTATCTGAGACTGGATGAGGCGTGTGTGTGGTTATCAGCTGTGTTACCTTCTGAGGTCCCTGTGCAGGCGTCTGACTGGTGTCCAGCGTGTTGCTGGTGTCCTGGAGGACCTTACTGGAGCCACCGGCCTTGTACTTCTTCCCGCGGAGACGATTGACAAAGAACAGCTTGGAGGTGCTCTTAGCCAATGAGGGTTTGGGCGGTTTGGTCAGGATGTCGCTGTTCCACTTCTGATTCTTCACAAACACAGAAACAGATTATTTACCACAATGATGAAGGAAACATTAGGAGGAGTCAACAAGGAGAAATCTGGTTTGTGCTGAATAAAGCTGGAGACTTTTTGACTTACATTCATCTTGTCTGGAGTGAGTTTCATCAGCTCCAGGTTCTCCATGCTGCGTCTCCTGCTCATCCTGGGTCTCGCTCCTAAAAACACATGAAAACTCTTTTACACCTGTTGTACAAACGACACACATGATGTTATAACATCATATAGAAAAGGAAGGTTTGTGAACAGTTGTTTGTATTTACCATGCTGGTCTATATCTTTAGTCTCTGAGAAGGTGGAGTTATTTGTGCTATAGCTCAGACCCAGAACCATCTGGAGGTCAGACACATTCATACGGGCCGTCAGCTCCCCGCTCCTGTCTCCAGTCTGGAAACAAAAAAGGTTAGATTTACAACTGTACAATACCTTAACATGTTTTGGAAGATTTTAAAACATTTCATTCATGAACCTCTTTGCAGATCTCCAGGTGCTTCTCAGCAAAGTGCATGGCCTGATCATGGTTCCCCAGTGCAGTGTGAGCATTTCCTAAACTCCAGCATGCACGGCCTTCCCCAATCCTGCAGCAAAACATGTTTAAGTCCATGTGCAGGGGCTTACTAAACACAGTCTGATCCCTATAGTGAATGTGTGTGTACCTGTCGTTGAGGTCCTGGGCTATGATGAGGTGTTTGAGGTGGTAGTCTATGGCTCTCTCATAGTCCTGGAGAAGTGTGTAGGTGTTGCCCAGACTGTAGCAGGCCTGGGCCTCCACAGCTCGATCTTTCAACTGCCTGGCCAGCTGCAGTGTCCTCCTGACAAACACACACACAAGCTGGGTCAACACACTGCAGAGAGGCCTCAGTCATCACCTGCATCTGAGGCCCACTTGTCTGGGGACAACATACAATGTCATACACAGAAAGGTGTCTCTGTTTTTAGACATTGTGATTATTCTTTTTTTAACAGTTGGCAGGTTTCCAGATACTTGTGTAAGGAAAAAAAGAAAGTAAAGCTTAATTTATGCTTAGTGGTGTAACACACCAAACCCAATATTTGTATCTTGGTGACAGTTATGTACAAAGAGAGAACAATTATGAGGTGGAGTGTTTGCTCAGTGAACCGCCTTCTACACTGCTGATTTGGATACGACAAATAAAATATGAGCACAGAAATAAAATTTAAACTATTAACAGTGCATAACTTTAGTCAGTCAATCAGTCTGATCTAACCTATCAGTTTAGATACTTGTTTTTTAATTTATCCTGCCACCCTTTCGGAAAAATGTACTTTACCATGGCAAAGCCTTTCCAGTACTTTGTGGTGTTTATGTGTTTCAAACACAGAAAAGTTTTTTAAAAGATTCATGTGCTGCTTACTTGTAGTGCTCGGCTGCCACTTCAAATTCTCCCAAAAATATGTAGGCGTTCCCCAGGTTGCAGTAAGCGCGTCTCTCTGCCGAGCGGTCACCAAATTCCTTCGCTATGAGCAAGCGCTGAAATAGAATCATAATTAGAAACATAGCTTCTACTTGAAACACACACATTTGTTTCGATTGAAAAAAAAAAATGATTTTCAGGGTTCCCTGCACCTGTTCATGAGAAGCCACAGCTTTGCGAAAGTTTCCCAACAAATAGTGTGTGTTGCCGAGGTTCCCATAAGTTCGACCCTGGGCGGCCCGGTCTCCAAGCTCCTTCACTATCGCCAAGTTGGCTCTGAAAATCCACGAACAATCAAGTCAGACAGCAACTAGCGCTCTACTATAGATATTTGATACAATAGTTATGATAGCAGGCATTGTATCATTAATATGTACTGTATAAAAAAAGATTACAGATTAAAAACTCTCACACACTGAGCGACTTACTCGTAGTACTCAGCTGCCTGCTTCAGTGCTGTCATCACCTCCTCTGGGAAATCTCCAGGCTCAGCTCCGCTCCAGCAGATACTTTTGCCTTTGGCGTGGTAAACATTCCCAAAGTTATACAGAGCTCGCGCCTGACCCACCTGACACACACCCAGGAAGAAACAGTCAGCGTTACAACGTCAATATTTTCCAAACCTTCTCATACACTAGTGAATATATCACTCTTTGTTTGCCTGAACACACTATTGCCTCACCTTGTCGCTCATGTCTCTCGCTATGTCCAAGTGCCTCTGACAGCAAACTACAGCCTCATCAAACCGCCCCAACACCTTTAATGTGTTGCCAAGGTTACCACTGGCTTTGGCTTCTCCGAGCAGGTCCCCGATGGTTCTATACAACGACATATCATGTTAGTAATAATATAATAATGATCTGTTAGCAGAGATAACAGCGCTGCTGTATGTCTAACCTGGTCAAGGTGAGGTCATGCCGGTGGAACTCCAGGGCTTTGGCGTAGTCATGCAGGTGGAAGTACGCATTGCCCAGTTGGCTGTAGATGGCACTGAGCACCTGCAGGTCCTCTGTGCCCACCTGGATGGCAGCCTCGAAGAAGGAGACACCCGCTCTGTAGTCGCCCACCTTACAGAGCCGCTCACCCTCCAACGCCAGCTCCAGGCAGGAGACCTCCATCCTACAGCAGATAGAAGCAGAGTCTAGTTTGAACCAGTGGAGAAAAATATTAAATTAGGGGCTCAAATGTGCCAAGAGTACAAATACAGTAATGAAGCCAAAGTTGAATAAGCTGTGGAGAAACAGATCCTCTGTGGCTGTGACGAGCGGCCAACTGACCGGACCTCTTTCTAAGCAAAGGCTTTCAACCGGGGAATATTGTTTAGCTACTTCCTTCCAGATACAGAGAACAATGGCTCCAGCTAGAGGTTCTTTGTTATGGTAGATCTCACATCCTTTTAAAATGCCTCAAAATAAGGTGGGTTCCTTTTACAGTCATATGAGATAAAGAACAGAAGTACATGTTTTATCATTACTCTGTTTATATGCCTTGAATTAGTGCTACAAATAGTTTAAATGTTTTGTGTTGCTTAGGAGTTTTATATGTTTTAGCCCATTGACGACCAGCTGCATTTGGGACAGGATATTTCTTCAGTCTTCATAACACAGATGAATATTTACAGATGGTCTGGCAGTTCAGATTTGTGAGTTGGTTCTCAAAATTCAGTCTTTAATATAAGAAACTAGAATGGCACTTAGTATAGCGCATACCTGGATAGGCAATAAAAATGTAATGGGTTCTTCCCTGACCAATATCACATCCTTCCACGTTTCATGGAAATCCCTTCAGCAAACAAACCAACCTATGAACAAACTGGTGAGAACATAACCTCCTTGGCGGAGGTGACAATCCGATTATCCTAGAAGTAGGACAATATGGCTTGTAAACTCAATGCTCTCTACTCCTAACAATGAGATTACTAAAAAGGCAGGTTGTTTTTTTACTCTTAAAAACAAATCTGGATTTAAAAAGATGCAGCAAATGGCCTCATGTAGTAAAACTGTGAAAGCATGGGACATGACTTTTAACACAATTAGTAGTGCGTCCTCCAAGTCGGCTGAACGACCAAGGTTTTTCAGTCTCAGGCATTTCTAGCTCAAATGAAAGGGAGTGTCAGACGATTGCTGGTGGTTTAGCTGCAAAATGCTGCTTATCTGTAGCTTTAGCAGCATATCTGTGCAGAGCAAAAACTGAGACTGCCAAAGCTTGTTTTTCAGGAAGCTGTATTGTTGGAAGGAGATCAGCTTCACACAAAGTCCTTTCAGTTTGTTTATCTCCAGATTTCCTACAGCACCCAACCCAAGGCTTTGTCTAAAACTTATCAAAAAAGTGACCCAGAAGCACGAGGAGGAAAAGCTTACAGTCGTGCCATTAAAACGACACGAAAACACCAAGGAAAGTAGCTTGTTTCATCATCCAGCTCAGTTATAATTATAAACAAAGGCAAACATGGTCTCCTGAATAGTTGATTAAATAAAAAAAATCCTTTGTTTACTACCAGGTTAGCAACATATAATTTAATACACCTGTGGCAAACACCAGCCTACCTGCTTCGTGTCTTACAACCACAGCAAGAGCACATGGCACAGCTGAGAGGAGTCTACTGAGGTTTCCACTGGAAAGAACTCACAGACTGCTGCTCCTTTTCTTTCTCTGGCGCATGGAGAGATTAACTCAACAAAACATCGTAGCTTATATGAAAAGAAGATCTTGTTTGTTGTTTATTTAGGTCTAAAGAAATTACCTTCTTTTCTTGTGACAGCAAATCCATCTGATGTCACAGAGATATTTTCGCATCATACGTTGGAAAACCCTCAATGAGACGTGTGATGTGGTCATAGTATTAACTTCCTATGCATGGCAGCTGGGAAACTGTTCGATCAGCAGTTTCTCAGTTAATCTGCTTAACTTTCTATCAGGTTCTTCTCTGACCTGGTCACCTGAGCTTATGGCTGTGGAGTGTGCACCCGACAGATTAAAACGCTGCTAAGGAGATTTATTCGAGGTTTCAGACACAGGCAGACTCTGTAGTAATGTGTATAATGGAATCAATAAAATTAGGGCGATGATCCAGCATCTATTCGAACAAAAAAGAAAACAAACATCCTCCCAGCTTGCAGACACCTGCTCCATTCAAATGAGATGGACACACATGTGGCGAAAAACAAAGCTGGCAGTGATGAATTTTTTAGGGCTCGTTAAATATTGAAGCTGGATTCTTTTTGTGTTTAGCAGGTCACACCTGCTGCTGGAGTTCTGGATATATGAGGACAGCTGGTCGATGCCTTTTTTATTTTTTAGGAAACTTACCGGCCTTTAGTCAACAAACTCACAGAAGGCACTATGACAAGAAACTCCCACTCCACTATTTTTATATCCACACAATACCATCAACTAGGCAACACCCTCAGTTACTTGACACTAATACATCTTATGTAGGTAACAAGCATTAATATAATCCCAATTATAAAGAGCTTTTCTTCTCTTTACATCAACTAATACATCCCATCTGAAAGTCATTATGAGGCAAAAATAAAAGGCTGTATCAAGTCACAGTTTCTACTCTACAACTACAGCTGAGTTGAGAGAGGAGATTCCTACCTGTAGCGGACATGAAGGGACTGCTCCTCAGCTTGCGTGCTAACCACTGAGCAACTGGTATCCATTGAAGTGCATAATATGAGGGAAAATCCCAGTTTTGTTCCTGAAAAAATGGTGGCGTTTAAAACAAGAGCCGACGGGAAAGAAAAATAAATCTTTGGTTGAAGGGGAGTTAAGAGGAGGCGATCCAAATAAAAAGTGACCCGACGTGATGAAGTACGCTAAAGTCCCTCTGCTGCTGAACGCTGAAAGGGAACAGTAACCCCATGAGTGTCAGACAGAGCTGCAGAGTCCTGAGTGTCAGTCCAGCCCGGCTGCTTTCGTACACTGAGTGTGTTTTGCGTCACTGCACCTCAATCTCTCGTCAGCGGCCCTCTGCAAAGAGAACACAAGATGCTGTATGTGAAGCCTCATTCTGGCCAAACAGTGCCATGGCAACCCCAACCAAACAGCAGCGTGCACAAGGTGGAGGAGGTGCACAGGCAGGGAGCGAAAGAGAAGGAGCGGGAATGGATGGGGGGGTCAACACAGGCAAGCTGTCAATCTAAGACGATGATTCAATTCATCCAGGATTGGAGAAGTGCGTATGTGCTCCAAAGTTGCAGCAAGGTGAGAGAGCTAGGTTCGCTTCAGCAAGCAGAGATTCCAAATGATTAATCGAGAAAGATGTCACTAAATTAAAAGAGAAGCACAGAAACAGACCACACACGTCTTGCAAAAGGAAAAGAGGACAAACTTATGAATTACTGTGTATGTGACTTCCACCAAAGGAAAGGACAGTGATAAGCAGGCTTCATGGATTCAGATAGACTAAGTAAAGACCAGAGCCAACCATGACCTCATTTATCCATGAGGTCATACAAGCCACACCCATTTGTCCCCCAACTTTAACTCATCACACCCTCCCCTCTGCACACACACACACACACACACACACACACACACACACACACACACACACACACACACACACACACAAAGGAAAATGACCAAGCATTAATTATATTCCTCTGCTAAATAGCAACTAAAAGACAACACAGACATAAAACAAGCAGTGTGCATATTTAAAAAAACTTTCAGAGACAGAGGCTATCTTTCATTTCTCTGATAGTTCCAGTTTACTCTGTCTTGACAGTTGAAACACATAAAACTGTCAAATAAACTGCATATGATTTTATATATGAGCATTTTAAATGACAATCATTGTGTTCTTTTTTTCACCAAAATGTACAGACCTACACTAGAGTCACTCATTGGTGACCTCTTCCTACTGCCTTACCTTATTTTCTTAGCAAATAACTATGATTAACAAAACAACAATGTGAACATATGATAAGTTATTTGGATGTAACGCTTTTGAATTTGACACTGAAAACAAGCAACCCAGGTTTTAGAGTCTAAGAGTATAAAGTATACTATAACTATAAAAAACACCCCAAATGATTAACTAAGGATTATCAGTAGCTATGTCAGTATATTATCAGATAGTTACTAAATGAATGAATCTAGTTCTGCCCAGAAAGTTTAAGTGATGCTGACGTGGTACTTTTTACGTGGTATTATTAGCTCAGCACTGAGCTCATTCTGCAAGAGGAGCGCAAATCTTAAAAACAAACGACGACTAAAAATAGCAACAGAAACCTGTTGTGACAACAGACGACACCTCCACTATGCCTCATTAACGTCAGGGTTTCCTTTTTAACTGAGGTTAAAGCTGATACTGCTGTTTCTCTCACAGTGAGTGGATATCTGTGCTTGAGAATTAAAGGGGAACTTTGCTGTTGATTCAGCACATTTCTACCATAATCCACAAATTAAAACTAAACAGGCTCTAGCAGGTTAGGCCTCACATGTTAAGTAGTTGCGATTCAACAACTAATCTCAAAAGAAAAGAAGTAGCCTTGCATGAACATGAACAGTTAAGTGCATGTTGCAGCATTTTCCACCATTGTATGCCAATTGGGTGTCTTTCCAAGAGACCTGCCCTGCTCACAGAGTTTGTAAAATGGAGAAATGATGTGTGCTTACATGCACATAAGAAAATAGTTCTTTGACATGACCGCACCAAGGGAGGTAATCACTGAACTGAGTCACATGCAGGACATGATTTCAACCTGGACACACAGCAGATGTGATCTATGTCCTTGTGCTTACAGCCCACTGATGCACTGAACTGCCTCTGACCTCAAGATCTAAAAATGGAAATGCCACTATACTATAACACCATGAGCCAGCAAAACCTCGGAGCAAAACAAAAGAAAGAAACAACTGAAATGAGTAATGGAATACTGACCGGTAATTCTTCCTCACAGGAAGAGGAACTCTGAGAAGCCTGCGAGGAGAAGTGTGGTGACAAATGAATAACATCACACAGAAAATAATCAGGTGTTGAAGTTGTAGTAAAGACTCCAGATGATATACAGCTGCCAGTTTATTATTAGGTACACCAACCTAAAACCCAGTATAGATAATAAAATAGGTGTACCTATTAAATAGGGTTGGGCAATAAAACAACATCAATAATTATCATCAATAGTAATATTAAAAAACGTTCTACATATACCGGTTTAATGCTTATGCATAATGTGCAAGCACAATTAATTAATTAACCTCAGGTTTATAAAACGTTTTGTTGTTTATCAAGTGTTTGTCATTTTATGTTCATAGAAGAGTTTAAAACCACAACCTCCATTCAGGAGCAAGAATCAGTCTTTAAACTTAAAAGAACTAATAATGCGACATTTATCAATATCAACTAAACAACTTAAAAGGGTTATGTCTTGATATAATCTTTAGCCACATAGTCCAGCCCTTGCTATTAAAACAGAGTCAATGAAGTATAAAAAAAACTTCTCTCAGTCGGTGTGATCACTACTTTGAATCAGCAGCTTTCTAAAGGTTTAAACACTGAAGCACTTATTGAAATACTATTGTATTGGACTGCACTAGTTTTAGTACACATTAACTGTACAAGTCACATACTAAAGGTTCATGTGTGAGTGTGATGTGTAAACTACATAACATTGGTGCATTCATAATATAGTTTTAAATACCTAAATACTAAATTTGTCATACATATACTCTAATTTCCTATATGAAGTACACACAAACTACTAATATACTACTGTGTACAACACATGTGATTGTTACACATGTCATGTGGGCATACAGACAGTAGCACCATTGACTTATGCAGACTTCTCTGTCACTATCAGCTCCATTCATACACATACACTACTACACTGTCGAGAGAGGACGCAGGACTCCGTGCAGGAATGTAAACACCCGACTTCCATAATGAACTGTCAGAGGTTCGGCGAGTGAATGTAACATGAGAGGAGCCATTTCTCTAGTTACAGTATCAGCACCAGCTACAGGTCAGCTAGTTAGCATGCTAGCCGCTGAACTTACGTTAGTCGATCCAGCTCGAACAATGGGGGACTTCTCCTCTGTTTTTTGTCTTCACTGTTTCAAGAGAATAAAAAACATGGGTCCGTTTAAAAAGTAAAAAATGCCAGTAATTCATAGACGATGACATTAACATCCACCTACAGCTACATTATCCTTTTAACTTGAGCTAAAGTTACTTCTTACTTCTCTGGGAAAGAAGCAAAACCTTTCGGCTGAACGAGCGTATGTGTTTTTCGAGAAGCAGCCAATCAGAGGGGGACATTCAAAGATAGCCACGCCCCTGAAGCACAGCGATTGGACCAATACATTTGAATAGAAAAAGAGATGACGTAGGGTAAAATTGTATCTGACAGTGGACAGTGGGACGTAAAGCTCTCTCTCTCTCTCTCTCTCTCTCTCTCTCTCTCTCTCTCTCTGGCTCTCTCTCTCTCTCTCTCTCTCTCTCTCTCTGCCCGTGGGCACCGTGTTGGCTGAATTGATATTAATTTGAATATTGTCATTGAATAGAAAAAGTTGCACAACTGCCTCTCTTTGTGTATATTTATTTCTTGTACATTCAGCCTTTAACAGAAATTGCAAAAAATAATAAATAAGACCCTCCTAAGTGGGTTTTTTGGAAGATATCAGGGAGGTAGCTCTCGGCTTACGTTTGGAATTAAAAAGTGCTCTTGGGCTCGAAAAGATTGGTGACCACTGGTCTAACAGCTTTAGGTTTCACGGTAGAGACAATTTCAAGGTGTGTAAGCCTATAGTGTTTTATATTACAAATACTAAGTCAGTTGTACTTTTCCAATCCACAGAACAGTCTCTGGGCAAATCATGTCAAGACTGCCTTGGTGATGTAACCAGTTTCTGATGCCAACGGGAATGATGTGTCTTTCTGCGTAATGACCTTTATCCAGGTATCATTTTTAGATCTTGACAAGGAGTTGAGCTGTTGTTAAAACGATGTACAACAATCTGGTACACACGAATGTGGTAGGACTTGGCAGTGATGTCAATGGAACATGATGCTTAATGACTGAAACTGGAACACTGCTTTCTTTTCAATGAGTTACATAAAAAGACTCGTATTTACTATGACTTTACTCCTCTGTCTGAAATGATGATGGTGAGAAGCTGTTATTAATGTATCATTAGCCAATTAATGTTTGTGCCTTGTGAACTTCAAAGATTTTTTAATATTAAAGTCACTTTAACCCAGTCCTTTCTATAATACCTTTGATAGTTTTGATGCTTTAATTTAGTTATTGTGAACTGCATTTGCAGAAATAAACTTTCATAAACCAGTATATATATATATATCTGTATACTGGTTTAGTACTGGTATATGTTTGAATAAATCCAAACAGCTCTAGTTGCTCTCAGACAGTGGGCAGCAGTGACAACTGCCCCAAAACACTTGTGGCATCAAAGGCAGCTGCCTCAGTCTAAACAGTGTGGCAACAAAGGCAGCTGCCTCTAAACAGTGTGGCATCAAAAGCAGCTGACTTTACACATCAGTGGCAGTTTCTGTTGAAAACAGAAGTGCCTCTACGAGCTACCGCTGCCACGATTTGAGTTTGTCCTTACGCCAGTAATAAATAGCTCTGTGTAACGGCTGCACTAATTCAGTTGATCCAAAAAACAGGACAGATTGAGTCTTGTAGCCAGAAGCAAATCAACATCTTCGTTATTTAATCTTCAGTGTTCTAGGAAACATGGTGAGTAGGAAAACACTCTTTAAATCATGTGATCAAAAATGTCTGGAGTTTAGTTTAGCTCAGTTCAAGAAGCAGCTGCAGCTGCTAAAGTAGCAGAATGTGTGTTTTTCTGTGCAGCCAAATCCAATCCAATTAATGTAAATGACGAGCATGTCTTCAAGTTTAAAAAAACTAAATGCCTCCATGCTGCTGTGTGTCCATGCAGAGTTATCTGTTCAGTGGGTAAATAATGAATGTACAGAATCTGTCAGGTGATTTTGAATACAGGGCTGCAACAACTAAAAGATTTAATCGATTATAAAAATAAAAATAAAAATAATCAATTAGTCTGGTCTCATATAATACACATCACGCACTGTGGCAGCGTGTCCTAAGGTGGGGCAGTAAACCAGCCAATCCTGTGCCTTGTTTCGCTCGCATGACGACGTTGTCTCCTCTCTGGAGCAAATGTTTGAAAAATGTCAGAGAGGAATGCAGCTAATGATACAGCGGAGGCAAGTCCTTAAAAGTGTGAGAACAATTCTTCAAAGAAAATAAATAAATGCACATGGTTGAATAATATTTCTCTTCTTTCCGCAGCGTGAGTGTATCTCCGTGCACGTTGGTCAGGCCGGTGTCCAGATTGGCAATGCCTGCTGGGAGCTTTACTGCCTGGAACATGGGATCCAGCCGGATGGACAGATGCCCAGCAACAAGACCATTGGAGGAGGAGATGACTCCTTCAGCACCTTCTTTAGTGAGACCGGAGCTGGAAAGCACGTCCCCAGAGCTGTTTTTGTCGACCTGGAGCCCACTGTCATCGGTAAACTGTCGCGAAAAGTAGAAACCACGGTTACTCTGATTTCCTTAAAATCAAACTGTTGAGTCATTTCTGACTGACTCTGTCTCTTCAGATGAAGTACGCACTGGAAGCTACCGCCAGCTGTTCCACCCTGAGCAGCTGATCACTGGTAAAGAGGATGCTGCCAACAACTACGCCCGTGGACACTACACCATTGGCAAAGAGATCATTGACCTGGTGCTGGACAGGATCCGCAAACTGGTGGGTAACTTTACATCAGGAGTTAAACTTTTATTAATTTTGACAAACGTCAGACTAAATCATAATATTGTCTCTCATATTTAATCCGTCAACCTCTCTGTCTTCAGGCTGACCAGTGCACTGGTCTTCAAGGCTTCCTGGTTTTCCACAGCTTCGGAGGTGGCACCGGCTCTGGCTTCACCTCACTGCTGATGGAGCGTCTGTCCGTTGACTACGGTAAGAAGTCCAAGCTGGAGTTCTCCATCTACCCAGCCCCCCAGGTGTCCACCGCTGTGGTGGAGCCCTACAATGCCATCCTGACCACCCACACCACCCTGGAGCACTCTGACTGTGCCTTCATGGTAGATAACGAGGCCATATACGATATCTGCCGCAGGAACCTCGATATCGAGCATCCCTCCTACACCAACCTGAACAGGTTGATGAGTCAGATTGTGTCCTCCATCACTGCTTCCCTCCGTTTCGATGGTGCCCTCAATGTTGACCTGACCGAGTTCCAGACCAACTTGGTGCCATATCCCCGTATCCACTTCCCTATGGCCACCTATGCTCCTGTCATCTCTGCTGAGAAGGCCTACCATGAGCAATTAACGGTGTCTGAGATCACAAATGCCTGCTTCGAGCCAGCCAATCAGATGGTGAAATGTGACCCTCGCCACGGTAAATACATGGCCTGCTGCCTCCTGTACCGTGGAGATGTGGTGCCCAAAGATGTCAACGCTGCCATCGGCACCATCAAGACCAAACGCACCATCCAGTTTGTGGACTGGTGCCCCACTGGTTTCAAGGTCGGTATTAACTACCAGCCACCCACTGTGGTTCCTGGTGGAGACCTGGCCAAGGTCCAGAGGGCTGTGTGCATGCTGAGCAACACCACCGCCATCGCTGAGGCCTGGGCTCGCCTTGACCACAAGTTTGATCTGATGTACGCCAAGCGTGCCTTCGTTCACTGGTATGTGGGTGAGGGTATGGAGGAGGGAGAGTTCTCTGAGGCCAGAGAGGATATGGCAGCTCTGGAGAAAGATTACGAAGAGGTCGGAGCTGATAGTTTGGGAGAGGATGATGAGGAGGAAGGGGATTATTAAACACATGCATTCCCTTGTATTTTCCTGAGCATTATCATTTTGTTCTGAATAAATTGTGTTCATTGACTGCAGTATTGTTTCCTTTATTTAAATTTTTTTTCTCTCTCTCTCTCTCTCTAAATATATATATAATCTTTTTTTCACAGAGCAGTGGATTTGTTGCATTTTCCATTTTTGGATTTGTTGCACTTTCCATGCTCATATCAAACTGGATTGTATTTGTACACGGCAACAATCACTGATAAAAGTATCAGTTTTACATGTTAGATGTTTTACACAACTTAACATCTAGAATAAAATGTGTCACTATTTAAAAGATGTAATATGCTTTGATGAGATGATGCTTTAATTCAAACTGTTTCTTCATACTCCAATAAATGACTGTGAGGAAATGCACAACAAACAAAGCTATAAGAATTTTAAATAAAACATCCAATCCAGTCTCTGTAAATCTAAAAGCGGTAAAGTTTAAAGTCTTGGTGGAAATCAAATTTATGTTTAAAACCTTGACTACCCAGCCTTGTCCAGCCGCATTTGATATGAGGGGAAGTCGACATCAATTTAGAGGAATTTATGTTCAAGAAACAAATCGGTGACGACAAATACGTCTGTGGACTTATTACCTGCAGTTAACTGTCTAACAGCTTTAGGTTTCGCGGTAGAGACAATTTCAAGGTGTGTAAGCCTATAGTGTTTTATATTACAAATACTAAGTCAGTTGTACTTTTCCAATCCACAGAACAGTCTCTGGGCAAATCATGTCAAGACTGCCTTGGTGATGTAACCAGTTTCTGATGCCAACGGGAATTGTGTGTCTTTCTGCGTAATGACCTTTATCCAGGTATCATTTTTAGATCTTGACAAGGAGTTGAGCTGTTGTTAAAACGATGTACAACAATCTGGTACACACGAATGTGGTAGGACTTGGCAGTGATGTCAATGGAACATGATGCTTAATGACTGAAACTGGAACACTGCTTTCTTTTCAATGAGTTACATAAAAAGACTCGTATTTACTATGACTTTACTCCTCTGTCTGAAATGATGATGGTGAGAAGCTGTTATTAATGTATCATTAGCCAATTAATGTTTGTGCCTTGTGAACTTCAAAGATTTTTTAATATTAAAGTCACTTTAACCCAGTCCTTTCTACAATACCTTTGATATTTTTGATGCTTTAATTTAGTTATTGTGAACTGCATTTGCAGAAATAAACTTTCATAAACCAGTATATATATATCTGTATACTGGTTTAGTACTGGTATATGTTTGAATAAATCCAAACAGCTCTAGTTGCTCTCAGACAGTGGGCAGCAGTGACAACTGCCCCAAAACACTTGTGGCAACTAAGGCAGCTGCCTCTAAACAGCGTGGCATCAAAGAGATGCCTCTAAACCAGGGCATCAACACGGTGCCCGTGGACACCTGGTCGCCCGCAGGGACCCCGCGAGTCGCCCGTAAGGCATGCTCTAAATTAAAAAAAGAAACAGTTCATGCAATCGAAAGGGGAAGACGCCTCGCTGCTCGAGGACACTGAGTGGATATTTGACCTTGCAGTTTTAACAGACATCACTGGGAAACTGAACCATTTGAACTGTGAGCTGCAAGGCAAGGTTAAGACTGTCGCTGACATGATAAGTGCTGTAAACGCATTTAGAGCTAAGATGAACCTTTTCTCTGTGCATTTACAGAGAAAAAAAGTGCTGCACTTTCCCTCCGTACAGTCAGTGTTGAATGACAATGCTTCTGCATCTGTGGCTTTTGACAAAGCTGTAGAAAAGTACTCTCAAGTCATAAACAGACTAGGGCAAGAGTTTGAGAACAGGTTTTGTGACTTTGATCAACTTGAGCCATGTGTGTCATTCATTTCAAATCCTTTCATGCAAGTGGACATGACATGCATTGCTGAGCAACTAAGTGCTATGTTCAACTTGGATGCTGGACAGGTGGAGATTGAAATCGTAACGTTGCAAAATGACCTCCACCTCAAAACCCATCAGTCTGCTCCAAACTCTTGGTGCCTTGTGGACACAGAAAAGTACAAAGGTGTATGCACAGCAGCTGTGAAAGTTGCCTGCCTTTTTGGTTCAACCTATCTCTGTGAATCAACCTTTTCTAACATGAACTTCATCAAGAACAAACACAGAACACGCCTTACTGATGCACATCTACAAGACTCACTCAGAGTTGCAGTGTCAAATTATACACCAGATTACAGTACATTGGTGAACAGGATGCAATGCCAGGCTTCCCACTAACAGACATCTACAGACAAAGAAAGAGATAACGTGTTTTCATTGAAATGACAACATTAAACTCAAATATTGCACAAAAATGTGAAAAAATAATTTTTAACAGACGTTATGATTTGTTAAAAATGCTACAGATTTGGTAATTAGTACTAATGTAATAGGATTCATTTAAAAATGTGAAAGAGTTGATTTTTTTTATCTTACATAACTGATAATTTGTATAAACATGGGACAGAGTTCATGATTTGTTCAAAAATGTTACAATGGTAGTGGTTAGTACAAACGAGACATGATTTGAAGATATGACAGTTAATGATTTCCTAAAAATTTTTAGAAGTGATAATTTGCAAAAAAAGGTGTGATTTTGAACAAAATGCTACAAATGTGCTTATTCATACAAAACGGTCAAGAAAGATATTTACAAAAATATCAGAGATGTGATACCTCTGACTTTCAAATGTTGAAACAGATTAACAGAAATAAATGTTGCATGTTTTAATATATCTGTTTCCTACCATCATTGTTGTGGAAATCATTGTTAATAATTATTGTGAGGAATAATTAACATTGTCGTGATCAGACAGTCTCTTCACACATATTATTATTATTATTAAAAGGTGATCTGTGCAACTTTGTTATTCAGGACGTTTGTATCAAACAAGTAGCCCTTCGTACTACTCAGTACCTTTGAAGTAGCTCTCAGTTTCAAAAAGGTTGGTGACCCCTGATCCAGAGCAATTCAACTGAGCACTTGACTTAAGATAAGATTTTCCTTTATCAGTCTCAATACCGGGAAATGTGCCTTGTCACATCAGCGAAGGGAAAGGTGACGATAGAAACATCTGTTCAAATAATAAATAAGTAAACACAACAGTATAACAACGGGGATATTTAAAAAATAGATAATTAAAATATAGAAATAATATAAACAGAATATATAGTGTAAACTGAATATATGCAGTGTAAACAGAATATATACAAGTTAAACAGAATATACAGTGTAAACAGGGTATATGTGGTGTAAACTACATATATAGGCTTACAATGTTAACATAATACCTACAGTGTAAACAGAAAATATAGCATATAAAGAGGAATATATACAATATAAATAGAATATATACAGTTTAACAGAATACATACAATGTTAGAAGTATACAATGTTACAGGATTGCACATAAATTGCACAATCTATCCTGTTTCAACACTAAGATAATGTCGTAACCTCTTCTCTGTGCACGTTGAGGAAAAGAATAAACTAAAATGTCTCTTACACTGTACATCCTTTAGCCCACGTTTCCCAAGTTTAAAAACAACTTTAAATTTTATTTTAAATACCTGAAGTCCAAGAACTGCTGATATGTGTGAAATTGCCCAGTAGACCCGAATGCACAAGCTTTGAATGTAAGATGCTATTTGATAATTAATCTATTTCCATTTATTCTACCTTCCAATTTGTATTATTTACATTTAAAACACTTTATTTTATTTTACTTTAATGTTATTCTTTTCATTTACACCTCAGATACAATATAACCCAATGTTTTTTTATTAGTTTGTATATTTTTTTTCAAATCAGGTTTGAATATAAAATATGGACGCTTCTTATTTCTCAAATTATTTCTATTTTGGGCAGCTCTGTATCGTTTAAAGTATATCATTTCTATAAATAAAGTACTGAGGTGTTTAACTGTCGTCTGTTGGGAGTTCCTCAACCGTTGCCTAGCAACCAGTCTCCGCCTGTGTGGCTGCCGGAGCGGCTGCAGAAGCGCAGCGCTGCCGCGAGGATTCATTATTAATGATGCCACAGAAACTAAACCTGTCCGAGGAACAGACCATATGTCGAGAGAGACACGGAACCATCGAGTCAACATGACGTGTGACGGGAGCGCGACTGTGGAGCCGATCAACTGTAAACTGTGAAAGCTGAAGGAGTCACAACCCGAGTAAGTCACCATCACTACAACCAGCACAAAATATCACCGCTTCATCGAGGCTGGAAATGAAACACAGACCTGAAGTGTAGAAAGGGATTGGGGATTGCACGTGTTGGGTTTTCAGTGCAGTAGCTTGGAGCCTGGAGCAGTTAAGTACAATTTTGAGGTACTTACTTAAACTTGTATTTTACTTCACTGCAATTGTAACTCTACATTTATTTGACAGATATAGTTAATATATTACTTACATATTTTCCAGGCAAAACATATCTGTTTATATATAAGATGCCTAAACAACCCAATAGCATTGAGATACTGCAGGTTAGTTGTAATTCTCCAATACTAATATAACACAGATCAGGGCTAATATGCAGTTAGTTTCAGTTATTTTATACATGCTAACAATGCTAACTTTTTAAAATTAAACCAGAAAATGTTTGACGTAATTTTGTGTTATTGCCTCGACACACACACACACACACACACACACACACACACACACACACACACTTACTGTATGTCACACAACTTCTGTCCACACAATGTATTGATTGTTGAATAACTGGCTTAGCACGTCACCTCACAAGTTGTGTTGCTAAGTGATGAGCAGGTGCTCCATTCTTTTTTTTTCTTACCTCCTCTGTCTGAAACACAGGTGAAGAGAGGCTGAGCGGAGCGTCCACTTATATTTTCCTTTTGTAGAGACAAAGAGTCCATGGAGGGAGGAGACCCAGAGGAGTCAGACGGGGATGTGCAGGGATCCACCGTGCTGTGGGAGAGATGCATCCAGCAGAGCATCTTCGTGGACCTGAGCGAGGATGAAAGTCTGCATTTCAGTGATTTAGAGGCTTCTTTGGATATGCATCTCTCCCAGGCAGAGTCTCCCGCCTCAGGGGCCAGCATCCATCTCAGCGGTAAGTCCTAGGGTCACTAACAAAAATGCCTTTATATTTTATCTTTTAAACAGTTGCTTGCTTTTTACATTCATGCAGCATTTGTGGTTTCAGATACCATTACACATTAAAGTCCTAATTGGGCATTTTTCGTTGTTCGTTGTAATTTGCAGGGAGCGCGTTGTCAGCATTGGACAGCACCTCCTCAGAGTCCAGTGTTGAGAGCAGTCCAAGTGAGAGGGTGGTAGAGGACAAGACCAAGAGCAGCATCTTACATGAGTCTGTCCAAAGACCAAACACTGTGCAAGATGAGCTACCTTTAAAGCAGGGTAATGAGGACCCAGGGCTAGATACCAGTGACGAGGATCAGGAGGACCTGCCTTATGATGGTGACCTTGGCAGCCCCTACTTCAACAAGACCGCGAGCACTGAGGGCGACAGCAGCTCTGATGGAAGTAGGACTATTGGTGGAAGTCCTGATGGTCCTTGTCTGCTTGAGTTCACAACAGCAGATGGAGACGAAACCTCCGAACGTTTGGTTTCTGGTTCTGAGGAACCAGGAACTTTGTCACAAGAGGATGAAGGCGCCAAACAGGAAAACTGTGTTGATGCGTTCCAGCCAAGCGATGTTGCGCCACCATGCCCCAGTCCTACAGATATTAACCAGTTGTTGCTGCGACACTTCACCCAGGAAGAGCTGCTGCGGCCAGGTCGGCTGATCGATGCAGAGACCCTGCCGGAGGTGTCCCTATTGGAGAGCATGAGCTGGGCCCCAACATGCAACAGCACTGCAACTAATAATAACCACACAGAGATCCCTGCATGGGATTCTGAGATCTTCTCTGACAGGACTGATGAAAAGAGTCATACTGCATCACAAAACTCAAGTTTAGAGAACGAGGCTGAGAGGAGCATTGATAAATCCAGCAGAGACTCAAACCAGAGCAGTGGAGACAACACTGCCACACAGGCAGTGGTGCAGGAAAAGTCTGAAGAGGATGATCAGTTTCAGAGAGTCCCTCTTGTGCGCACCAGGTCCTTCTGTGAGATGAAGTATGGCCAAGGCCAAGTCCACTACCCCCTCCCTGATTTCTCCAAGGTTGCTCCCAAGGTAAAGATCCCCAAAGCTCCAAGTGGCCCTTCCAGGCCTGCTCCTCCGACGCCCAGCACCATGCACAGAGCTCAGTCCTCTCCAGGGATGTTAGACTTGATCAGCAGAGTCCTGGAGGATTCCGTCCCGCAGCCAGAGAAGGCGTATGTCTTCAAGGATGAGGCGAAACAGTATCCTTCAGGGCTGGCACATCATCTGCAGGTAGAGAACCCCACATTTTGGGGGTCAATTTTGCTTTTATTTCCTCCTATAACATTTATGTGAATGCTGTGCTCCCAGACATAGAACTAACATTTAACTGGGGTCTAATTTCTTTAGGCTGAATATGATAAATTACTCACCAGATCTGCTGAGGCAGAGAACCTCATTGATCAAATGAGACTAGGAACCAATGTAAGTAAAACCTAAAATATCCCAAATAAATAAGAATGCAAATTTTGATGCAAGTTACCTATTTAATAAACCTTATTTTTACGGACTCAGCCCTCCACAGATCTAATGCTTTATTCAGAGTGTGATGATGATCATCAGAGAAACTTAGCCGAGGGAAGCCATCTTGGATCCTTGGCTCCTCATCTTCACCCGTCAGGTACGATGTCTTTGTGTCATCTGATATTATGACGGCTCATCGCTTTGCATTGCTACCTGCGAATTATGCAGTGAAGTGCAACTGGTTTCCATAGTGACAAGTGGGGTCAGATGACACTATTCTGGTGACACAAACAACTTTACTTTGGTTTTGATCAGTCAGTGTAAACTGGACAAACTTATCACACAAATATTTGACTTGAACATATTTTTGGATCATTTTAAAATTTTTAAATAATGTACAATATATAAGACATGCTTTACTCTCTTTTCTATTTTTAATTTTTTAGAAAACTTTGGTCAGAGGCGAGGAACGGTGCCACAGAGCTACACTGCAGAGGTGATCGCAGCTTCCCTCAGTCAGCCGGAGGAGGGTCTCAGTGATGGGGAAAGAATGACTGCTGAGCTGAGAGAAGTCATCAGCCCGTTCATGCAGAAAGTAAGTTTGAAGATAAAGTAAAAAGCTGCGAAGAGAAACAAAACGTCAAAATCGATTATCAAACCTTCTTCTACCCAGGTGGAAGAGTTAAAAACGATTGTCAGCAACATGTCGATAAGCATCGCGGAACAGCAAATGGTAAGAACTGTTGACTTAGGATAGAACTCTTTAGAATAAAATACAACAGAATAGAATACAATAGAAAGCCTTTATTGTCATTGTATTATGTTACATTGAATATTATTGTGCCGCTCCACTTGGTGCATATAAAGATTATAACACATTTTAATCATATAACATACCAAAGATGCAGACATAAAAGAGAACAAGAACCGGTAATATAAAGTGCAAAGCTTATTTACAAAATATAAGAAATCTGGATTTTTAGCACTTTCTTTTAGTAATTTCAAGGGAAGTGTCACGTTTCTGTGTACCTTCCTTTTTGCTTTTACCTAAATGTGAAATGTGTCCTCTGCCAGATGTTGAGGAGCATGATGGAGGCTCAGGACCAGCTGGAGAGGAAATACATGAGTACGAGGGACGAGCACAGAGCTCTGGAGATGCAGAACTACATGGGTCTGTCCAGGAACACCGGCACCTTTGACCCAGACAGGTTCAAGAGGCATTACAATCGCCAGCATGTAAATGTGTCAGTATCATGTTCGTGCAGCCATTCATGTGTGCATGTGTGTGTGTGTCCAGGCTGGTGGAGGGGGACATATTCAGGATAGGGATGCACCTCGACGACATAAAGGAGATGATAGACAAAAACCTGTGTGAGCAAATGTCCCCACCCCACTCATCCTCCACTCCCATGCCCATGACAGACAAGCTGCATGTGAGGCCCGGTTCTGTCTGCATGCTCACCCCCTCACCTCCGCCATCCCTGCACGAGGTAACCAATTCACAGACACACCCATGAAGGCACCCTTACAGTTTCTGCAAGTCTAGGAGCTGAGCTGTTTGAAAAGCGAGTCAGCTCTTCACTTGGTCCACAGTCAAAGATCTCAATGAATTTTGGACTGATTGCGATGAAATTTTGTGCCGACCTCTTTCCTTGGCGTGTTGCAGGGTCCGTGTGCAGGATTTTCCACTGTGACTTTTGAGATGGAGCCACGGACAGAGGAAGAAGAAGCGGAGGAGGTGGAGGAGAGGAACAGTGAGGAAAGCGATGGACTGGAGCAAAGCAGCGAGCTCATAACCGCTGACTCTGCACTGAAACATACCGGATACAACAACTGTCAATCACGGTAAAAACAAAAGAAACTCATGTAATTTTTTCATTAATTTAATGCATTATTTTGTAGTTAAGGCCCTATTAATTTCTTAAGAATATTCTCTTTTTTCCTCGTAGTTGTGATTAATTAATATCTTTAGTTTTTAGATTTTAAGAACACTGAACTATCTGTAAATATTGTAACATTGTGTATCCAATACAAACAAATGAGAGTGGATATCCTGGTTAGGATGCAAATATAATACACCACTATTGTGCATGTTCCATTGTCATTATTGTCTCCTGCTATAAATGATGTGAGTGGCGCTTGTTTGTGTGTTTGTGCTCAGATAATAGACACGTTCTCGGCCTTCCCGTGGGCAGATCGTGTTTCGGGTACAGGTACAGTGTTGGTGTTAGGTTTCCACCGTGCAGAGGGACCAGTGTGTTTGGAATCGGTGTGAGCAGGTTTTCCTCTCCATCTTGTTTAAGCAGCTCACTGGAGAGACTGGACTTCCAGAGAGATGACGAGGAGGAGGGCGACGAAGAGGAGAGGAGCTCTGTGTTGTCAGAGGGGATAGTTCATGGCAACATCTCAGCACACCTGAGCAGAACCAGCTCAACCTCCAGACAGACGGAGTGGACACCTGAAAGGTCAGTGTTGTCATGCTAAAGTCTACACGACCGTAATACTGCTCTCCTATGAAATAATTTATGGGTCATATAACTAATCTGTCCTGTAATCCTGCCACAGAGTAAGTGAGCTACTTTTGGATATGTTTATGTCTATGTTTATTTATTTAAAAGGGACAATGCACATTGAACAACATATGTATTCAAGACCAAAAAGTAAATTTTCCAGATTTAGTCATGCAGACTAGTTTTCTACTGAAGTCAGTAGAATTAGGAAGCATCCACTGCACAAAGAGAAGCCATCATACAATTTAGGAAAACTCCACAGACTGAAAGATGCCTCCACATTTACATTTTTCATTAATGAGCTCAAAATATGTCTTTATTGTGGCTGCAGACGTTGCACCCCAGATAGTGTCCTTATCCCTGAGGGTGAATGTGATCTGGGTGATGGTGTGAGTCTGGCTGTGGAGGTCTGCTCTTTCTCTCATGCACCCAAACTCTCAGACACCCACGGCCTCTCGGAGCCTCCTCTCAACTCCCCATGTGCATCACAGGTCAGTCACAGATAATAGTCGGCTTGTTTGACAACTGCCGTCTCTTCTAGCAAGATTTTCAGGGATGCTGCTTGAGTTGAAGTGGTTATTAAGTGATTTTACCCGATGTTGTGTTTTGTGGGGTGCAGCGGCTCGTGAGCCCGGAGACAGACAGTGGATTTGGGAGCTCTTACTTGAATCTGTCAGCCTCTGGATCATTTCAACCAAACCTGCTCATCGAAAGGTAAAAAACATTGATTGACTGACTGATCCACTTCACATGGGTCCTGGTAGAATAACACTCATTGGATGTGTCAACTTCCAGTGTGCCATCCCATAATGATGGTTTAAGCAGCTCAGATGGTGAGGGCTCCTGCTCCAACCTGCAGACAACCATCCATCCAGCCTCTCTGAATATCCAGCAGTGGTCTGGCTCCAACCCATCGCTCCAAACACAGTTCTGTGTTGCGGCAGCTGCAGTGGACCTGTGGGTGGAGAGCACCACCACAGACCCTGTAGTCCGGCTACAGGGTCAGTAAACACTCATCTTGCAATCACAATGTAAAGTTTTTGCTTGTTCATACTGATGATGTGTTAAGTACTTCTCCACCACTTACTGAACAGGATCTGACCCCGGCCTGCCTGCGCTCCTCAGTCACTGTGTTTCTGAACCTGTACTCAGCACTACCATGGATTCAGAGGAGAGAGGCAGCCCAGTGAATTCCTGCTCCTGTAATAGGTCAGTTTATCCTCAGGGGCAAGCCGTGGTGGTGGTTGACTGCTGCACTACTCCTAAGCAGTTGTTTCAACAAGATAACACAGTGAACCTCTCTTTGTGTGTTTAGTGAGGCCATCCTGGCCTTGCAGTCAGAGGTGTCCAGGCTGAAGAAGGACCTGGAGGAGGGTTTGGTTCAGCTGCCTCACCTGGCACAGAAGATGGGCTATCTCACCTCCAAGTACAGGCATGGTCGTCAGGAGCGCAGGTCGAAAACCAGAGCCAGGACTCACCTAAGACAGAGTTGTAACAGGTGAACCTGATCCTGGCAGTGAATGAAGATAATGGACGGTATTAGGATTTATTTGTGTTAAGTTTAATTGGTTCACAACCAGGTGAAAGACGAGATTGTTTTTACCATTCAACCATTCATTTTGTATTATACTCTGTCCTTACTCTTACTCTTATACTCCCAGTCCAACAAGAATAGAGGACTGGATTTCTTCAGACATGGATCCCAGCAAGAGCAAAGGTAATCACCCCCAGGGAGACAGTAGAGCTCTGCCAAGGCCTAACGGTCAAGATTCAATAAATTCAAGCTGCACCAAATTCCACAGACTCTTTGACATCAGTTCCCTAACTGTGCCTGATTTCTCCTCAGTAAGATTTGTGAATTATTCCACCGGGAAATTGGAGAAAATACCTAAATCAAATCAATGCAATATCCCAGCAAGTTTCTTTCTACAAGTGTGTCTCTAAATATCTGTGGACAGATAATTCTAACAATATTCATTCTGGGTTTGATCATCTGCTCCCAGGTACAGACATAGGGGACACAGCAGGGTCCGACATCATGTTGCAGTTCCACAGTTCGTCTACAGGGAGCAGAAGAGGCAGCGGTGTGCGCTCTGGGCCTGAGTTTCAGTACAAACTTCAGGAAGCTTTACAGTCCAGCAGAGGTCAGGCCTTCAATGATATTTCACAGTAAAGTACATTCTGCATCTCTCTGTTTATAAGTATCATATACTTTATAAGAGTATATTCTGGCCAAAGTAAACCAAAACACATTTTACTCCTTTAGGAACAGAGGGAAACTACTCAGTGAAAACTTCTGGTTTGACCAGCTCCATTTTAAAAGGTGGAGCTTCTGACCGTTCTGCCAATCACAGTCCACAGTGTGAGTAACTTTCTTATCTGATGCTTAAAATATCAACATTTTAGTTTGTGAGTCAGTGAAACAACATCAATTTGACCATATCAGCTTTATTTGTCTTTAATGGACGAGTGAACCTGAGTTACAGCAAACAATAAAGCAAGAAGCCACACACTAACACAATGTCAAAGCATGGACACAAATCATCATCTCCTGTCATCTGTTATCACTAGAGATATATGACTGATTAAGAATCACTTATATATGTTCTATATATTTTTATCAGTGTTTCTTGTCAGTTGGGAGAATAGTGTGTCTGTCATGATATTGTAAACAGGATTGTAAATTTGCACAATGTTGTGTATTAGTTGTTTACACACTGTTCTGATTCTCATGTCAGCGGATGTCATGGAGGGTTTCTACTCCAGGAGGAGGTGGTCTCCCCTCTCCTCCCTGGCCCTCCAGAAGCCTCTCCTCCAGGTCAGCTACGGCTCCTCCAGCAGCCTACCTGCCAGGTGAACACACGTCTCATGGGCAACACAAACACACCACAAGTTGAAAGGCGACAGATGTGTCATGATATCTCAATATCTTGTCATCAAATCCAGCTATAAACTGAGGGAGCCGCCACAGTCCACGTCCCACCACAGGAAACGTTCCACCCAGTCAGACTCAGCTCTCCTGCCCAGTAACGTGTTCTTCCAGCGGACACTGTCCCCGGGGTCAGCGCCCTCAAAGGCTGTCAGCAGGACAGGCACACGCAGAGGGAGCAAGGTGAGAGGTCTCATCTTTCATGCATGTGTAGAGTTTTTTATAAACAGGAACATGTGCATGATGAGAGCAGTTATTAGCTGCTGTCCAATCTGCATGTTACCTGGCCCTTTATAAAGTTTGCTGTTATTTTCCAGCAGGAGGAAATGAACAGGACTCTGGACCAGGCTATTGAAGTGGCCCGCAGCATGAAAAGGACCACGGACCGGATGGCCAAGAGACTGTCAGCTGACCTGGGCAAAGCTCAACTCAACAAGAAACTGCACAACACGCAGCCACTAGGGGGCAGGAAACACCATGCATTCTAACGCCCCAGTTTGTCCAGTAATCTGCCAACATCTGTGATAAATGATGCTTATGTTGTATATATTTTTATTGAATGATAAAGAAATGTCTATGATTTTGATTTATTTAAGGTGCTGTTTGTGTTAAATTGATTGTTTAAATTGAGTCTAAATTTATAACAGGCACTGTAAAAAATAAAATGTTAAAATTATATCCTTTTGAAATTATATTTTGTTAGTGTTTTGGAGTTTTTGTTGATTGACAGCACTTTGTTTATTACCCCCACCTAAGAGGTTGTTTTCACCGCTAATGGTCACCTTTGTGATCTTTATGGGTCAAGATGTCACTCAGGAGATGAAGTAATAATCATAAGCTCTGTCTGTATCCAATGTTTCAAGTCAGTGCACCTGTCCCACCTGCCTCTTGTTGTCTTCTTCCTGCAAAGTCTCAGCAATCCAATACACACATCAGCCACAGGGCAAAGAGACAAAGTTAAATCAAATCAAATCTGGGTCGTATTGGCATTATTGTGTTTCAGGAAAAACCCTGTCCGCCTTTACTTCAAATGAGTATCAACTTTTGTCCTTGAAGCCAATGTGCTCACTCGATGCCTCTAATGTCCGTCCCTGCTGGCCTGTGGGTGCTCGCACCACAGTGTCTTCTTACCGACTTTCTGTACGGTGGCTTTATGGCCCTGCTCCTGTCGCCATCGCGGCTCCGCTGCTGCCGGGGCTGTGCTCAGGTTTTTGTTGTGGGGTATTGGGTTTCTCTGTTGTTCTGAAGAGGGGGTATCAGGAGAGGAGATGTGTCCAAACAACATTCCTGCGCCGTCCAGTCCGATTGTTCAGAGAGCAGGGAACCTTCTTCTCAGTGTTTCCTAACCTGTGGATCACCAACATGACTCACTAGTCACAGTGACTCCTCAACCAGCTGTTTACCTGTTCAACCCTAATGTCGATCCACTCCCACAGATCAGACCATCCCATCAGGGACTGATGTTGAACGTGTGATGAAGCACTTTTACTTGACAATGCTGTGGAGCATTACTGATGGATTTATCTCAAAGATACACTGTTGTTGAAAAGCCACGAGCAGTAAAATACTTAAATCTTCAGGAGCACCAATCAGGATATCAGTGTCTGGTATCAGTCATTGTTGTATAACTGTACTAGACACCAAAAACATGTTTGCTGTTAGCTGTATCTCAAATCAGTTTTCACATTACTTTCAAAAGTGAAGCCCTTATGGTCCGTCGGGGGTGTGCATATGATGTGTGTGTGTGTGTGTATTTATGTATGTGTACAAATTTGTGTTACCCTTTAAGGACCTTTTCCAGCATTAACACTGACCTTTTCAAATCCAGGTCCAATGAACTCAATTTCTGAGGTCCTGCATGAGGTTAGGAGTAAGATGTGAATCGGTGTTAGGTTTTGGTTCAGTATCTGTTAAGATTCTCACTCAGTTTACACAGTTGCAACTTGACTTGCTTGTGTTTCTTGAAGACGTTTCACCTCTCATAATACAAAAAGCGACAGCTAAATTGGATTAAACAATCCCAAAGAGTTGGTATTTTACTTTTTTTCAATTGACTAACATTTCTTCAGTGAAGGTTCTCTCATAATAAAGAGCATTTATGCAATTCAGCACTATTCAGTCTATTGGTTAGGTCTGTAATGTAAGTGTACATTTTTTCTGGTTTTCCATATTGTGATTCTACTGTTTCTACTTCTCTGTGGATGATTTCAGTATACAGAGTGGATATGTTGCTGTCTGTGCCTGATCAGAGGGAAATGTCAAAGCACAGTGTTGTATGTTGTAACCCTAACCCCTTCTTAAGACGTTTGGTTTGAATTGAATCTGATACAAAACTGTAAAACACAAAAACACAAAAGGCAGCATGTCACTGTTATTTACACCTACCAGAGCTGGGGGGTGGATCCTGTTTGTGATTGTGAATTGGGAGTTTCTGTCTGATTTCAAGGGATGTCACCATTTTATGCAAAGTGAACATTTGTAGAAAAGCTCCACTTTTGGATGAATATCTTTTGGGGAGTAGAAAACAGAGGCATCTGGAATGCAGAAGAGTAGAAGAGCATTTGTTTTCTATTTTTTGACCTTGTTGGTCTGTAGAAGTAACTTTGGTCTATTAAAATAAGATTGACTCACAATCACATAAAGTCCCTGTACAGTGTAACAGTAACTTTACATAGTGAGATTAGTGTCTAAGGAAAAAACTGAGTATATGCACATTTTCTCACTTGAACAAAGACAAAGGAAACATATTCGAACTAAACACAATTTAATATAATGTATATGTTCCAAGTGTGACATGATATATTTCAATTAATGAGTTTCCCTTCATCGAGGAGAGTTTATCTTGCACATTTTCCATTATTTATTCAGGATTGTTTCAGTGCGAGCAGAGAGGCCCTGCTCACATTCGCCACACTGGTTATCTGCTGGTCACTGAGCAGCTCCTCTAAAGCCCCTCAGGGTGCATGTGCCTTCTCAAGAGCATCTCAGGTGTTCATGAATTTAGAAGTCAGATAACCAGAAGCCTCTGATGTGGTGGTGTGTTCGGTGCCTTCAGTAGAGAAATAGATAAGCGACAGTTGATCAACCTCTTTTCTTTATCAATCAATCAAGCTGTGGCTGAGGAGGTAGAGCAGTTGTCCTCAAACCAGAAGGTCGGCAGCTCACATCCCAGCCCATGCCGAAGTGTCCTTGGGCAAGATGCTGAATGCCAAAAAATGGCCCCTCATAGATGCTGAATGCACTAGTTGTAATTGTAAGTCGCTTTGGATAAAAGCGTCATCTAAAAATGACATGTAATGTAAAATAAAAGCATTTAAATTTATATTATATATATAATATCATCAATGTTGTTTATGTTGCTTAAGAACACATAGTGGTCAGTTTTAGACATTAATCTGCAGCCATATCAGTGATGGTGATGTCATTTAAAGCATAAGGAATATTTTCACTCTGTACACAAACTTAATTTGGGGTTAACTCTTTTAGCTGATACAAATATTCCATCTTTTACTCTGTATTGAATCACACTGGAGCGTTATTTACTGCATGTACAAAACATTAGAACAGGTTATTTTGGAAATCTGACACTGTAGTTTTTTGTTGTGAATTCTATAAAAGTGGCGATTATCACATGCGTGTGAAGTCAAATTTGATCGGCTTTCTCCTTTTGGCCTTTATTCACAAAAGAGTTAGTCCATAGCCGGCCCTCAGGGATCCTCCCAGCCATCTTCATAATACACACCTGACGCACACAGCGGGCCACTGGGGAATAGAGAGACTATTATTCAAACCTTGTACCTTTCAGCGGGTCGGATTAAAGGTTGGCTCTGTCCCTTTAACTGGAGTTATGTGCTCATACAGTGTACATTCTGTACTTCTATAGAATATATTTCCCATAGGCATACATACAACTAAACGATTACTCATGTTTTTGTAGTTACATAAGGCTGCATGTTTCTCTTGTTTAGTTTTTCAGTCTTATGGTTTTATATTTCAGAAGGAATCAGGGTTTTGCAGATGAAGGAAGAAGCATTCACATTCTTTACTCTAAAGAATTATTCCACTCTGTCATTTTACAGCCAATACAAGAGGCGAATTAAAGGGTTTATATATTTATAATTTTCTAGACATATGAAGGAAGACCTCACCCTTCAGCTCAGTTATTCAGCATCAACACATGAGGATATACATGATTTACCCTGACATCTGAAAAGTAACTAAAGCTGTCAGACAAATGAAATGTAAAAAACGTACACATTTATTTCTGAGGTGTAGGGGAGTAGAAGTAGGCAGTTGGATAAATGGCAATACTAATGTAAAGTACAAGTACGTCAAATGAAGTACAGTACTTAAATGTACTTAGTTACTGTCCACCACTGGGGTTTTGTTTGCATCCTAGGGTCCAACACCATCAACTGAAAATGCTTTACTTTAATGAGACCCGACAGAACATCTATATTTATATTTCACATTACCTTAGAGGTGTTTCTGGTATGGGTTTCATTAGGTAATAAAAAATTGAGGTCAAAAGTGGTTTCGCCTATAACGCAATATCATGGACATAAAGACCAGGAGAGATCAAATATTGTTTTGGTGAAACTTTAAACGCTCTGAATGCGAGCAACAGAAACAGGTCATCACTTGTATCATGTTATATTTGTATGTAAGGTGTGAGATGGCAGAGTCTAATGGGACGTTAAAAACAAAAGATAATAAACACTATTTTCGCGACTTTCTACATTTCAAAGGTCGTGGTCGCAAAAACAAGTTAAAAAGTGTCTTTTTCTTTCAATCTGTACCCTCGTCTATCACAGGTGAGCTTCCTCCTCTCACTCTCATACGCCACTCATACACCCCCTGAGGGGAGGAGTTACGGCCTTTGGGCTCTTTGGTATTTGCTGAAACAATAAAGGACCTGTCGTTTCATCTGAGTGAGGGAGGGAGAGAGAGAGAGAGAGAGAGAGAGGGGGAAAAAATCAAATTATAATATCAAGCTCGAGCTGCTTCCCTGAAGTCATTTTGAGAAAACAGCATCACACCTCTCGCCTCCAGGCAGTGGTACAACAGAGAGAAAGGCTGAAGGCATGGGAGCAACTCAGATAACGATGCTGAAACTTTTACTTTTATTGACCATTGCAGAGGTAAGAGGACATTTATTTTCTATGAAGCAACAACATACTTCAGAAAGCAACTTAAATATCATCAGTGCACACCAGATATTCCTGTTTTTAACATTGTGCACTTTGTATATATCCAGATAAAGAGTAGTGAATAGCTGCAGGACTTTTCAAACACACGAACACTGGCTCTTTTGACTGTCACTGCTTTCAACAAGTGCGTGTGGCCTATCCAACTGTAGCTCAATAGACAAATTCATCCCGACCTGAAAGAAATACCTGCAACGACCGGCCCTGAAATCTGTGTTGAGTGAAAGTAATGTGCAGCCTGCTGCCTCTCATGCTGCAAGAACATGATCCAGGTCATAATTAGGACATAATGTGAAATACCAATAGCCTGCTGCTACCCCTGGAATGATGCCTTTGTCTTGAAACATCTCTCTGTTTCCTGCCATTTGTCATCAGGTTATTTCTTCCTTTCATGCATTAATTTGACATGTTTTGTCATTTTCAGATTTGTGCAGCTGAAAATGGTAAATCATCTTCTTTTACACTTTCCTCTAGATACTTTGAGACAATCCCAAGGATGGACAATGTATCCCTTAATTTTTCAAATACAAACGACAATTAACACCCCCCCAAATCAATATTTATACATATAAGTATTTTTGAATATGTCCCAGCATTGTTCTCTTCTCTTATCCCCTTTAGACATGACATTGTCAGTGTTCACGGTCACGTCTAAGACCATGACAGTGCAGTGGAGCGGCCCGCCTGGTGCCAGCTCCTACAAGATCACGGCGACCCCCAAGAACTCCTCGAAATACCCTGTCTTCGCTCAGTTCAGTGGTTACTTTGTGATGGGCTCTATCAACTCCCTGTCCCCAAACACGCTGTACACTGTGCGGATAGAGGCCATGGACAATGCTCTCAATGTCCTCAGCAGCGCGTTGACTGAGGAGACAACAGGTCAGTAACTACAAGAAGGAGGTGATTTAGATTCAGAAACTTTACTATACTTACAAACAGAAATGTGAATACTTACTGATTTATATAACAGTGGAAGTATTCAAATCCTCTACACGACTAAAAGTAACAATGCTACAATGAGAAAAGTATTACTGAAGCAAACATACCCCATAGTATTATTAGCTAAATGTACATAAAGGTAAAAGAGTCAGAAAGGTCTATGTCTATATCGCTGACATAGACCAGTTAATTGTATCTGCTTTTTTGTAACGCAATCATAAAATCTTAAGATTATCAATTCATAATCAATTTTCAATGGCATGCCAACCATTCTGTAGCTCCACTACTACAGACCTGCTGCATTTCTCAGTTTTTGAAAATCACTATAAACTGAAAAAAGTCCTGATTATTATTATAGAATATTCGCATTATTTGCATTTAAAATAAACATGTTAGAGTAAAAACTACAATATTACATTCCTTAAATGTATTAGAAAAGAAATATAAAGTTGTATAAAAAGAAAATAACTTACTATTTTATTAGAAAAAAACACATAAACACTTCATTCAATGTACATTTACTTTAAACAAAGTACCGTAAATGTACTTAGTTACGTGCTACCTGAGCATTTATCATATATTATTATATATAGAAAAAATACAAAGACAATCCTAAAAGTATTCTGACCCGACTTCATCAATAACTGTAATATTAAAAATGCTTTTGTTTTGTTGACAATTGAACTATTTCACTGATTTTTTTCCCCTCCAGCTCCTGAGGTGCCCGCCATCATACAGGCCTACTCCAAACACAGCGACAGCATCACTGTCGAGTTCACGGAGGTCTCCGGGGCAACCGGCTACATCTTGAGGGCAGAGTCAGGTGACTTCTTCTTCGAGACCGAGGTGAGCAGCACCCCCGGCACCGTGCTGCTTCTCCAGCCCCTCACCAACTACATGATAAGCGTCATGTCCGTCAACTCGGGAGGGAGGAGCCAGCCCTCGTATCCCTTCAAGGCCAAGACAGGTACGGATAAAAAGCTTATTAGAGATGGTAATCAGTGTGTGGAGAGTGAAACGCAGCCTTTCTGTTGTTCCTGCTGGACAATAGATTGTTATCTGTCTCCGCCGGCCCTAACGGCATGTCATTTCATGCCCATTGTCACACAGTCTCTGCTCTTTGCAGCCAACTCAGGAGGGTGGAAACTGTATCCACACCTCTGCACCATACTGTTCTCATGATATGAAAAGAGAAACCATGAGAACTAGGTTGTGTCCCGTCCTGAAGAAGAAATGAATGTAACATAATCACAGGGATTTTTTTTTTAATTTTACACCTCTTTCAAAAAAATGGGAGACAGAGCATAGAAGTAGGAAATGTGTTTCTCCATTTTGATTTCAATCCTCATTAGTCCTTGTTTGTCTTTGCCTGTAGTGGTGATCGCACCACAGTTGAACACCACCTCCCCGACCAACGACACCATCCTTGTGAATTGGCCCGCGGTTCAGCAAGCTGTCCTCTACACACTCTGCATTATCCGAGAGGGCTCCAGCACCCGCATCAAAGTCAACACCACCGACACCATGGTAACCTTCGATGGTCTTGAAGGAGGCACTAGGTACTGTATCAAGGGCACAGCCTGGGACACTGATGGTCGCACTGGAGACGACCTCACTGTCTGCCAGATCACACGTAAGCACGATAAGAGATAAGTTGAAAACCTACACTAAAACCCAATAGGTACGTTTGTGGTGACATCATTTCGTATGGGTTTTTCACTTTCAGGTCCAACAAGCCCAGATGTGTCCTTTGTCCAGTTGACTCAAGGTCGGTCCCTTGGGCTCACTGTGTACTGGGTGCCAGTGCAGGGAGCAGAGGACTACATAGCCCTTACCTCTGATGGAGAAAACTGTACCTCAACAGCTAACAGCTACTGTTTCATTGTAAATGTGGAGTGTGGCCAGAACCACTCTCTTACTGTCACAGCCTTCAACAAAGCCGGTCCCAGCAGCCCCTCAAACCCAGCTGAATATATTACATGTGGGTATATCACACACAACGACAGCAACATAAAGCATACTACGTAAACATATATTTTTTAATGCTTTTGTGGACATTTTAAGGTTGGGTGGAGTGGTGATGCAGTGGTTTGCATGGAAAGGCAAAAAGTTCCTTGGTTCGGATCCCAGGTCGGCCTGGACCTTTCTGAATGGAGTTTGCATGTTCTCCCCATGTCTGCGTGTCTTTTGTCCAGGCTCTCTGGCTTCATTTGACTGTCCAAAGACCATAGGTGTGAATGTGAGCGTGAATGATTGTTTGTCTCTATATGTTGGCCCTGCTATATGCTGGCAAACTGTCCAGGGTGTAACTCGCCTCTCGCCTAATGTCAGATTGGCTCAAACTACCCCTGTGACCCTTGGAGGATAAACAGTAAAGATATTGGATGAATGGATAGATTTGCATGCCTTTATTGGATAGCACAGTAGATAGCGTGAGAGAGTAGAGGAATGACATAGAAAATGGTCCAGTCAGCTGCTGCAGATGCGCCATGTGGGCAGCCTAGCCAATCAGCCATCAGGTTTCCCCTTACTTGTACACATTCAGCAAATGTCCTATATGTGCACACGAGAAATATGATTAATTTCAATTCCACTCTCGTTCTGTAGCGTAATTATGAAGCTAGCTTCAATCGCCAGTTAGCTTAGCATAAAGATGATAAACAGGAAAATAGCGATTCCACTGACCAGGAAGCTTCCAAATTAATGTGTTGAACAGAAGAAACTGTGCCAAATTGAGAAATAATCCTGAACATAACCAGAAATGTTGTGTTATATTCACACTTTTTGCTCAGATGAACCAGTAAGGGTGATTTTGTAACCTTTGGACGCAGCCAAGCTAGCTCTTCCCCCCTTATTTTAGTCTTTATGCTAAGCTAACCATCTCCTTGTAGTTGTATACTCACCACACAACATGAAACTGGTACTTTTCAAATCTTAGAACATGAATAACCTTTTAAAAAGCGATGTCCATTTTCTTCCCTGAACCTCCATCCCTCTTTCTCTGCCAGACCCATGTCCTCCAGAGAACATCTGGGTGGAGGAGCCTGAGGCAGGCAACTGCTCGCTGGTGTGGGATAAGGTGCAGCTGGTGGAGTACTACATAGCTTTCATAAAGAGGGATGATGGGACAGAGCATTCGTGCAACACCACTGAAACCACCTGCCAGTTTTTCTGCATGTGTGGCCACACCTACCTAACCACCGTCTTCCCCTACAACCAGGCTGGCTCCAGCCCTTCTTCACATGTCCGCAACTACACCACCAGTAGGACCACCACACAGAAGCACCCACATGCATTATCACCACCAACACATGTGTTTGGTTTTAAGTCAAAGTTAATTACAACTGGTTTTGTATTTTCAGCTCATTAACTTAACCTTAACAGCTGAACACCATTTTGTAACATAAGAAAAAGCCCCAAATCCATATCATCCTGTTTGTTGTCCTCCAGGTTTGTTTTTATGATATCATCGCCTCTGACTTGGTTCCAACGGTGGAACACAAGACATCTTCTGATAGTACAAGCCCAAAACATTCACTACATTAGGAGGAAAACAATTTGCAGTGTGATCACACTTCAAACTATGCTGACATGAAGTGAAAACAATGGCAGTGTGGAAGATGCAAGAAAAGATATAAAAATAAGATATAAAGATATATTCACCCAGTGTTATTATCATTCTCACCAATTTATGTTTTTTTTCTTCCCACCCAATCTCCCCAGTTCCTTGTTGTCCACAGAATGTTACCGTACAGCTGGTTTCCACGGAAACCCTGGAGGTCATGTGGTCACCGGTCGCAGGGGCCGAGCTGTACGAGACAACAGCAGAACAGACCAACGACGTTGTGCACTGTAACGACACAGCGCCAGTGTGCGCCCTGTCTGACCTGAGGTGCAACACAGCTTACTCTGTGACAGTCACGCCTTGCAGCGAGTCTCGAGGCTGCAACCGCACCTGCACACCACACACACACGAGACAGGTATGACTAGGCTAATATAAAACACATTAGGTGAGATGTAGAGTGAATAAATACACACCTGTTTGCATACTCGTGAAATGCAAGAAATTCTTTTAAATAGGCAGATCAACCCACCTGAACAGGTGAACCCAAATAAATACTGTGTTAAAGGAATAGTTTAAAATTTGGGGAAATATCCCTGCTTGGTTTCTTGCCAAGAGTTAGACCAGTAATATCTAACGTCTGTAAAATAAACTGTGAATAAAGATGGACGACCCTTCTCCACTTCCTCCCACTATCCAGAAATGAAGCCCAAATATTCCAAATACAAAATGCTGCCATCGTGTGCATTTGGAGTCTGTGCAGTAGTGATCGGGGGATCGAGCTGCTGTAGTGAGATCCCGCCACTACATGTGCTCGACCAATGGAGAGTCGGTCTCAACTGTAGATTGTGAGGTTTTACCTCATTGTTACAGGATTAAATGAGTAATTATTATCATTATAATGTGAAGAACTACCTAAAACGAAAAATGTATTTGATGTATACAGGATTGGATTTATGACATATACTGCAGCCAGCCACCTGGTGGTGATCATAACACTTTGGCTTCACTTTTGGGGAATTAACAGTCATGTCGTCCATCTTTATTTACAGTCTATAGTCTGTAAACCAAATATAAAGGTAGAGATGCTATTATAGGTGGATATTGTTACCGTTGGACGTAACCAGGCTAGCTGTGTTTTTGGCTTAAATTCCGTCTTCATACTAAAGTAAGCTAAGCTAAGCTAGGATGTCGTTTTATAGGCCTATTTACCATACAGACAAGAATGTAGTACAAATCTTCTAATCTCACTCTCAGCAAGAAAGCAAATCATATTACCAAACTTGTAATTTTGTTAAGAGATTTCATTATGACTTCCCTTACTCTTTGTCTATGTTTCCACAGCTCCATGCTCTCCAGAGATCCTGAATATGACACAGACAAACAACGCCACGTACAGAGTTCACATCACCACCCCCAACACACCCAACACAAATTACCAAATCACTGCCACTGGACGCTATGACACACACACTTGCCACACAAGAAACAGCTCATGTGAGCTCACACAGCTGCCCTGCGGTTCGATCTATGACGTCACAGCATTGGCCACCACAGCTGTAGGACGGAGTTTACCCGGATACAGTAAATCTTTGGAGACAGGTATGACAGTATGATTGGTTATCACCAGGATTATTGTTAAATCAAATCAATTCTATTACAGTAAATAGTTTAAAACACGTTTGTCTGAGGGAGCCATGTTCTGAATTATTTGAGGTATTTAGAGGTTATTTGAGTCCCTCTCACTATCCAAGTAACTATTTACACACATGCACAACAGTATTGATTATCATTCTATACTCCTCTCCCCAAGGTCCGTGCTGTCCAGCGTTTGTGAATGTGACCCAGGTCACGCAGGCTATGACCAACGTGACATGGTCACCTAGCCATGGAGCTCGCTCCTATATCACCTCACTGACCTCCTCGAAAGGACACGCTAAATGCCACACCATGGACACCCACTGCCTGATGGGATGCATCACCTGTAGCACCAACTACAGCGTCCACCTGGAAGCCATCAGCAGCACAGGACACAAGTCAGAGTGCCAGTATCATGGATTCTCATCTAGTGAGGACTAATACAAACTTTTCATTTACATAGGATGTATTAATATTGAATGATAATCATAATAACCTGGATTTATATGGCACCTTTCAAAGTACCCAAGGTCACTTTACAGACTTAAGAAAACAAAGAAGGTAATTAATAAAATAAAATAAAACAAGATACAATGAAATGAAAAAAAACAGTAATAATAACAGTAATAATCGCAATGCTTGCTGGAAATAAGCGGTGATTAGCCTTTTAAAGAGTTTTTTTTTTTAATTCCAGAGGTTGTGGGGATGACATATAGGGGTGGAAGAGGTCACAAAGGTACTGGGGGCATAGAAAGATGTATTGGTGAATAAGATAATTTTGTAAAGTATGCAGAACTTGACCAGAAGCCACTCAAGTTAGATTAAATCATAAAACACGATCGGAACTCCCAATTTTTTTTTCGATTGCCTAAAACACCATTCACTTTTTTGTAGGTCCCTGCTGTCCATCGGGCATCAAGCTATATCGCACGGCCAACAACTCTCTCAGGGTGTACTGGCGCTCTTTGGGCCCTCAGATCCACAACCACAGTGTAGAGTTGTACGGGACTGGAGCAAACTACACCTGCATCGCAGCTGCTGGTCGAACACATTGTGACATCCAGGAGGATTCGTGTGGGGATGTCTATACAGTAGTGGTGGCACCAGTGACCCAGAACAGGATCAAAGTCCAATTCTGTCAGCCCAGGAAATACTCGGGTAGGTCATAACGTAGACTCCGACATGATTAATTACACAAGTCTTCATATAATTTGTGTTTGATATGTGTTCAATTTTTCTTTCTCAGTTCCCTGCCCAGGAAGTAATGCTGGTATGGCTGAGTATCCTCAACACTTCACTTTTGTTAGATGTAGTTAAAGGAACAGTCTGGCATTTTGGTTATTATACTTGTTTACTTTCTTGCTAAAAGTTACATGAGGACTTATGAAGCTCCAGAAACCGGACAGAGTAGCTTAGCATTCTAGGAGAAACAGCTAGCCTGGCTTGATCCAAAGGAAACACAATCTGCAGAATACCTTCAAAGCTAATTTACAACTTATATATAGTTTGTTGAAACTGTAAAAAATATAAGTGTAAAAATTATACAAGGCGTTACTTGTTACCGAGGGGCATGGTCCACCAAATTGCATGATAATAAACTGCGGATCCATCAATTTAGTTGGTAGCACTAACTATACCTGCACACACATAAAATTCTCTATCTGGACATGCAGCACTCTCTCTGGGGTCGATGACTGGGAGGGGATGGCAGAATTGACAGGTTATCAAGGGGGATGGGGTTTTTTTGTTTTAAGTTTATGGGATCCCCCTCTCGTCCACCTACAAATTGCCTACTGTCTTTGGGGGGGTATTGTGCCACCTAATTTCTTGGACTGGCACAGTCACTTTATGAGATAATTACTTTTGGACAGAGCCCGGCTGCTTCCCCATCTCCTGAAAGCACTCAGCAAAAAAACTAATAAGCATATTTCCCTGATGCTAAACTGTTTCTTTGAAGTCTAATTAGATTATGAGCAGTTTAAATTGTGTTGCTGCCCTCATCTCTCATCTCTTTGTTTCTCTCTCAAGTGATCTCTCGTGGAAGACGAAGCTTGGATTAAATGTCGTAAGTTTCTGTGTGACTCATCTCCATCCTGATATCAGACCGAGTTATGTAACATCCTGAGACAATCAGCACACTTTTCTTTACATCATACCGTTGACTGTGAACATATGTGAAGGAAAGTGATGAAGGCTTCTTTCACAGTACGAGTCCATTGTACTTTGAAGGGTATAGTGTGACGGCATCACAAGTATCCATAAATTGACTCTATCTACAGGGCACTGGTATAACAATAGTCGTGAATGAGAGAGCAGATAGACAGGTAGCACAGGTGAGGCTGATCTCTGTCTGTCTTTAATTCTGGGACATCACGTGTCTTTTTACACCGACGTACATGTCTTGTCTGTAAAACATGGAAACAATGAAGAGGGGAACGTGACTCAGGTAAATGAAGATGGAGATATGCTGTGGGAACATGACACAAAGATGAGTGGTAGTAAGATGATACTTATTTATTAGCAAGTCTGACAAAGCAACCATTTCTTGGCAATAACCAGGTTTTCCACTTTGTCCATGTTGATTATTTCTCTCTCTCTCTCTCTCTCTCTCTCTCTCTCTCTCTCTCTCGTTTTTCTTGCTCTACAGTGAACACCCACCACCACCACCAACAGACCAGCACGGACACAGGACTGCGTTTCCTGTGACAATCTAGTATAACCAGATGAAATATCACTCTTGTTTAGGAATATCCCTGTTTTGTTGTTAATGTTTGTAAGAAAAATTGTCCAACAAACCGTTTCTGCTGAATAAATATGACAAACAAAAGCTGAAACACAGAATTAAAACAATTCGGACAGTTACCCATTATTAATGAAACTTTATCTACAAATAAATGCAAAGGAAGCAAAAATGGAAACTTGTCAGTGAGCACCCTCACATGAAATCATAGCAATTATCATTTGAAAACAAAACTAATTTGAAATAACATTTTAGGACTTCTCCAAGTAGAAGACCTCCGTATGGCTGCTGTTTGACTTATCTGGGCTGTAAAGCAGGTTGTTGACCGAGAAGAGGGTCACAGTTAGAAGTAGGGCAGCAGGTATCCATCTCTGTGGCCTGGAGTCATGTATGCCAAGTGGATGATACGTCTGATCAGATTGCTGAAGACAGATTCAGTGTTACCTCTGCTTTCATTGGATTTGTTTTCTCTGACTTGACAGACGACAACAATAAAACACATTGTTTCTGCATTACAGCATCGTGTGCCGTCTTTTTATTTCTCTCCTTTATAAGAGGTAGAAATGTTCTGGTGTTTGGGTTGATGGAATGCATGATGAGTTGACTATCACTGACCTTAGAAATGTTATAACTGACCCAAGTGGACTGTCTTTGTCTGAGCACACTGCACATGTATTATACCTTTCAATGGTGGACAATCGAGCTCAGTGGCTGAAGAGAAAAGCTTGAAAGACTGGTCACTATCGAATCCTGTAAAATACCATCCATAGTCTAATATGGGTTAGGGTTAGATGGGCTAAATAATCAAAATGGACAATCTTAGGCTTTGAAGTTCAGTTGCACAGTATGATAAGAACACACTAAATATAACTGAACATCTCCAACTGATTTCATTGTGTATCTTTCTTTAATGTGAAACTTTAGAGTTAGAACTAAGAATAAAGTGGAGCAGAATGGCACTACTTTTCAGTATCATCTATTCATCTCTTCCAGTGTGTTTTATCTTTACCGATTATCATTTTATCATTTCAAATTTCATATCAATCATCAGACCCAAATGATGCACTGACAATATTGTGCTCCTAAGCACCTTGGTACTGGCCTTGATATCTAAGTGTGTATCATGGCTGTTTTTCTCCCGTTGAATCACTAAGAGTTTGATTAACATTAACTATCGGCTTCATCCCACTTAAGCTCAATATTAAAGAGTGTCTGTAGACTGGATTACATTTTTCTCATTCTGGACAGGGCCCCCTCCCTTTGGAACTCTCTCCCCCCACACCTCAGACATCCTCCCTCCCTCACCTCCTTCAAAAATGGACTCAAAACTCACTTTTTTAAATCTGCTTTTAATCTGTGATTTATTTATGTAATATATTTGTTTTGAAAGGAAAACCAGATTCCTTGTACTGTATAACTGATCACATGTATCATGGCCCAGACAAGAATGATGGTCAAAAAACACAATTACCAGGCTCAATTTACAAAAAGCTGCTCGTATTCAAGGATCCTTGGCTCCCGCATCGAGAGTTACTGGACACTCACAATGGGATAGATAATGCTCAAGTAAAACACAGGCCACCAGGAAGAGCTCAGAGCAGAGACAGAGGTGTGGACCTATTATCAACAGCTCTTTTTGTTACACACTGCAACACACAAGAAGCGATCACATTCAATTCGGTAACACATCACACTAAGCCTAAAATCGGGATACAGCACATACTGTGAGCAGGAAATCCCTGTTCACTTAAGCTGGTAAGGAAGTTGTGAGTCAGTTTTGGGTTGTTTTCAATATCCTGTATCGCAAAAAAGCATATGAGATTAAACTTTATTAAATAAAATTATACTGTATATATAAATACAATTTGAACATGAAGCCAAAAATTGATTTAGATTTAATCCCAGGCTTTTCAAAGCAGTCTGACCAAGTTGAACTTACTTCTCCCTCATAGTATGTGAACCCCAGGGATCAATCACAGGACCATTATTATCATTATAACACAAACATGGTGTGATATTAAAATTGTATGCTGATGAAGTTTCCACCTTCAACTTGTTTTTAATGTCCAGCTCTACAAAACTAAATTTTTTGTCTTGAAATCTTACAAAATACATATTTTATTGACCTTCTAAGGACAAACTATAGAACCAACCTCTATTTCCAAGTGCCAAGTGTAGTTCAATTGAGATGAAATAGTTGACCCTATTCCTTTAAATAAATATTAAACCATAGTTGATTATCTTTTTTTTTCGCACCACCTTCAGATTGCAACTTATATGAAAACCCTGTTTCACAAGTTTTGTATTTTCCAACTAATTTCATTCAACTTTATCCATTTAATTAATATTTATGCTGCATGTTTGTTGAATTTCAAGCGGAGCTGTACTTTCTTGCTGCATTGGAATTCCTTAGCTTCGGGTTTCAAACTGATATGGTGCTCAAATATCTAGCTCTATAGCTCTATCCAATTTCAAATCAACTCAAAGTTTATATCATCCCAAAAATGATTACAAATGCCAATGGTCAAAACATCACCGAGCTGATGACAAGAGCACACACTTTTGTTCCTGTCCCATTTTCACCAGCCAACACAGGCCAAAAGCCAACCATTATAGAATGATGACTAATGAGCATTTCAAGACAAAATGACATCAATCCAGGAAGGATCTAGTGGAGGGACTTGGGTCAATTCACCTTTCAGTGTGTCATACAAAGGAGATCATGTTACCTCACAGTTACCAATCCTGTGTTTACACAAGGAAGGAAGAATTATTAAAGAAAAAATGATGTAATTTCTGTGTGTGTGTCTTTTTATACTTCAAAGCTACATTGGTCCAGTTCAGACAAAGACTCCAAAGTTATGAGTCAAATAAATAAAAATCTTCCAGGGACATGGAAGACGTGCAGTTTGAGCATAATGGGGTGGGGGATTGACCCCCACCTCCACCTAACCAGCCACATACTTCCTTCTCACAATGACAGGGAGCCCACAGGCATCTACCTGTCCTCTTTTAGGACGTCCTGATTGGTTCCCATGGAGTTGATCTACAGCGGTCAGCCTTTACAGATTTCAGATGAGCTGCTGAGTGCAAAACAGACGTATGGATTTAACTTCCTGAAGCCTTCACACTAACAAAGGATAAGATGTGGACGTTTTATTCATCAGTCATTCTTTTGTCTGTCATACAGGTAATTATACATTTTATTCAGTTCTTTTTGTTGTTGTATCATTATCATGTAATTATTTTGTAATAGTTCTTCATTAATTCACTTTATCGATTTTTTTTTAGATACAACATGTTTCCGCCACAGGTGAGTCTTTTGACTGATTTCAGAAGCACCATCCCCAATCAGGGAAGTGGGATGGGTTATCATTTTTACAGTGAATCAAATATTAGCCCAATGAATTTTCATATTATTGTAGTTCTGCTAATTCAAAGAAAATACTGAAAGTAAAGTAGATAAAGTAAAAACAGCTGATTGTGGTCAATTATTCATCCAATTAAGAGTAAACTCTCCTATTGGTCAGTATTTCTAATGAACCAGCACGTGGACATGAGTGTTTATTAGATAGACATTCTTCTCTCAAGCAGTTCTTAATGTTTTTAATGCTCTTTTTGTGCCTTTAGCTTATTGCAATTCAGGAAGCCTCACACATTTTTATGCAAAGCACTTTGAAAAACCTTGTTGTTGAAGTGGGCCATGAAAATAAACTTGCCTTGTCAAACAAACAATAAAACAATACTCCAATAAAGGCTGAATCCATATATAAACTGCTCAATATTGACGTTGTCTTTTATGTGTGAAAACAATATTCCTAAATGGACAATACTAGATGAGGTTTTCTGGTTAAAGATAACATTGATGTTATCACACCGCTGACATTATTATAATATTATACAGTTTCTTATTTTTCTTTCAGTATGTTCATTTCTACAGAGTATTTTACGATGTAAATTAAATTAAAATCTCTGCTCTACTGTTTATAAATATATCAAATCACCTATTAATTTCTTCTTTCTTTTTTCAGGATGTAATATTGTGTCAGTGACGTCTCAGTCAGCATCTACACTGAATGTGATATGGAGCAGCCACCCCAAAGCTTCATTTTACATGCTGGACTTGAAGGTTGTGAACTCAACCAATTTCGCCACTGTGGCGGTGATGCAGTCAGCACCCAGCACACAGAGGCTGGTTCAGGGGTTAAGACCCGGACGTGTCTACCAAATTACACTAAAGGTTCTTGAGTTTTGGAACGTCGTGTGTCAAGATGTGGAAATAACCATGACAGGTAAAGACACACTTTAAATAAAGAGCGCATTTAAATAAGTCAGACAAATCCCTTTGTTGAGTAACCCTGAATTCCTTATGTTACATTTCCACAGTGCCCGCCACATCTCAGATCACCTATTCCAAAGCTATTTCAAGTACGTCTATAGAGTTTGAGTGGTCCAACGTGACGGGGGCGGACAGCTACACCCTGTTTGTGGAGGTGTTGTTTGTTGTTCCCGTAATCAAATACAACCAGACCTTCACAACCCTGAAAGGACAAATGGATGGCTTGTCACCTTCTACAACCTACAACTGTTACATCTTCTCCTCCAACATTGCCGGGAGTGGTGCCAAAAGCAGTATAAGGTCAATCATGACATGTAAGAGCACACAAAATGCTGATGTAGTTGACCCTAAATCCCTTCTGTCTAAAAGGAATCACCAGCTTGACTGTCAGAGAGCTACTTAACTGCAAGTCATGTGTGAACCATTCATTCAAGTTAAACAAAACCATAGTGAGTGATTTCTAACTACATGAGAGTAACACCTGTATTTTCTCTTGGAAGTGGTGCAGCCACCAACTGGTGTTGCCCTCGTATCAATGGGAATCAGCTCGGCTCACCTGACGTGGGGCTCTGTGAGTAAAGTTCTGCTTTATCAAGTGACTGTGAGCGACATCGACAACCCCAGCAACACGCCAGTCATCAAAGAAACTTCAGGCACATCCATGGACATCACCAATCTGGAGCCCTGCTCCACCTATACAGTGGGAGTATCGTCAGTTAACGTCTTCCTGGAGCCTGGGGAGCCCACAAATGTTAACCACACTACATCTAGTGAGTATTTTAACAAAGGAATGAATTCATACAGTCTCCCTTTAAAGCTGGTGTTGAGTTGTATTGTTAAATTTAATTTCGTCATTGTTTAATGTGTTAAAAACGCTTTTCATAAATACATTATCAAGTGATGCGGTCGATGAAATGGTAACATTTAGTGAAGGTGACGAAATATGGAAATCAAGTATTGCTGTTACATAGGGAGGCACAATGGCAGAGCTTAGATCTTTCTAGATCAGGTACCACTTCAAAAAAGCTTAGAAAATATAAAATCTTAACAAATTGTCGTATTTATTGTTAGTATTGTTCGTGGCTAGTTTTTTTTTTTATGAGTAAAGACAGGACAGGGTCACTTCAGGGACCAATCAGATTTCAGCTGGAGCCAGTGTCCCCTTGACTCCGCCCCTTAATTGTCCCCTGGTGGTGTTGGATAACAATTTAAATTTATGAGCTGATAAAAATATGGGAAAGACACAAAGTATGAAGAAGGCAAAACAATGTTACTCTTGTTTTTTGAGCTTTCAAAGGGAGCCTGCAGGGGACTCAAGATTAATCATTTTCATCTCTTCCCACACTTTTCCTTCAGCCATCAACCCGGTGACGACAATCTCCGTGAGTTACAACTGCTCCAGTGGCATGGTGACAGTGACCTGGGATTTGGTGTTTGGGGCCAACTTGTACAGGGCCACAGCTGTTGACAGCAGCGACCAGTCCTTAAACTGTACATCGGCCTCCACCAGCTGTCAGATCACCCAGCTCAATTGTGGCGAGAAGTACCAGGTCCATGTCACGGCCATCTCTGACGACTGCAGCAACATCTCAGAGGCCTCTGCCATGTTCGAGACAGGTGAGAGCACGAAGAGCATCAAAAAACGGGGCTTGTATTTGTCTGTCAGTCCCTCTTCAACGTGTGCTTTGTCTGTGCCTTATCGCCTTTCTGTGTATGTTTTACACATGTACGCACACACTCGTGTTACACCTCTGGACAAAAACAGTAATCTAAGTTCTTCTTCACTCACCCTCCCCATAAGTCTGTCCTGTGGGAGGCTGTTTAGGTTTCTCCCATGGTGTCCCATGCTCTTTTCTCATGCTGAGCAGGGATACACACCCTCTAATTAGCCACAGAGACCTGCCACCTAACACCAGTCAATCTAAAGATCTATACAGTCGACTGCAATCAGGGAGTTATCTCAAAGGTCAGCTATAGTCATCAGTGTGAGAGTGACAAGGTGGAGGAGACACACACATACAGTCCACCTGGGGAAATGATCTGATATCCTCACACAGCCAGCACACATGTTTGTTTCATGCTGATGAATTACTGAATGCATACAAAGAGGTCAATTACAAAAGGAGTCCGATCCCTGGTTCCTAATGTAATATGTGTGGACTTTCAAATAACAGAAGGTGAGATTGTATTTATCTACCTCCTGAATCAACAGTGGTGGAGGTACTCAGACATTTTACTGAAGCAAAAGTACAAATATATGGACAAAAATGTACTCTAGCAAAAGTACCACTAACTTTTCTACTTTCTTTTAAATATACTTTGAGTATTAAAAGCAAAAGGACCTGCTGAGTGAAGCCTATTCCCTAGTGAACAATGTCCTACATCATTATAACTGAGTCTCGGCCTCTTCTGAATTCACTTGTGAGTGATGCTGCTGCAGGAGGCGGGGTCTAATGTTACCTGATCACTGTGATTGGATCAATCGACCGATTCCCCTCTTGTCATTGACTACTTATACAAATATAAAAGCCAATGTGAACATGTAATGTACTGTATAGTCAAAATGTAGTGGACTAGAAGTAAAAGTGGAAAGAACCCCAAAATAATTCTACTTGAATTCAATATGGTGTTTTACAAAGTTCACTAACTATTATAAAAGATTTCCTCTCCACCACTTTGCATTTAATGCCCCATTTATTGTGGAATCCTGTCTGATTCTCTGTCTCCTCTCTGTTGCCTTCAGTCCCCTGTGCTCCAGTCAATCTCAGTACTCAGCACGAATGCTCCAGCAATGTGATCCTCTTTTCCTGGGCGCCCACCAACAAAACCTACTACTACGTGGCCACAGCGGTGGACGACGCCGGCGAAGTGACTGTGTGCAAGACAGTGGACACCGTGTGTTACTTCTCTAATGTCAACTGTGGACAGTTCTACAGGTACACTGTGTACGCTGTCAGCTCCGGGTGCAACAGTGAAGTCAGCCAGCCCAAGTCTGTCCAAACCTGTGAGTAGAGACATTGTTTGGTTTGTTTACACACAACAGACACACTATTTAATTGTTATTCTTCTCAAATTGTAACAAGATCATTTTGATCATATTGTATTGTATCAGTTCCTTTCCATGAGAAGACAAAAACAATGAGGTTTGAGATACATGACATCATTAGGAAGTCACAATGAAGTCAGAAAATGACATAATGCATAGTTTGAAAATGCATTTTTCAAGGTATTGCTGCATCCTATAGGAATATATACACTACCTAAAGTTTATACAGATTGAAAGATTATTAAAGATCATATGGTAGGAAAAACATCATAGTGACACCACTATGAAGTCAGAAAATGATGTCACATAGTGTACTAATGCATTACATTTTGCAACCAATGAGGGGTATACACCTCACTCATTATCAAGTGATGTCATGATGTCATATTTTCTGACAGAAAGAAAAATATACACTATTAAAATTAACACACCTCATCCCTGTCAGTTCATTACTCTACCACAGAACATACCTATTTGTTGGATATAAATCATGATAATGATGGAATTTATTAGACTAATTTCTAATTTGTGATTGGTGGTTCCAATAATTAAGTGATTTATCCAATATTAACTTACCCGTGGGAAGATAAAATAAGAGAGAGCAACATACTACACTGCTTCACTCCTCACTTTTTTTCCCCGTCCTCCAGCTCCTTGTCTCCCAACAAATGTGAAGACATCAGACCAGTGTCAACCTGATGTGCTGATCACGACCTGGGACTCTGCTGCTGGAGCTCTGTCCTACAATTTGGAGGCACGGGGCAACACTGAAGAAAGCTACAACTGCACCTCGTCCTCCAACAGCTGCGCCCTGACCGGCGTGCCGTGTGGCGAACACCTCAGCGTGTGGATCACCGCCTCCAATGACAACTGCAACACTACCAAGGTGCTGGGAGGACCGGCTCAGACTGGTATGTACTGGGAGCTCTGTGAGGTGTAGTGTTATATATCATTCCTACGAGGTGAAACTTACAGTATATTACTGGTGCGCTCTGTATTCACTGTATGTAAAATGGCACCCCCTCTCTCTCCAGTTCCCTGCAGCCCGATCAATATCTCGGTATCAGTCGACTGCAGCCAAGACTCTGCGAAACTTAACTGGACGACAAGAAATGGTGCCATATTCTACATTGCCGTTGCTCAAGATACAAGTGGAAATAAACACAGCTGCAATTCATTTGGAACCAACTGCTTGATCGATGGCCTGACATGTGGACAGAATTACACCGCCAGCGTCATTGGCACCAATCTCAACTGCAACAGCACGGCCAGCGAGGAGGTCACCTTTATGACAGGTAGGTCAGAAGGTTGGCTTACGTGATTGCACCAAATTTTGTTATCATGCATCTCCTTTAAAGCATGACAGTGTGACAAAGTCAGATTTACTGTATCCACACTCTCTGATTCTTCTCCAGCACCGTGTCCTCCAACCAACATCGAGGCATTCAGGGACTGTGAAGCCAACCATGCGCTGATAGTGTGGCAGAACCATAAGCCCACAGGCCTCTACACAGCGACTATAGTGGAAAGAAGTGGAGCTCAACTCACCTGCACCAGCAACACAGTCAACAACTGTAAAATCGAATCTCTGCCCTGCGGAAAGACGTACAATGTATCTGTCACCTATAATGATGGACACTGTCAGTCCACCTCCACAACTATCAGCATGGACTCAGGTAGTAAACTCAAAGGGGTGAACTGTGTCTTTCTGGAATAATAACAAACAAAACTTTGAGTTACTAACTTTGGGCACTTCTGTCTCCTCTTCTTTCAGTCCCCTGTGGCCCTGAGGACGTGAGGGCCAGCGTGGCCTGCGTTACCGGAGAGCTGTCTGTCACCTGGAACATCTCTGCCCCTGCAGAGAACTACACTGCCATCATCTCCAGAGGAATGGGTCAGGCTCTGCACTGTAACTCTACAGACACACAGTGCACCACGGGAGGGTTGCTGTGCGGAAGCTCCTATGGGGTGATCGTCTTCTCTGTCACTGGGTCGTGCTTCAGTCTGCCGAGCACAGAGGCCCTGGTGCAAACATGTGAGAAACATATATCGAACCTATACCTGCAGCTATGTGATTCTCTTGAACATCGCCTCAAACTTCTCCTGCATATTTGTTTTCCCGATCAGTGCCATGTCCTCCCACCAACGTCACAGCCATGCGTACGTGTGCTCCGGATCCTGTCCCTGTGTCATGGGTGGCCAGTGACAGTGCCAAACACTACACTGCTGTTGCCCTGAGCAGCGGAGGTCACAGGTCAGAGTGCTCGACCAATGGCACTTCCTGCAGCCTTCCTGTGCTCCAGTGTGGAGAGAATTACACTATTGGCGTTTCGGGAGCTGATGACAACTGTACAGGTCAACAGAGCAACACTGTCTCTGTTATAACAGGTAACAAAACCCCCAGCACTGATCTCATGAACAGGCGGATCAATTAGAAGATTTGAAGTGGTCATTACAGTGTCACTAACATTGACAGTGGTTGGTGATTTGTGTGATTTTCTCTCCAGAGCCATGTCCTCCCTCTAACGTGTCCAGCCAGCTGGTCTGTAGTGCTGGCATGGCGCGATTGTCCTGGGCCCCCAGTGCGAATGCAGCGAGCTACGATGTGAAAGCCTACAGCGGCGGACAGAACCTCACCTGCACCAGCTCCAGCCCCAACTGCACGCTGAGCAACCTGGTCTGTGGCCAGGCGTACGACATTCACGTGACCGCGACCGACGGCACCTGTGTCAGCAACTACAGCGCTCCCTTCACACAAGACCCAGGTACCGAGAGAGAACTCAGGTCACATCTGATCAGACCTTTAAAACTCAACCTCTGGAACAGGCTGTTGATCTGAAGTAAAAACAAAACTTATAGGTTTTAAAGAATTTCTAAAATATTATTTAATATCTATGTCTATGAGCTAATCACAAACATAGTGTACTTGTTTTCATGATCAGCTGCTGCATACGAGATTTGACCTGATTAGAAATAGCTGATCTTTAGGCCTTTAACCTTAAAAGACAGTAAATAATTATAATGATGATTTAGAAAGTGATAAATTTGTTTAATTGCTTCTTAAATAGGCTTTTAAACATGTGTAAAAATACACAGAGTAACTGGAGTGGCGCTCCACTAAAACCCAACATTCCCATTGATGAAATTTGTTTACGATCCACTTTGGAGGAAAGTGAAGCCATTACTTTTCTGACCGGCTGATTTTGTCTGTTTTGTGTTTCTGTTAGTACCGTGCGCTCCACAAAACATCAGCACAAACCTGTTATGTGGCACCACTGGCTTAATGGTGAGCTGGACACTTCATAACGAGCCCCTCAACTACAGCGTGACTGCTTTGCCACTGGCTGGAAACCTCAGCTCGTTGACCTGTCACTCCGGCAGCAGCAGCTGTAGTCTGACTGGTCTCCGGTGTGGATGGATGTATAATGTCTCAGTCAAAGCTTCTTCCGGCAGCTGCAGCGGACCATGGAGCACCCCACAAACTGTTCAGACAGGTATTGATGGTACAGCAACAATAATATCCATTAACTCTGCTATTTTCATGTATTTCATGAACTGGTGATACCCTCTTCCAGCTCCCTGCCCCCCACAGGGTATAACAGCCGTGACACACTGTGGCACGGACTCTCTCATGGCCTCCTGGAACTCGTCTCTTGGAGCTACCACCTACACAACAACAGTGACGGGCCCTGACAGCTTCTCTGACTCCTGCTCCTCATCAAACCTCACATGCTCTGTCTCTGGCCTGCAGTGTGCCAGTCAGTACAATGTCACGGTAGCATCTGAAGACGGCCAGTGCACCAGCGCTCCCAGTCGAACTGTTATTACAACAGGTGGTTTTTGAACGTTTTTTGTTCATTTTATTCATCTCAAAAAGATTGTTTTGACTTGAAACACATCATGTGACACATTACTCTTTTCTAACTCCTCGGCCAGGACCATGCGACCCCGTCAATGTGACCAGCAACCTCCACTGTGGCTCCGACATGGCCACGGTGTCCTGGGTTGCCGCTGCTGGAGCTGTAGCCTACACCGTGTTCGCTCGAGATAGCAGCGCTCAGAATAACATTTCCTGTAGGAGCAGCTCAACTTCCTGTCAGCTGAACCAGCTTCGGTGCGGAAAAGCTTACAACCTGACGGTGGTGGCTGAGGATGACACGTGTAACAGCACTGGAAGCACCGGAGCAGTCCTGATGACAGGTAGAAGACAGGAACGCTGGACAGACTGAAGCTTAATTGATCCGTGTCTTAAGAAACATCTAGAACATCAACCTTACACAGAACTGACCCTTCACCCTCTCTCTTTCCCTCTCAGCTCCTTGCTCTCCCTCCGTCCAGAACAGCACCCAGATCTGTGGAACCAATTCTTCCTCTCTATCATGGGGGTCAATGGCTGATGCAACAGGTTACATAGTTAACGCGACATCTGCAAGTGGGCACAAGGTTTCTTGCAGCTCAGCCTCTGCTACTTGTACCCTAACTGACCTCCTGTGTAGTGAAACCTACGCGGCCACAATTGTTGCACAAGGAAGCCAGTGTGACAGTTCACCTGGACCCAGCACCAACATCACTACAGGTCAGTGAGTGCATGGGTGTGAAAGGAAAGGAACCCCCTTGTTTTTCCTCCACCAAAAACACTTTGTTCAACCTGTATCCTGTGCTTTCTTTTTTCCAGCCCCTTGTCCTCCATCCGTCATATCAAAGCAGTACAACTGTGGCACCAACACAGCCGTGTTCAGCTGGACTGACCCTGCGGGAAGCCTGAGCTTCCAAGGTCAGCTCGGAGCAGAAGGGTACCAGGATAGCTGTCAGACTACAAATACCAGCTGCGTGTTCCAAAACCTTCCCTGTGACTTGGATTTCAATGTAACAGTCCAGGCTCAGGGGTTGCACTGCACCAGTGTCCCGAGTGTCAGTGAATCCCTCAAAACAGGTAATTATTCCATTGGTGTGCTGCTAATGAATAAACAAGCGTCTTTTCAGATAGTTCTTTTCAACGCGGCTCCATCCCCCACTGCACAGATTCTGCCTCCAAATGTGCAAGATGGAAGCATTCACATCCACAATATTTCTGCTTAACTTCTGGATAGCGGGAGGAAGTGGAGACGTGTCGTCCCTCTTTATATGGAGTCGACATCCAAAAGCAATAAATCTGATTATTGCAGAGACGAAATAATGGTTTTAACGCAGGCATTTAATACGTTTGGAACATATGTTGTGCCCGTGTTGATTAAGATGAGAAGATTGATACAATTTCAATAAAAATGGCTAATTAGCTAGTAGCCTGTTAGCTTAGCATAATGACAAAAGGAAACAACATACCAGCACATATACAAGGTATTTCTTTAGTTTGATCTGTACAAAAACTGCAGTCATTGAACATGACAGCTAAATGGTTTAGAGGTGCTGTGTCCCCATGCCTCCCATCACTTTTTTCTTTTAACATAAAAGCACGAGTAGTATCATTCTTCTCTCTCAACTGTTCCTCCAGGTCTGAGTAACTGATGCCTTTTATGTTTATCAATCCACTGTCACCCATATTTTCTTTTTCTGTTTCCCCGCCCCAGTCCCGTGTGCCCCGCAGAACGTGAGCGCCACTCTTGGCTGTTTCAATCACTCAGCCCTGGTGACGTGGGTAGGAAGCCCCAGTGCCGTGGGATACAACGTGACAGCGACAGGACAGGACGGACACACACACCACTGTCACACCAACACGACCATGTGTCAAATACCTGACATCCACTGTGGTGAAACTTACATGATCAAGGTCACACCGTTCTCTGAGACATGCACAGGAGACCACAGCGCAACTTTAAGCTTCAGTGCAGGTGCAGAAAGACTTGATAACCAAAGTTTAACTGTTACAACACTGCTTAGAACAAAAAAGGACAATATTAAACCTTTTTCTTTCATTTCCTCCAGGTCTTTGTGCTCCCAGCAACGTCACAGCGTCTCCAGCTTGTGACGACAGCACTGTGTCTTGGTCTCGAGTAGCAGGGGCAGAGATGTACTTAGCAACAGCAACTGCAGACGATGGACACAATCACACTTGCAGCTCAAACGGGTCCCTCTCATGCAACTTCACCGACCTCCACTGTGGGGAAACCTATTCTGTTGCCGTGGTAACCGTGGACAGGGGCTGCTGGAGCGAGCCGAGCTCAGCCGTGATGCTGAGAACAGGTGACGGGATGAACTGCAATGAGTTTGGGTTATTTGATATGATGTTGATGAATTGTTTTCAACTTCCTTTTGCATTGCCCAGGTCTGTGTCCATCTACTAACCTGACGGGCCAGGTCAACTGTGACAACAACACGCTGACCCTCATGTGGGACCCGAGTCCAGAGCCCGGGGCCACATACACTTTACAAACTGAGATGATGGGTGGTGCACTCCCTCCTTCAGAGCACACCACCTCCAACACCGTACACACTTTCACCAACCTGCTGTGTGGACAGAGATATGCTTTCCGCATCGCAGCACAGGATGGAAACTGCAGCAGCAGCTACAGTCCACCCACTGAGATAAGCACAGGTAGAATGTGTTTCTATGGCAATGGCTCTAGTATGGCAAAAAAATGATCATCACCTAAAATCAACATATATTAAGTATCACTTGTCCCCCTTCTTTCAGCCCCTTGTCAGCCCACCAACTTCACTGCTCGTGTGGACTGTGGCACAAACAATGGGAATTTCTTCTGGGTTGAGAGCATCGGAGCGGGTTTCTACACTGTTGAGGTGATGGGAGAGCATGGCCACGTGGCGTCCTGCTCCTCCAACAGCACCTCCTGCACAGTAAAACTCCACTGTGGCCTCTCGTACTCCGCAACACTGGTGGCTTCCACAGAAAGCTGCAACAGCACCAAACACGCCGACATTCATTTTGAATCAGGTGAGATATGTGCGCAAATAGGCAATTATTACACAAAATATAGATTCAAACTCATCCTCATCTCTCCTATCATGTGACAGATCTGAACCTCCCACAACCGTCTGATAAAGAATCCTCTCTGCTTTAGTTCTGTCTTGGTGTCAACTATCATTGACATTCATAAAGGGGCTACACAATTATTTAACTACTTTCAGAACTCAGTGTATCAAATTCAGTCAACAACAACATATACGATTATCATAAAAACAACAGATAGGTAATATTGGACTTTCCTCGCATCTGTCTATAAAAAATGCTTGTTCCTATGTCAGCCATGTTTGAGGGAAAGGGAGAGGGGGAGCATCACATCCAATAACACGTACACATCGCTAAAGGCCACGATGTCCTCTTTCCAATACAGCAGGGATTGATAGAGTAGCTCAAAAGAATAGATTTCATATTTTGTCACCAACTCTTTATATTTACTTATTTCTGACACCTCAAATTCTTCTGAATGCCTTTACTTGCAGCATATGTGCTTATGTGTGATCAAACTCTCTCCCATAGCTCCCTGTCTCCCAGGCGATGTGGTAGCAGACGTAAACTGCGACACTAATGTGATGAATGTGAGTTGGACGCAGAATATGGGCTCAGACGACTACACCGCCTGGGCCATCGGCACGGATGGACACAACACATCCTGTAACTCAACTTCGAACTCCTGCTGCATCCATGACCTGCAGTGTGGCAAAGTGTACGAGGTGGTCGTCACCTCGTCCTCCATTCACTGCAGCATCATCGCTGGCTCTGACTACAGGGTTCAGTCCGGTGTGTGCAGCTCTTTTGTGTTCAGAATTTAAAACTAAATCATGTTGTTGAAGAATAAAGTTTGATGGTTGCTAATGGAATCTTCTTTCCACCAGCTCCCTGTAAACCGGAGAACACCACTGTTGACCAGAACTGTAGCAGCAACGTCATGACAGTAAAATGGGACCGGAGCGGTACAAACCAGAACCACACTGTCACAGCCTCGTCTGCTTCAGGCGTCAACTCGACCTGTGACTCCACCGAGAGCAGCTGCTCCTTCATGGACCTGAGCTGTGGTCAACTCTACACTTTCACTGTGACGGGACACACTAATGTGTGCATGAGTGAAATAAGCAGCCCTATAGAGAAGACCACCGGTACATTGAATGAGTTTACTTTGATAACCACATCTTAATGGAATACTTTGCCTTTTTGATGGAAATGCACTTGTTTGCTACAGTGAGATTGATGCCACTCTCATGTCTGAACGCTAAATATGAAGCTACCACTAGCAGCTACCTCGCTTAGCTTAGGGAAATATCTACTAAATCACAGATAAGAAAATCGAAACGCACATTGTGGTTTAAGACGTTTATATTCCAGATAATTTTTTTGTTGGATGTTTGTATACTTTGGTTCTTGTACTACATCATTTCTCAGGTTCACAGAAGAGCATGGATAACTAACTGAGCTAACCCTGTCGGGACCCGACCAGTTGGGCTGGCGTTTGTTTATGCTGCGAACACCTTCATTTGGGGAAAACATCAAGCTTGGGGGTTTGGACACAGAAAACATATTGTCTGTTATTCGGTTCAGTTCAGTGTTTGATTATTTTCTCCTGGGCTCAGTCGGGTTCAGAGAGAATATCGCGGCCCAAGCTGCACTTTCAAGTGCGCACAGGAGCTGGTAGGTAGGTATTTTTTGAATTTTTGACAGAGCCAGTGTCTAGCATAGACTGTATTTAAGATGGACGACGCGTCTCTACTTCCTTCCTCCTATGATACATGTTTTGCCCACAATTTTACAGCACCAAAATTACTGGAAAAATTTGAACTTGAGCATTCATCAGTGTGATAAGAACTATCTAAAATGACAGAAACTGTCTTTTAGACCAATTTTTTTAATTCCTTTCACTGTTCAGTTTGCTCCATGTCTTATCCACTAACATTGAGGAGGCAGAGTTTATGACAACGTATAATGTAGCCAGCCACTAGGGGGGATCGACATTCATTTCACATTTGAGGATCTGTCTTTGGTTTCCCACGCTTTATGCTAAGCTAAGCTAAGCTAACCAGCTGCTGGCTGTGACTTCCTATTTAGCGTACAAACATGAGAATGGTCTTCATCTTCTAAAATAATTCTTGGCAAGAAAGCAAATTAGCATTTTCCCAGTTCTGCAACTCTTTCTATAATTTTAGGGTATTTTCATTTTCTATTTCATTGGTCTCCTCTTCTCAGCTGCCCTTCTCTCTTGTTCTAGCCCCGTGTCCTCCCACCAACGTGTCAGCTGAGCTGAACTGTACCACACACAAAGCTCTGGTCAGCTGGAGTAGTGCAGCTGCAGCTACAGCCTACAGCATCCAGGCAAACTCCACCAATGGACATTTCTCCTCTTGCAGTGACATGGGAACGTCCTGTCATCTGGACAACCTGGTCTGTGGACAGCAGTACTCTGTTGTTGTGGAGGCAATGCACACTGGGTGTCCGGGACCTGCCAGTCCCCCGGCCATGCTCACTACAGGTGAGTACAACTCAAAACTTTAGAGGTTGATAGCTATTTTATTTCAACGAAAATGGCAACTACATTATTCTTCCTCTTTTCAGAACCGTGTGTTCCCACAAATCTCTCTGTCCACTACAATGTGAGCACTGCTCAGGTGATGTGGGACGCAGCAAGTGGTGCCAGCTCCTACTCTGTTGAGGCCGTGACTGACCAGGGCTCGACAGTCACCTGTAACACCACCAACAACGGCTGCTCCCTGCACGACCTCCAGTGCGGTCACATCTATAACGTGACTGCAACTGCAACTGCACACAACCAGGCCTGTGACAGTTTGATCTCTGCGACCCATCACCTCATGACAGGTTCGTTACCTGCTCGAGAAGGGATTGTGTCTACAGGTATATAGGACAAGTCATATTTACACGTGTGTTTTCCCTTCACTTAGAACCCTGCCCACCCTCCAACGTTCAGGCCAATATATCGTGTGAACAGCTCACTGCCACAGTCTCCTGGGAAAGGAGCAACCTCGCTGTGGATTACGTCGCCTACCTTGACAACCAAAATGGCCAATACACATCCTGCGCTACCATAGACACCCAGTGTACTGTCTCAGGACTGGCATGTGGCACCGAGTACAACGTCTGGGTCAAGGCCCTGGGACAACAGAACAACAGCTCTGACAGCACAGTGGTGTCTGCTACATCAGGTAAATTCATGTTTGAAGTAACACTTTGCAACTTTTTTAACTTAAAATAGCCGCTTATCAAATCACACACCCCAAATCCCTGTTCTTGCCCTTTGTTAGTTATGTGAGCGGGTACGATCTCCTGTGAGAAGATAGTCACAGCTTAAATTGCCAAAATCAGACCTAGCAAGTTCAAGAGTAATGCCTAACTGTAGATCCGTTAAAAATACTTAAGAACCAGCGTTAAGTGAGAAAACATAAAATATTAAGGATTCTGAACAGAGTTTGGTGTATCTGTTACCACAGCAGTGCTTCAGGTTCCTATTCGTGAGGAATTCAGTTTCAGTTCAGTGAGTGGGACTACGCAGTGTGTCTGGATGTTCATTTTTGTATAATAGAAAATTATGTTGAAGGGAATGCCCAAAGGTTCTTGGAATTGGAGAATTGGTAAGTGAGGACTGTGAGATGCAGTTGAAAGCTGTTTATGTTTGATAAGTGGACCATTGAGCTGAGATCCTCTTCACAATAAAACTGTTAGTAATGAATTGGTCGTAAACCTTAACTCATAACACTCTTCCTGGTCCTGCAGGGCCTTGCAAGCCGAGCAGCATCGAAGCCATTATGGACTGTGAGGTCTCCTCTGCTACCGTGTCATGGCAGCCCAGCGTCGGAGCTGTGTCCTACGCTGCTGAGCTCACAGCGTCATCGGGCCACACCAGCAGCTGCACCACCAACCACACCAACTGTCAGCTGAGCCCGCTGCAGTGCGGAGAGGAATACAACGTCACCGTGACGGCTCGGGGAGAGGGCTGCAACAGCACTGCTCCAATGGCCGGACACCTCACCACAGGTAGAGCCTGGTCACCTGTGTGTGTTTGTAGCATGTCTGACATTGTGTTTGAGGGAAATCAACCAATAGACATTCAAATATATACTGGTTTCCCTATTTGTTCAATTATTGTTCACAATTTATTTGTAACTACCTCTGTTTTATCTTTTACTTCCCCCCAGAGCCCTGTGTTCCCCAAAATCTCTCTGTCCACTACAATGTGAGCAGGGCCCAGGTGATGTGGGCCGCAGCCAGCGGTGCTAGCTCCTACTCTGTTGAGGCTGTGACTGACCAGGGCTCGAGGGTCACATGCAACACCACCAACAACAGCTGCTCCCTGAACGGACTGCAGTGCGGTCAGATCTATAACGTCACTGTGTCGTCACACAACCAGGCCTGCAACAACACCGTGACCTCTGAACCCCAATGCCTCATGACAGGTGGGTCACGTGATTTGTGAGAAACGTAAAATGGCGGACTCTTCTCATTATGCACAATTGTGACCCTGTATATTTCACCTTTGTGTTTAAATGTGTGTGTTGTCTCTTCACTCAGAACCATGTCCACCCAGCAATGTTCAGGCAAATGTGGCGTGTGAACAGCTCACTTCGACTGTTTCCTGGGAGCTGAGTGACCTCGCTGTGGGTTACGTCGCCTACCTTGACAACCAAAACGGCCACTACACTTCCTGTGTCAGCGCGGACACCCAGTGTAGCGCCTCAGGGCTGACCTGCGGCACAGTGTACGACGTCTGGGTCAAGGCTCTAGGAGAAAAGTACAACAGCTCTGACAGCACAGTGGTGACCCTCACGTCAGGTAATGACTCAATCAATACCTCTGTCAATTTATCCACATTGTGGATTCTTTTTGCGTCCTTTCATTAACGTTCTTGTGCTGTTTCCTCAGCTCCGTGCCTGCCTGGAGCTGTAGAAGTAGAGGTCAACTGTAACTCTGACGGTGCTGCCGTTGTGTCCTGGAATACAACTCATGGGACAGCGAACTTTTCCCTGACAGCCCCCGTCAGTGGAAGCCTCCAGACTTTTTGTACGACTCAGCAGAACTCATGTAACGTTACAAATTTGACTTGTGGGGAAACCTACAACCTCAGCCTCACCGTCAGCAACGAACAGTGCAGCCTCGCAGTACCGATGCCCGCTAACCTCACCACACGTAAGTGGATTGTTCACAGTTAGTCCTTATGGTGCTCTGGCTTTCATTCGTTTAGAGATTTGACCCTTGACCTATCACACTTCTCCTCAGGTCCTTGTCCACCTCAGCGTGTGGGTGTTAACCTGCAGTGTGGCTCCAGCTCCACAGTCCTGTCCTGGGAGGAGGATTCTGATGTTGATCTGTACACAGCAACTGCCATCAAGGCATCAGGGGGAGAGGTGAAGAAATGTAACTCTACAGGCTCCACCTGTCCCTTCAACAGTCTGGCCTGTGGAGAGACGTACAACTTTACTGTCACTGCTTACAGTCAAGGCTGCTGCAGCCAGGCCAGTGATACTGTGTCCATTCAAACAGGTACTTTCTTGTGTATTATTCAGCTCTGTAAATTAACTAAATACACTCAGTCAAGCAATACACTTCAGTTCAGTGTTTAGATACTTCAATTTCACTGCCACTAGATGTCGCACTAGCACCAGCATCTCAAACCAAAACAATATTCAATACTCTCATGTCCTCAGAAGATGGGTGTCGTGTAGCAACAAAGAGAAGCACAACTCAATTAAGTTAGTTTGTGTAGTGGATTCAGTTCAGCTGCTCTGCAGACCGGTTAAATGGATCTAAAATTCAAACAAGCTGCCCCAAAATTACACACACTCATAGATATCATCCTCTAAATATGGCTAACTTTTTTCATCATGTTTCATGAATCATTCCCTGGGAAATCAGTGAAAAAAACAACAACTATCATGCAATATTAAAAACAGTCCTGGATCCGCCCCTTTGTCCACATCATTGACAAAATTGAATGGGGTATCTCTTATCCCATGTCCCATCCTTCCACCAAGTTTTGTGAAAATCGGTTCAGCGGTTTCTGCATAATCTTGCTGACAAACAAACAAACAAATAAAACCTCCACAAGTGCAAAGTGCAAAGTGCAAACCTCCACCAAGGCCCCACAGTCCCCTTATGAAACCACATTTTAATGCCAAAGAATTAACCAAAATCTCGCAAATATAAAGATATTAAAAAGCCCCCCTGATCTGGAACTGCACCAAAATGTTATGGGATCTTCCCTGACCCATACCCATCATCTCACCAAGTTTTTTCGGACCATTTGTGCTGTCACAGTTATGGATCACAAATCACAAAACTAATTCATTCAGTTCATGTCATGTTTAACTTTTACTGAAGGAGCTGAATATTTCTTCATCTGTTTCTCTCTATCTCCCCTCCTCTTGCTCCTCTCAGAGCCTTGCCAGCCTGTCATCACGTCAGCTCAGGTGCTCTGTCAGAGTGACCAGGTCCAGATCTCCTGGCACCAAGCAAGTGGTGTCATGAACTACTTAGTCACAGCCATGGGGAGCCTCGGATACGTGGACGCCTACAACACGACCCAGACCCTTCTGTCAGCCACCCTGCCATGTGGGCAGGACTACAATGTCACCGTGCAAGGACAGGGCAGCGAGTGCGACAGCGTCCGTAGCAGCCCTGCCTTCTTCAAAACTCGTACGGTTTCGTATTTCACACCTCACTAATGTTTTATCATTGCATGTGTGTGTGTATGTTTATACCCCTCCTCTCTCCACAGCTCCATGTGTCCCCCAGGATGTGACCACCTACGTTCAGTGTGTGTCGAACATGGGCTCTGTCAGCTGGGGACCCAGCGACGGTGCCGAATCATATGTTGCCGTAGCAACTGGCCTTGATGGCCACAATCACCAGTGTGTCACCAACACCACCTCGTGCACGTGGAACGACCTGCACTGTGGGGAGGAGTACACTGTTGTGGTGAGAGCCAAGGATGACAATTGCACCACTGTGCCCAGCAACAGCTCGGTCATCCATATGGGTACGTCATGTATATTTATACAGCACGTATAAATAAATGGTTGTTTTTGTATTTGTATGTATTTTCTTTTAAATAATTTCTCCTGGAAAGAATAATTTAATTTGGTACTAATTGTAGGGGAAATAGAGAGTGTGTTTGATTTTTTGCATTTGTCGAAAAGCAAACATACATACTGATGGAATCAAGTTTCCAATCATTAATCTTTAATGGATGAATCTTTGCTTCAAATCAAGTTTGTATTTCAAAGACACTTGTATTTTTCTTGCAATTTGTAGCAAATTAGTACATTTCCTAGGAATTTATTAGGAATTTACAGGCCCAAGAATTACAAATATTTCCAAATAAATAACAACAATGGCACTCGGAGGGCGTCTACCTCTGCCAAGGCCCAACAGTCCCCCAATGAAACCACTAGATCCAGATTTTTATTTGGATCTGTACCAAATTGCGCACACTCTAAACTGAGAAATCAATAAAAGCATTGAAAACCCAAGGATAAATAAAGCACTGTTTAATGGGTTCTTCCCTGACACATACCACATCCTTCCTCCAAGTTTCATGGTAATCCGTCCAATCAGTTTTGCATAATCTATTTTACAATCAAGCCAACAAACAAAAGGACAGGGGTGAAAATATAACCTCCCCAGTGGACATAATAATTGTACAGCATCACTGAAATCCGCTGGTGTCTTAACAGCTACATATGGTTGAAGGTCTCTGTAATAACACATCCATCATCTTTCTCTCTTCCAGATCCCTGTGTGCCCCAGAATTTGGTTGCCTCTGCGGACTGCAACATGAAAGTCGTCTCCCTGAGCTGGGATGCAAGTAATGGGACCAAGTTGTACATGGTATCTGCTGAGGGAGGAGACAATACGACTGGGCTCACCACTAATGTCACCACAGCTCACTTCTCTGACTTAACGTGTGGACACAACTACAGCCTCACAGTCACACCCCACAACCCGCAGTGTCCTGGCAGCTCCAGTGCACCGGCCTCCATACAGACATGTAGGTTCAATACCTTTTATGTGTCAGATGTGAGTTTAGTTGACTTAAACATATCAAGTAATAATAGTAGGAGTAACCTCGGACCGATTATTATTTGTCTTTTCTCCAGGGCCATGTCCACCTTCAGGAATCTCTACCACGCAGGACTGTCTCTCTGGTAACGTCACGGTAACATGGCAGGCCTGTAATGGGTCCGACTACTACACAGTCACCATGGAAACTGACTCTGGCCTCTCGGAAACATCCATGTCCAACTCTAATCAGAAAATCATCCCAGGCTTGACCTGTGGACACAACTTCTCTGTGTCGGTCACCGCTTCCAACCAACAGTGCAACACCACCTCTAGTGAAACCACCAGTCTGCAGTCTGGTGAGCATCAAATATTGATAATGTAGTGATTATGTTATTAGTTAAATTACACCACAATACCTTCCTCACATGTAAAGTATAGTAAATACTATCTACTTTATGACAGCATAAGTTTTTCTAAGTGGTAAACTGATTCTCCTTTAATCTCCTTTAATTCTCAACTGAAGGATAATCGAAATAGTATCAGCCATAAATTCATTCATTATTGCTGATTGTTGTCACATGCTCTTCTACAAACTAACTCTTTTCGTTGTCCGTCCTTTATCTGCAGTTCCATGTGTCCCCACTAATGTCTCCGTGGTGATGGACTGTGCCAACAACACCGCTCTTGTGTCCTGGTCTGCCAGTCGCGGGGCTCTTCAGTACTCAGTGACAGCCCGCGGTAGTCATAGCAACGTCAGCTGCCAGACCTCTGACCTCAGCTGCAGCCTCGGCAACCTCACATGTGGCAGCAGCTACACCGTCCAGGTAGCAGCCATGGACGACAGCTGCTCTAGTGTCCCAAGCCAGGCTGTGGTGTTAAACTCAGGTGAGACAAACAACAACAACAACAACAACAAACACACTCATGCACAGTTAGTCTTTTTTTGTGCTGACTAATCTGTTTATCTTCTTATTCCCAGCCCCCTGCCCACCCCAGAACGTGAGTGCCCACTTCAACTGTTCTTCCAACGACATGACGATTTCCTGGGACGCCACCAGGGAAGCGGACCACTTTCTGGTGTCAGTGGTCACAGACAACGGGGGAATCAGCGAGTCATGTAACACCACAGACACAGAGTGCTCCCTCGGCAATGTGACCTGCGGGAAAACCTTCACTGTTCATGTCACCTCTGTCAGAGGCGACTGCAGCAGCCAGCAGAGCCAGACCCACACCGTCCAGTCAGGTATGAGGGTGTTAAAAAAGTCATCCATCATCTGATTAAAAGAACGTCCATCCAGTCACTGATTTAACATTTCCATGTGCTCTCTAGCTCCCTGCCCTCCTCAGGGAATCAGGGGCAACCTCGACTGTGTCACCAATTCTGCTTGGATCTCATGGGACGCGGCTCCGGGGCCCGACAGCTACACTGTGTCCGCTGTGGGTGGAGGGAACCACACGGCCAACTGCAGCACTTCCAGTAACACCACATGTGAGGTGGAAGACCTGGAATGTGGTGTTCTCTATAATTTCAGCGTTACTGCTAAAAACAGCCAGTGCGAGAGTCCACCAGGCGCCACCATCGACTTGCAGACAGGTAACAGACTTCAGCCTTTGCAATGAGAGAAATTTGCCATTCCAAAGAGGAATTTGTGCTACAGTGGCACTGATAATGAAATGTGCCTCCTCTTCCTCCAGCCCCCTGCTCCCTCTCTGCCATCACGGCCATCTCTCAGTGCCACAACTCCTCCATCCTCGTCATGTGGGCACTGATGGAGGGTGGCGTGGGGAACACAGTGTACACCGCCACAGCAGAGGCCAGCGATCACAGCCACCTATACTGCAATGACACGGGCACTAGCTGCTACCTGTATGGAGCGCAGTGTGACCTCCGTTACACCATCATCGTTGCAGCTTCATCAGACCAGTGCAGCAGCATGAGAAGTCCTCCCTACAGAATTAGCATGGGTACATTTTGTTTTATATGATCAATTATTAGAGTGGAGGACTCAAAACTATCAAACATTTTCACAAAAAAAGAGATAAATTCAGAAAAAAGTTGGACAGGAACTTGTTCTTGTTCTTACTACCTTATCGTAGTCAATCCCCAGTTTAGGACCAACTGGGTTTCATGAGAAAAGCCTGTTTTAAGCCTCTGAACACTGATTTATTCCTTCTTCCCAGAGCCCTGTCCACCCAGGAACGTGACGGTTGACTCCTCCTGTGAGGACCACAGTGCGCTGGTGTCCTGGACTCGCTCTCCTGTTGCTGAAACCTACAGTGTTGTTGCTATGGCTGCAGATGGACACGTGCATACGTGCAACACCACCTCCAATAACTGCAGCGTATCAGATCTCCACTGTGACGAGCAGTACACAGTATTTGTGACTGCCCACCATGAGAACTGCTCCAGCAGAGCCAGTCAAAATGCAACAGTGAATACAGGTACTTATTTTATATAAAGAATGTGATACTATAAATTCAAGAGCCCCATTATGAGTGAAAAAATAATTTTAGACTGTCAGGCACGATAAGATTTAAATTTTTCTTACATCCAGGTCCTTGCCAGCCAGATGGAGTCTCAGTTACCTTCCATTGTAACAATCAGTCTGCAGTGCTTTCATGGACGGCCAGGGATAACGCTGTAGAGTACTATGGCTGTGCTCAATCTGCGAATGGAGAGATGCTGTACTGTTACAGCACAGATGGAAATTGCACCATCGAGGGTCTTGAATGTGGAACAGTTTACAATTTCTCTGTCCAGGCCTCAGATAGCACATGCAACAGCTCCTTCAGTGAATCAGTGCAGAGGGGAGCAGGTAACAGAGCTGCATGTTCCTTCTCACAATCTAATATTAGTGCATATTAAGTGGAGTCATTCATTAAATCCTACCCTCTCTCCTGTAGTTCCCTGCCCTCCAGACACCGTAGAGGTGCAGCTGCTGCCGATGCAGACGGAGGTGCAGGTGACGCGCGTCAGTTGGACACAGATTTCCTGCAGGGACACTGAGTACATGTTGACGCTGACAGGAAGTTTGCTGGGAGACAGCCAGGCCCTGTTCGAGCTCAGCTCCTATTGGACAAACAGCACGTACTTCGAGATTCCTCTCCCCTGTGGTTCGTCCTACGAGGCCACAGTGCAGAGCAGGAACAGTGCTGGTACCAGCAACGCGTCTGTGGCTCTCAGTGGAACAACAGGTAGACTACACCCACCACGCGAGCTACTGTTCACACTGATTTAACTGTTACACTTCAACATTTACAGTACTTTACACTGAAATGTGGTGAAGTAGAAAAACACTCAAGTCCCTCAAGTGTGTACTTTAGCACAGAATGTGAGTATTTTGTTATACTGGTCAGTTTTGTGTTGATTCAATCTTATACTAGGGCACTTGTTGATATTGTTAGTTACACTGTGCTTATTTCCTGCTATGACAAGGCAGACCGTGAGGCCTGTTATTTCTCATTTAGCCTTGAATATTGAAGGTTCTAGGGCAAAGCCTTACTCAACCAAGTTTTCAGGTGCTTTAACTTGTTTCTTGTCTCTTCCCCCAGCTCCTTGTCCGCCATCAGCAGTGGTGTACAGCGGCAACAGCACCTTTGCCTCAATTTCCTGGAACGCCTCAGTGTATGCCACTGTATACACGCTGTACGACAACAGTGTGACGCCATGGACTCAGCTGTGCAGGGTGGTGGGTCTGTCCTGCTCTCTTTCCAACATCACGTCCAGCAGCCTGGTGATCACAGCCAGCAACGCAGCGGGAGAAAGTGAAGCTGAACTAATAACAAATGGTAGGAACTGTTGTGTACGTAAAAAAATATGCAATATGCTGTATTTATTCAAACAACCTGACGTCAGCTTTTTCTCTTTAGTGATACCACATGTACGGAGGAGGAGACATCTTCTTGAAGTGCAGGATGGTGAGTTTGTATTTGTAAGAAGCTCTTGTGACTGATTTTGAGACGTACTTGATGTGTTTGGCTCAGATTTTGGAGCTGATAGCCATGGGCCGGATACAGGGGCTGATACAGGGGGAGGTACTGGCTCCATCTGAAATCTGATTGGCCCCTGTCCTGTCAGTAGTCATTAAAAAAATTGCCACTAAAAATACTAACAATAAATATGACAATTTTTAAGACTTTTATTATCTACGTTTTTTTGAGGTTCACAATGTGCTTGAACATGGAACAGTTACAAAATGTATTTACTGATTTGTGGCTTTGCTCAAATCTATAGAGCTAACAGCAAACAAGGAACGACTTAACTGTGAATCTGGAGTTGTGCACAGATGTTGGATGTATAATTGGCCCCTCTGTGTAAATTGTGGCCCCTTTATGGCCCCCGATTTAGAAAAATCCTACTGTGATGGCCTTCCTCCTGCAAGTCTTCCCTTTAATGAGAATACAATTTTCTAAATATATTCACTTAAATCTCTATTTATTTACCATAAATAGAACTAAAGGCCATAAACCAGTCAAAACCAATTTCACACTTCTGTCTTGTCACCCCCCCCCCTACAGGAGACCTTTCAGCTCCCGTTCTACACATCACACAAATAGCTTCAACAGTTGTGTTAGTTAAGTGGGAGACAGAGGACGATACATCCCAACACAGCCTGGTGAGAAGGAAGCAGGACAGTTCCAGTCCACCTGAGGAACTAACAGTCTACGGGGGAATGATCCTAGTCACTGAATTGAGCCCCAACTCCAACTACTGTTTCACAGTGTCGGCCAGCGGCTCAGTCACTAGCGGACCCGAGTCAGAGCCTGTGTGTGTGCAAACAGGACCAGGGCTTCCCCAGTAGACAGGAACGCAATAATTGTAGACTAGAGGTCTGTGCACGTCTCCCAATTTAATGTGATGGTCTTTAAGGCTTTTGGGTATTTACTCACAATAACTTTAAAGCTAATAGAAAATGGGCGTTAGTGTGGGTTACTTGACATTTACATTTCTGATGGATTACCATGAGCTGCAGTTTTTTAGCCTTTAGTGCGTGTTGTGTAACTGGGACTACTGTAATACTGAAGCCACGGCCTACTACACGGAGCCTTCGTGTATTTAACTACACCCATATGTGAAATATAACTAGATGTCTTCAAAATAAAAGCCAGTGGCCTCAAGATTTGAAGTTCTATTCTGTACTTGTGCCCATTGTAGTATATGTTTGGTCTGCTATTGGTTGAGGTTATATATTTTTTATCTGGGGGTTTGTTCCTCCTGCTTTTTATATTTTATTCACTTTTGTAAATTATATATTGGTCTTTAAAGGTAATATATCAGGAAGTGTTGCACATGTCCAGAGTATTCACATGTTTGTCATTTCTGAATGTATATTTAACATTGAAATTATTTTCACACTACATTCCAATAAAACTACCAAAAACATTGCTTGCTTTCAACGTTAGATGGTAGATGGTTTGCATTTTACCCATCTACTGTTTCTTATGTAACTAGGAATGGGCAATACAACTATATCAATTATCGCAATATTACGAAAGAGTATTAATATATTGAGAAAATGTTTGTTTATTCTACTCAATTTACAAGTTTATTCGGATTAAATTATGATTTTCTTCTCAATTACAACTTAACTCTAAATCGCAGTTTTTTTTTCATGTGGCCTTAATATTCGCTAGCAATATAAGTCTATATACATATAGATCATAATTATCAATTCATGTGAAAAGTTATAAAATAGAAATGTTGGCCGTCTCGCCGAGCCATTACTTAAAACACCCCTTTCTTTGAAAAGAAAAACAAATGTTCGTAAAAGTGTTTATTAGAAAACAAAATGCAACAGAGCAACAATCCAATCACAGCACAAGCAGGGCTGAACTGTGTGTGGTAAAAAAAAAATTACCCTTTGCATACTGCCCTTTGGAGGATTAAAATATTTTCAGGCTGTCAACAGACGATCAATGATGGAGTTCCCTTGCACTGTCTAATCGCTGTTTGGACTCATTGCCACTACACATGATATTTAACCGTTTACTTTGGACTGTTCAGAGAGTTTCATCAGAATACAGCAGACAAATGAGTTTACGAATGAGGGTAATTTCAGTCATATTCTCTGTAGTATTAGTCAAATATAAAAAAGGCTTCTGCACAGCCTGAACAGTTAATTATTATTAATTATATGGCGACGGTGTTGAGCTGAGCTATCGGCACGGACCACGCCCAAACCAGCGGTGAACGTAACTCCGACCACTTATCGTGTGTAGACAGCTTTCAAAACATTATATACAAACCCATCACATCCTGGGGCAAAAGAAAGATCCATAGAAAATTAAAATGCCATTTTTGCCTCTTTCCAAATTTCAAGTGAAGACTAACAATTGTCTAAATCGGGAGTGAAAAAGGCAGAAAAACACAAAACGTAAAGCAACATTGCATTGGCCAAAGATAACATAACCAGATGTCCAGCGTGCTAACATTCCCAGTCTTCGGCACAAGAGACAGATCAGACAACTGGGTAGAAAAAAGGGAGAAAAACACGGGGAATCGAAGAAGTAATATTGCTGCGGGGCGACATTTACTCAGTGCTCTGACTCCTTCTGCGTTCACTATGTTTACTATGGTCATTATTGGACTCGCGCTGATGATGACTCTTCTCTTTGCTACGACTACGTTTGTGGGGGCGCTGTTCCCCATCTCTGTCCCTGTCCTTCTCTTTGCTGTGGCTGCACTCTCGTTTCCGGTTCTTCTCCTCGCCACTTTTGTGCTTCCTTTCCCTGCTTCGACTCCGACTCGACCGTTTGGCTTTCCTTTCTTCTCTGTGTCTCTCCCTGTCCTCTTTGTGCCTCCTGTCATCAGTCTCTCCCCTGCTCTTCTTATCCCTGGACTTCTCACTCTCAGTGCCTCTATCTTTATGGTGATCCCTTTCCTTCCTCTTGCTCCTGTCATCTCCACCATCTCTTTCTTTGTCTTTGCGTTCGCTTTTTCGGTCCCGACTGCCGCTGCGACTTTTTCTGCGCTCTCGTCGTTCTTGGTTCCGGTCTGCGCTGCGGGACCGCCGTCTCTCTCTGTCCCTATCCTTATCTTTATCCTTGTCCCTGCCCTCCCTCTCTTTCTTTTGCCGGTCACGCTCTCTGTCAAGCTCTCGGTCGAAGCTGGGGCCGTGGCGCTCCTTCTCGCGATGGTGGCTACTGCTCCTTGACCGTTTGGGCGACCGTTTGGGTGACCGTTTGGGCGACCGTTTGGGTGACCGTTTAGGCGACCGTTTGGGCGACCTTCTGGGGCTCGGGGATCGTCTCGGTGTCCTAGGAAAAAAGGTACCATAAGCTTCAAGCACTTAAACATTCTTATCTAATCATTACACGATAAGTCAGATCCTTTGATTTAACCATGGCCCAACTCTTTGACCTGGAAATAAACCTAACAAAAACAAATAAATAAAAAAAGTATCAGTAAAGGTGTAATTTTGAAGGAATTTTAGAGAAATAGACAAAATTAACAACATCTAATATATGTCATAAAATGAGGAATAAAGATGAACTGAACTGTTTCACTTAAATCAGTTACAGAAAAGACACATGATGACGGGTAAGTTTTAAAATGAAATAATCGAAATAGTTTGAATCCCTTACCTGGAGCGCCGTTTTTCCCCTTGCCTCCCTGCCTCCCCTGTGAACGTGGCATCTTCCTCCTGTGTCTCCTTCGGAACAACCTTACGAGGTCTCGCCTTTATCTGCTGGTCAATAATTTTCTGCACAGGCACTGGGATACGGGGGAAGAGCGTGGAGAACCACTCGAGTTTGGTCAGGAAGGAGCGCAGCATCTCTCCGACGGTCATCACACATCCACCTCCTGCCTTCACGTCGAGCTCCTACAACAAAATGGTGGCAAAGTGCCATAGAGAAACTCAATTAGCACTCACAAGCAGGAAGCAGGTAAATCTGACTGATTGCTTTTTCAATTTTACCTCAAACCAAAAAGCAATTTGTGATGACCAAGTACTGAACCTTCACCTCTGTTCATCTAGCTTAATCTTGCATTTCAAACAAATGTGTCTGGTTTTACTTCTGCTAATTTTTACAAGAGGAAATAACATTTAAATATAGCTAAATGTTTCAGCTGGCAGATCCTGGAGTCTGCATTTACAAAGTGAGCTTTGATAATCAAGTAAATTTTATATTTATCTTTTGAAATATCTTCGCTTCTTCTTTCGATGATCCATTTAAAAAACATCAAAAAGTGTCTGCAACTACTTATTACAGACCACAAATGAAGAGAATAGAGAGCAAAACATTGAGACAAATCCTAATTGAGCTGAAAGGACAAAGACAGAGGAGCCTTGGCTTCTTTCATCTGTCTTCAAACAACACAATAAATAGTTCACCCAAAAATGGAATTTCACTCATCTACTCACCATGTCGATGGAGGGGTGGCTGAAGTGTTTGAGTCGACAAAACACTAGTTTCAGGGGTGAACAGCGTTGCACCCAAATCAAATACGATTGAAGTAACTAGGGACCACTTCTTCAAATGTATAAACAATTAAATGCCTCCACACTGCTCCTGTGGGGTCTTCCAAGTGTCCGGAAGCCCTGACATTCCAATTTGAGTCGAAACGGCCATCGAGTCGAATTTGAATGCCGGCTTACAGACACTTGGATGACACCACAGGAGCAGCATGGAGGCATTGTATGTTTTTCTTACGTTTGAAGAAGTGGTCACTATTTACTTCAATTGTATTGATTGGGCTGCAACGCTGTTTATTCCTGAAACTCTAAAAAGGGTTTCGTGGACTCAAACACACCTCCATTGGCATAGTGGTGAGTAGGTAGAATTAATTTTCATCTTTGGGTGAACTATCCCTTTAAGGTGAATACAAGTGCCCACAGTGTAAACACAGACTGGCGCAGGTAGGTAAGTGCACACCAGTTGAATAGTTGTCAACTTTATATGGTAGAGAACAGCTGCTTTGCACTCACACACGCAAACCAACAGTGCTGAGATACAATTTCCAATTCACCTGCCGCACAATAGGCATCTAAAGAAAAAAACAGGGGAATTAACCAGGTGGGTAAGATTCCATATGATCAATTCAAATATAATGCAACAGAACATCACAGGAGGCCTGGTTGCACAGACTGGGATACAATTTTATCTTACTTAAATATAAATAAACCACTAGAGAGTAATGCAAAGTTTGGGTTCTGTTACCAAATTTATGTTTGTTTATCCATAGGAATGTTCCAATTCTCCCAAATTTGGCTGTGTGCAACAAGTCCTGATAAAATCTGGTCAAAAACAGAGCATGCCTTGATATCACATTGGACTAAAGATTGACTCAGCTTTACATATGGTACTTACCCTGATAAAAATCAGCAGCAGAGGAGTGAGAAAGTAACCTAGCTACTCCGGTTTGGAGGACAAAGACTGAGACAATTAAGCCAAATGAAGGCAAAGGTGAAAAATCAGTTATGAGCATCACATGGGGGGAGGGCAGGCAGATTCTATAGTGGGCGTATGACTGTGTATGCAATAGAGAAAGAAACATCAAATTATTACCCGGAGTGACATACCTCCTCATCATCCAGGAAGCCATCGTACCAGTCGACCAAATCTGCCGGGGGCTGAGTGTATCTGAGGCAGAATAAAGCAGGGCACAAATCATACGTCACATAATCGTGTCGCATAGATTTCAATCACATTTGTTGACAGATTTTCACTCGTGAGGTTGTTAAAGTGTAAAAAATGAACACCACAATTTTGTAATTTCATTCGTGACTTTAAAAAAAGGGAAGCCATTACTACACAGAATAAATGCAATTGGGAAAAAAGTATCTCACCAGTACATACCTTATGTACATGAAGCCAAGTGCTCGGATGTATGGCGAGTCTGTGTGAGTGATCAGACCCATCAGCTGTTTGCGAGTCAGCTTGAGGGTGAACAGTTTGTATAGAAGACAGAAAGCAGTCGACACAATGCCACCGGTTCCCACTCCACGCACCTAGCAAGGAAGACAGTTTGTTTGTAAAGCAGCATTCATTGCGAAATTTCTCACAATAACCCTAACCAATACAAGCAATAGTGACACGTGTGAATCTGCTTTACTAAAAATCACATCAAGCAAGTTCCAACAGAACCCTCTGGGTGTTTATCCAAACTGCTTAGGGAGAATAAACCGGGGGTAAAAGGTGGGGAATAAAAAGCACGTACTTCTCACTTACCCCTCCGCACATTCCAGTCTGACCTGCAGTCTTCCTGCTTCCCTTTTCCCAAGGCTCCGCATGAGTCACCTGCAGGCGTAGAGACAACCATGTGAAACTGGGGAGAGTGTGAGAGTCTCTCCTGATCATTAACAGAGGCTTCATGAGATATTCTGCGTCTTTCAGTGATTCACCGTCTAGAATAGTACGAACACAGCGTATCTGGTAACCACAACCAGGCTCAACTGTCGTAACACGACATGAGCTCTGACTTAGTTCAACTTCTAAACACCAAAACAACACACTTACAACAATATCTGAGTTAGCCAGACGTCATGATAACGTTGGACTATTGTGTTTTAATGGCAGCTAGCAATCGCCAGCTAGCTAAAAAGTCCCATACAATAAATAATAGTGTTTTGGTCAATTACATGAAATGGCTTGACATCTTCTGAAGCTAAAAAGTTAAATTCGAAAATAAGCGCGGTCTAGTCTTTTGAATTTGAAACCGGCAGCACGCTGCGGCCACTGTACCGCTTTCCCCCCCTGGACACGGGTTATCTAACTAGCATGCGGGTTAGCCGACGCTAACGTTACCTTGAAGTAGATTTCGTCCACAACTTCGTGGTACGTCTTGAGTTCATAAAGCTGAACTTTGAAATATGGCGAGGACAGCACGTTGGTGAGAATCATCGGGTTGAGGTTCATGGTCTTTTCGTTGCCCCACAGAGGCAGTACATTTCCATGTTTCCCTGGCGCAGGCTTGTTAACGGCCTGTGGTGGTGGCTGGTTTCCGACGTTAGCCATGTTAGCTGGACCGCGCGCCGCTACGCTTGCTCTGCAGTTGGCGTATTTCCGTTTAAAGAGCCATCGATGTTAGATGGCGAATAGTCGATCTTTAGCGATTCCGTCCGTCCAGTCGTTGTTGATTTGAGAGTAAATTGATGATAACAACTTCCCGCCGTCGTTGAAGCGCCAGTCCCGCTGCGAGGTAGAACCGGAACTGTACCGTCGCTGCTGCAGTGTGAACGGAAGTGCTGTCGATGATCCGCCAATACGTTTAGTTTGGAAAATAAAAGCATTTAACCACAAGGGTGGGAGCTTTTGTACAATTAACATGTAATAATTACATTTTTATACTATGGTTTAAAAAAACATGTCTATTTTAATATTTAGAAATCCAGTAAACATTTAATTTGAAATTTATTTTTTGTCTAAACCAGAAAGTTTGGTGAAACTTTATGTTAGTTCCAGTGTGTCTGATTGTGTAGAATAGTAAATATGAGTTTATTAACCTTATTAGATGTTTTTTTCCACTTTAATTTAGTCATATTATATATATTAAAATTGTGTTTTCTACTCTTGTAAAAGTTCTAGTGAGATGCAGGACAAAAAGTGTCTGGGAGTTATCTATATCCAGAGTGCACATCTTTTTTAATTACAGATCTTCAATGCGCCATTAACATTTAACATCTTAAAAACAACATATAGATATCTTAACACATCATGGACTTTACATCAGCTGACTTTCATTACATGAACCATAACTTATATACTACAGATATGACTCCTTAAGTGACAGCAAATGTACAGTAACTCAATTTGGCAGATTGACACAAATTTAAGTAAAAATGAGGACAACACTCAAATGTGTGACAGTATTTCTTATACAGTATATCCAGTCTGATTTAAGAGAAACACCTTTGAACCTGTTTTCAGCTGCAACAACTCAATCACTTTGTTTTTTTAAACAAATTAAATACTAAAATTAACACAATAAAATAGAAACAAAATCAAAATTATAACAAAGTAAAAACATGACACTTTAATATATATATTTTAAATAACAGGGAAAACCTCCTGCTCCCTGACAAAGAGGAGTGAACGGATGGATTACAGCACTATTAATCCCATGTCTTACATTTTCATTGCGCAGAACAGAACAAACTGAATTTGTCAGTACACCAGTCATTTCAGTCACCGTAATTGTTCATAAACTGTGCTTTTTAACTCCACTTCATGAACACTGGAGGGCTCTCCTGGTCAACAGAAGCTGTAGGTCAGATGTGGAGGGATTGCATAAGAGAAATTAAATCTCCTGGAGTGAGGCCTGAACAGGGTCTTATGGCATCTCCACTCGTCAGGCTTGAGTCCTCCGCATCGGTGTAATACGGCACCCTTCATGTGAGGCACATGCTTCCCAAAGCCTAACGCTTGAACACCACCTGCTCAAAGGCTCCAGTGGCAACCCTGAAAGAGAAGTCACAATGTGTTACAAGACAGGAAATGGTGGCGGTTATCCTATCTCTTTGTGGGTCGTTCTTTTATGTGCGAAACTAAGTAGTGAAACTGAAAACACAACATTTGACAAGGTAGAGAGAAACAACATGACGACCAGCTGTGTGTTTATGGCAAGAACTCTTTGTTAGAATCCAAATTTAGCAAGTGTGTAATATTTATTGGTAGTAAATGCTTGCTGCATGTTACCAACAGTTCTCAGTTCAGTCAGACAACTCACGTTCAAACATTTATTGCAGCATTACAACAGGTTTTGTGTTTGGCGTCTAGGCTCCAACTTAATCACTCCCCCATATGATTACACAGGAATGATGGGAGTGATGAGCAAATACTTGTAACCCCCCGTTGGAGCCTACAGGTGGATGCTGGGGTGGTGGAGGGGCTGAAGTAACTGGTAGCCATACTGCTGCAGCAGTGTGAGCAAAGGGGATGATGGGAAATTCCTCTCTGGTTAAATAGACCACCTGATAAGGTGGGTGTGTAATATAGATGGTTGTGGAGAGTGAGGTATGTCACATGATGTATGTCACATGATTGGCGCAGCGCAGCTCGAGTTGCCTGCCAGAACTAGCTCGCCGGCGTCGCCACATTTATGTAATCACACCCACCTTGTGTGCTGGCTTCCCAAGGCTGTACTCCCATCAGGACCAACAAACAAGCGGAGCCCCTCTTCTGCAGCAATAAACACACAGAAACACATGAGAAATAAAGAAACTCACAACTAATTAACATTGTCGGGTCTGGAAATGCCTGGCTTACACTTAATTTGTAAAAATAAATGACAATTGATTAGAGTGCTATGGTGACACAACTGACAGCAAACCACAGAGAAACACAGTAAATGTAAACATGTAAAAATGTGTGCAACATTAGTCTGATTGACGAGGGAGAGAGTCACTGTTGCTTCACAAAAAAGGGATTCGTAAAATGGCAGCGTGTTGCTGAGCTAATCGTTAAACTGCTCCTGTGTTATTCATAACTGATAAACAACCTAAACTCTGTAGTCTTAGATTGAATAATCCTTCCCATTTAATGCTGTAAGTATGCACCAAATTAATGTCTAATTTTGTATTAACCATCACTAACATCTAATCATCACTCATCATGTCAAGAAAGAGCTCGACTAAAGAGTGTGAGTTTGTATTTTTCTTTTGTTACAGTGATACAGGGATGTTACTCTGTGTAGCGTTAACGCTAACCCTGTGGTGTATTACTACTTTTTCGGCTAGCGCTAATGTATTGCAACTTCAAAACTAACCGAGCAAAGACAACTAGAATTGCTCCTAGCTGGCTGCTGCCCTATGCATCGAACAACTATCCAGATCAAAGCGTTCAAAGAACGAGTTGTGCGCTCGGATCTGTGAACGGTGAAGCTAGGCTCTGGAGCAGCTGTTCCGATGTGGGCTTCTGCTTCTGTGAAGCAAGAAGAGGTTTTTCAACGATGAATGTCGGTATGTCAGCTCATTATATAGGGGGAATGCTGGTCGCCTCCCATGCCATACGCGACATCAACGCCAATAGGCTGGCGTAATGTAATAATACTGTTGAGGGCACGTAAGGGGTGTTTCACCAGAGTGAGACACGAAACAAATGCTAAGAAAGAGAACTAAGAAACATTGTGTTGTTTTAGGACAAGGCCTGAAAGAACTTTGATCCCATCAGCAGGATGGTGGGAAACATTCCAGGCCAGTGTTAGTAAACCCACTAAGTTACAGATTAAGTGTGTACACACCCTCTGCACTGGAGTCCAAGAAGCCCTGGCTGAAATCCTGGCTCTGCAGGATTTTCTCTATTACGTCATCAGCGTCCACCCTGGTGGCATCGACTCTCTTCAACTGATTCTCCATCGAGTTCTGCTTTACAGGGTGTCTAATGGAGAAACAGAGGGTGGTCTATCACAAATATGACCTCCAGAGGAAAAGACATAAGACAATGTATTCAGCTGACTGAGGAAACATTCAAGCATGAGTCCCTGGCTTGTATATAACAAGCTCATTATACACAAAAGGTAACAAATGTCATCAAAAACATGCCAAAAAGAAAAGTGAGTAACAGGGAAGAATATAAACAAACAACAGATACATTTTTATATTTTACCTCAATGCAATGTCTTGTCATTTCTGGTCATTATTGAGAAGCGCAGTATAAAGCCAGTCAACAAACATAGGATAACAAATATAGGGTCTATTTATTTAGTTTTACATACAGCACATAATACTAGCACTTTAAATGATCTCCTGTAGCATGTCATGTTAAAGTATGCGGTGACAGCAACAGTTTGTCCATGACAGATTTTTTACTTTTTCACTCAGATTGGATTTTTTAGAATGAAAAGTATTAAAGTCAGAAAACAGAGAAAGACTCACAGTTGTGACTCTTCTCTTGAATGAGTATGTTACCTTAGCACCCTGGCGGGGGTGGAGGGGTTTTCAGGTGCAGGGTGACAGGATGTAGAGACTGGTGGAGTGGACCTGCTCTCCCTCTCTACTCTCTCAGCCTGCTGGTCACTGGGTTCCAGGATGCTGCCGATGCCTGTGGAGGCAGAACCTCCGGATGCGCTCCTCCGATGGCTCAGATCTGTTAAACTGGAGTGATTTGAGCTATAACCTACAAGTACAAAAGAATATGTTTATTATGTGTGTAATTCAAACTTAAACTAAAATAAATTAGCCTTTTTTGAGGGGGAATAAACATGTGTGTCTGTGTTTAGTACCTGAGATTTTGGACTGTTGACTTGCATAGCTGGATGTTCTAGAGTGACCATACACTACCAGCTCCTCTGGGACTGACATGGATTTCTTTGGAATCTCTATAAAAACAAAAGGTATGTTTTCAAGGACAAAATACACACACACCTACAGTAAAATATTGTATACTATTTTTAAAACTGTCAACCACAAAATCTGAACTGAGAAATTAAGAGTGATTTATTGTAAAACAGAGCAAAGTCATGCATACCGGTGAGTGAGTGGGATATGTGCACATCGCCTCCCTTTCTGTCCTCAAGAAGACACTCTGCTTCTGCCTGTGGGATTCCCAGAGTCATGGCTGTAGAGGGAGGACTGTGGGCAACACAGGAAGTCATGAGGTTACTTAGAAACAAAGTGGCACCTTAGAGCTTTTAAATGTTGTTGGAAAGGATCTGACAATTTAATTAAAGTTACTATGTGTAGGGTTGACAATTTCAGAGTGGTGAGTCATAAACACATGGTATCAGACAGCAACAGACCCTGCTACTCTGGGATTGTCAATTATTCTATGAAAAAAAAACATGGACGATCTAAATCAGTTTATAGATGCTAAGATAACATACAAAATCTGCATATACAGACTTAAATGTGAAGCTCTCAACTTTTAGAAATGTCCTTCAAAGTAAACAATTGACAACATCTGGGAATAAAATAATGTTTTATGCAGATGATCATCAAACATACCTTTACATTTGAAAGTACTGCAATGTGTAATAACTAAACAGCTGACAGAGCCAGCAGTTTCCGGTCGAATCGGACATTACTTATAAGTGCATTATTAATGAAGTGTATTTCAACAGAATTACAATTACAGGAAACGCCACTTCTTTGTGGCTGGGATTCTACATTAATCACTGGAGTTATTGCTTAACAACACATGAAGAGTCAGACGTCATCTTTCTACTGTGCACTGTTGTAAATCCTCCACACACAATGAGTAACGCTGCGTGGGATGAATGACTGTAAAATCCTACACGTCAAACGTCTCCCTGGCAGCAATGTCTGTATTATTACACCAAGAAGTGGCTGGAACATTAAGGAATACAAGGGAAGACCTGTGTTGGTTGAAGAAAGCCAACTGTTTGCACTTTCTGGTGGATTTGCCAAGAGTCTGATTATACATCATGTCCTTCGTGACAAACTACTCGACACACACAACCTCTGGGCCAAGCTGATCACACATCAGCTGCTGCTCACTGCTGAGGTCAGGCAGATTAATGTGTGGGCAAGGTCTTATTAGTTCTCAGATAAGACTGTGATAAGACCTCAGCTACAAAACAATACTTCATAACTTTGAACCCTCTGGGTTTTAGTAGTATCAGGCACGAGGGTGTGTTTTTGGTGGCAGACAGGATGTGATGAAAATATTTCCTCTGTGGTGAGGTGCAGACTTTCGTAAATGCAGAGGATGCCATTTATACCGTTCTATATCTGAATAAAGTTACACTTAAAGTCATGACTTCCTTACCGTTTTGAAATTGAATAAATACTTCTAAATGAATGAATGGAGTGTGGTCAGGAAGAGCTCTTACGTTTTGAAACAGGGGTCTCCAGACATAAGTTGTGTGGTGATGACGACCTGTAACAGAAAGAGAACAGTAATGCCAGCTTTAGTCTGACAAGCAACTGCACCAATGAGACATACAATGACACAATTTTCCTTGAGTGTGGTGTCACAAGGTTGTTGTTATTCATGATTTAGAACAATTAACCATTTAAATGTATGACTGTAAGTCTGGGCCCCAGGAGGAAGCTGTATGTTATGAATGGGTTTCCCACGGTTCCAATGGCTCATGCAGGTAACGTGTCACAGGCTCAGGCATGTCACAGGCTCAGGCATGTCTAGTATGGATATTCAGCTTTGGTGAACTCAGGAACTAGTGACTTTGCTTTAGAGCTACATGGTTTTACAAGCATAGAGTGTCATGTTTATCATGCAAGAACCCATTATTGAACTGGACCAAAAACACTGGCAGAGCGGTAGAAACACCTAAGGGCATTTCCCATATAATTTAAAGGAGTTGTGTGTTTGTGGAGTTGTGCACATACCTTGAGAATTGAGTTGTCCTGTCTGGTGTTCTTTGTGTCATATCCCTCAAGGAGACACCGTCGCGTCGTGCTGCCAGACCCAGCAAACTCTGACAGGTTCAAGTCGGCAAAGCCCAGCTGCACACAGGATCAATAAGAGTGAACTGTTAAGAAGTCAGCTTAAATTGATCTATACTTTTACTCTATTTAAACTATATTAAATGGTACTGGGCCAGTTTTTAAGTGCTTATGAAACACCCTGCAGGTGTCTCAGACAAGACTTTCAATATTTTAAAATAAATAGCATTTAAGTTATTGGTTAACATGGCATAGTTTTGTTTTACTTATTTTTCAATCAGTAACCAAAGCCGGAAACTAGAAATAAAAACACTCCCTCAACACAGACTCACCTACAAGTCCTCTAAGGGCACTTTAAAGCTGACTACACATAGATTCTATGATAAGATTGTTCTAATGGGGCACTGATACTTAATCTGCTGTGTGTACAACAAATTAACACTTTAGAGGAGAAGTGTTACCTTTGCAAATGTTTTTCCACCCTTTAACTCCTAAAATGACAAAAAGAAGAGAGGTTGTATTTTCATTAAAACATTTGTTACATTTTGCAGTACAGTAACAGTCATCGTATGTACAACATTGTATTGGCACATTCTGGACTCAGCTCTGCTATAGAAGAAAAGCTACATTGCATTTTTTCAAGTGTTAACAAAAAAGTTCCTATACCTTGCGCACAGACACCCGGCACAGACAGGGGTCCAGTACACCTGTCCCAGCATTAGCACTCATCTTACACATGAAAGAGAATCTCTTCCTCCAGTGCACACAGTTGGCTTGGACTGGCTCCCTGTGAGAGAAACACACAGAGATACACGAGTTCATACACAAACCAAAAACACACGGGCATATTGGAAAGTGAAAGAGTGGACAATAAGCAAAAATATGCCAGATTCCTGCATGATTACCCATCATACATAGAGAGGGTGTGTCCCAGAGCATCAAGCATAGTGAAAGCTGAGGTTTTGCATGTTTCTAATTTTATACAGAGGATGTAGAAGAATGTAGCAAATTATATGCATGTGTTTTTTAGTCCAAGAAGTGAGCTTGTAATTTTCCTAAAGACTTTCACCTATCAATGTTTTGGTTCTATCTCTGACATTAGGAGAACTGACTAGTGTTATTATTATGTGTGTGAAGTTTGGACCCACTTCTATGATGGTATGCTCACTGTACTTGACGTCATTGTACATCCTGGATGCAAAATAAACAAAGCTGATCATTGGTAGCAGCAGTAAGGCAGATTTAAAGAAAGTTGCTGCCACCAGCATGAAGAAAATGTTACACTACCATGACTTGCTTTTTAAAATAAAAACATAAACAACAATGTTATGTTTGAATTCAACAAAGAGAAAGCATCTGTGGTCATGCCATTGTAAACTAAGAACGCAGTGTTTATACTACAGCTTTTAGGAACAGACGGTTGCTATGGCGAGGTAATGAGGACTAGCGGTTGACATGAGCTACGCCTGTTTTCCACAGTGACTCATTAAAGTGCCACGAGCAGTTTTAATCATATAAAAACCTGGAGATTAAACTTGTACGGTCCTTTGCAATGGAAGGAAATTATGTGTTTAAACCAAACATAAAGGAGCAATAAATAGATACCAAACATACAAATGAAAGAAAGAACATTTGCTGGTTAAGAAATACCGTGCCTGTTCTATTTAACAACCTCAAATTATGATTATTTTTATTATTACTATTACTGTTATAATAATAATAATAAAATAATAATTATTATTATTATCATTTATCTTATTCTTCCTTCTTCACAGGAGAAGGCTCCTTTGATGACAGTCTTCTAAATCATCAAAGGAGCCTTCTCCACAACTCCAGCTTGATTATGTGGAACATCTAGGTCCTCAGCATCAGAGATTTCCGACTCAGAATCAAGACCAAGAATTGCCTCCTCATTATCGTCATGCTGTTCTTCATAAGCATCTTTATGAACATGTTAACCGTGAGTCTGAAATGATTGCGACCAGCCATATTTAGTTTGTTTATAAAGTAAGAAAGTAAAAAGGGAAATAATGATTTTTGATGTTGAAATCAAAAACACGCTATTTAATGAATACTTAGATTATTAAATGATAAAATACATTCATTAAAAAAATATTGCACTCAAGAAACAACACCGGGAAATGATTACGGGTCACTTTTGACCCATGTTGTGCATTAGAAGGGTAGCCAAACAAAAATGATATTTATTCAAAAAATAACAAAGGAAAAATTAGGATTATTAAGTTAATTGGGGAATACCTGAAATGCTGAATTGATTAATTGCAATGATAACATTCATTCAGTACAAAGATATAGAAAAGAATCACTTTCGACCCATGTTTTGTATCAATAGGTTAACGTGTGTCAGGTTAGCTTGTAGCTACCTTCTGTTGTGTAGCTGGACATTCAAGTTAAACATTAGTATAGAGGTTGTAAAAGAGTTCATGGTCGAAACTGAAGCAAAATAGAGACAGGAAATGTTAAACACACGTGTCCAAAGTAAAGTGAAGACGGACTCAAAACAAGTTTCACTTAACTTAAGCAACAACCAGTGAACTCCTGCTATAAATAGCAAAACATTCTTACCGAGTCGACTGCTCGGCGAAGCCTCCATCCAGGCGCCGGACTTTACAGAATAAAACTCCATTCACGAAGGGAACAGAGGACAACTCCTCCAAGTCGAAGTCCACCTTGAATTTAAACCTCTTCTTCTTGGTGAGGATGAAGGACATGGTGTTTGCTGGAGCTGGCTGTCGGTGTGTGGAGTGGAGGAGCTGACAGGCAGACAGCTGACCACTGTGGAGCCTGCTCTCAGCTGTTCTGCTCGCTGCTGTGTTGCCTTTGCTTCACAGGCTGCAGACTCGTTTCAAAGTTCAAATCTCTTCCTCCACACCCACTCACCGATAGAGTTCCTGACGTGGAGGCCATTCTGGGGTTTGATTGGATGCTGCAGCTGCAACAGTGACTACCAGGACACGACTGTAACAATGACTGCTGTTAGTCTGGCTGACACTCATTCAAAACCACCACACCACTTTCTATATCACTAGACAACTAGACAACAAACTACAGTGAAGAGTCAATATAAGGAAGGGACATTATTCTTAATTCCTATGACCACAAAAAGGACTGAAGTGGTGAAAATAGAGAAAGCAAAAGGCCATAATTCATCAGGGATGTGGCCATAGAAGAAATGGGATGCAAAAGGACCAAATTTAACATATATATGACCATATCTTACAGTGTTAATTAAAAAACAACAACTGACACACGTCACATATATTGATATAAACCTATAGTCACCTAAACCTTTTCTACTTTAAATTTTTATCTTGAAGTTTTTATGCTTGGTTTATTTGTTGTGTCACATCAATAATTGTCAATCTTATATACTCAAGTATATTATGTAATTAATTATTGTATACTGAGTATTACAATTTAATTATCTTTTAGTATTGAATTTTTATGGAGTTTATGTTGGAAGCAATTGGGCCCTTCTTAAAGCTGCCACACTGTTCTGAAGACTCAAATACAAGTGAAAGTCTGGTATTCATTTGTTTGAAAGTAGGTGAAGGTTATGGTTTTAAATTCTTCATTATCGGCATAGAATAGAATAGAAGGACTGACTCGGTTATATAGATTCACAATCCATTTGTTGGAGGTTTGTTGGATTGTTGAGGCCCCAGAGACCCCTCATACAGGGACCACTCATACAGGGAACCCTCATACAGAGACCCCTCATACAGGGAACCCTCATACAGGGAACCCTCATACAGGGACCACTCATACAGGGGCCCCTCTTACAGAAACCCCTCAGAGAGAGAGAGACCACTCATATAGAGACCCCTCAAACAGAGACCCCTCATACAGTGGCCCGGACACCATCGCTCTTGCCCGATGAAACACCGCCCTCTAGCGATCGCCCCTGTTACTGAGCAGTCTGAAACATGATGCTGTGTGTTGTGAATGTGACACGTCCCCCCAGATGAAGAGATTACGCCTCCTTCACAACGCATCACCAACAACACATCACACAGATCCATGGCAGGATGACATATGATTCAGAAGCACGAGCCGGATTATGTTCAGGGTTAATCCACGATGTGGATCATTCCCCCGCTTTTTTTTATTTCCCCGTCTTTCCTGCTTTTCCGGTGTAAACGTCGCGCAGCTACGTCGCCTTCCTCGCTCCGCCCTCGACCACTGCGGATCCTCTTGACTCGCTTCGGAACCACACACCTCTGCATGCGACAGTCTGACTGACACAGTCCCTCTACTTTACGCACGATTTCCACCGCGATCCACGGGCTCGTGTCAGGATTTGTGCAGGTTTCATGCATGAGCTTCAACATGGATTAATAACCTCAGCATGACTCGCCCGGACGCTGCTTCCACACCAAACCCCACAATGTATCAGCTGTTGCGGACGTCTTTACTACTGAACGCCCAGTGCTGGGATGCCGACAGTAAGCGGTCATACCAGGACCTGTTCGATAAGCTCGACACCAACAACGATGGGAAGGTGGACGTCGCGGAATTACGAGCGGGCCTCAAGGCGATGGGTATATTCCGCCAGGGTGCTGCACAGGTACACAATATAGATCCAGGGGCCATCGGAAGTTTCAGGAGTTTCAGATCCTGGCTTGCACGTTTGGACAGATCAGGTCTTGTATTCGCGACTTTGTGATGCAAATGGTTAACTCGATCTGATCTCGTCTTTGCAGAAAATCGTCTCGTCCGGTGACCGAAACCAAGACGGGACTCTGGACTTCAGCGAGTTCACCAGATATCTGAAGGAGCACGAGAAGAAGCTGAGGCTCACGTTCAAGAGTTTGGACAGAAACAACGATGGTGAGCACAAGCAGGGAGTGACTTGTCTTCTGCAGGAGCTGCCTCAGAGTACAAATTACTGAGTAGACACACCTTGACATATGTCGGCGTGTTTACAAAGCCATGTGTCTACATATTCATTTTTTTTATGTTGCCACAGGGAAGATTGATGCCTCAGAGATCCAGCAGAGCCTCGCAGAGCTGGGCATGGACATCAGCAGACAGGATGCACTGAAAGTCTTACAGAGGTTTGAGTTCCACTAATACCCACTGTAACATGTTGCTTGTGTGTCATGTAGGGGCTTTATCTGGGTCACAGTTGTTCTTTTCCCAGGGTATTACAACATAATAAGTCAGCAGTTCGCGGGTTAAGAGCTTTCTCTGTGTTTCCTCATAGTATGGATATTGACGGCACCATGATGGTGGACTGGAATGAGTGGAGAGAGCACTTCCTGTTTTACCCTGGACACAATCTGGAAGAGATCATTCGCTTCTGGAAACACTCCTCGGTACAGGATGTGGCACACAAACACTCTTAAATACCCTCTGTAGATAAACACACAGGGAACTGCAGTGGGATAAATCACGTGTAGTGGAGTCCTCCTGTGTTAGATCTTAAAGATTTTCTCTGCTGTCCACATTTTGACAGTAGCTTTGAATTATTGCACTCATAAAGCAATCAGGTGACAACACTATGCTCAGTCTATGCATGTCTCAGCTCGCTCCTCTAACGCTCCTCTAACGCAAAGATGTGTTGTGTCACTTGTGCTGCAAAATATTTTTGCTCAATCAAGGACAAAACAGTGCTTTTCTTGATAGAACATGTACAGTGTTAAGGAATGTCTTCTGCATTCCACATTCATGACAACTTTGCTAACAAAAGAAGACAGAAGCTGCATTCTTGTACCATCATGAGACGTATAACTAAAAGCCTTTAGTTTCTCTGTAGCTTTTTATTCAAATGCCACCATGCCTTTATGCTTATAGAAAAACACAGGGTATGTTTATCTGAGACAGCTAAAGCATGCCAATGAGGGCTGAGGCGGCTCAGTAATACTGATTTCACAAGCGCTGCTTGCCAAAGAATAAGAAGCTCAATTCATTAGTTTTTTTTTGTTAAAATGAGTTACAACCACAGCTGTTCCTCTTAGCTGTTTCCTCATAATCTCTTAGGCCTTTTTTTAAAACTTGTGTAAAATGAGTTGTGGACCTGATGTTTGTCTTCCGCCTTGAAACTCACATTCATGGTTTTGTTAACGTCCTCTCTCCAGGACACAATTTGGTAATATTGAAAGAACAATTGCTGCATCACTGTGAAAATAGACCTCAAAAGGAGAAGTGCTCAGTTAGCTTGTGATGTGTGTTGTCACATCAACCACACAAAGAGTTGCTATGTGACGTGTACATTCCTGAGAAATACATTCTTGAAGGCCCAATAACTCATATCACACCGGGTACATGTGTTTATACCTCTACCAGTGTACGTTTATTAGTGGTGAGTCAACATGCTTCTGTGTTTACCAGGTGCTGGACATAGGTGACAGTCTCACCATCCCTGATGAATTCACAGAGGAAGAAAAGAGCTCAGGAAACTGGTGGAAGCAGCTTTCAGCTGGTGCTGTGGCGGGCGCCATCTCTCGCACCGGTACCGCCCCTTTGGACAGGATGAAAGTCTTCATGCAGGTAAAATTATATTAAAAACATGACAAACACTCAGTAGAGTGCTTTCACCTGCCAGGACCCAACAGTCCCCTTGTGAAACCACATTTAAATTGACTAGATCCAGATTTTAATTTGGATCTCCACCAAATTACACACATGATTATCAGTTCCCTAAACGTCTATCAATTAATTATTCTCTGAGAATTCAACAAAAATATAGAAAAATGCCCAAATCGTAATGTTAAGAAACCCCTGGATCTGACCCCTGATCTGAAGAGTTTAATAAACTTATTTTCTGACCAATTCTGCACCCTTCCCCCAAGTTTCCTGCTAATCCTATTTCTAGTTTTTGCTTAATCCTGTTTACTTATAGACCGACAAACAAAAAAAACTGTGGTCAAACGCATTCTCTCCATCAGTGGACGCACATGCAAATGTCATGTAAATGTTGTATTTTTGCACTGCAGGTTCACTCTTCTAAGAGCAACACGATAAGTCTGGTGGGAGGCTTCAAACAGATGATAAAAGAAGGAGGTCCGTCGTCACTGTGGAGGGGAAATGGAATCAATGTCTTAAAGATTGCACCCGAGACAGCAATCAAATTTACGGCATATGAGCAAGTAAGCGAAAACAACATTTGATGTTATTGATTACACACGCAAAACAATTAATTGGCATTTCTTGACTTGTGTTTTCTTTTCAGTATAAGAAATTGTTATCAACAGAAGGCCAAAAGATTGAGACACACAAGAGGTTCATGGCCGGCTCTATGGCTGGGGCCACAGCACAGACAGTCATCTACCCAATGGAGGTAAGACAACTGTTGCATCATCGCATCATTGACTCAGCAAACAGCCTCATTCATGGAATTCGTTAAACCCTGTCGTATATTTAAGCAGCAGTGATGTTGAAGATGATGATGAAGGAATCTCCGCGGACACCGTTCTTGCTTGTATAATAAGGTTTATTACACAGAAGTTACAGGTCAGGACGGGTACCGGCACACCCGGAGACGTTCTCGGCCAATTCAGAAGTCTGAGTCGCCGGTGCCGGACAAGCATTCATATAGGGAACTTGTTTTTACGCCCAAAACTAGAGATAAAATGACATCATACATAGGGGCATCTAATTCGAAACATGCTTCCCACTTGAAGATGGGAACCTCTCCATCTAACAGGTCAAAGAGCATTCTCAGGAAGAGATAACTAACAAGTAACATATTGTAATAACACTTAGGGAGTCTGAGAGTCCAGAAACCAGGCGCCGCTAGCTGTAAACCTGTCATTATGTTTTACACACGTGTCAAAATGATCCATGTTAACTAAATACACCACAACCCCTCCCCCCACAAACTTTTAAAATCCCTCCCAAATCAGAAGCATTCACACGGACACAGAGGGCCTCCGATTTTCTTCTGTTTGTACAATTAAGGTATTGAAAACTCGACTGACGCTGAGAAAGACCGGCCAGTTTGCAGGAGTGTTTGATTGTGCCAAGAAGATCCTGAGGAAGGAGGGTGTCAAAGCTTTCTACAAGGGCTACATTCCAAACCTACTGGGCATCATTCCTTACGCCGGGATAGACCTCGCTGTTTATGAGGTATGCAGTCTTCCCCTTGAGTGCACTCTGTTAGATTAACTAATTTATATGCTCAATAAAGTAATTCATCTCCGATTGCAGGGTTACATTAAAGTCAATCAGAGAAATAGATTTTTGTGTTATGCTGATGTACACTCTCCACTCTCTCCTGTGCCTCAGAGTCTAAAGAACACTTGGTTGTCGTACCACCCCAAAGACTCGGCTAACCCTGGAATTCTTGTGTTGCTGGGCTGCGGGACCATCTCCAGCACCTGTGGCCAGCTGGCTAGCTACCCGCTCGCACTCATACGCACACGGATGCAGGCACAAGGTAAACTGAGTCTGACATTTGATAACAGCTAGACTAGACTAGTTAAAAGCTATTTTGGACATATTTACTCCACACAGACGATTTCCAAGGCTATATTGGCTCCTAAATGACAAAAAAAAGCCACATGAGGGAATCTGAATTCGTCATTTCAAAAACATCTGGGAGTGCAAAAAAGATTAGATATTTTATCTGTGTTTTTATACAATATTTTTATGGACATTTTTATAAATATTCTATTAATGTCTTGTTGAGCTGCACCAAATGATTTTATAATGGCCTTGTAAAATTTCTATCAACTACCTATAGTGAATACCACCCACGCCCTAAGGTACGCAACTGACGTAGCAGCAGCAATATTAACGTAACCACAGACACCAATACAACATACAGCACACTTGAGAATTGGGTGCAAGAACAACACAATCCAACAAACAGCAGCGTGTGCATGGCCAGTTTACTGACATTAATATATAATAGTTTTATATTTTGAACTATTTATTTTACCCCCACCAATGGGCACACTCGCTCCCTTAGTACAGCTGTCTCATGCTCAGGACACACAAATAAAACGTGCTCTTCTGGATAGTACACTGACTCCCTGACTGAATGTTTCCTTACAGCGTCTCTGGACTCATCAGACCAGCCGGCCATGAGTTCCCTAGTAAAGAGGATCATAGCCGAAGAAGGCTTTTTCGGACTCTACCGGGGCATCCTGCCAAACTTCATGAAAGTAATTCCTGCTGTCAGCATTAGCTATGTGGTTTACGAATACATGAAGACTGGCTTAGGGATCTCCAAATGACCGTGCGAGCAAATCCAAGAAGAGGAACCTTTACTGTATTTGTCAGACCTGACAAATGTCTGGAATAACTCCAAGAAGACAGATGGACATGAAACATACAGAGCATGACTTCCTCAGCTGGCACAGGAGCCCAGCGGATGGAAAACCGCATGTATCCCAGGGTTGTCTGTCAGTAGCTAAAGCATTAATCGATTGTGGAGAGCATGCTTTGATTTTTATCCTGCTGTCACACATGACAGACTCCCCACATTTATACACTCACCAAAACAATACTTGAGAAGCAGAAAGAACTGTACATGAAATATGCATGAAAGGTGATTATTGAGTGGGACTCAGCGTCTTAACAAAGGAAACATTTTCTCTGGAGAAAGGTGGAGCTAATCCCATGAGACTACACAGCAGGATTAATGTCTGTTTTCAACTCATTAATAGTAAAAATGATACAATGCCAGTTTACATTTTTAGAGGTATTTTAACCCTTACACTTTAACACTTCCAAGTTGTCAACATCTGCCCCTGTGACAGCTCCGAACAAACGGTGCTCCAATCAGCCGCTGTCAGCAAAATATAATTTTCCCTGAAAAATTATTACTACACTGGAATACTGTGGGGTGTGTGTGTTAGAAGACACATACACCTTGTGTCAAAAGCCCTTTATCCACAGGCCATGTTTTTTATTTTATTTTATATATTAAAATACTGTATGTCTGTATATCTGTGTACATATATATTTATACAGTATCTTGTAGTCATGTTAATTTATGGGGTGTAATGATGGTTATGCAACATGGCAGCATTTGAAAGAAAACACTGATATTTTGCTATTGGACTGAAAAGCTTGCGAGGAGCGTTTGTCTTGTATTATTTTTCATTTCGACACATTTAGACCCTCACACCAAATACACACCTATTATAGGTTCCTGTTACATTTAACATTTCCTTCATTTTTCTGTCACACTTTGGGAAGTTTATATTCACCGTGGTTGATGACAATCAAAGCATTTTGTCTTTTATGTTTTCAAGTCATTAAATTGTCCTGAACTTGTGGAAACTTCACAGAGAAGTTTATAGGGACTTTGATGGAAGGCTGAATGTAGAACAATGGTTCAGTGATGTCTGGTTTGAAGATGATTGAGATCGTACTGACTGAGGTGTGTGGACAGCGCCACCCACTGGTAAATAAAGACAAAACACATGGAACAAGTGGTATGATAGTGGTTTATTGTGTGTGTCATCAGAAGATACTGGAAGCAAACCAGAGCTTCATCGTATCTAAACCCTTAAAATGATTTGTCCTTTGTTATACTAGTATTCCGGGTATTAGACATCAATCTGCATCCTACCTTAAAGATTAAACAAATGTATACTGCAGGCTTGACTAAAACACAAGCAGCAATAAAAAATAGAGAAAGCTGATATAGAATTAACTCAGTTGAAGAGCTAATACTGAGAAAATTCCACCAGCTTTGCATTTGTAAGTTGGTGTTTTGGATTATATTAATATAAATTGCTTAACTTTATTCTAAATCAGATTTAGGAGTAAAAACAAATTTAATTAATTAATATAACTCAATAAATGAATATTGTTGTGCAGATAACTAATTCTGCACAACATAGATGCATAACAAATACCATGTCCTTTGGGTTTAGGTCAATATAGTACAACACAATAATTATAAGAAAAGATGAGGAAGAAGAAACTTTATAGCAATTTTCAAAAACAGGACTGACCAAGGGGTTATAGATTTAAATGTAGAGTTGACAGGCTTAAATGAGAGACTTTCTTCATTTGTACCATGTCTTCATGTCTAATCTCACTGACTAAAAAAGAGAAATCTATACTTTGAGGAGACACAGTCCTGCAGGAGCCGAATCACAACACTTTGAGGAAAGTGAGCTCCAAAGGCAACCCAGTGTAACCCAGTGTTTATCAGTGTAGACAAATATCCACCCCACTACTATTAAAACACACTTGATTAGGACTATAGACAAAGCGATACATTTTATTAACATTTGTATACATATTCCAGTTGGACCCCTCTTAAATGCTCCCAGAGTCAAGAACACTGCAGCTCTAAAGTCTTAATTCTTAATTCATAATTCCCTTGAGTGCTGTAATCTCAGTCTATCTGTACAGCATCTGGATGACAGTGTCTGTAAATGACCTTCAGTTTCCCTCCCTGTGATGTTTACAAAGTTTGTCCTTCTCTCTCCTGGCAACAACCACGTGGAGCTCTTTTCTGGTCCTCGCCGCTCGCCGTAGACAGCCGGGGCACCGACGGGCTGCAGCAGTTGTTGTGAGGAAGAGGAAGAGGAGGAGGAGTAAGAGGAGGAGGTGTTGGACCCTGAGCCCAGAACAACCTGCGAGAGATCAGCAGCTGCTGTCGGTGAGTTTGTCCGCTCACTCCTCGGTGTCTACACCACGAACGCGGCCACTTTTCCTCGCGTTACTTTCCACCTCAAACCCGACGTTGTGAACAATTAGCACCGTTAGCTTGCTAGCCGCTACATAGTGACAGCTAGCTGCTAGCTTAGCTGACAGCAGCAGCTAAAAATATTCCCCCAGTAATCTTCAGCGGGCGCAGGCAGAGGGGTGACACCGCGGTAGGTTACATGTCCGCTCTTCACCACAGGTCAGACTGTGTGAGGAAACTTGTTGCTTGTGCAGGTCTGTGTGTGTTTGTGATAATGTTGTGTGCTTGTTGTTGTTGTTGTTGTTGTTGTTTGACCTGTTCAGGCAAGTTCAGGATCACAGCTTCAGGACACTCACAGTTTCTTAACTCATGTCTTATCTGTCTGGTCTGTTGTTAAACCTTTTAGCTCCTGGAGAAGCCTTCAGTCCTGTGGCTGAACCCAACTCATTGTGTTCACAGTGTACATCTCTGGAAACTGGTTCTCGTTCCTTGTTTTTAAGTTGTTAGTTTTCACGTTAAATTGGACATTTCTTGTTGTTATAATTATCATTATATTGCAACGATTATACACTCGAGGTCAAAGTGGGGCCAGTCGTTAGTCAGTGTAATTGATTTTCATATTGAGAATCAGCTTGAATATCAATGTTCTGCTTTGATATGACTGATCTTGCATGAAGCAAAGATTTATGGAAACAACAGATCTTGAGGCTTTATTAAGATTCATCACCAGTGACACAAATTGTTGTCAATTTTCCGCATCAGCTTCACTGAAGTTGCAAAGCATTCAAACATGCATTTAACACCAGCTATTATATTGTTTACTGCAGATTCTATTTAACAGCCTGTGTTGTTTTAATTAGCTTCCATGTTTCCTCCACCAAGGAGATTATGTTTTCACCCGTTTGTTTCTTTGTAAGTAAGATTACGCAAAAACTATTTGACGGATTACAGGGAAACTTGGTGGAAGGATGTGAAATGGGTCAGGAAAGAGCTGATTAATAGATTTTTCTGCAAATTCGGAACAGGGGGCAGATCCAGGACTTTTGTTTCCCCTTTCTTTAACATTGCACGATGGGTCATTTTTATTTTGACATTTTCACTTATATCCCAGGGAATTTTTAAGGGATCTTAATGGAAAAAAAATCAAGCATATCTATGGGACTGGTATCTATGAGTGTGTGTAATGAGCTTTTCTTTCCAGCAGCATTTGAATTAGCGAGGCATCATGGGCAACACAAGTGACAGGGTGTCTGGAGATCGCCATGGAGCCAAATCCCATCGCTCCGACAGCAGTGGCAGCCACAAAGACCATGAACCCAGCAGCAAGATGGTGGACAGCACAGACGACCCGAACATCTTCAACACCCATGGGCCTGAGTCCAAGGTACTGCTGGAAAAATAGAGAAATACAGATTGTTATGCAGAACCTTGTTTGTTCTCCATAAACCAATTTAAGGTTTCAAAGCCATTAGTTAGGTTTGAAAACATCTTAACATAATATTTGCATTATTTGCTTTCAGGCATCAGGAGAGAAAGAATTGACCCCAGATCTGGATGACCTGGTGAAGACTGGTCCTCAGTCTCGACCCACTGTGATCCGATGGGCAGGGGGAGGGAAGGATGTCTACATAGCTGGTTCCTTTAATAACTGGAACACAAAGATACCGCTAAATAAGAGGTAAACAGGATTGTTTTTGCTCCACACATCCACTTGTTTTAACTGAGAGCAAACCCTACCCTAAATACTTTTCCTCTCTCCAAAGCCATAATGATTTTGTTGCGATCCTGGACCTGCCTGAAGGAGAACACCAGTACAAGTTTTTCGTAGATGGGCAATGGGTCCATGATCCCTCAGAGGTAAAACATCATTTTATTGTTCTTCCTTTTTCTTGTTTCGCTCATCATTTTGATGTCAAAGGGATCTGTTCCACATGTTGCAAATATCTATGCTGTCATAAATATGAAAGGATAGGAGCTCTTCAGTTCTTACCCAATGTGTTTTAAGTTTTCTATAATATCCAGGGAAGTGTGTGCAGGTTTTTATGAATGATAATTATACAAGGCCCGATCATAACATCTGGGAACATTTCTGTCCTTGCAGCCTGTGGTAACCAGTCAGCTCGGCACCATCAACAACCTGATCCAGGTGAAGAAGTCCGACTTTGAGGTGTTTGACGCCCTGCAGGTTGACTCTCTGGAGTGCTCAGACACATCAGGTCAGCTTGCATCCACACTCTTTATACTGACTCTCATTTAGCTCATGAAAAACATCAATAGAAAAAACAAGCATTTTATTATGTTCTGATATAGGTCACACATATGGACCTGCATGGTTTGAAAATGTATGAAACGTCTATTTGAATAGCCTTAAGAACTGCTGGTCCAGATTAGTGCAGATCCAGGCTCCTCATTGAATGGCAAACATTGATTGTGCAAATATAGAGATGTTGCTACATTTCCCCCCTGCAATGTATGACTCTGACTTTGTGATGATGAAACAAGTGTGTGATTAATATCACTCCTTAAAATAGAATTAAACTCCCTGAAGGGATTTTGCTCGGCTTTGTCAAGCCTGAAACCTGCTTATCCCTTCTTGTTGTTTCCTTACGTCGAGCACAGATGGGCTTGAACCCAGGCATCATCACTATATTGGCTATATTGGTTATTTGTTGTATTTGTACACTGACCAGCAGCTATCAGCTTTACTTCTACCACTGTTTTTCAGTAAGCTGTAAACTGTAAATATGATCAAAGCTTTGGAAAAGTCTTAAGAAATATGGAAACCTCGTCATAATAGTGTGAATATGTCTGTTGTGTGTTGACAGATCTGTCCAGCTCCCCTCCTGGTCCATACGGACAGGAGCAGTACAGCTTCAGACCAGAGGAGCATTTCAAAGCCCCGCCGATTCTCCCTCCTCACCTCCTTGAAGTCATACTCAACAAAGACACCAATATATCTGTCAGTATCTACAACTTTCCAACTGCTACACCTCCCATCTCCCCATTTCCCTATTTGTTGTCGTTACTTACCATTTCCTGATTTTATTTTAATCTCTCCTCTCTGCCTTGTCAGTGTGACCCCGCCCTGCTGCCTGAGCCCAACCATGTCATGCTAAATCACCTTTATGCTCTCTCAATAAAGGTAGGTTTAGCAGAAACAGCTGAAATACTTCTTCTTACTCTCCATCTATTTTCTTCGTGTTCTTCCCACTAATGGCAGCTTGCCTGTCTGTTGTTTTCCTCTCCATGTAGGATGGAGTGATGGTGCTGAGTGCGACTCACAGATACAAGAAGAAATACGTCACCTCTCTGCTTTACAAGCCTATTTAAACCGCAACTTGGGTGCACCACAGTCTTTTTAGAAAGCAGCCTGTTTGTATTCTGCTGTTTTTCTTTTTCTATCATCACATTTAGCCAAATCCTGCGCTGAAACAAGTTTACAGGTGAGCTCAAGGCCAGTGGCTGTGGCTGTGGCTGTGGCTGTGGCTTGGGTTTTTAAAATGGTTGCACTTCTGGCTACATAGGGTTCTGAACAAAAGTAGCACAGTGTGTGTGTAGGGTTTCAGACAGAGATGAAAACCATACTGTGGCTTTTACCTGTAATAACTGCAGACAGATAAGAGACGGACTAAATCACTGTGTGCATTTAGGTTTTTGCTGCACCTCGTGATTATTTGCATGTTGATGTGTAAAACGTTTTTTTGGGTGTGCACATCCATGTCATATGCCACCATGACAGGTAGAAGATCTGTGGATGATCTGTTTCATGAATGATCTCAGTAACTGAGGGATTTTGAGTGTTTCTTGTGTGGATCAACAGTTAGATTTGTAAGTGTTGTGTCAACACATCCTCCTTCAGCTGATTCAGTTAGGTTTTTAACAAACTGATGTGGCATTTCTGTTGGAAAGTGCATGTGTAATGTGGAAGATAAGAGTTTGAGCTGCTGACAGGAGCAGTAGATTTGGTTTTGTTTGAATATGAAGTGCAATAATACTGTTGTATCTGATGTTGTCAATTAGGGCTGCACAATAAATCAAAAATTTACCGCCATTGTGATATCAACATACGCGGTATACGTATTGCAAAAGACAGCTTGAACTGCGATGGTATTCCATGTGCCATGCATTCACGCTCTGCCTGTCTTTAGCACTTTACCATCCTGTGAACATGTCGATAGAAGCTTCTAACTATGCAGCAGACGACTCTCGTACTCTCTGGACTATACCAACCCATTTGTGCTTTTTCTTTTTAGATGTGATGAACTTGCAGTGCTTTACATGTGTGTGTGTGCATCTGTACCAAGCTCTCCTTATCGAATAGAATTGTACTGTATGTATCTGCTGCATCGTCACACACAGACAAACAGTTTCAACTTGCTGCTTTGCATGTATTGAATGTCTGCAATGTACATGGATACAGCGCTCTGGTACACAGTCAAGTTGACCACACACACCTCAAAATGTGACCTGACGCACATTTTCAGATCATTTAACAGGGCTATGAGGATGAATAGCTACCATGAGTTTAAATGATGTGAAAACCTGCTCACACATGTGTGTAACTGTTTGAAGCTCATCTGTATTTTGAGGTATGGGGGCTTTAAACGTCTGTTTGTCTCTTGTCAGTTGTGTTATTAATTGTGTGCACTTACAGAACAGTATATACCCACAGTTGATACACCATTTCAAGAATTCTGCTGGTGGTCAACTAGACGCTGAAAGTATTTTGTGAATGTTGAGCCATGAGGTTTTGTCCAAACCAGTTTTTCAGACAGCTATATGATATGATGAGGGAGTATATGGACAAACGCCATGGAAGTGGGGATATAAGGCTAAAACCAAAACTTGAATTTTTCAACTGTTCCATGAATGTTTTGAAAGTCTTTGCAGAACCAGTGTGAACATCCACTGTATGGAGTTTTACTTGTTTGCAAATAAAGAAAGGACATGCTTGTCCTAACTCTTGTCTGTTTGTCTTTCTAGTGTAAGAAGCTCATATTCTGGGTTAAAAACTCTTTTGGCTTCAAGTCTATTATAAGTTTCAAGTCTGTTTAGTATTATGACTTAATGCTTGTATGTTATATGTATTTTGGGTTTTTAAAAAAAAAAACATTTTGACATCTTTTATACTCTTATACTCATTTCAGCTGTATTTTATAACTGGAATTTCCAAACATGTCTCTTGAAAGATGGTGTCGATTTTTGTATCGTGTTAAAGAAATATTCCTGCAAATATATATATTTATATAATATATAGGGTTAGGGTTAGCAATATATATATATATACATAGAGAGTTTTATAAAAAAAAAAATTTGGGGGACAGTTAATCTTAATTAGTTAATCTAGTTAAAGATGAATGTTTTCTTTGTTGCCAAACATGGTTTCAAACCTGGAGTAGCTGGCTTTATCCAGGTCACTTTATTTGTCACTTGACAAAAGCTTCAGCTGTTTACAAGACGACATTATAGAACACTGTCTAAGCAGTGCTACATCTTCAGCTCAGACTGGATGTTAAAGTCACCGGCCTCAGGGCTTGGTGGTTAGCAGAATAACATCAGTAGGGACAAAAAAAGTTATATAAATAAAAACTAAATGTGTCCACCGCCAACTCTTGATGAGTAAAGCATTTAACTTCGATCCAAACTCAAATTTTTTGCTACTAGATTGCTAAGTAAACTGCTGTAAATTCTAACTTAGGCATCGTAGGAATTGTAATTGATCTCCTGCTACGTTATGAACCATCCAGACCCCTCAGGTCGTCTGGAACAGATCTGCTTTCTGTCCCCAGAGTCAAAACTAAACATGGAGAAGCAGTGTTCAGTTTCTATGCTCCACATTTATGGAACAGGCTCCCGGAGACCTGGAGGTCAGCTGTAAATCTTAGTTCTTTTAAATCAATGCTGAAGTCCTTCCTGTTTGCCACGGCCTTTTATCAAATCAAATATTTCTTACACTGCACTGTTATTTTAACTTTAATTTCTCATTCTATTTATTCTATTATGTATTTAACTCTTAATTTCTTTTGAAATGTTTTTTTATAATGTGTTATGTTGCTTTTACAATTTTTCATGATGCCTTTTATATTTCATGTAAAGCACTTTGAATTGCCTTGTTGTTGAAATGTGCTGTACAAATAAACTTAATACTGCAATACTGCACCTCACGGTGTGACATCACTCCTGCGTGTGGCCAGACGTGCAACAGCCTGGTGTCAAGTTACTCAAAATATATACAAACATTTATCTACTTGCAGATAGAGATCAAAATAAAAAACAAACATTACATAAGAATTGAAGCTGCCTTCAACAAAAGGAAACCACACAAGATTTTAAGTGTTTTATTCATTCTTTCCCAAAATCTTTCATTGCTAATACTTGTGCCAACACAACACGCTGTTAACTGTCATCAGAGACAGGATCCATATAAGTCCTGCATCGGCTTTCTAGTTCATTATACACAAAATCCGAAAAATCTGCTTTCCACTCACATAAAAGCTGCACCAATCAAAAAGCAGTATATACATACGCAACTCAGGACCAGCAATACATCGTTTCAAACTGCCGTTTGATTCCCTTCTTATTAAATAGCAATAAGGCTTTGTTTACGCTCTAAAAAGGTGCTTTGTGGATCCAGTGTTTCACAATCGATCCAGTCATTGGCTTTTCTGTTTCTTTTTTACAGTAGACAAATCTTTAAAACATTTCCCTTTAACTTCATTCATTTCGTTAGGAAATATGAAACTATTGAAATACTTGGCAACTTCTGTCTTTTTCAGAGGACTCGAGCGCAAATAAAACCTAAATTGGCAGATTTCAGGTAGACAAGCACTAGTTCAAGGCCATTTCTACCACGGAGAGCAGGCTGTAGAAGCTCTGGGGCTAAATTTAAAGGCAAGCGAAGCAACATTAACCAGAGCTTTGTTATCTGTGAACAATACTGTGACATGTCATGAAGGCTTTGCTGATGATTTCCTATCTATGTGACTAATCGAGTCAGAGTGACACAATCCTCTAACACACACTGCATATGACTCATACACCGCAGGGGGTGAATGTAGCAAACGTGTAATACAATGATGTTTAACATCAAAATAAAATACATAAAGCTATTGCACAGCTACCCAGATGATCAACTTTGCAAAAAGCAAATGTTGGATGTTTTTTCACACACACACACACTCAGGCACACACACATGCACACACGCACACTCACACAAAACAAAGGTTCATACAGAAAAAGCAAGTTATTTACAGCATAAAATGGCAAATGTACAGCAAGACAACACATCAAACTAAATGTGAAATTGAAGTGATAGGAGTGAGTGAATTACAGAACAACGATCGCACCAGTACCCTGCCAAAGTTTGTCATCTATAAGAACTTGATAACCCAAATTGCCATTACCATGGGAATGTTAAGACGGCCTGAACTAAAAAGAAAGACCATAAAGACTCAAGCAGAAAAAATCCACTGTTAAGTTTTGGTCCAAATTGTCGCACATTTCGATAAAATAAATCAAACCACGCGTGTTAACGGTTACCGTGGCTCTAGATCCGCTTCAAAAAAAGTTTCATTAGACAGTTCGTCATTCACATGGATACGGCAAGTCAAAGTGAAATAAGAGTTCAAATTTCAAACTTCGGCAAGGATGGCCAATCCACTGTTCCATAGCTCAGATATTTTTTTTTTCCATTTATCAATCTCTTTCATGCATCAACACTCCAGAAAAAAAAGTACAGTCATTACACTGATAGTGTCATAATATCATAATGAGTGTGACTAATAATCCAGTGTCAGGCAAAGAAATAATAATAATAACCTGCTGCAGCATGATCATTCAAGAAACAACGTTATTATTGCACATGCTCGTATGAGAACTCCTACAGAGGAGCTTGAATACGCGTTTAGCCTGGTTCCATTTGAGCACTTTGACCTCTTTGTAGAAATCACATCCAACCGAACAGAAAGTGGCCTCAAGAATTTTAATAATTCAACTCAACTATTTTCTTTCACAGCCGCGCTTTGGTGCCAAAAAGCTCCGTCAGGAGCTAAAGACCGAGTCCTGTGACTGAAATGGAACCGTCCTCTGGCTTTCTCTTCTACTATTCACAACCCTTGGCTGACATATCATTCATGAGCTTCCTACACTTGAACTACGTAGCAGTGATCGCCCACCTCCTCTACATTCCTCCACTGTGTCGACTTGTGATACATTGTGGGCGTCATTGTTCTTTGCATTGCATTTGCAAAAAAAAAAAAGATGTCCTTGTTAGTAGGAGTGCCACCGGGGGGGGGGGGGGTAAACATTTCTGTGGCAGTGGTGGTTGAGGGTGTTTTGTCTTTGAGTGAGCTGTGTTCAATCACACACACATATGTAGATATGTGTGTACATGTGTGCAGAATTCCCCCGCAGGCCATTTCAAACATGCATGAACAACTTGTCTGTCCACAGGCTGTCTTGCTGTCAGGAGAGGATGCTCTTATAGACACATCATTTTATAAAAGATTTTCAGTTAAAAGATTTCTTTAAATTCTCCAATGCAAACTCTTTGTCTGTTGGTTATTTTTGGCACTAACCTAAATTCCGATGATTAACATAAACATTCTGGTCACGACAAAGATATATCGTGACTGAGATCTGCGTCTTAAGAGCATCTTCAACCAGCTCCATCAGTAGGACATAGGTCACTGAATCCATCAGAGGCACATTTCACACACCTTCTTCTGTCACACACACACACGAGGTAAACTGCTGCCAGCATCACTCATAGACAATCATACATGGTGGTAGTTGGGGGAGGGGGGGGTGAGAGGTAAGGCTCGAGGTGCAGATAGCGCTGTGCACGTGTTGCCCAGAGGAGTGAGGGAGGGATGGACGGAAGCACTCTCATGGCAAAGGTTGGGGGGGGGAAACAGGGAGGAGTTTGAGGGGTCTTGGCTGTTTGAGCACAGAGGTCAGAGAGCTGGTAGCGTTGAGGCTGGTTCTTATCAAAAGTCTAAAGCAGGCATTCGCTGCTGCGCTTTCTAGTCGCTGGACGCAGAATGGCTGTGGCCATTGTGGCTCCGCTGGTCTTCAGGAAACCGCGATCAGCACGCCATACTCTGGCAGCACCTCCTGGGTCCTCAGCTGGGTTCAGAGACAAAAAGGAGAGGATACCAAGAAATAAGTTATTATACAACTTCCCTCAAACAGCCCTGATAAAACTCACAAACCACTGGTGAGGTGATATGTTCAAGGAGTAGTTCAACTTATTGGGAAGAGAGTTAGATGAGTTCGATGAGACGATGTAATGCACTTTTATGTCTGTACGGTGAAAATGACACTATTTTATAATGTGCCCTGAGTTCCGCCTCTCAGGCTCCATACGGGCCGGCCTTTCTATTTTTGTTTTACCTTCACTTCTAAAAAAATATATATACTTCATTACAATTTCTCCACTATTTGAAAGCAGCATTAATTACTGAACTTCGAATGCACTTTTCTTGGTTTTAGATGTTTTTTATGTTTATATTGTTTATGCTAAGCTACGCTACCCTAACCCTGGCTCTTCCATCACATGTAGCGTTCAGAAAACACAGTGGGGGCAATCTTCTCACCTCACACTCTGCAACAAAGCAAATTCTCCTTTCCCAAAATGTGAAACTATTCCTTTAAAACAAGTAATACAACAGAAAAGAGCGGGTTGTTGTGCTTCATTAGTTGTAATAAAATCCCCAAAAAGCAACCGCTGGCAGATGCAGAGAATGAGTGAGTAGTTCAGCATTCACACGTTTGTGACACGGTGACAGCAGACACACATGGAAACTGGCGTTTGATTATTTTAGCACAACTGTGGGGGTCTGAAGCTGTAAATAGACTCAACCGTGACACAGTGGACACATAACAAGTGACACTATGGTGCAGTGGCGGCTTAGTAGATGGATGTGTTTGGAGTTTTGTGTCAGTATTGTGAGATTTGTGCTTCAGCCATGACAAGGCGTGTGAGAGTCATACCAACCATGGCAGTGTCTCATATGGAAGTGCAAATAACAACGACAAATTAGGACAAATAAGAAAACACAACAATATAAACTTCTAACGGAAAAGGGCGGTAGCTGCTGAGAGGATCGTCCCTGATTGTATGAATGCACTGTCTGTCTTTCTAACAGGAAGTAAATGCTGTTTTCACGTTCCTTGTCCGGCGGCGGCGCCCAACGTGTGTCCAATCAGTGACGAGCCTTATCAACAGGTAGCAGGTATCACCCTTTTCCGTTTGGAGTTAACGTCATTGTGTTTTGTGATTTGCCGAAGTGTATCCCCATTTTTCTTGATTTGCACTTCCGGGCCACCGTAGTTCCAGGTAGAAAACAAGGCAACCAATGTAGTTGTGTGTGTGTGTGCGTGCCTGTGTTCCGTTGTCATCTTGTTTTCTACTCAGACACAGAATGTTTCATGTCTCACTATTAAAGCAGAGATGTCTCAAAATGTTAAAAATAACAGTGAACAGTTAAACCAGGATGGAGTTGTCTGTCGGACAGGATGGTGAAGCGGTGATGCCAGCATTATTAGACAACAGCAAATCCACACTCAGGTAAAAGCTGCCCCAGACACCAGACATTTACTTCAGCTCTCACAGTTTAAGCAGGAGGAGAAGTCTCACTACTAACTCAGTGCAGTTATTCAAATAGTGAGTATCTGGGACAACGTCTACCTATCGGCAAGGCCACGAGATGACAGACAGTTACCAGCATAAGGAGAGGAAGAGGAGGAGCTTAGAGAGGAAAGTCTCAGCTCATTCTTCTGGGGGTGTAAAAAAAACAGGAGCAAGGACAGGAGAGGAGAGGAGGAGACAAATACAGAATGGAGGAACAAGTGAGACAGAAAAGCCCAAAGTGATGAATTTACATCACGAATACCAAAGACTTGAATATGTATAGGACAGCAGGGACACACAATACAATACTGATAGACAGAAAAATACTGTGACCGATGGAATATGTACACAAATGTAAATAATCATGTATAATATGATAAGTGAGAGTATATATGAATAAAACGTACCTCTAAATTTGTCCTTGCTTTCTTCAGCACATCTCGAGTCCTCGACACTGCAACAAAACAAGAGCAAATACAGTTTAAGTGCTGCTACAACACTACAACAGCAAAGAAGTGATAATAAACAAACCAGCACACTCATTTATAATAATACGCACATGACAAAAGAAATAACAACTTTCCTTTTAGTTTTTTGGGGGTATTTAGACCTGGGACATATTAAGCAGACTTATACTTTTAAGATAAATCCACAGAGGCCAGTATATTACAGATGTGTGGACGATAAATCTCCTAATATCTCTCTCTCCACTACCACAAAGGGTCTGTCTCGCTGTCCCTTCCTTTACCTTATTAGGGCTGTTGTTTTACACTTCTCTCGCTCTCTCTCTCTCTCTCTGTAAGAAACACTTACACTGATTTACTATGAAGTGCTCCATGTTTTCCTTGGTGCGGCTGGTGCTCCTCAGTCTCTGAACCGTCCCCTTTAGAACCTCCTCCTGCTCCGACATCCGCAGTCTCAAGGACAAGATCTCTTCGTGCATACACTGCTCCTACACACACACACACACACACACACACACACACACACACACACACACACACACACACACACACACAAAACTTTTGTTACCATGGCTCGACTTAACTGACATAACATGTTTGACTGTGAGAGCTATTAAAGATCGGACGAGTCATAAAATATCACAAACCTTCTTGAGGTTTTGGACGGAGGAATCAGTGCTGGGCAGAGCCGCTCTCCAGAACATCTTCAGCAGAGACAACGACTCCTCCAGGATCTGCCTCAGCGTCCTGGTGTTTGACAGCAGACTCTTCACATATCCATAGTCCAGAACCTGCAGCAGGAACTCGGTTATATTTGTGGTCTGCAGACATTAGTTGGTGATTTGTTGAAAATCTTTCTCTGGTTCTCACCAGATCACCGCTCTGTTTCTCGTTGCTCTCCAGCAGCGGCGGGCCCAGGCAGGCCTGCAGGGTCGTCTCCATGCGCTGGACGAGGCTCCGACCCTCGAGGACTTGCTGCTGCAGAGCACTGAAGTCGTCCACATGACCGATGGCGTGGCGGCCGTTTCGGTTTGCAAATGATCCGTCGGGGGCCTCCCCCTCGAGCTCAGAGTGAGGGTCCAGAGTATCTGCTGGAGATACAAGGACTTTAAATGTATGTAAGGTATTGTTTTATACTGGAGTTAAGAAGTGATTCAAATAAAGTGTCAACAGGTACTTTTAATAAACCATAGACTGTATATAAAGATGGAAGACATGACAAAAGTGAAGCCAAATCGTCTTGATCGCCCCCTGGGGGCTGGGTGCAGTATATATCATAAACCTCGCCTCCTCCATCCTTATTGGATGGAACATGAACCAAACAAAAAAATCGAAATACATGTTAAATACATTTTTCTCAATAATGTTTTTTGTCATTTAGTTCTTATCACACTAATGTTTCTGATGCTTCACACTAATGTTCCTGTTTCCTGGGTTTTAGGGGTCGTCATGATTGACAGCTGAGACTGACTTGCGATTGGTCAAACACGTGTTTCGGCGGGACCTCAACACCACGGCTCCACACCACGATCACTACTGCACAGACTCAAAAGCACAAGATGGCGGCACCAGTATCCAGGATATTTTGGCTTCATTTTTGCACAACAGGGGGAACTGGAGTCGTCCATCTTTATTTACAGTCTAAGTAACAAGCCAACAAATCAAAGATTAAGTTGTAGTCATGCAGTTACAGTGTAAGTCACACCATTAGCAGTGCTATGGCTGTCGTCCAGGTCTGAGTAGGGAGGACCGGGCGATCCACAGTTAAACAGACCAATGTCCCTGACTGGTGGAGACGGAGCTGGGTCTGTGGAGCACACAGATGCACAAACCAGGCTTGGACATAACGCAAAACCACAACACAGCACGCTGAGCCTGACGACCAGTTAGTACATCTCGAAGTTTCCATCTCACCGTGCAGCAGCTGACGTCTGTAGAAGTTTTCTCTCTGAGGGCTGGCGGTGAGGGCAGAGAGGGAGGGGATCCGAGGGGAGCCGGCACCCAGCTTCTGCTCCAGCTGCTTGTGGAGCTCCAGTTGTTTGAGGGCGCTGTTCTCCTGGACGCTGGTTTGCAGCTGGGCCCGCAGACTCCTCACCTCCCCCAGCAGCTCCCCCAGCTCCACTGGCAGACCTTGGAGCTCACACAGGTAGCCTGAAGACAACATACACATTTACTGGGGAGCCTGGAATGTGTTTGTTTGCTTTGCTTTGACCTTGCATGTCAGTATAACTTTTACCAAATGGCCATTACTTGACTGTTTTTTGCTATTTCTTATGTTTCTTTTATCGTGTTCTTTTGCCATCACTTTTAAATAAAATATTGTGAAGCCAGACATAGTTTGCTTTCAGAAAATCGAATTGGTGAGGATCATCGAAAGGAAGCATAATTTCAAAAATCTATGTGAACACGCTGCAATAAAGCAAATGTGTATTTATGTTTATGGAGTGAAAGTGTGGAATTCTCTGAACAATGATTTAAAATGTTGCTCAAATACAATTAAATTAAAACTAAATACAAATAAAAATGTATCAAGAAAAATAATGAAACAGTATGATCTTGATTTGAAATGAAAAACATTTATGTTATGATGTTGGCTATTGATTAACATATAAATGATTTATAATGTGATATGTGAAAAGAAAGGAAATCAAAAAAAGGGATGGTTATCTGTATTTATGTCAGGTTATTTATATGAACGGGGTTAACATAAGATTTTTGTTCTTTCTGCTCCTTTTTGTGTTCATGGAATGTGTATAAGTATATTGTTTTATTTTGTGATTACGAATGTGCATCGGTCTAAAAGGATGTCATTCATAATACAACCAGGAGATGGCGATAAAGTAAGAAATTCCACTGATAGTTCTACACATAAAAGGGTAGTATATTAAAAAAAGCTAGTGTATAAAATACACTCCTGACCTTTGCTGGCCTTTGTGGTGGAACACACTCGATCGTAAACTTGCAGTTCACTCTGCAGTGAGTGGATGAGCTCCCTGCTCTCACATAGCTGCTGCTGCAGGAGACAAACCTCATGCTGGAGCCTGAAGAGGAACATAAACAAACACAGTGAGGTCAAGTGACGTAAACAGGTCAGAATCTATATAGTCACAAATGCACCAACCTGTTGGTTCTCTCCTGACTGTCCTGTCGCTCCTGCCTCAGTGTGTGTATCTGCTGTCCCTGCTCCTGACTGTGAGTCTGAAGGCGTCTCAGCTCCTCCTTCCACTGCTCGGCCTCCAGCTCCGCCTGCTTCAGACGGGCCCGTGCGGTAAACACGGCCTCCCGCAACTGCACAACCTCCTCACACGTGTCTGAGGGACGAGGAGAGTCCACAAAAGTTAACACACATAAAGAGAAAACAAAGGAGAAGACTTCAGTTGGATTTCAGATACTGTACCTGTGCTGGCCTGCAGGCGTGACTGGAGACCCAGGTTTTCTTGCTTCAGGACTCTGATCTCGTTGGACAGTTGAGCGACTGTATCCAGTCCCTGAATGTAGATGTTTGTTGGTGCCCCTGGAAAAAACACAAGCGACTTGATGTCATCTCTTAGAGAGGAAGAAGTGATCATGTTTTTGAGTGTAGGAGGGTTATTGTACCTCCATCTCGCCCGCTGCTGGCCAGTCTGTCTTCCAGCTGCTGGCGGAGCCTCTCGTTTGTCCTGATGGACTCTTCCAGACGCTGACGGAGACACCTCACCTCCCGCAGGTGCTCCTCTATCAAAGTCACCCCTAGAGACAAGTACATTGAAATGTTTTATTTAATCTTGTTTTTACTATTGTCCAATTTGTCATTTTTTATTTTTGAATTTGTGCTCTAATGCTGTGTGATCTTCAAATTGCTTGTTTGCCTTCAATTTGACATTATTAACTTCTAACGCACCTTGTAACTGTGTTTTGAAATGTGCAATATAAACATTATTAATATAACTATTATTATTATTTACACTTATCTGCTAATTATGCCATTGGCCTATAATGAATATACAGAGCAGACAAAAAATCAATTCAACATCACTTCTCCCCACCTGTGTGGCTGCTGCCTGGCTGGTGCCCAGATGATCCAGGGAAGCTTCCAACTTGCTGAGCCATGTTCTCCATGTCCCACAAAGTCCCGCCGGACACTGGACCTGAGTCAGATTTAAGAGGGTGGCCTTCAGGGATGCCACCCAGCTGGTGCTGTTGAAAGGCATGATGGGAAAGCAGGCTGTAGCTGGAGAGGTCGTGCTGGTTGTGGTTGTTGAAGGGGGGGAACAGGGTCTTGTCATGGGGAAGTGCAAAGCCTGTAACCATAAACACACAGACAAACAAGAGTGAGACCCTTTCATTAAAGCACTAGAGAGGATTATGAGACCGTGCTTACACACACACACACAGTAGAAGTTATGAAAGTCTTGAATTTATGATTTGGAGATAAATTTCCCATATGACACACTCTCCCTGGCCCCTCACCCCTGTTCTGCTCATTCATCCGTTTGTAAAGCTTGTCCAGCTCTGGGCGAACAGCGATCACAGACAGGGCCCTGGGCCAGGGGTCAGAAGTGATTTCCTTACCCCAGACGTCAGGGCCAGGGGGGACAGGGAAGAAGGGGGAAACAGGTTCACTGAAAAGAGCTGGGGGAGAATGACAGGAAGTGATGTGTAACATGGAGGAAGAGTGGGAAAAGGTCATCTATTTTTTTACCATCTTTGAGTCCCATACCTCTGGAGGTCTGCCTGGTCAAAGCCAGAGGGGCATAGCAATGCATGTTGGGACAGCTGCTGGAGGACTTGAGAAGGCCATGAGGAGGAGGGAAAGATGGACGGACTAGAAGAGGGGGAATGGAAGGTGAAAGGATAGAAGAGGTATGTTGGCACAGAGGGAGAAAGAAAGATGAAACTTACCATCTGGTTCTGATCCGTGTGCTGGCTGCTGCAGCCGGTGCTCCACCTGATACTCTCTGCTGTCTAAATCCGAGCACAGCTCCAAGTCCTCATTGGTCCTGCATTCGTCGGACGCCAAGGAGGTCCTGTCTGATTGGTCGGTGGTCTCGGAGAGGGCGTGGCAGCTGGACGGGGTCTCCGGACGCTCCTGCAGCTTGGTGTGAAGCGACTCAATGATTTTATCTTTCTGCTGCAGCTCTTTACTCAGCCTGAGGATGAGAATCACATATTACACAGTGAGCTGATAGAAATGTTTTTATACTTAAAGTATTCATGATACATTTACATGCGTCATTAATAGCTAAACAAGAAATAACATCATTAAATTTACTTCACTGTAAATTTAGGACAGAACATTTTTATGGAGCTTTGCATTTTATTATTGATGAATTGTGATTTGTTGATTCATCAATTTGCTGATAAATTGAAATGTTTCCAAAACTGTTTTGTTAATCAAATAACTGGTTTAATGTAATAACAGGTGGTTTTTTGAAGCAAAAAGAAAAAAAATCTAAACAAATTCATTAAATGGGAGAATTTGATGCTTTTCTTTGCTACATGATACTACATGTTATTGTCTTTGGAGTGTTGGCTTGTTAGTCATACAAAATAAGACATGTATCACAAGTATGAGATGACACATTATTCCCTGAGACAAAACAACAAATACATTATCAATTTCATCCATCTTGTATTCTAAAAAATCTCAAGCTTAGTCATAAAGTCATTTTATTTTCCATTTCAGTAATCTCTTTTAATGAGTTAAAGCTAATCCTCTGTACTTGGGCCAATCTGCCAGCATTTCCAAGTAGTAGTGTTTGTTTTACAGCGGAGCTCTGCCTGTAAATACACCTGTGATATTTAACCACATGTGCAACTCTTACTGTTTCAGCTGTCGGAGCATGAACTCCCTGTCTCTCTCCAACATGTGGGACATCCTGCAAAACGCCGCCTCGCTTGCCTGTCTGCGACCCACAGAGAACGACCACAGAGAGTCCCTGTATATGGGGCTGCTCTTAGAAAGCATCGATTTCCACAAAGGAGCCATCTGGCCGAGTCCAGTCTACTGACTTCCGTCTTTAATGTCCTCTGGTGCTTTACCAGTATCTATCGTAAAGATGAATTCAAAACAAAAACTCCACAAGAAGGCAGCAGTTCTGATCCAGCAGGAGACGTCTTATGTTCAGCAGTGTGAGGCACCACCAGGAAAACCCTGTCACACTGAGCCTCCTAAGCCTGGCTGGTGGGACACCTGTAAGTCTATTCAACTAAAGCAACTTAACGGTAAAGGATCCGCACTTGGGCCAGTATGTGGATTAACAGCAACCTTCTGTCTCCTCTCCAACATAAGGAGCCATGTGGACGGCAGCTTGCGTGCAGCAGAGCGTCACATGACAGAGGAAACTAATCAGTGCGACAGAGCCAGCGTTCTACACAGCGAGCTAATGACTTAGAGGGAGATCCAGTGATCACAGTGTTGCAGGGGATGCCACACACACTGCTGCTGTGTTGATCTGCAGGTTTAAAGGTTGCTGCAAAATATAAAGTACTATCTAGAGTAGTGCATTTCTCCAACAAGGCCCAACAATCCTACACATGATTGTCATGTTCTTATAGTAGAAATATAAAAGAAATACATCAGATCTGAATCTGCCCCAAAACGTGTCTTATTTGTAAATATGACATAAAACTCAACTCAACTCAACTATCAAAACTACCTTGCTGAATTCACATGATAAGACAAATGTGTAGACAAATGTGGAAAACATCGAATGGCTTCTTCTCAGGCCCAGGCCCCATCGTACTTAGTGAGCACAAACCTCCACCAAGGTTACAGCACAATCTCGCCATGTCAAAGAAAATACAAATAAATCCTGGATCTGCTCTTTTGTCCAAATCTATTCTCACATTTAATCCTTTGATAGTGCCCCATCTCTTCCAAGATTTCATCAAAATCCATTGAATTGTTTAAGTATAGTCCTGCTACTTCTGAATTGATGAAAACATAACCTCCTTGGTGGAGGTCATGATATATAAATAGGATATATATTAGTATTTATTGCCACTGTTAAATGAATCTTACCACCACTTCAAGTTGTGACTAATATTCTGTTTCACTCACACATTCATCATGTGGAAATTACTCACCTCAGGGCGAGCAGCTCATGGCCCGCTTTGTCATCATGGCTGTCTGCTCGGTCGCCTGTGTAAACATGTAATTGTAAATTGTGCGTATTGTTGATTTAAATATTTACTGTGTGTTGTCGAATGTGAATTATGTGTGTATTGTTGAGCCCTGTCAGAAGGAGGACAGACAATCACTTGGGACAGGCAATAAAGGTCTTTCTTTCTTTCTTTCTTTCTTTCTTTCTTTCTATCTATCTATCTATTAATTTAATATAAAGCTGTAAGACATGAAGTAGCTTTGTGTGCGTGGGAAGCAAAGGGGAAGACGTGTCTTACGTCCGCTGATCTTGGTGACCACCCTTTGTGCCAGGGCAGAGCTCTGTGCCAGCTGCTCTCTGAAGCTCTGACCCATGTAGTAATCAATATCGTTCGCTCGCAGCAGTTCCTCGAAGGCCTAAACGTTGTGGAGAATGTGAGCCAGAGCATTAATAATAAATAGTCTACATAATGAATAGAGAACTGAAGTAATTCAGAAGGCGTTTGCAGTACCTTAGTGGTGTCACCCAGGTGCTGGGTGAGGATATGGCAGACCCCCTGCCCCTCTCTCGTCCTCTGCCGCAGGTGGGACAGCTCACGAGCTTGAGCCTGGATCAGAGAGTTGTACTTCCTGTAAAGGGAGGGAAAGCATTGGAGGAATGTTTTTCTAGGAATGTTTTCAGAACACTACTTTCAGTCTTGACTGTGCCTCTGTTGACTACTTCTAGATAAAATAAAGGTGTCTTGGGTTATTCATTCAGGGATTATTGACCCACCAGGGGTAAGAGATAATCCTCACAAGCCCCCGTCCCCACAGCCCTTCTGTCTCTGTCCACTCACCCAGGCCAGGTGGCACATTTCTCTTCTGCTTGGCCTTTCCCCTCCAGTCTGGAGCTCTTCAGTTGTGCCTCCAGTGACGTGACTCGTTCCATCAGCTCCTGTAGCTCCCTGCTGGGTTTGGGCCCTGAGCGGATCCCTTGGGGGTCAGACATCCAGCCCTCATCCTCCTCCGCACCGCTGGGGGCTGGTGACTTCTCAAAGGCCCAGTTTACCTAGAAGGTGAGAGTGAAATCACAAAAAAAGCTCTATGAAGCATCAGTAATATTACAACGATGACGCAGACCAGCTGATTAATGGTTCCCGTACCTTTCGTGGGGTGCGTTCCAGACTGGAAGCGTAGTCGCTGGTGGCAGACAGGGAGCGGACACGCAGCTGCAGCCCACGGATCACTTTATGGCAGCGGGTCAGCTGTGAGCGCAGATCCAGGACCAGATGTTGGACAGAGGCCTCATCCCCCATTTCATAAGTTCCTCTGTTACTGCTGCAGTTACCACTTAACCAGCTGCTGCCTGCACCATCATAGTCCTGAGGATGGGACAGTGACGTGCACATCTCCAGATCGTCAAACTCTGCAGGGGGGAGAGGTTATTCATGCATGATGAATGTGTGCATTATATAGGAGAACATTTATGTTGGTTGTCATGTTTTAAAAGTTTGTTACCAGGGCTGCTGGTGTCTTCTCTTTCAGCTTCGTTCTCACTGCGGCCACACGTCTCATAACCCAGATCCTGAAGATCCACCTGCACCTGTTTATTGGCTTGCTGCACCGACGTCTCGGCTGCAGAGAGAAACGACCAAAACCTTTTACACTTGCAAATGCTTGGTTGTGGTTTTGAACACTTGTAGTCCCTGGGTGTCAGACTCACTGAGCAGATCTCTGTAGTCCTTCAGCTGCTCCGCCTGAGCGTGGACCGTGGCCTCAGACACCATCAGTCTCTCCTGCAGCTCTCTGTTCTCGTGGTGGCTCAGAGCCAGGTCCGAGCGCAGGTGGGCTGTCTGCTCGCCGGGACCCTCGTCTATATCCTGCCAGAGCGCTCCCACCTCGCTCCTGTCGCCATCAGGCTCCACCTCCTGCAACAGCAAAGTGTTGAAGCGACATGTAAAACAGGAATGCAGTGGTGGGATGAAACATCCAGCATTTACATCATTACTGTACTTAAGTACATTTGCCACGTATCTTTACTTTACTTAAGTAGATTTATTTTCAGGTACTTTCCCCCTGTACTCCACTACATTTATTCGCAAATAGCTGTACTTTCTCCGCAACAACATTTTTGCAATGCATTGTGTTACATGTTCACATTGTTTTTGTATATTTTAAGTAATCAATAATGAGGAATTGATCCACTGATCCAATTAGACCAGGCAGGTAACATTAGACCCCGCCTCCTACAGCAGCAGAAGAAGAAACTTCAGAAGATTCAGAAGAAGCGGAGACTCTACCATAATGATGTAATGACTGTATTAGGGAATAAGTACTTTTAGTCAAGTAAAAAGGTGAATGTGGTACTTTTACTTTTAATTGAGTACTTCTAATTTCACTTAGGTAAAACATTGGAGTACTTCCTCCACTAATACCGGTTTGTCATTTTCCATGACTTTAACAAATGGAACATTTTGTTTTTATTGACTGTAGAGTGTGATGCTAACTGTTGGAATATCAATTCAAGCTATATAAACAACCACAGGACTAAAAGAACAAAACATCCTCATACGGAGGCTGTAAGAAACAACACAGTGATAAGAGGTCAGGGGCCTGGAGGCAAAGCTGCTCTAGCACAGTTAGCTAAACTCTGCTTTACACAAACACATGGCTTATCAACAGAGGTGGAGTGTTACAAAGCTCTTTTACTACCTTAATATTGTTTTATATTTTGCCACTTCTATTCACCTCAAAATGTTCATGCACTGTTTTTCCACAACCATGAAAATATAAATGAATTAATATCTATCATAGTAAAAACTAGCCAATGCTCAATTGTCTCCTGAAATCGAATCAAGCTCCACCAAGTGTCCCACACTCACAGATAACGGTTCCCTAAATATGTCAGATTTTGTTTCCCTCTATTATTCCTTGTATCCCCTGTAGCTCTGTATGAAAATATTATCAGATACACTGATGGAGAAATATAAGAAATTCGAAAGGATCATAATACATTTCCAGTGAATTTATTAAATCTTCTGTGATGGTTATTAGCTGCTCATATGAGTCAATTAAGCGTCCCAGTTGTTTTTATTTTATGGACATAAACTAATGTAGATTCTGGTGTAGAGTACAATGTGTTACCTGGCGTGTGTAATGATGGGACGTCAGCGTGCTGAGGTCCAGGGAGCATGGCCTGGTGCAGCGCCTCTTCCCCTGCTCCTCACTCACATTAACACACGGAGGACCTCGCTTCCCAACCAGCACCGAAGATGTTCCCTTCTCTTCATCTTCCTCCTCCTCCTCCTCCTCCTCCTCAATGTCCTCCTCAATGTCCTCCTCTTCGTCCTCCTCTTCCTCTTCTTCCCAGTTCTGGCTCCTGTGACTCTCCTCTGTGTTTGTCCTCAGTCCCAGGGCTCCAGCTTGTCCTTCTTTCAAAGCCTGGTTCTCCTCCTGCAGTTTCTGCACTGCACTCCTACAGTGGAAGATGGAAACCAAATACACTTAAACATATTGAAGCTTTCAGGCAACACAACAGTGAACAAAGTTTTCAAAGACAATCAAAACATCTCTGAGACAACTACGCACCTCATCTGGGCCACAGATGTGTATCCATCCCTCTCCAGCTGTGACTTTATTTCCTCGAGCTGGACTTCAAGTGACTTCTTTTCCTCCTCGAGCTGCTTTAGATTAGCTCTCTGGGACAGTGAAGCCCTCACCAGCCCTGCAGTCACAGCCTCGGCTTCATGAGACGTCACAGAAGCCTGAATGAAGGACAAACTTTTCGCCGTCACTTTATCCTCATCCTCCTCTATGCTGTCCGAGAACTCGTCACTGCTGCCATCTTCATCGTCTCCTTCCTCCTCCTCCTCTGTGCTGAGCTCTGGAAACGCATAAAACATATAATTAGCTTCTTGCTCTTTAGTTTAAATCCTAATCAAATGTTTTTCTTCTTATTCTTGTACTTTGAAATCCCTCCCTCTCTAGTGTTCACTCTCTGCCTCTCCACAGCTCTGTCTGTACTGGATCACCACTTTGGGAGTCATGGGTCTAAAATAAAATGTTATGTCATAGTGCGAACCGGCCAAAAGCACACTCAAGGCGGTACAGCCCAGTGTGAGTGTCTGTGTGTGTTCATGAAAAAGACTTAGAACAATTCAAACTGAAACAAATGTATTGGATTCAAGATCCTATATCCTTTACACAAAGGTTGTGTAAAGTGTTTGTGTTCCAAATCTGAAAATAAATATATAACACAGTATTGTGTTTTGTGTTGCTGAAGTATTGTACACACACTCACACACTCACGCAAAGAGCCAGTGAGGAAACACATACATGGATGTTGGTTTACTGCCAGGAAACAGAGGCTGGGCGGAAAATAACGGGCAGGGATTTCAAAAGAAAAGTGTTTATGTAATACGCCCAAATGACACACAACAGACACAAAAACACACTGTGCCATGGGGCATGTGAATCATAGGTGTTTGGGTGTGTACCTCTACGGGGCATTAATCAGACTTAGTGGGATTACTTCATAATTAAGGAAAGTTTAAAAGTACTGACATTTAAATGGGAGAATTATCTTTGTGCTGCTCGGGAGAGGGCAGGAAACTTCTGGGTTATTTTTGATTGAACAATGTGCTCTGTAAGCTGAACTGACTGGACGTGGGGCCCTGTTAACACACTGCACACTGTCATCACTCTCACACTGGACACATGTAGCTGTGCACTGTGTGCGTTCATGTGTGTGTGTGTCATTTCAACCAACAGGGATTTCATGTTTTGTTTTTATATCAGGTGATAACTGAGTGAAAGGGCTCACATGAGCTTCCCCTTTATTGACATTGTGAACGTCTAACTGTTAAAGCAGAACAGCCATGCAAACATGAAAACCATGCCACAATCTCATGCATGACATGAACGAAAAACACTTGTTTTGATTGGACATGTCTGGTTACACATATTGTACGAATTATCTGCAGAAATCAGACAATTTCTCATATTGCTGACATTTAAATGTGACATTATTTAAAGCCATTTATAACGTGTGGGTTCCTACAGTCCCTAAAGAGATGTGACAGGACATTTTAGGAGATAAACTGGGAGGCTGAGGAAGAAAAGACAAAATGCAAGGTGGGTTGATCTCTGGAGATAGAAGGAAAGTGTATCGAGGATCAAGGTGGGGGATTTCAGGGATTTCAGGTTTGGGATATTCTTAAAACAAATCCCCAATTAAACACAATAAAAAAGAGAAATCTGACGAAAATGCCAGCACATGTTTATTTTGCAGTTAAAATACAAAAAAAAAAGTGTCGACAAGGATTCCATCTTTGAGAGATCAGGAAACAAATCCCAAGAAAATGCACTTTGCCTACTATAAATACTTAAAGAGCCAATGTTATGTCTGGCATTCACAGGTTGTAATTTAACTTATTTATATATATATTTAACTGCCATCTTGGTACAAAGCTGAACTGAAGCTCAACTAGCAGCTAAAAACAATACACAGCATATTAACGTTGACCTAATGCAGCTGACTTTATGTTTCATGCATAACTGTCGGACTAAAATGTAACTACAGCAGGTTTACTCGAGTCGGAAAGCAATCCAAGGTTAAGCTGAACTGGGGGAAACCTCACTGCAAACTGGTCTGGCTTTGTATCTTAAGCGTGCACATCCTATTCACGCACAGGTGGTGTAAAACAAATGACGGATGGTGAGACGTTTTCACTGTAAGGCATGAGTTTGTTGTTTTCTCCACAAGACGTAACTTCACTGTGACGTTAAGGCTGGAAGAGTGACACGGGTGAGAGACAGTAACACACAACAATGGCAATACAGAACGGTCGCACTGCAAAAGCAATACGCAGGCGGTTTTCATCAGACAATGTAAAAACATATTCATACCACACTCACAGAATATATTAATAAATAAGACTCCGAGTTGCACATTGCCACTTCATAGCATTACGGTTCCTCTGTAGTGTTTGTGCTACCTGAACCAAGCCGTCTGCACACTGACGGTCCTGCTTTGATTTTCATTCACACTTTGAGCTTCACAGGTTTTTCAGAACAGTGACCGCCAGTGGCTACAGGAAGCTTCTTCCCACATAAACAGTGCTAGTGTCAGACAGAGCATCACAGAGAGTTAGTGACAGTGCCCCCTTGCAGCCCCTGTGGCTCGACCCTGCCCATCCCCACCTCCAAAGTCGGGCTGCCGCTTGGCCGCCCTTTCCAGCACCAACGCCATGTTCTGGGTCCTGGCCAGCACTTCCTCCAGCTGTCCACGCAGCGCCTGAACCGAGTCGAGCTCAGTGTGGAGGGCCTGCCTCGCCTCTGAGCTGCTGCCAGGTGGAGAAGACGAGAACAGAAAAAGTGTCTTAAGGGCAAATTACTTACTGCATTAAGAGGAAACTGTGATAAGAGCTGGGTGCAGCTGCCCTACCTGTCACTCTTGGTGTGCATGTGCATGAGATTTTGGTATAATCTCTTCTCTGCCCTCAGGGCATCATTCAGCTTGTTGTACTCTGACACAAGCTGCTCCAGCACACACTGAATCAGATCGGCAGGCAGAGTGGAGGAGGAAGGAGATGTAGAGTAAATGCACAATTCTTAATCACCTCTAAATATCATCTGACTGACTGGGAATAAAGAAAAAAATCCTACTTGGGGATCAGAGCCGTCTTTTGTGGCCACTCCTTCGACTTGCTGCTGAGCTAAAGACAAACTCAGAGCAGAGAGCTCCTCCTGCAAGAAGAGGACACAACGGCATGACTTGATGTTGTAAGATTAAAAAATCAAAAGCAAACACAGGGACTGTTCCTATGCATCATCTTAAGATTTATTCCTGGTGTTCTTAATTTAGAAAAGTTTTTAACTTAAACATTTTTTCTATTGTTTATTAGTATAGCCCTATGTTGTTGTTTTTCCTCCTCTTTTTCTGTCTCAGTAATTTAACTCAATATCACTGTAAATCAGGGTCCCCCCCCCCCCTCAATGATTTCTCAAGTATAGATAAAGATTGTATTTCAGGGTCCACACAGATACCTGAGCCTCTCTCTCCTTCCTCAGGACGAGCTGCAGCTCCTCCTGGAGGGTCTTCATCTCTGCCTCACTCTCTTTAGAAGACAGCTGCATTGCCTCTTCCTGACCCTGCATCAGCTCCTGTCGAGTAAAGCACACAGTGAATTTCACATATACAGGAAACGAGAGCAAGGGAATGCATGCGTGGACTGATACCTTGATAAAGGCTTCCTTCTCTTTGAGTAGACTCTGCAGGTGCTCCTTCTCTCCTCCCATCTCCCTCTCCTTGTCCCGCCTCAGCTCGTGCAGCTCCTGCTCTCGTAGCAACATCTGTCTGCGTAGCTCCTGCAGCTGGCCGCTCCGCTCATTAATCACTAAGGACATTCTGTAGGAGTAATCCTGGGAGAGAAGGAGGGAAGCATTGAAGGTTTTCTGACTTATTTTAGTTGTAAACAGTTTGATGTACTAGTCACCGTGCATACCTGCAGATACTGGTCTTTGGAGCTCAGAGTGTTGAACAGATCCTGGACCCGTGCTTGGTGTTCATTCGACTGGCGGCTGCGGTCTGACAGCAGCTCCTGGAACAGTTTCTCTTTGAGCGCCAGCCGAGCCTTCAGCTCCTCCACAACCTCAGTGGGACCGGCCTGCACTCGGGCAACGAGGGCAGCTGTCAGATCCTTTACACACAAATACACACAAAATTAAAGTGCGAACAAGCAACACAGGTTCGTCTACCTGGGATGGTTTTCCAAAGCTTTGAAAATTGCACAGCAAACAATTAGAAGCCATGTTAACAAAAGCCATAAAACGTGTGTGTGTGTGTGTGTGTGTGTGTGTGTGTGTGTGTGTGTGTGTGTGTGTGTGTGTGTGTGTGTGTGTGTGTGTGTGTGTGTGTGTGTGTGTGTGTGTGTGTGTGTGTGTGTGTGTGTGTGTGTGTGTGTGTGTGTGTGTGTGTGTGTGTGTGTGTGTGTGTGTGTGTGTGTGTGTGTTACCTGAGTCTCCTGGCTGCGGCTCTGCAGGGCCGCCTGCAGCTGGTTGATGATGGTCTCCTTTTCTCTCAGAGTGTTTCTCTCCTTCTCCTCACTCTGCTGCTTCAGCCACTGGAGGTTCCTGTAGGCCTCGGCCGCCTGCTCCAGCTCCAGCTCTTTGCCTCGCACCAAACCGTCCAGACTCTACTCGTCAAGATCACAAAAAGAAAGATCAGATTCTGTGGGCAAAAAGACTAACCATTCTGTTTCAGCTCAGACCCTGGCCACAAGTATAAACCAGCAGGTCTGATATCTTTTGGTGCAATGAGCGTACCGTGATGGTCTCTTCGTTGTTGGACAGGATGCAGCTCAGTCTCTCCAAGTCTCGCTCCTTCTCCCTGAGAGCCAGCTGCAGCCCCCTCACCTGGGCCTCGCGCTCCTCCACACTGCGGAACTTGTCATCAATGGAGCGCTGCCGACAACGAGAGGTACGGAAAATCACTCCACTGCTAATTCTGCATTATTCATCATCTATACAGTGTTCAGTTTGCAAGTTCACGGGAAAAAATGAGCCATTATGAAAGATTCCATTGTCTTAATATTGATCAGAAATGAATTAAATCAAATGTGTTCGGATATGAAATTAACATTTTAGTGATTTTTGGGGGGAAATGTGGACACTTTTCATGGAACATTTTATTATGAAAAGCCCACTGCACAAAGTTCTGACATCTAAGCACTTCCCCACCACTGCAGTATGGTTGCCACAGGATTTAAGAGAACAATAGAGATGTTTTCCCTCCTGTCTGAGGCAGAAATTTATGCTGACTCACTGCTTTGTGAGGGATTTTGCATAACTGTCTACCGCCGGCTCTTTCTACAAAATGCACACTTCACTCTTTTCTCATGAAGAACCTCGATATTTTCCCAGGCAAGGCTCCCATGACTGTCCCATGAATCCCAGTCTATTGTACTGTGATCCACATGACACAGCAGTCTTCACTATCATTGTGTATATGAATGTGTGTGTGTGTGTGTGTGTGTGTGTGTGTGTGTGTGTGTGTGTGTGTGTGTGTGTGTGTGTGTGTGTGTGTGTGTGTGTGTGTGTGTGTGTGTGTGTGTGTGTGTGTGTGTGTGTTACCTCCAGAGCTCTGTCTCTGTCTTTAATACGCTCTTTTAGTTTCTCCAGCAGAGCATCTCTTGATTTGGAGCTTGCTGTTGAATCCAACATGTCTGAGTAGTCCTACAGAGAGAAAAGGTTTTTAGACAGGATCAGAAATCTGTGTACGTGTGTATCTATATACTGTGTGTGTACAAAGTGTGTAGGTATGTGTGTGTTACCTCCAACTGTTGCTCCTTGTCCTTCAGGCAGTGTTTGAGCTGTTCGAGGCCTCTTTCTTTTTCCAGCACCACAGTGAGTCTCTCTGCTTCGCTCGCCTTCAGAGCTGCTTCTTTAGCCTGAAGCTCACAGCGAGTTTTCTGGAGGGCACAGCGCAGGTCCTACAGCGCAGCGATGAGCGGTTACACACACGCTGCATTGTTGACACTTCAAGGCGACTGAATGTTTAATTTATTCACACTAACACATTCGCAAACACACTGACCTGGTTGTGTTTTTCGGTGACCTCCCGGTGCTGCAGCGCCTCCTGCAGATCAGAGTTTAGTCTGTCCTTGAAACTCACTAAGTCGTCTCCTTGCCGCTGGCTCTGTCTCAGACTCCTCTGGCTGGCCTCCAGTTCCAGACCGAGGGAGAACAGGGAGCTCTGCACCCCCACCAGCTCACTCTGCAGATGGGCGAGGGTCAAGGACTCGCTGGCCCCCTCCTGAACCTGGAGAAGGAACGACCACGGACCAAGGTCACACAAACAGCAGGACATTAGCCTGGAGACAAGATGTCTCTCTATCATTAAGGATGTGTATCAGGTCTCACCTTGCGTTGAGTGAGCTGGTTGCGGTGGACTATTTCTTGCAGCTTGCACAGGGTGGCGTTCTGCCCTTCAATCATCTGATACAGCTCCTGAGCCTTAAAGCAGAATGAATATGTATGAGCACCTTCTCCACTGGAGCAGGCAGCACCTCACACTGACAAACAGCACAAAAACAAACACACACCTCACTGTCTTTTGTGCTCATTGACTCAGAGAGGTCCTGGATGGTTCTTTCTTGACTCTGAGCCGCCTGGCGAAGGGAACGCAGCTCAAACTCCATCTCTTTCAGATTCTCCTGCAGCCTCTACAGATGAAGACAGAGATCGCAGTCAGGCCGTCATCGGGCCACAAGTGTGCTTTTAACAAGGGCATTTTTTACATGTCATACCATATTGTTGGCCTCGCTCTGGTGGATCTTGGCCTGCAGAGACTGAACGTGGAGCTGGGCCTTCTGCAGCTCGTTGACACACTGACCGGCCGCACACTCATACTGGTTCAGCTGGCTTTGCTGCTCCTCAACAAGAATCTGTAATAAAGACAATTAAGATAAGAATTGAAAAATAAAAACCTAAAAAAGCAATATTTTAGTAAATATACAATTCAGACGGTTTAATGGTTCAAACATCAGATCAAGTCCAGCTGCTGAATTAATTGTGACAAAGACAATTTGCCTCGTGAACGATACAGAGTCTGAAGGCTGCATAACTTTCACAGTGGGTTGTGTAACACTGTGTGTGTACAACATTTAGAAACTCTGCTCATTCATGTGTGTACTTTGTAAAAAGCTTGGGTGAGGAGAGAGCCCCTGGAGAGTGTGTGTGTATGGTAATGTGTGTGTGTGTGTATGGTAATGTGTGTGTGTGTGTGTGTGTGTGTGTTATCTGTGTTACTATTATCTTTACATAACCAGTGTATGAATAATTCCAACTTTCAAAGAAAAACTGACGGGGAGGATATTATTATGATACACACTGATTTATACATTAATGTAAGATGAAATTGACAAAATAAAAAATATATTAAAAAAATAATTTTATCACTAAACTGATGTTGCTGCGGCAGCCAACCAGTACTGAGACAAAAGGGTGGTCTGACATTGCGTGGATCACTTTGCCTCAAGGGCCCTGGGTGAAAATAGGACAGTAGTGGAGTCACTCTGTCTTAATGTCTCCCCCCACGTCTAACCTACTTCAGTCAGCAGCCCCTGCACCAAGATCACGCACTCTTATTAAAGAAGATCATCTCATTCAGATGCAAACGCACCCCCCCAAAGACTATAATGATAAAAAGATGATTATTAACTAGGGGAGGGGAAGCCGGCTTTTTGCACGTACTCAACACTGACGCACGTTCTCTTTGTGTACTAGTGCAGAAAATCCTGTGCTGCAACTTAATTTACAACTGGAAATACTGGATGAGGTATCTGTCTGCAGGCAGTGGTCATGATTCAGAGTATTTATCAGCTGCAGCAGAAGTAGACATGGATCCACAGCATCAAAATTCTGCAAAATGCCAGTGTTTTTACTCTTTACTTCCAATTTGTTGACATAACCAATGACCTCTTTCTACATGAGTGCACACACACACACACACACACACACACACACTAGGAAATTAGGCCATGTCCTGTTTCACCGCTTACCCACACCTGACCGCTCATGTAACGTATTCTAACACACAGATAACTAAGCAGGAGACCCACACACATCACCATAGTTCACATTCTCCTGAGTAAAAGCTTGTGGGAGAGGCTGTGGTAGGATTCAATCGACTGACAGCTGGATTATGAGGCTAATTACGCTAAAATAATGTGTGAGACGTGGGGAGGCTGCCCCATTTGCCTGTCAAAGATTAAAGCCTGTTAGACTGGTTCACTCGAGGCTGCAGATACTGCAGATTTGCAGTGCATAGGAAAAAAATCCTACTTCTCCACCAAGTGTCATCATCCTACAGTAATGAAACACTTCTAATCAGCAGCATCACTGTCCTCGTCAGGGTGTTATACCTGGTGTGGAGGTGGGCGAGGATACTCTTTGTACAGATCTTCTAATATATCCTCCATGTCAGTCAGGTTGAAGTTCTGATTCAGTCTGATCAGAGGGGTCTCCAGCTCAGGTGTTGGCGTCAGGATGTAACTTTCTCTGTCTGGAGTTCCATACGACATTCCGAGGACAGAATCAGGGAATCCCAGCCTCATGCCTCCATTACTGGAGCTCTTCCGGAGGAGCACTGGCAGCTTGCTTCCCTTAGAGCTCCGGACTGGCCGGTAGATGGTACAGCTCTGCAGAAAACAGAGGGCCGGAGAGAGGCTGGCCCCGGGTGAGACTTGACCATGTGGGGCTCCCATGTGCTCCTCAGAGAGGGAGTCAAATAACTGGTCATCTATGGGGTCCTTGGGGGACCTCAGAGGACCATCTATTATGGCCCCAGGCTGCAGGTATTCCTCAGCCGTCTCCAGGGAGGCTACAGAGGGGCTGGAGCTGATACGTCCGGCCAGGGTTCGATCACTGTCTGATGTCCTCGAGGGGTCCTGAGAACCGGGGACCAGAGTGAGAGAGGAAGGGTGTTCTTCTGAATCGTCAACACTTTCTAGGTCTTTTTCTCTCCCACCTCCTACTCCGATAAAACTGGCTGAATATCTGGTTGATGGCCCACATGAAATGCTCCTTGCCAACTTCCTGGGCACCTTACAAACGGCTTCATAGTCAGAGTCTGCCACCCGCCAGTGGGAACATCCTCGACACCTCCTGGGAGTGCTGGGCAAACAGCGCTGTGAGCCTGCAACTGTAATCTCTGACCCTGGTCCTGCAGGACACTGTGGGTGGTGGTGATGTTGACCGTCTGGGTTGTCGTCAGCCCAGGACTCGTACAAAGAGTAGACCAGGTCGTCCTGGAGCAGGGCACAGTACTTTGCATGAGTGAGACCCGAAATGTCCACCATGCCATCACCTGGCACTTCATTACCTCCAGCAACTGTAACTGCTCCCTCTTCTGAGTTAGTTTTCCGGTACAGTCCACCGATGCACTGCCTCAGCCGGTGTTTCTCCTGCAGGAGCCGCTGCAACCTTTCGATGGACAGGGCCTCCACACGGGCGATGACCGTATCGAAGCGGTACATGCGGTCCAGCATGAAGATGCACTTGGAACAGGCAAACTCCCCTCTGCCGTCCCGGGTCAGCTCTTGCCCCAGGGCATGGGACAGCAGCACCTGGAGGTTGAGCTTGGGGGTGGGGTGGAAGATCCATCGCCTCTGGTTGCCGCAGAGCTCCCGGCCACAAATGCGACACGTCTCCTTCATCTTGAGATCGAGCATTCCACAGGTCAATGATGATGTAGGTGCAGAGGAATATCGTATTAGCTGTCACATGAAGACACCGGGGCACCACGGTGGTTAGTCGCCTCCCAGTTTGAACCACGGTAAGGCTGGGGTCTTTCTTTGTGGAGTTTTTCTCTTCCTCCCACAGTATTAAGACATGCAGCTTGGGTTTAGGTTAATTGGGCGTGAACTCGTCCAAAATGTACCCCACCTCTCACCCAATGTCAGCTGGGATCGGCTCCAGCATCCCCCTGCCACCCTAAAGGATGGATGAAGACACCTGGTGCCTCAGTGTAAAGAAAAGACACCCATGTCAAAATAAGCTCCTCATGACACTGGTCCTTACAATGGCATTTGATTCATTGGCTTAAAGATGAGGTTGAGGCAGCAGTGATCAGGCTGGTGGAGAATGGTCGCACATGTGGTTCTTAGTAGCAGAGAAGGTAAAGCAGGTTGATAAATACTGTGACCGTCACTGAGAGGGTTTCATCAGCTCAGGATCCCCGTTCTTTTCCTGGAGGTGCAGGTGCATCGGGAACATGGCGCATCTCCCCACTAATGTCACCGTCTCGTCACGTATTTATCCGTGGTGTGTGTTCAGGATTCCTCCACAGCACCGCGCGCTCCTCGGCACCATCCCCCGGCTGGCACGGACACACGAGCCGCACCGCGAGCCGTCATTACCGGTCATTACCGCCGGTGATCGGAGATAATAACCCGCAGATCGGAGCTGTAACAGGTGTCCCGGGACAGTCTGAGTCCTTCCCCCGGTGTCCGTCTCTGATGAGCGGACTCCTCGTTCATTTCAGGGCCGATACCGACACGTTCAGCGAGAGACACGCACCGAACTCGATCCTCCGGGCCGATAAACGAAGAGGCTGCACGAAGCAGACCTGCAGCGGAGGACCGAACCATTCCGGGGACGCGGGGGTGGAGGAGGAAGCCCGGTGCAGTGGTCAGACTGGTTTAACATGCACTGTTGTTCCGACTCGTGGTGATGAGATTCATTTCGAAAGACGCACACATTGATTGTGTCGTGTGTCCAGAGAATATCTGCTTTATCTCAAGGTTTGTTGTTGAACCGATGGAGTGATGCTCCCCCGGGAGTCTCTCACTTCCTCCTGCCCGGTTTACTGAGCTCTGCTCGGCTGACTGAACATCTACACGCTCACTAACGTGGAAGCATTAGTGATGCTCTGAAAAACAACACTATATCCTATATAATAATGCATACATGTGTGTTTCAATTGTTATCTTCATGAGTACAGGGTTACAATTACATTTTTACTAGCAATTTTCTAATATTCTTCTCTACTGCAACAATTAATTGATCTATTTTTGTATTAATCAATAAATAAAAGAAATCAACAATGAGTCAGTTGCAGCTCTAATACAAAACAAAAATTACTTAAAAAATAGCCACTGTAATAAAATAAGAGCTACTTTAAATTTTTTCAATCACAGCACATTATTACAAATGGAATGTACCTGGGACTATTGTTCTATTCTATTCAGGGTCATGACCTTTAGTCGTTCATTAGTGCTTCATCATTCATGCTGCATCATTAGTGCATTACCAGGTCACCAGGCTCTGCAGACTGAAGACAAAAGCATGTTTTCTCAACAACACACATAATGATCAGTGAGCTTTGAAACTAGCTACTAGGACGAAGCTATGTGGGGTAAAATATGAACATAAACTCTGAATAGAAGTCATTATTACATTGGCACCAGACAGAAAATCTGTAATCTTGTATAAAGTTATTATGCATAATAATTATACATAATAACTTTATACACTTTTCAGCTTCATAACGACTGTTGTAATTGCTGCTGTCTTGTAAGTTATCTATACAAAATGGAATTAAACATTTTGAAGACATGTTAATGTAAACTCTAATCAGACTGATGTATTAGTCTTGGACGTCGCTGGACCACTGTAATTTTCACCAGCACACTCAAAACATGTTTTTGCTGGAAGATTATTATTCGTTTTTCCTGTTGTCATGGTGCAGATATTTCCACAATGGTATGACTGTGAAAGTAAAACAACCAGGTCTTTCTACTTGTCTCCACAGTGATCGCAAATTTTGTTTTCCTGAGGGCACGCACACAGATCATGCTGCCACGTGGTGACTTCGATCGTCCGTATGCTTCCCTCCTCAAGGCAGTTCCTTTGTGTGAGGACAGAGAGTGATCTTCTACATCAACGTGAGAGGCAGAACTGTGAGTCCCTAAGTCTCTTTTAAGGTTATATAAGGCTTAATATCTGGATTTGAGTCATTTTCTCTAAATCTGATATTTTAGAAAGAAACACATGTAGGAAGGGTCAGGCTGAATAATAATAAGTCTAGACATGCAATATTCCATTTGTATGTTTTGTGATTGTACTATTTTATATTTTGCAAAATTGATGTTCATAAATACAAGCATACTGCAAAGCGTATACACAATCAGGCAGTTTACAGTCCACTAATCACTACAATTTATTCTTGAAAAGGAAATCCTGGACATAATTGTGGGGAGAGGTTTCAGGCGATAGGTTTTCCTGCTCCCCCCTTTCTCTCCAGACACAGATTGGATCTGAATGGCTGTGGTGTCTGGGGAACTAATTAAGAGCTCTTGTTGCGGGTGTCCGTCTGAAACAACACAACTTGATATCAGTGTCAGGGTCGCAGATTAGTTTAAGGTCAAGCTGACCCATCGACGACCCGGCTGAAACCAGAGCCACTAAACTGCAAACCAGCGAGATGCACACACGCACATATGTAAGAGGGCACCTCGGGGGAATGAGAAGCATGACTGTTCAACGGGAAAGGGCTGCACACACACACACACACACACACACACACACACACACACACACACACACACACACACACACACACACACACACACACACACACACACACACACACACACACACACACACACACACACACACACACACACACACACACACACACACACACACACACACACACACCATTTACACTGATCCTGACATGATCTCTTTTGATCTTTGTGAGAAGATGCAAATGCAGTGTGTAGAAAAAAACATCTGAACAGATTCTCTCGCTCACCGTTTCATCACAGTAAAATAAACAGTTGTCAATTAAATTGGCAAAGTAAGACAAACTACTTGACCAATATTGTTTCACATCCCCTTATGAAACCACATTTAAATTCACTAGATCCAGATTTCTTTCCAGCAAGATCGATGTATTATTCTCTGAGAATCTAACAGTGTTAACAAAGTGAAAAGAAATCCTGGGTTAGCAACCCTGATCTGGATCTGCACCAAACTTTAATGGATTCTTCCTTGGACTACAACTTTCATGAAAATCAGTTCATCTGTTATTGCGTAATCTTGCTAACAAACAAACATCCAACCAAAAAACTAATGGACAGTGGTGAAAACACAAACTGTCACTTTCCTTTATTTTGGAAAGTCAAATGTCCTCAACATTGACCCATCAACCCACTTTAGAACACACAGGTTGTTCGAGAGAAAAAAACAATCCTTACAATGCACATCTCTTTCCTTATGTACATAAACCAAATACTTTCACACAAAATGTTTTGTAAAGTTTCTATGAAGATTATTAGGCACCGGCTCCCTTTTTTTTTCAGTGCACATGAAGAGACACACACTGGCACACTTTCACGCCAACATGCATCCCGTGTGAAATCTGAGTAGAGAGCCAGCCCTGCCAAGTACATTTGCATCCTTCATGCAAAACTGATTTACAAGTTAAAGCGCCACAGCAACAAATTATGTTTGCAACATGAAATAACAGGAACCAGCCCTGCGCGGGTTTTGTAACACATATGCAGTTATGATTATCAATTTAAATGACTAACAAATGGTAAGGGTGCACTCTGGGTGGAGGGAGATGCAGTCAGGATAATGATCCCTCTCCATTTTGTAGTTCCATTATGTATCTGTGGCGAAAATGTGTCCCTGAGGATGTCACTGTAGTCGAAGCCTGTAAATGTAATAAGATTCTGGCACTTAAAGTGATGAAATCAACCCCTCGGAGAGATGGACTGTACTGTCACTGGAAGCCTTGCGCCTGGCTCCCTCCACTGCAGCTTTAATTAACTCTTTTTGCATGTTTGAAATGCACAGTATGAATGCATTTGGCAGTCTGACTGGAATAGGCCACTGAGCCACAATGTTTCATGATAAATTAAGATTTTTCGCACAAAGACGAGCAAAGTGTGACGGTTTACTTTTTACTATGACATTGTTAACAGTTCTTTCAGCAATGGTGTAATGTAGTTGCATTGACTTTGTTCCATTATTTCTGCACAAAAGATGGAACGAATGTCTTTAATATTGTGCTTTTCTTTCTGTTTGGTCAAATTCAGAGGAAGTTGGGTGATTCTGTATTACAACCATTCTGTTTATTTTTACTATAAATTATACTGAGCTTGACATATTGTGACTGTGGCTCTGGATGAGGAGGTTAGTGGTTCAATCCCCCGGCTCCTCCATACAGTGTTATGGGATGTATTGACCCTGAATTGCCCCTGATGGCTGTGCCGGCAGTGTGTGTGGGATGTGGTCATAAAGACTAGAAAAGCCGCTCTATAAAATACAGACCATTTATATTTACAAACTCCATATTTTTTTACGACTCTGTAAAACAAAAATAAACTGACAAAATGATTCAAAAGTACAGTTGTCAGCTCTGGTGTCAAAATGCTATGTGTCACTTCTCCATAAGGAGGCAGAGTCTGTCAACAACAAGCGCATGTGACAGTGCTCTGACACTTAGTGGAAAACTGAACAATAACACGTGAAGGATAATGAACCAAAGTGGTTTTAAACACTTAACTAAAATTCATGGATTCCCTTACCTGCATCTGCTGTTCGATACGCAGCCTCTCTTGACCCAGTTCCTCCTGATAGAACTGTGAAACACAGAAGACAGACTATAAACCCACTGCCATACTAACTTAAGAGAAAAATCAATAATTATATTCAACCCTAAGATTAATGGAGGAAGCGAACGCACAGAGAAACAGGAAAGTGACTAAATAAACCTGCACCGAAATATTAAATGACTGCTCTCATCAGATGACCTCATGATCTTTTATTGGTGTGTGTGAGTATGCGAGAATGCATCTGCATACATCAGTGTCTGTGTTTATTTACGTAGTGGTTTGGGCGTGTAAACTGCTCTTATGACCCACATGAATAGTTGTTCAAATAAGGCGGAGGAATGTCACATCTGCTGCTTCAGGAGCCTCTTTCTAGAATAGAAGCCATACCAGAAAAAACATGGCGGTCCAGAGGAATGCAGAAAGAATAGAGGGGCGGGGTACATTTTAAAGGCTTTCACTGTCATACTTCACATACATGAGGGAGGAATAGCTCAGAGAAAGACAAGTACTCATCTACATTTACATGTTTTTCACAGGTTAGAGAAAGAATGGAGCAAAGTTTGAAAACCCCTTCACACCTCCACATCCTTGTCCTTCTGCAGCAGAGATGAAGACAGCTCGTGAACTTGTCCCTCCAGCTCTCCCACTCTGAGTGTGAGCGTCGTCTTCTCTCCGCTCAGCTCTGTGATGACAGCCTCCTTGGAGCGAAGCTCTTTGGTCAGCTCCTCTATAAATCTGAACACACACACAGAGGCAAGGTCAGTCAGTAGCACCTGCTGTCCGCAACTGACTCGGACATGTGCATTCTCACATACTCTCTGGATAATATCAGGAGATTATCCAGAGTTTGGAGCATGTCTCGAAGCAGCTAGATCTAGTTGGGTATTTGAGAGAGGTTTATTTTTTGTACCTGTCTTTGCTGGTGTTGAATGGGGACAGGACGCTTGGAGGCCTCTCATCCTCTGGGATGTCCTCCATGGGGATGTCTAGGGAGAGGAGCGAGGCGTGGGAGTGTGATCCAGCCAGCGAGACCATCCTCTCGGCCTCGCTGCGTGCCAGCTGGGCCTCCTTGAAACACACAAAGATTGAAACTGTTATGATCTTTACATCTGAGGCACCTTTGAGTTTTTTTAAAAAGCTGAAGGAAGAAGACCGACCTCCTGCAGGAGCTGGATCTTGGTCTCGAGCACTTGCTGCATGTGGTCGATTTCCTGCTGCCTCTCCTGACACCGTCTCTGCAGCTCTGCCTCATTGTGATTGGTCAAGCTCACTGCTGTCGTGCTGTCGAAGAGAAATCAGACTCGATCACCACATCTGTGAGCTACCAGACTGAACACTGGCCAAATCTACTCGTACAGATGTTATCAGCGGGTCAGTGTTATGACACGGTGGAGACAGTAGCGAGGAACGAAGACGATAAAACGACAATATGTGCTCTCACAGAGGTGATGTTCACTTTGGGGCCTTCTTCCTTTTGAATGTAGCAGTTGTGTTAGTGAAGTGTTTATGTATATCTGTGGTAAAATAATTAACTGAAATACATTGTGAAAGGATGAAACATAATTATTTTACATGCAGAAACATCCTGTTCCTTTGTGTTCTCCCACAACCTCATTAAGTGGCTCACGACACAAGTGTCCCCCCCACACTCCTTTAGACTCCAACTGTGCAAGCATCTGTCCATATCACTTAGTCAGTCAACAACCCTATCCCAGAATTCCTTCTCCCAGAATGGCACACGCCACTCTGTCGCCATTGAGTCCCGTCCTGGACGCTCTCTACATACGTTTTTAACTCCGTCCACCACATGCAACAGCTCGAATAACTGAGATATTTTGAACCAGTCTGAGTAATGCAAATGTCTGTCTCTTGGACAAGTGTCCTTTATTTGTAGTGGAAAAGCCGTTCAGCCTATGAGGAGAGTTTAAACACCTGCCTTTCTGCAAGACGTTAGAGGATTCAGTACAACACATACATGTCTGCATATACATAATTCTAACTACCAGGAAAGACAGCTGGACTTAAACCCAAGAATCTGTTGAATAAGACCTTAAGATGGGAAAAAAAGGTTGATACTCAATATTGGTGAGTGAAAAATTTCCAATGCTGATATATTGAAAAAAATGTCCAATGCTGATCACCACACAAGCTGGATTTTTTTTTTTTAATGATTTCTAAGAGGTTTCTATCAAACCCTCCAGACAATTAAAGGTAATTGATGCTAGTTTTTAGTTTAACCATAAACTGTATTACGAATTATTATGAATAAAAAGTAAACACAAATCAAACCAAATATATTGAACTTGAATTGAGAAAATAACCATATTTTTTTTTTATGTAACCAGTAAACATGCACATTTTCTGCATTCATTGTGTAAAATAAATGTTTTCATACCAGCAAATATAAACATCGATATGTAAAAATCTCATATCAGTAGACAATATCAGCAAAATAATATATTGGTTAGGCTCTGCTCAAAACACACTGTGTGGCAAAAATCCTCCATGTTTGTTTTGGGCTGAAATTGTCCCTTTTCCCAACAGGGGAGGTCAACAAACAACCACACAATATCTGGTATAGAATTCAAATATAAAGTAGGAAAACTGTCACCAGCAGCGTAGCAGAGTCATATTATAATAACCAGCTTCACTGTCACAACCATCTTTGCTCTCATCTGCAATTTTCCAATCACGTAACTTCAAACCAAAGTAAAGGATGTGCAGAGAGGGAGCAACAACAGCAGCTAAAATAGAAACAAGTAATAAGAACCAGCGTATGTTTTGTAAGAGCACCAACAGCTGCCCAATGATGATGATGATGAATTTAAAGGTCAACAAGCACAACCTTTAGGATGCATCTCTGACAATTTCAGGAGGAGAAAGATTATCCCTCTCTATGTCAAATTAAAGTAGTGCAGGCCCCAACAATGAAGAAGTCAAAGTCCACCCACGGGACCCAGAAGCTCCGCTGATGGCTTTTGAATACAACACTAACAGAAGATCCTGTTTCTCTCACATGTCTAATGAAACCCCAACATATGGCAAGATCTCACACAACAATATCAATAACTTTTTCAATATAATTTTCATCATTAGCAATTTAACAAAAGTCCAATATATATCAACATCATTATGTATTGTGAATCTTCTTTGAGTGTGTGTGTGTGTGTGTGTGTGCTTCTTGTCTTTATCAGCTGCTACATGACATATGAGCTGTTAGAGATGTGAAGCGTTACTACAGTTAAGACACAACGTATATGAAAAGAATCCGAGCTAATCTCTGGTGAGGTCCATAGGTTCACAACCACACATAAAAAACACAAAGCTCTGACACTAATGAACATCAGTTTTATCATCATCTTAATCCACTGAAGCTCCTTCCTATCTGGCAGCTGTGATACCACACGATGTAGAAAATTAGACAACATCTATGTGGCCAAAGAAAAGATGAAAATGATGCAATGATGTTACATGAGCTGTTGCTGGTCAGTTGACATCAGCCGGTCTAGATCAAACAGGCTCGTCAGACCTTTGAACTTTTGATACCATATATCACAATTACACATTAAGAAAACTTAATTCAAGGGTTGAAACTGTACAACAATAAACATTTATGATTAATATTCATGGACTTACAGGGCTTTGTCCAGAAGCTGCTGTTTCTCTTGGAGCTCCTGCTTCAAGCTCTCTACTTCCACCTTCAGCTCGATGTTCTGCAACAGGAGAAGAGCAGCGAAGTCAGTCAATCAATCAATCAATCAATCAATCAATCAGTCAATCAATCAGTCAATCAGTCAATCAATCAATCAATCAATCAATCAATCAATCAACCAATCAATCAATCGGTCAGTCAATCAAACACATAGTTTGTGATCAGCAGTGCTTCTCAGCTACCAAGCTTTGTGAAATGTGAAGAGGACAATACTGTGAGCAAAAATATTCCCAATGTTAGTAACAGATTCTTTCACAGAGTCAATACAAATATTGAGCGGTTTATGACTTTTTACGTTGTGGAGGGGTAAACATCCTGGACAGGTCACCAGTCCATTAAGGGCAAACAACCATTTCTATGCCTATACGGTCAATCAATGTAAGAGTACCTGGAGAGAACCCACGCAAACAGAGGGAGAACATGCACTCCACCCCAGCCTAACCGGTATTCGAACTATGACTTATCCCTGCTCCACCGTGCCCCCTGGACTCAATGAGACTTGTAGCAAAGCTTGTTATATATTGCAGAGACAAAAGAGCCTTGAATCCATTTCAGGATCATTGTGAAACTATGTGTAGAGCTTTTCTGTATGTATATAACATATACTTAAAGTAAATATTCTATATACCAAAAAGACGACAGATTGTGGGAGGTTTAAAACTGTTTATAACAGTTTCTGTGTTTACTGGGTTTAGTCTGAATCTCTTCTATCCTCCCGACATGTCACGTTCTCACTCCGTCTGCTCAGTCACATCTCTCCATCTCTGCTGAGTGAATCACTGCTGGTGGGTGTTGTGTATCAGGAGTGCAGAGCATCTGACTGAGCTGTCATGGCTGTTATATTTAGAGCTGGAGAATTCAGGGAAGCTCAGATACTCACCACTGGGGCCAAAGGCTAAACTCCGCAGTTTGTTTACCTGATGGACTCCACAGAGGACGTTTTCGGGCCAATCAGGGATCTTAAACTGGGCTGGAGGACAGAGGGGATTGGTGGAGCTCATTCTTTCCATTATGACCTCAGGACAGGAGTGGGGACAGTTTATCTGTGTGCCTGATGGATGAGATGATTGCTCTCATTGGTTTTACCACCTTTATCTCTGCAGATTGGCTCACGCTCATTTCAACAGAATTAGCCGCCCTGTATTTTCCTCTCTCTTTTCTTTCCTGCCTCGTCCTCCCTCTATTTCTGTTTTCTGTGCCTCTTCGTACATGTCAGAGTCTGATGACCTTCCCCCGTCCTTGCCAGGGAGCTTTACGTGTGTCGATAACACTCACAGTGAGCTGGGCGACACATGTACCGGCACTCGTGGACTGAAACCTACCCTTAAACAAATTCCTGAAACCCACCACGACTGCTCAACACAACCAACACCATCACACATGTATCATGTGCATGTGACCGGAGGACATAGAGATCATGTTGTTGGCTGACATCAGATCAATCAACAAAATTCATAAAAAAAACATTTGTAAGTAGGTATAGAATGATTTTACTTTTCATTTTGAGGCATGCGAAAATAGCTACATGTTTTTTCAGATAGCCAAAATCAGGATTCTTCAATAATAGGCTTATAGGCAACTTTATTAGTAATTGATCTGGTACTTGATTTGTATTGATCGTAGTTTTGAGTACCTCCGCCAGGAAGGTTATGTTTTCATCCCTGTTTGTTTATCTGAGTGTTGTTTGTTTATTTGTAAGCAAGATTACGCACAAACAACTGGCTGGATAACAAAACTTGGTGGAAGGATAGATTGATTTCTTTGTGTTAGTTGTATTAAATCAAGACTCTTTGATTCCCTGATTATTTCAATCATAATGGTACTAAGACCAATTGATCTCTTACAATGCACTCTACTCTTAGGATATTAGTGGTGCAGCGGCAACAACAACTAAAGCAACATATGACCACACATATGCTCATAGCTAATAATAGCAAGTGATTTGCCTAAATGCTTGAACAATAAATAATGTACCTCACATGTATTCCTGTGTGCGTGTCAACGTGGTTTACAGTAAGAGACACAGTTCCCCATCTTGAAAACAGCTCTAAATATAGACGCCCATCACAGTGCACCTGCTATTCTGGCCCCTCCTGGCCTGTGGGCCCCCAGCAACAGATTCACTTATAACCATTCAGGGAAGGAAGAGGGAGAATGACTGCACTGACACAACACACACACATACAACACATACAACACACCTACACTGCTACAATGACTTATCGCCCACTGACAGGTTCACATCTGATGATGGCCCTGCTCATTCTGTTTTAATCCATAATAAAGGGTTACATCCGGTCGTGTTTATTTAAAACTAACTGAGGGACAACATTGTCATTTTCAACATAAACAAACATCCACATGGTCTAACTTCTCAAATGTAAATGCAAATCTGTTTTTGTTTAACATTTTAAAGATTAAACAATCAGAAAAATAATCAACATATTATTGTGGTAAAATAATCATCAGCTACAGCCCTAAAATCAGCAGATTATGCTCTACCATACTATAAGCACCAGATGCTAATTGTAGCCATGTTTCAACTAAAAGTATCCAAAAACTTTAGTACCAGGTACTTTTTTCAAGGGTTCAAAGGTTCCTGCAGACCCTTGTTCACCTGTGTATGTATACAATTCATTTAAAATAGTGGGCCTAAGTTATAAAGTGTATAATGAACTGACATTTCTGACAATGAATGCTTCCAAAAAACACTGATATAATGGACCATATGGTGAAGAGAGATATATAAACACACACATACACGTATGTAACAAAGTGTGTCTCATGTCATGTGGACACTCACATGAATACAGGAGATAAATAAATCAGTGTACTCAAGCCCGCTCTATAAATAGACTCTGTCAAGCTATGGGGGAGATCACTATGTGCCCGGGCAGCTCAGGTCTGATAACACCACAGTGCAAAAAATTTGATCTCCAATCAAAACCCTGATTAGTCTGATTAACCTTCAGCCACACAGAGAAAGAGGCCGTCGTGCACAAGGATTAAAGTCCAGTTCTGTGGCTGTGTGAGGTGCGATCAGTTTACTCAGTCAGTGCTGGTGTGAAGCACGCAGGTCCCGCTCAGCTGGCTCAAGCAGCCATTTAATTTTCAAAGAGTTGCTGATGATCGTGAGGGATTTGGAATGAAGGGAGGGAGAAAGAGAGGTTTAAATGTCGACTGGTTCGTGCAAACAGACACCAGCTGAGCGGGGTCACCTTATTGTGGGAGCACGCACACATGCAGAGGAACGCAGGAGAACACGCTCATTGTGTTCTGTTCAAAATGTATAGACATGGAACTGGTGGTCTTGTTTGGCAACAAGAGTTTTTTTTAAATCACACACAATCAATATGTCAGCATGTTTGGCCCAGTGTAAACAAGTGGCACAGCAAGGATTCTCTTAATGGCAACATAGAGGGAACTCTATATACAAACACAGTACAATTCATGCACATGAATGCTGTAGCATTTTCCCCTTATTTCATTTTCTTTTGTTTATGTTATAAATGTCGAAATAGCCCATAATAAGTCCCCAGAGCTCAGAGTGATATTTCATTTCTGAAGAGCTGGACTGAGGCAATACTTGTCATGTATTTGTCATAAATGTTGTTGTTTTGCAAAATAAGTATTTAATACTAGATTATAAGTACTACATATTGTGATATCTAAGCTGTGCTACCATTAACAAAGATAATTTACTACAGCTCTCTGTATTATGACAGATCTTTTGGAGAGCAACCCTAATGTATGAACACTAGTTTATGGGGTCATCTATGAGGCTATAACCTACTCTGAGGAACAGAAATGTTTATATTACCAAAAGTCAAAGTTCTTAGATATTGATCACAAATAGGAAATACAATTTAAAATCATTCCAATGCTTCAACTCAGGTTATTTAGCTATGTATTGATCTAATATGAGTGCTCTCTTTGGTGCAAATAAAGATCTGTACACATCACTATGGTGTTAAATAAGGTAACATGAGGCCAAATGTGCCAGTGTATGAATGAACATATCTGAGAGTGAAAGACTGACATTTTAAAAATAACTGACAAGGAATAGGTGGATCAGTCAGGTCATGGCCAATACCATTTAAAATACAGATCTTTTAATTATGTCACTATCTGCAACAATATGGTGTATTGGTTTGGTCCATCTGTAGAAAAACAACTGAGAAAACGATGCTGTTCAGGGATTTGACATCAACTCCCAGATATTTATTTGGTGCAACATTTCAGTTTGTCGTTTTGTTCCTTTTATCTTTCTATGTCTGGCATTTTGCTCCATTACATGGTCACAGGTTTAAAAAAGGTATAACCCACTCAGTCAATATTTATGAAGCTGCAGAAAAGTATCCCTGGGTTGTGGAGTGAGACTAAATTAATCTTGTCGAAATACAGGACATAAAATCTGCACAAATCCCAGGATAAGAACAATACACAGTAAAGCAAAGCTCCTACTGGACAGCTGACACACACATAGACAGACACATACAAACACACGCACACACACACACATTCTTGTACTTCTATCTTAGTAGGGACACTCATTGACATAATGCATTTCCTAGCCCCTAACCCTGACCTAAACCTAATTCTAACCCTAACCTTAAAAACAAGTCTTAACCCTCGAACAAGCCTTTGAAAAAGGGAGGACCGGCCAAAATGTCCACACTCCGTAAGGTCTCTGGTCCTCACAAATATAAGTACAAATACACACACACATGCGCACACAGACTTGGAGCTCCTGAACAAACTGCTAGTTAATGTGTAGTCCTTCACAAGGAGGCCACAACTAAAATCAAGCACTTGGTCAAACACACACATGGCAGGTCGCATCACTCAGGTCAGCGCAGCAGCTGGGTCAACAACCAGTGGAAGTGGCTCAGTGCCTCTGTAGGACTTCCATGATCAAAATGATCTCAATTGATAAAGGCACAGATCAGCTCTTTCATTTGCTTAGTTCCAAACTGATCATCAAAGTCGAAATCAACTGGTGCTGATCATTGTGTTGTTCTCTTGTTCTCTGAAGTGCAACCGGTCACAGCCCCATTCATCCCCAGTCACACAGGTTCCCATTCATCTCCGTCCTACTCACCGTGCGGTAGACATCCTCACTGCTCTCCTCGAACTTCTGCTGGATCCTCTCCTCCAGGAAGTAGATGCGGAGCTTGAGGCTGAAGTTCTCCTTCTTCAGGTCATTCAGGTGCTGCGACAAAGTACGGTAACCGTTAGACATGACCGTCAGAGAGCACCGACACCGCTTGACATGTCCGTTATAGGTAAGAAAAGATCGGTCGTCTTTGACCCCTCTGTACTGTGTGGGAATACAGAGTCCATATTAAAGGACAGCCATTGTCCTGGCATGTCCTTGCGTTAGAGTCCGGTAACCGTTAGACATTCTACCTCCTTCTCCAGAGCATAACGCTGTAAGTGAAAAACGCCAAATATTTACAAAGCAGCATCCCGACCTCTAACAGGCCATTGGGATACCATCTACAAAACCACACACACACACACACACACACTACAGTCTAATGGGCTGTTTGCAGGGCAGAGGGCGACTCTGCAGCCCGGGCGGTCAGAGATGCAGCCATGTCAGCTCCATGGTGTGATCTGGTCTACTAGGGGACCGGACAGGAACTTATTTTACTGGAGGAGACATCCCAGGAATCCCAGACTGCCGAGGGAGAAGGGTGGAAGGGGAGTAGGGGGGAGGAGAGAGCAGGGAGGGAGCAGGAGGGGAGGTAAAAGGCTCAGAGCTCACAGGCACTTGTGATATGAGGGCAAATCTCACCCCTCTGCAAAGCAGAATTGTTGAGAGGAACAGACACAGAGAGAAGAGGAGGGGGTGAAATCTGATTCCATTTGGGATCTTTTCATTTCATCTGCTTCCTCTCAGACATTATATGCTGAAGGTGAATCTCAAACCCTTCTCAATATTCCATATAGTCTGGAGGTCGTCCCCTATTAAGAAAACAGCTGACAGTCTGTCCACACCAGCCTCCATGTTATATAACCACCACACTGACTCACCTCTGTTTAGCCTCGTTTGTGAAATAACAGTCTGACTAATATTAGTTTTATTTAGTTTTTTAAGCACATTGAGCAACTGTCTTTTGTAATAACTCACTAGAGGATGCTAATACACTTTACCATTGTTTCCAGAAAACTCTAAATATAGGAAACATGTCACTTTTGAAATGATAAAAATGCCAACTCTGAGTCAAATTAAAACGTCTAATACAAAGATTTCTAGAGACAAACCAGCAGAAAAATCAACCAATCAACAAGCTGAGCTAGTTTTTGTCACTTTTAGCTAATTGTTTTGGTAGTAAAGCTCAAAAATGTAGTTTATGAATGAGTGAATTATGTGTCAGTCAGTGGCAAGTGAATGAAGAAAGTTAGCAACCTTTTTCTGTGAGGTTGGTGGAGAGTCAAAATATTGAACGTTTATTTATCTGGTAAACATTTTCATTTGTGGCTATAGGCAACAGTTTACTAACACGTTAGCCATAACATGTATAACAGCCTGTGTCCTTGTGCATCGTAGTTGCCAAACTAAGATTGTTTGTAATGAAACAAAAAGTCACGAGGCACAGAAAAATACAGGGTAATTTTCTTATTTCCATTATAATATTATAGGATGAATCAATATCATCTGGCATTTGAGAGTATCCAGAGCAACCGGTTCCCACCCTGAATTTACCATATGTGTATGATCGATGACAGTTAAAAATCAGGATAGACAGGTGAGCTGGGAGAACTTGGATGAAACAGGAGACCTGGAGCACTCAGCCAAAGTGCTATTAATAGTGAGGTGTCCTGAATCTCACCTAGCAGAGAATCCCTGCATGTTCCTCAGAGATGAGTGAACAGCAAAAAAGAAACAACAAGGAAGACAGGCTCCTCCAAGTCTTGTTTTAATCTCACAACAGCCGTGGCTAAAATCTAAATCAGGTTTCGTGTGCAATGCAATGCAATGCAATGCAATGCAATGCAAAAAAATAAATAAATAAATAAAAGAGTTCCTGTGTTCCCAATACATGAGATTACGTCATTATTAGTTCTTGATGCATTCAGTGAGTGTGCCCATTAAAGTGTCACGTTACATCCTGTTGCTAAATAATTCACAGGAAAAAATAGGCGAGGCGCCAAGGGGAGTCTCCACACAACATTGGAGATTACATCATGCTAGTGTGTGTTTTTAACCTGATCCACACATACATCCACTTCTTCTCACTGTCACTTTTCAGCTCATGAAATAGTGAATGTGTGTAAATACGTGCGTGTGCGTGCAGTGTCCATGTCAGGTGTAAAAGAGGAACACATCCGAGATCTGGCAGCCATGAGAGGAACTCCAGCTTTGAGTTGTCGTTCAGAAAGTAACTTCAGCTTTCATGACCAGTCGGTGATACCTCTTCGTTTCCACAGGGCTCAGCAGCACCAGGGGAGGTTTTAGTGTTTTATTCAGATCTGGTATTTGTCTGAAACATCAACAAGTTTTGGAGTAGAGCACTGAGGTGTGTATTGAAGGGATTCAAGAAAAATACATTGTTATGAATATGGCTAGTATAAGTTGCTCAGGTTGGTGATATGTTGATTATACCGCTGAATATTGCTTTGCATTCATCTTGAGCATTAATGCACGTTCACTTGGTTGTGATTGGCCAGCGAGCTCAGTCTCAGAGCACATCGCACACGACTTGAATAAAAGGCACTGTTAAAAACTGAATGGACCAGCCCACCCATTCAGAGACCAACCGGGATTCATCCCAATATTCCCGACGGCCATTACACCAGTGCATGTACACTCAAGCGAGCTCGATGTGAAGAGCAGGCAGGAACCGCTGTGCCTTTTTAATGGGCCTGCTTTTTCCCCCTGTGTGTAGCTACATGCCCTCAGACTACAAGATTATGTGCAGTTGGGTCATTCACTGTCTGTTTACCTTTTAAATAGACTTTCTAACAGCCGTCAGGGTTCACTCACAGTGTTACACCCCCCTCCCCTCACTTTTTATCACTTCAGATACACTGATCTCATACAGGGCCTCACTGGATTCCAACTGATAGAAGGAGAGCTTTAATCCTTGCTATTGAAGAAAAGTGGGTTTGACTTGAAGAATCAATGTAACACTGTTTTAACACAGTCTGGGTATTTCACAAGATTATCAGCCACGCTTGTCTGACGGCACTATTTCGCAAAGAGGGTAGACACTACTATTGAGTCCACTGGGACGAGGCCACTAATGGACAGTGCATTCTAGGGAACAAGGGAGAAGGTTATGAGTGAATGGCAGAGGTTGTATGAAGCTGCACAGTACAGGGTGAATAGATAAACTGTTATTAATCTAGGATAATAAGCTATGTGTTTATGTTATGTAATCTATATATCATACCTATTATCTATCTATCTCATTCACATATTGTTAAAAAACTATTTTGCACTTTTAAAAAAAAGTTTTTGACCAAGGGAAAACAATGGTGCACACTTTGACATCATACGTCCCTGTCTACACAACCATCTTGAAATCGCGCTGGAAGGGGTTTTGCAAAAAGGCCAAAACACATAGAAAAACCTATGTTTTACAAAATGTCCATGTATGCTCCCACTAGGCCTAAGACTCAGAGACGTTTCACAAAAAAGACTTAAAACTTTCATTCCGTTCACGCTATATCTTTTAATTATAATTACCAAGACTCACAGCAACAACAAAGCTGCAGTTTGTGTTGAATCTGTGCCCTGTCAAGTCCACTTTCATAGAATAAGAATTACTCTCTATCTATTGGGTTTGAATATAGTTCATAACTGTCTGTTCATTACATTATGTTCTTTAACATTAAACATTATATTTGACATAGTATTTTTTGTAAAATATAACTGTTACAATGTACAGTAATAGTGCAGCAAAGACTGATGAAAAATCCTAAAGTAGGCCATGCTGTAGCCGGAGGCTATTTTTACCCATCAGGAGAATTCTGGGTGTTTTCCATCCAAATCCTCAGTTATAGGTGTTCTCCTTTTCTGCACAGTATTTTAAAGACATATGCTGTGTGTGATTTTTTTTTTGTTGTCTATGTATTTCTGGATATTTCTGTGATCTGATCCCACAGAGAGACTTCTTCATCAAAGCCAACCACATCCTGAAGTAAGACATTGATCCACAAGGTGGCCCTGTAGAGCACATTATCAGGCTCGACCACAGTGTCGTTAATCATGCCAGAGGACACGATGCTCACATCGAGCTCCATGATCATTTGAAAATACAAGCTCTCACCTGCTCAAACTGCTTGAGAGTGTGAAGCTGGAGAGGAAGAGAGCTGTCTGTTTCATCACTGCACAAATCTAAACAGAAGAAAAACAAGAAATCACAGAATTAGCAAGTCATTTGAGTAGTTTGTACGATTTCTCACAGGCGTAGGAGTTTTTATTAAAGAATAGCTTTGTACCTGACATGTGACCTGTGATCTTGGATGAAGTATCCTCCTGCACAGCACTGACGAGAAACACAACAAGGCATCATCAGCACGACTGACACACACACACATAACACAATAGAAATAAAGTGACAAAACCTCCTCAGTTGTTTATCCATTACAACTCTTACAGAGGTGTGAACATCATGCAGAATAACAAGTTAACTGTCTTTTTGTAAAGCAGAGATCCATTCTAGAAAAGAAAAAGACACTAAAATCCTTTGACTATAATAATAGTGCAATTTAATTTGCATCTGTGTGGGAGAGAAGGGGGTCATCAGGGAGTCCCAGCGGGGGAGAGGAGAGTTTTTGCGAGGTGGGGGTGCTGAGGGTCAGAGTTCAACTGGGCCCTTTCACTATAGGCTTCCACGCTATCTGTCCAAACTGTTTTGCTATCAGTGGAATCAATCATCCCTTAATCTGGTGGAAACAATTTGATTAGAGAGCACTTAAACACATCATTCACAATAAAATGACAACAAGTAAATAAACGGACCTATAATTGAACACTATGTGCTCATGCTCACTGTTTGGCCATCGCGACCGGGCTATACGTCTTTTTATACAGTGCTGCATCGGTCCTCCTCATTCCTAACCGTGCACGTTGTAAATTCCTCTGACAGCTGCTGGGTTACAAATGGTAAAGACAGTTGCTGCATGCCAGGGGTTTCAAAATTCACCAGGTGCAGGAACAGACACGCTGCAGCGTTGTGGTGGGCCGGGTATCATATCTATGTTTTACTACTTTTTAAGCAAAATTCAGTGGGATATGCCATGTTACTGTAAATGTGCTTGTGGGATTTAGTGATGTAATAACCTAGCCTACACACTACACTGCATGGAGATTTTTTAAACCATTGCAAAGTAATTTTAGTACAGGATCTAGTGCATGAAAAATATAATATAAAAGGCTAACCAAACATATTTAATGATTGGAAGTTGTGCTTTTATTTAATTTACGCTCATTCTTACCTGATTGTGTGAAGTATTTTTTAGTTATTACATCTGTGCCTGTTATATGAAGTGTCTCATGGGCCATATGCACATCCCCATGCACATTTGGACCCTTTAAATAATTCCTACTGTACCGCAGTGTTCTTTAGTGCAAAGTAGGCCACAATTAGCCTCGTGAAAAATCCTCCTTTTCATACACATTTCATCAGTTCATCATTCTTATCATGAAGGTATTTGGGTAAAGATGCAGACATCCGGTGCATCACGACAGTCAAAGTCACACAATGTAATCGCCAGTGGCCTCAATAGCTTGCACTGATCTATAAATCATGCAGATGGATGCTGTGTTGATGCAGCCTGGTGCAGGAGAAAGGCCTTTATTAGCTGTACCTCTGCTTTCTGTAGAGAACTGACATAAATGACAGAACGCAGCGACACTGTGAGAGGAGATAGTGCGTTAATGAGCCCCCAACCCTCGGCTCATATGTTTTGTTATAATGCCCAATGAGCGCCAGTGTTCCTCCGCGCACACGCTCCGCTCTGCGCCGCCTCACCTCTCACTCTGTCCCCAGGTTGGCTCCGGCGATGATGAGCTCCAATCCATGGAGGCTACTCCTGCAGACAACGGGCATCCATGCCGGTTAGCCTCCTTCAAATCAGCCGTGCACCAGTCATCGCTTAGCGGTAAACACAAGCATCCAGGAGGAGCGTGACATCTGCGGCGCACATCCGCTCAGGTTTGGTTTGGAGAGTGAGAGGGAGAAAGAAGGGGGGGTGAGTGAGTGTGTGTGTGTGTGTGTGTGTGTGTGTGTGTGTGTGTGTGTGTGTATGTGTAGGATGTCGCCCCCCCCCCATCCTGCAGAGAAGAGCCCCTGCTGTTCCTCCAGCCCACCACCACCATCACCACCACCACAACAGAACAATACAAGAACAATACATCCCCCAGAATAAGTGTCTGCACTTTCCCAGATTTAACTGAGGGTAGCTGGCTGTTTTCATAACAAAAGTGCCACAGCCTCGTTTTCAAAGCAAACTATACAATACACTCCACACACTCAGCATAGTATAATGTACTCCATGTCCATTATTTATCATTATATATGGCTATGTATAATCTTTCAGAGCCAGTTGTATGTCTACATTCATTCAAATCGAAATAGCATACGGATGTGGGCCACTTCAGACAATGATGCAGCACTTCTGACTTTCTCGTGGCCCGGTCAAAATGGATGAGAGCCTGAAGTTGCCAACTTGCAAAATAGCAAATGTGGCCCAAATATCCCAAAAACAAATGTGGGACTTTATGGCAAACATGTGAAGCTCTAGGCAAAGTGTAATGTCGAGGTGAATCGAAAGTGGCCCATGTGGTAATTGGAGAATATGGACCAAATAGTACAAAACAAATGTGGGCCACATTTGGCACCTTAGGCTGACATGCAGTACGGCTTACTTGTGGTCCAGATCTGGCAAACAGGTGCTGACATCATTCCATGTGGTATATGGGCCAGATAGCAGTGTTTGTGTGGAACAAATCTGGGCCAAAACTATTTTGCAATGTGTACAATGCGCTGATTTAACTGAGGGAATCTGATTTTTTTCCAAAATAAAAGTACCACAGCCGTGTTTTCAAAGCAAACTATAGCTTACACTCCAGACTCAGCCGATTATAAAATGCTCTATGAAATAATTGACGGTTTTTAATCAATTTATTTCAGTCTTTTATTTAGTCTACAGATTTATGCAACTGCAAATTAGGAGTCTGTGTGTATATTACACTCATATCACCAGCTGCCATATGAAACCAACATCTGCATATTTTATACACCACAAACCGACCATTAAGTTTTGCCTGTTTGCCAAAAATGTGTGCTTTACACCATGAAGCCTATTCATAACAACATAGTGTCAGTTGTCAAATGATATGATCTGTAATTACAGTCAACAACTTCATTAGAAATGGGGATTGTGATTATTTGACACATACCATTCGGCACACAAGGCACATTATCCTTATATCACAATATCACCTTCCTATAAGTGAAGTATTTAAGTTCTCTGAGATCCCACTCACACTCTTGATATGTGTATCAAATTGCTGAGGCTGCAGAAGACTTTATCCAGCCCATCAGCCACAGATAGTGACATAAACTCGGGGGTCCTGCTCTGAAGAACAAAGAGAAAAGGGATTAGGGGGGACAGAGTTAATAAGATTATGTCATTGTTTGCTTTAGTGCTCAGTGGCAAATCAGCCAGATGATGTGAAGATGGACACAGCTTTGGTAATCTTGTTAAATGTCACTGCACCAACTCAACTCTTAAAAACACAACTCATGGTGGAGACAGGAAACATTTACTTGCTGTTTTTTTACTGGATGCGTGTTTGCTTGTTACTCATTAACCCCACACATTCATTTAAACCTGAAAAGGTCCCTGTCTCTCCTTCACTGCATCAGCTGAGGTGGCATATGGAGCCAGTTTTACCACAGCGCCCTCTCCTGGGACCAAGCTTGCAGTTACGTCAGACATTTTTTCATCTTTCTTTTTACTATTACTATTATTATTTGGTTGAACTGAATCTTTAAGTGTAGGTTTAGTCTGACTAAGATCAGGGTAAATTAGGTTTCATTTAGTTTTTTCCTCGTGTTTTGTGTCTTATTCATGACTTGGATGTACCCACACGATTCAGATTTGAACAAATAGTAGGTGCATGCTAAGCTGACAAAAACTGAATCAGCCATGCGTTTGTTTTATTGGAATCAACCATTTGGTCTGTATGATTTCAAACCAAAATGCTCGAGGTCGTCGACTAATGTATTTATTTACATAACCCGATTAAATGTCTATTTTCAATAGGACGATCCCAAGATGCTTGTATAAGAGCTATGGTTTTTAACCAAAGAGGATATGCATACTTCTCTGTGTCATACATCTGGTTTAAATTTGCATATATTTATGTTATTGGTTATTCTCAAATTCACTAAATCCATGTGACCGTCAGTTGGTCTTATGTTTCCCTATAAATTCTAAGAAAATCCAGAAAGCATCCTAGTTTTCACATTTGACTGTCTATATATAACAGCAAATATGTTCACTATACCTGCTATAGAGAGCAGAGAGCTTTTTTCACATATATGACAGACATGAAAGTGAAACATTAAAAAACAAGCACTCTGCAATTGTTTTTATTGAACTAGGCTCATCTGCATATTAATGTGTAGCTCTTAATCTGAGCAGATGTATCTTCATACACTTGACTTCATTAATTTAGACATAAATGTTCTACAGAGGAGACATATTGCACATATACATATTCTGATATTATCTATATATACAAAACATTAATACTTTCATAGGATATTAACTAATCAGGGATGAAATGTTAATGATGTTCTAATGTTTGATCATCTCAGACTATGTGCTTGCATTTTGTGTCACGTGTGTTGCGGCAAATCAGCTGCAGTTCCCTCAACAGACACTGGATGTCCTCCTGAGACCACTGAAGCATTGAGCCCCAACAGACAAGAGTGACCACCACTCCTACAATAACACATTTTCAACCTGACACAATAACAGCATGTCAAAGCCACTCATTGAAACCTTTTCAGTCACATTAGTCTTCACACATTCACACCAGATACAGGAAGTCAGCATCAACGACAACAAGTCTCTAATCAGATTTCACCTTCCTCTTCCATTTCTTCTCTAAGCTCTGTTCCCGAACACCACACGAGGGCCCGACTTGAGGTTCCCCAGAGGTTCTGTGGAGAGGATCCAGATGGCGGGAGCTTTCCTGAAGTCCCTGTCCATGAACTTGTTCTCCTCTGCCCGAGCCAACGCCTCCAGCTCAGGCGAGGTTTCTGGGCACCAGTCGATCATGAACTTATCCTTTGCCTCGCAGTAGTTCACCACCACTTCTTCAGGCTGCTCCCCAAAAAGCAAATCTGGAACACAGAAACAGAGGGAGGATGTGTAAGTAAAACACATGGAGTGGCTGCTCTAACCGTGGAGAGCGGCACTTTTTGTATTTCCTTGTTTTCTAAAGAGTTGCAGATACAAACCTGCAAAGTCATGGATGAGGTCTTTGATGAGGTGCCCGATGATGGCATAGAGAACAAAAAACAAGATGAAGATGGCCATGATTAGGTAGAGGATATAGGAAGGCAGGTTGATGGCGTCCCGAGACGGAGGTATGTAAGACTCGAAGAGCACGGACCCATCTTCCTCCCTGAAGCGAGCGTTTAAGCTGTCGGACGTTGTTTCCATCGCCAGCGTCTTCAGATATCTGCCGTCAGCCAGAGGATATCCACTTAACAACTCTGTGTCATCCCTGTGTTAAGAAGCAGACACACAAGGTTCCCTCTTACTTGTCAATCCATGAAAACAGACACAAAATAGATCTGGAGGAAATAGCAAGTTCTCCGACTTTAGGCATGCGTTCACAGAATTTCTATTCTTGTTGCTCTAACAGCAAAGCCAGAAAGAAGCAGCTGAGGATCCCCCCAGTTCATTAGGTGTCTTTACACTCCTCTGGCTAAACACTACACTGAGCGTGCACGTCTTTATCTCTCAGTGTGATGATATATGCTCAGGTTGTTTCCCTCCCTATCCCTTCGCTCGTTGAGCTTCGCATTTGGAAACTAGATTAGCTGCAGAGGCTTGAGGTCGTCAAGCTTAGAGGAACCAAGGACAGCTCTCCGAAAAGGGAAAGTATTCAACTGCTGCATAAAGGATATGTACCGACCTACCGACCTACCTACATCCCTATCTATCAATCTATCTATCCAACTATCCAACTATCTATCTATCTATCTATCTATCTGTCTATCCATCCAGCCATCCTTGGTGCGTCCATCATTACCGGCCAGTATCTAATATGGCTGATGTCGACTAATCCTTGGCATTTGTAAATAAGGTCACAGCCCCTGACACAGCAGGTATTACAGTGAGGTAAGATGGATTAATGAAAGCAGACAAGACACAACAGCTCTCATGTATTATTCAGTTGTTTACTGGAGAGAAGCTTGGTCCAACACCACAACATGGAAATGTGTGAGCTAATGATGGAGAGTGACAGTTGTGGAAAATGAACAGAAAAGACCAATCATGTGCAATTTAACAATAAATTCTTGATATGTGATGGAAGCATTGACATTCTCATTTCTATACATTTCAAAATAAGATACTCTTGATGCGTGACAAATTGGACGTTGAACAGCAACATAATGCAATATAATTAAATGAAGGACAATATGGACTGTGTTCACATTAACTTTTAATAATTAAATCAAATGCTTTAGCATCACTACAACAAAGTCACAACACTGATCACCGCACTGACATATGAGATGTGACTTGAATTTGTGGAAAAACTCAGAGGGAAGTGACATAAGGGGTCAGGGGGCAGGCGAAGGTCACGCTATGAGTAGATATCCGTTTTTCTCCAGGGTATGACGAAGGGATGGAGCTCCTCAGCAAATGAGGGGTGGATGGGCGGCGGTGGTCTCCGTCTCCCCGGTGGAAACCAGGCAGTAGCCCGTCCTTCTCCATCTCCATCCTCAGCACGTCCCTCTCCATTAGTTTACTGGAAACACTCAGGCATCGCTCTTCTTTTACCTCCGCTCTGCCTTCCTCTGAATCATCCTCCACCGGTTTGGGCCCAAAAATCCAGTCTGTGATCAGGAGAAGAATGAGAGTGAAAGAATGAAATGAAAGTCATGGTTCTCTGTGACTTGACAGTGTTTTTTAAAGGGGAAATCAACAACTTTCTTATTTGTACAAATAATAGTGCTGCTGTCTAAACATGGCATTAGAGACTACTTTTTTAAAGGGCCTGTGTCACAAACAGGGTAATGGAGTTTGAAAGAAGTGGAATTTACCATACAAGGGAAGCCTAATTAAAGTTGCCGTTGACTTTCATTAGGGGAAATAAAGGATTAAGTGATTTTCGTTCTTAGTGGAAGTGTATTACCACTCTCAGAGGCTTCTAGCGGCAGCCATTCACTCTTTTTTTTGGTCCTTGGAATTGACCTTAAAGGGCATAACAAGGAAAGTGTTGGGAAGGTTAAACACGGCACACAAACCTCAGGATAAATGTGAAGGAGAGTCCTCGAGCAACACGTTCACCCAAAAGGAAAATGGAGGGAAAGACGAAATGTTTCTACCACCTTGACCTCAGAGTGTTGGGTAAGAAAAGGGCTCAGTGACACCACACACATGAACACCAGAGTGGGGAAGGAGAGGACACCAGCCTGGGGGTTTTACATGTACCTGCCAGGTCATGCATCAGATCTTTGATCAGGTGTCCCACTATGGCGTAAGTGGCCACTACAACCAACACCACCCCAATTAGGACGTAGACTACATTGCGCGGCAGAGTTATGGCGTCTCTAGCTGGGGGGATGTAGTCCACAAAATAGGCCTCCTCCTCGTTCCTCCTGGACAGCTGCAGGAGCTGCCGGTGCTCCAACGCCACATGTGAGAGGTTCAACAGCAGAGCTCCTCCCGAGGCGTTCAAGGACACGAATGGTAATTGGTTCATGGTTTTGGTGCTTGGTATATTTTGACAGAAAGAAACTCTCTTTTAAGGAGAGGCTGTTCAGAGAAGGGGGTGAAACTTGGTGTTGGCCTCTCTGGCTGATGAGGGATTCATTGTCTTGTTGAAGATCCGGCTCCTTCATTGGGAAAACGGGTATCATCAGAGAGGAGGAGGGAGAGGAACTGAGCGTTAGAAGATTTATAACGTTCTCCGAAGCTCGGAGGGGTGGAAGGAGTGACGGACAGATGGAAATGTCAAGATGGTTTTGAAAAATGAGAACACTGTCTCTGAGCTGCAACAGAATAATACAAAAATGTAGTTCACCAGACAAGGAAAAAAATAACATAAGTGTGCCACTTCTACTAATCTCTCGTCTAGACCTAAATCCCAGCACTCCTCTTTCTAGGTTTTTCAGAGAGGGGGTCCTCGGTCAAATTTCCAGCGGAGCAAGGAATGTGAGACGGAGGAGAGGTGAATATAGGACAGACACAGTTAATAGGATTGAGTCTGTCACAGAGCAATATCAGCTTTCCATCTGCAGGGATTAGAGATATGAGCGACGAGAGGTGGACAGTAATATGCCAAAGAGGCTTATGGTCCTCCATGACCACATTGCATATACATATATATATGATACATATATTACAGTAAACCCAGTTTCTCCAGGGCTTAAACTGGCATCACTCTGTGGATATATATATCATGCATTAATTCATCTTAAGCAGCAGGTTATCTATAAATATCCTGTCACATAATTTCACTAATATGACACAATATTTTCACGGCAAAACTGCAGTCTGAGCTTTGTGACCAGTAATATTCTCAGGGGTCGGAAAACTATACAACATCAAATGTAACTTATGGAAGACTGTCAACTGCTTTTCAAATATGAAAGTTGATCAAATGTTATGGAAGGAAAGAGATGACGCTGATGATTTGAGGACACAAAGTCAACTCCTTACCTTGTGATCAAGACTCGAAACGGCTCCTCAGCTTTTTTCATTGACTTGTGCATAGACAGGACATCCAAATTAGCAGGTGTGGTAAACAGGCGGCTCTGGAGATAAACACAAACACATGGCACAAGGTTAAGGTCATGCAAAACAAAAGGCTTACCTAAGCGGGTGGTCTCTTTCATATTAAACAGACAAAAACCCACCATCAACTAGTGGGCAGGTAAACAGTGATCTTAAAAATGCACTTTCATCCGTTCAGATCTGGGCGGAGCATCGGGATGTGCCGTAAACCGCTTCCTCTAGGCTTTAGAATCATTTTCCGTTTGCTTTTGAAGTTTGCAAAACTGAGAAATGAGAAAGTGCCATTCTATGATGGTGATGGCGACGTTTGCAAAGAGAATGAACCAAGAGACTGGGTGCAGCCCATAGTAGAAATCGTTCGACATGTTGCTCAAAAAAGGCGATTTCTAATGAAAATCAAGGCGAGAGAAAGATAAACAAAAATAGGTGAATGTTTGAGGTGAAAAAGCAGTGCGAGGTGTCTGAACGTGTGTCAGGGTGGAGATGTGAGGAGGATAAGGCTCGATGGTCTGAGATAATCCTGGGCAGGATTTGGTCGACACATACCACCGCCACCAGGGACACCTTTTCACTGAGTCAGCAGACAAGCAAAAAAAGAAGATGGAGCTCATTTAGCATCACCCGAGGAACCTGTCGACTCTGTGTGGTGCAGTTCGAGGCGCAGATTTACACTGTCAAGCCACAAATACTAAAACAAGACAATTCACGGAGGATAAAATCATGAAATTCAACCGTATTTTGATGTGAAAAAAGTTTTGGATACTCTACCTGTGAGAAGGGTTCCTGTCTCATTTATTGCAGGATCCGTTCACTTCAGAAATTTTTTGTCGTTCGCATTTGGGGTCTTGTTCTTCTTCAGGTGAAACACAAAGCAGATTAACGGCTCCACAGAAAGCACTACAAGCTGAACTAGTCCGAAGCAACAAAAAAATAACCACCCAGTCACTCAGTGAAGTTGGTCCATATTGACAGTGACTCCCTCAGGCCGGGGTGACCACCTTCGTGGGTTTGTCTTCTGGCTCCAACATCCACTTGAAGTAGACATCTCCCAGCAGGAAGGTCCAGTAGACGACAGTTAGGGAGGTGTTTACGACCATGATGCCGATGATTAAAGGGTGAAACATGGTCGAAGAGAGAAATCTTGAAAATCTCAAAATGAAAAAACCTGTCAGCTGTGTGGGCGAAGGGTTTTTCAATAAGTCTGATTGAATCTGTCGGCTTCCACTCTCTTCTTGAACTCCCCACCCCTCTCTACTCTCCCTTTCCACTGGTCACTAAGTTTCTGTGGCAACAGCAGCATAATCCTCTTCAGCAGCTTTGTTACAGAAGATAAAGTTGCATTAGATGAAGGCCTGCTTTACAAATGTTGTTCATCCATAAGAGGCAGTTGCATAATGCTGATGATCTGCAGTAAATAGAGTAACGTGATCCAATGTTATGCAAAGACACCGCATAAAGAAATGTAACAATAATGATCAGATTTAATCAAACACCCTGACAACAATAAAACAATATAATCTTTGTTCTGAACTTTATGTTCCATCTCGCATATAATCCAGAATTTAATCAAGCATGGAGACATTAGACTTAGCTGTTCTTAATCTTATACCAACACGGACAGATGGCTCCTCCAGTGAACCCCAGGGGCCACAGGGGCCTACAAAACACTTCAACCTGTGCAATATGACACCGATTTTTTTTTTTTAACTATTTCCTTTGCCTACTTATCTCATGTTCCTAGAATCCTAAAAAAGATAGAATGCAAAAGCAGAGGAGGACAAGTTGAGGACATGAGTGGAGGAAAGCTGCCACCAGCAGGCGGCAGTGTGTACTAGCTGCACTGTCAACGTATATGAATCAAATGGTTTGTCAGCAACATGTGGAACAAAATCTCATTAAGTTCAAAATCAACATCAGCCAACAGATCAAATCAAGATATCAAAATAAAGAATGCAGAGCCAAATGCGTAATTTACGCATGACGCACGACCCAACACGTTTCCATGCGTTTCCTTTAAATTTCCACCTGGTGGTCGTGACTCCTGGGTTGAACTTTGAGACCTGCAGACAACGCTGGAGCGAGCCAGTGCGTTGTTTCTTCACAGATCAAAAGCCAACCACTGACGCACCTTTTATAATTGTCTCCTTGCCTCTGCAAGCAGTGGAGAGGACACTGGCTCCTAACATGCCTCGTTCTGGTTCTACCGCCTGTCACCGCGTTTAACTGGGAATATTTCTCTCTGGACATTTCAAACGATACGTTTTGAACAATGAGGCCGCCGGTGGAAGTCTCCGTGTTTCTCATCTCTCTCTTGGCTCCTGGAGTTTTATACACATTGAACAACGTCCTTGCCCTCCAGGAGTAAGTGTGTGCGTGCGTGCGTGTGTATGTGTGTGCGGCCTTGCACTAGAGAGCTGCTGATAGTTACAGGCTTGAGAACAGGCCCATAACCATCGATATAGAGGGTTGTTAACATTGAGAAGATATTCACACATTCAAAAATAATGATAAACGAATCTTTGTTTCAACACAACACAGGGAAGACAGACAACGTCCTATCAAACCTAATCCTCCAAAGCGTGTTGATCCAACCTCGTTTAAAGTTACTGGTGAAAACCTGGACTCAAAACAAGATTCTAACAATAAAATAAAAGTAAGAAACGATTAGTTTAAGAAAATAGAGTCAAATGTTAAAACCAGTTGACTATAGTAAATTGATAAAGTTGAATTTTAAGATTAGAAAATTATAATATGACCCAAATTCACTCATTGTCTGTGCCAAGATTAGTGCAATAGAGTTCCACTGAAAAGTATAAGAATTCAAACTTTCCAATTCTTAATTTGTTCATACAAAATTATTTTGTTACATTCAGTGTTAGATATCGTGTCTAAAAGGAAATAATAGAGTTAATTAAATGGTTTCCAGGATTAAAGATCTTCATTGTTCTAAATTACTCCTCACCTTTTCCTGATGGAAGTATGAATGTGAATGATAAATTGTACATTCTAGTAAAATCAGGGACTGGAACCAAAGATTATTGTCATTGAATAGTCTACTAATTATTTTCCTGATTAGTTTAATGAAAACGTCGGTTCCATAGAAGAATGGTCTGTGATAACTTTAAGAAGCACAAGGTGATTTATTTAACAGGATGTGAAAAAGACTGCCTAATAGACTAAAGACGAGAAATGCAAGCAAAGCTCCACCGCTTGTGTTTTTTCCCCCTCAGACCTCTACCTATCCTGGGCGTGGGACTGGTCGTCCTGGGATCTGTTCTTCTTCTCGTCCTCCTCACTGTGCGACACAAGACCAACGTGGACCCTTTATTCTACGGTACAGTCAGATACACACACACACACACATTTAAACGTGTATCTGTGGTCCGAGTGTGGAAGCAGCAGTGTGAATGTTTGTTGTGTTTCTGCAGTGTTCGCAGAGTTTTCCTTCACCTGCATGGTGGGCCTGACGAACGCTTTAGAGCAAGATGGGTTCATCTCTGGCTTCATGGGCTTCTATCTGAGGATGGTAAGAGAACTTCCAAATGGGTCATTCTGTGTTACATCATCACACACACATCTTAATGGCATTTTTCCAACTTATCTGGTCACAAGAGAAACCTATGGATCTTAAATTGAATCAACATGCCAATTTTAATGAAGATCTGTGATGATTGGACATGGGAGGACCCAATCAACTTTTCCTGCCCCCCCCCTCTAAAACACTACTTCCTAACGATGGTTTCTTTTCCACGTGTTTATGTGTCAAAAGTATTTACCACGATGTGCTTCCGTCTCTTCAGGGTGAGCCTCATCTGAGTACCGCCTATGCTGTGATGATGTCTTACTGGGAAGGCGTCTTTCACTTTGTCCTCTTCCTCTTCATCATCCACCGCATGTTTAAAGGGTAAGCTGTCCCATCACCAGCGTCTGTGATTATCTTCTGCATGTTTACAGACGCACGTTGATGAAGTTTGTTGTTTTCCTGTCTGTGCAGGAAGTCCTACCGAAGCCTGGGCCTGCTGTGGGCGGGCTCCTCCATCGGCCACCAAATTGTTCTCATCCCAGGAGTGGTCGTCGGTGAGAGCTGCTTAAATAAACGCCGTCTTTCTCTGAACGGTAGAGTGTTGTTTGAGAGCATTTCTATTGATGGTGTTCCTGTGTGCAGGTAAATACGGGTCTAACATTCGTCCAGCCTTTTGGAGGAACGTCCCCTTCTTCGTGGTGCCTTTCTGGGCTGCGTCCGTGCTCTTCAGGAGACACAGAGAGATGCCAGTTGTCACAGCAGACAAGGTGAATTTCAAATAGTGAGACATATACAATATTCTGAATATCTGAGAGGAGTGTCTTCAAACCGTTTTCCTTTAGAGATTCATTTAATTGAACTTCTATCAAAGTAAAAACTATGTAACTAAAATCTCATGATTATATTTAATCTTCAGATAAGGACACATAATTTGTTTTTTAATTTGTTGGCTGATGTCCTCCCTGAATCAGTGTGTGGAAGAACACGAAGCACCATCTAAATGATGAAGACATCGCCCTTGAGAGCGATTTGAGGCTTGATGAAATAATAATAGATGCCTTTTCTATCATCATACATTATATATCATCATATTGCACACATATATTTCATTATCACTGATGGTGACCTGTTATTGATGATAATATAAATTCAATAAGTTGTTGTATTGACCTTTATTTGTTTATCTACACACACATTTGAAAAGGATTCTTCAAATTAAGATGCAGAAGATCTGTCTTGGCCAGCACATTTAACGATGGACTTTATTATGAAAGATGATATGAACAGTAAATATAAGGTAACGCACTTTCTTAGTTTGCAAACGTTCCTGGAAATTATAATAAATAGTAACTATAATTTAAATAATGAGTAAATATAAATGAAAACAGGTTAAACTTAAAGCAAATCTGCCATAAAATGCAGCCTCTCCTACACTGCTGATACCAGTGTATCTTTAGGTAAAACCTATATCTGCCCTCTCAATTTATGACACTTTTAATCACTATAAAAATAATGAGATGGAGTGTACCCACATTAACTGAGAATGCTCCTGTGTTGACTAGGTTGCAGAGGAGCAGAAGAAAAGTCTACTGACCAGGCCGGTCGACCTGCTTCTGTCACTTCTCTTAATGGGAGCCATGCTCTTCTCAGTTTTCCGAGGCTTTGTGAGTAAAACCACATGTTTCTTTTCAGTGTCTCTGCCTCTTATCGCACTCTTTGAGATATTAGTTTACATGTTTCTGTCTCTGTTCCAGGTGGTGCTGGACTGTCCTCTGGACACCTGTTTCACATACATCTATCAGTACGAGCCCTACCTCAAAGACCCAGTCGGCTTCCCCAGGGTTACGGTCAGTCTGAATACAGAATTAATGAAACCAAATATATTGTACATCCTCGATAACTGATTCTTGTGCACAATTCTTTCAGATGCTGGTGTATTTATTCTACGCTCTGCCCCTGCTGACTGTCTTCATCTACGGTCTGAAAACACCAGGGTGTAGCTGGATGTTAGACTGGACCATCTTCTTTGCTGGAGCCATGGCTCAGGTAACTGGTAATTATGTGTTTGCAGTTCTTCATATTCCTAGTAAAAGCAAATTACAACATATAGAGTCTAACGTTGGCTTCTTCCTGCTTCTCTGGCTTCCTCTCTCCAGACCCAGTGGTGCCATATCGGTGCATCTCTGCACTCCCGCACTCCCTTCACGTACCGAGTCCCTGCAGACAAATGGTGGCCTGTTATCACCCTCAACGTGCTGCTTGCTGCGGTGCCGGCTCTGCTGGCCCTGCGCTGCCACTCCAGCCCCACCTTTTTTATGAAACCTGTCCCCAAGGGACAGACCAACACCGAGAAGAAGAAAAACTAAACCTCACTCCAGCCACGGACTGTCGAGGAATACGTCACGCTATGACAAGGCTAATGTTTTCTGGGACTCTCTGTTGTGCACAAACTGCTTAAAACACCCAATTTTTCAACCTTAAAACCCAGGGAAAGTCTACAACCATCCGTCACCTGGCGCAGCACTCCCTGCTCGGACTATTGGACCCCTGATAAGAAAGCAGTTGATGAAGTAGAGGGCTGTGATCATCTCGCACAGCTTTCAGGTGACTCATGCAGATACAGAGATGGTATCTTTCCAAACTGAGTCTGTTAACCTAAATATATAGGACAGCAACAAACCACTGGAGAGTGAAAGTCTTATTATATAGTTTCTATGCAGGAATCCACAACAAAACTCCAAAGCTTTAAGTTTGTTTTGTACTGGGTCAGTGAAAAACCAAAACTATAGAGTTTAGTAACTTCATAAAATTCAATGAAGGATTGAAAGCCTGAATAAGTTGAATTTGTGATAAGAGTATCAGAGGTTGACAGATACTGTGCAATGTCTGGATCTACATGTTGTCACTGCACTGATCAAGTTGTGATCAACTGATAATTATGTCTATAAAATGTCAATAAACGATGAAGCATCACAGTTTTCTACAGCCTCAACAGTAAACCTTAAGGTTTTTATTGATATAGAAATAAGAGAACCCGAAATCAGAAATTACTGTTTTTGATTAATGATTTATTATTGGCTCTGTTCAACTCATCAATTGATCAACCAATAATTCTAGTTAACTCAGTATCTCATGGTTCACTTTATTTTGTACAATGAAAACAAATGCTGCCGTGTCTGAGCTAATAAAGCAAAAATCTGCTTTTCTACACCAGCCGAGCATTTTGGTGGTTTAATAAGACGTTTCCTCAGAGGGTCAATATTGTCCCCTCCGTTGGATGATGCCATTGTGCCCTATGTGCTCTGAGCTGCTGCTGTTGTCAAACTGATAAGCAGTGAACCTGGGTCAAGGTGAATTGTGACACACGACAGCAACACAAATGATCACGCGACACACTGATCAGCAGTGCGGCTACAAACAGTTTTAGTCTTTAAGAGTTTCACCCACTGGGGGAACTTTGACATGACAGAAACATTCTAAACACAACAGCACTTTCACTTCAAAAACTAATGGACTGAAGGACCTGTTCCCTCCAGTGAAACCAACAACCCAGGTCCAGCCTTGCTAGCAGCTCCATGTGAGCCTTTAAGCTAAATTATCAAATCCGCATGCTAATGCTCACATCGGGTATTTACCATGTTCATGATGTCAGTTTAATATGTCAGCATGCTAACATTGAATTATTGAGGAAAATGTGAATGCCATTAATTTGTAAGTATTTTTGATATAGTTAAGTGTTGGATGGAACTTTGAACTGAGGGGGGAGCTGGTTCATACTGTTCATACTGAGGGGAAACTTCATGGTGGTTCATCTTATATTTGACATTACAGTCAAAACCACAAGAGTCAACCTCAGGTGCCAATGGAGGAAAGGTGTTTTCATATCGGGTCCTAAGGACACAACCTCTGGGTAGCATGTCTAGGTACAAATTGACATTGCAATGGTTAGATAAACATTAAGATGTTTCACTTGATAAATGTAAACTCTAATTTGTTGGTGCAATGGGAAAAGTCAATTGATAATCTAAGATATCGGAATTCATCCTCATAGGAAGACAAGTATCAATGTAAAGTTTCATGGCAGTCATTAGATAAATATGAATGGGTTTCACTTGATCAGTGAAAGTGCAATGGGAAAAGTCAATGGATAAGCCAAGATATTGGGATTCATCCTCAGGGGATCAGGAGCGTCAATGCAAAATCGGTGGTTGTTGCGACATTTACAATGTAGAAATAAATAAGTGAGTTAATTAAAGGATAAACAGAAATGTAAATTTTTATCACTTTATTAAGAATGAAATACAACAGCAGGACAAAAAGTCATAAGAACACCAAAAAAGTGGATGACCGATCAAATATCAAAAGGACCAAAGACAAAAAAATTGTGACATTCTATCCATCATGTAAATATAGCCGTGCAAAGATCGAAAGTATTTAGCGATTCAGATACAATCAAGTGGTTATCTCGAGGGTGTACGGTATAATCCCATCTAAACTAACTATGTCAATGGGATATATGCTTTAGTTTAGAGTGCTTATGGAGAAAAGGGGGTCTATTTGATTGGACAAGGTCCAGCTATTGATTAAGGATCAGCCAATGACATAACACCACAATATTTACAGTACAGAGATTAGAGGCAATCAAATGATTAACTTTGTAACTAATTGATTGTTGGACTTATATAGAAAAAAATGATGTTACGTTGGCTTTTTGAAATATAAGTTAAAAAGGGAAAGTATATCACTTGTAAATGATTCATAATAAATAGCAACATACACAAACATAGTAAATATCAGGAAAAAAGCATGTCAGTAGATTAAGACAGACCAGCTATTCAGTAACTCTATGGGAGAAAAAAGTAACAGCTACAGTACACACACAAAAACCTCAGGGTTACCAGGGGCTGAACGCTGTCTTGCATCAATTACATCTGTGCTTTGTAAACAGAAAACTAGGATGAGTCATTTTTCATGTGGGACAAGCAAACTTTTAGAAAAGAAAACCTGACTCAGCACTTCTCTACGCCTCTCTTCTACATGCACACGCTCACACATGCTCACACACTGCTGTCGGCCCGACAGACCCAGAGAGGTGCAGGATTTACTGTCAGGGGGGGGACGGAGGGCGGGTGTTAATACGAGTTAGTGTAGGAGTTAGTGTTCGCATGGACCTTGGTTAAAGGAAGCAGCGTGAAAACAATAAGAGGCATCAAAAACACCCAAACTCAGTGACAGGGTTATGGAGATCAACTTTATGTTACAGTAAGAAAACCTTATTCGTCAGCTAAACGGAGAGAGCATGGTCAGAAGCACGAAAGGAAAACAGGAGGGATGTCAACTACTGTCTTTTCTTTATGGGCCATGGTTAGCACCTAGGCGTAGCAGACATGTCGTGTTATTTGGTTCAGTAGGAGCTGTTTGCGTCCTCTCTGGCCTTGTGTCCGTCTCCGCCGTGTCTCCTGTGGCTGCGGCGCTCGCGGTGCTGATTGTGGTGGTGGCGTCTGTACCGGTGTGAACGGCGGGCTTAAAGTAGAATGGAAACAAAGGTGTAGCTTGTTATATGTTGTACGTGATGTTATATGCTGCACTATAGCAGATACACAACACAATTTATTGTGTAAGATTATTGAACTTAATTAATCCCATTCATATTTAGTGATAATGAAGACACAGTTTTCCAAACAGACCTCAAACATAGTTTTTTCTGTAGTGCAAGTTCTTCATGGCATCAATTCCACATGATGTTGGAAACATTCCTTTAAAATTCTGCTCCATGCAGACATGATTTCATTGTTCAAGTTCAAGCTAGCAATCAAGTCAAGGTCGTGGATGAGGGGGCATTGAACTACATTGTTAAGTTAGTGACAGAACTTTTGCTTTGTAACATGATGTATTATTAAATTGGAAATCGCCTTGAGAAAATTGTACAATGTGGCCTGCACATGGTCTGCTTCAATCCTCAGACAGACTGTGGTATTAAAATGATGATTAATTGGTATTAATGAGCCCAATGTGTGGGAGAAAACATTCCCATACCATTAAACCATTACCAGCACACACAAGGCAGATGGGTTCATTGATTCCTGCCATTGATGCCAATTTCTACCCCTACCATCTGCAGCCTCAGCAGATTTATCAGACCAGGCTAAGTTTCCAGTTCCAGTGTCCACTGTAGCCTCAGGTTTTCTGTTCACGGTTGACAGGGCTGGAACCCAACATGACCCTCTGCTTCAAGGTTCTATGTATTTCTCCGATGCTTTTGTGCTCCCCACATTAGTATAGAGAGGTTCTCTGAGTTACCAGAGCCTTTCTGGCCAGTCCCCTCTGACCTCTCTCAGGCGGCCTGCAGGTTGAAAACAGACACTCACACTTTGTGCAGATGATCCTGGGTCTCTCCCAGCTCCCGTCGGCCCGGCAGCGAGTGGTGGGGATGTGACGCTGGTAGAAGCCTTCAGAGCACTGGTAGCGCACCACCGAATGGATGTCATAGTGTGACCTCCGGCGACCTATCAAATGGGCGTTCTCCACTGTGGGCGGGGTCCCACACAACACTGAAAATAATAGAATTAAATCATAAATCATGCAGATAGATGTTGATACATGTACATGTTTTTATTTCACATCAGTCCATGATTTCATTTACGATAATAGTCTCCACTTCCACTTCATGCATCTGTTGTGTAAAAATACTGACATTAAGGCACTGTCCATATTTGCAGGTGTAGAAGGCACAGTATTACAGTGTGTTTTGCCTGTAGATGGCAGCATTGTTTCTGTATCTGCAATCTGAGCTGAGCGGTGGTGGGTCCAGGGGGAGGTACCGGGTCTCCGCGGTCCACAGGGAACACAGCCAAACCACAGAGCCATGAGACCACAGCCAGACTAACAAACACTCCCCAACCACTTAATCCTTCCTTTTCTAACCCCTCCTGGACGTCCACTGTGTCTGCCTGTCTATAGCTCTCCTTGCATCCTGTAAGATCTCACTGCAGCTTCACATTCAGGCTGGCTGAGTCGGGTCTCAGGGTGAAGGTGAGTACGAGAAAAACTTGGTGGAACCGAACAGAGGAATTTCAGATTGTATTGACAATATCCGTAACGACAGTTCTGCTGCCTGGTCAAAGTGTGAGTGAGACCATGAAGAGATGAGATTAAATCTCAATTTTCACAAAAGTTACTGAATTCTGAGCAACTCCTGAAGCTTTGTGGGAACCAATCATTTCTACATGTCATTGTGTATGTGCACGTTTATTTAAATTATGCTAAAAGTACTAGTTAGTTTGTTGAGTGCTATCCACTGTTTGGTTACATTCGGTTCAGCAGTGTTGCAGTACCTGTGCCTTTCTTGCAGATGTAGGGCAGGTTGTAGTTGCAGGGCACGTCGTTCCACTTGCCATCCTCATGGGCAATGGTCACCACACAGTCCTCGCCACCTGCAAAGAAGTTATCCGGCTGGCTCTCCCTCCAGTTCTCATAAACCTGCACAAGAGCAACACAGTTCAGCTGAGACTGGGGCTCGGGTCGAATTTTTCTGTCCGAATCCATCCTAGAGAGAAAACTATCCGAGCACAACAAGCATTCTGTATTCATAAGCAGATAGCTGTTAATAGAGATCAGCCAAAATGTCCTCTGGACCAAAAGCACCTACAAATAGTCACTGCTTGTGTTTTGTGTGGAGAAACATTCAACTCATAGATAAAAAAAATGTGTGAGTGTAAACGGTAAACAGCGATCTGAAGTCTTGATTCGCATATCCACTGTCTACACCCACTGAGGAGGCTAGTTCGTCATCAGACGATAGCTGAGGCTCAGAGATCGTCCTGTCCCTGACACACATGGTTACTGCTTGTTTTACCCAAGTACAGACTGTGCTGTGTAAAAAACCAACCAAGCAATTGTGACCGACCTAACCCGAACCTGAAGGCTGATCATGAACCTGAAGGAATTCCAAGATTTTTGTCCCAACGGGTCCCGACAGGCTTTAGCTCAGCTGCATTAGTTTTCCTTTCTCAGTACTCTCTGGAAGTCTCTCAACTTTTCTCTTTTTTAGTTTTCTCTGAAGGCAAAGATGAATGCTTTCATTTTCCAATTAATTCCATGTGTAAGATTACAAATTTGATTTAGCATATAAATGGAAACGTTTAATCTTTTAAGGTCCTAAAGACTTGTTTTTAAATGTGTTTGTTATTGTCAACAATGTAGTCCTTCATGAATACAAATGTTTTAACAGTTGTGTCTTGTTCATAAGAGATTTCTGTATTTACTATAAGTAAATCTTTATCAGAGCTCTTCTTCCTTTCAGATCTGATCAAACTGCTCCGACACAGAACTGATAATGCACATTATTTGAGTTTCAGGGCGTTGAATCCTTATTCAATAAAAACCGAGTGCATCTTCTTCAGGATTTTAGCTTTTGATTTGTGCTCATTTTATCACCGATCTTATCAACTAGACAGTTTTTTCTGATGTGAAATTTTCAGGTCCTTTCAAACTCTCACCAGATCGTTTCCATCAGTCCACTGAAAGTCCTCCTCCACTGTGCGGTCGTTCAGTCCGATCCAGGCATTGTCATGACCCAGGCCTGTAGAGAACCAGTACAGGATCAATCTTTGACTTATTACACTGTAAGAAATCTGACACCCACACTGATATATCTATGTGATTAACACTCCTTTGTTCTATATGTTCTTTTCATCATTTTATTTGTTAATTCCTTTCTTTTCTCTGTCCTCAACTCTGCGTGCATCATAATATAAATGAACAAATCAGGACAATTACGAAGATTAGTATTTCTATGGTGTTGTTCGGTTGTATATTTTTGGTTGGAGTGAATTTACATGTCGTTGTTGAAGTTGTACTTTTTTAGTTTTGTGAACATTTGCGTGAGTGTCTTCCACATAAGTTCTGGTCGAACCACAACAACAGAAACACACACCCACCATTGATAAACTCCTGCTCCGTGGTGGAGATGACACTGCTGAGGTGGGCACTGTGCTCTCTGCAGTCTTTCTCTGCGTCCTCCCACGTGTGCCTGTGGGTGAAGTACCTGTGGAACAAGGCCGTGAAAGTGGATGTGAAAATGCATATTTCATACATTATGCAGCACGCCCAAGTGTAAATGGCACAGAGTGCTGCAGTAAGTATGTCACGGATAACTCAAGGGTATGAAGAAGTAATGCAGATAAACGAGGCCCCTGTGGTTGCAGGTAAATATATTGTGGCTCCATTCATTTTCCCGGTGCAGCCATCATTCCTACCTGTAGCAGTGGCCGTGGAACTTCCACCAACCGTGCTCGCAGCCTTCTATGTCTGGGAAGATGAAGAGAAAAGAGGAGGGGAAATGAGAGGAGCTAAAATTACTCCTCGAAGGGCACGTGAAAGCACAGTTAAGTGCAGGAACATGGGGAAAGATAAAACAGTCTGTCTAAGGTGGGAGGAGAGAGGAAGCAGAAGAACCATTTACTCTTTTTAACCAAGCGTTCTATCTCACTCACGACTTAAATATATGACTCTGGCATCTTGAGAGGCTAAATACACGAACTGTAATTATACTGGATTGTTTTCAATTCGCTGCACACGTGGCCCTCTCTCTGCACTATTAGTATTCATTAATAACACCGAGGCCCACGGTTTCATTTATAACTACTAAGGTTAGATATTCATTAATCCTCATTACTAGTGCAGCACACACACACACACACACACACACACACACACACACACACACACACACACACACACACACACACACACACACACACACACACACACAAAGAGAGAGAGAGAGAGAGGTGGATGTGGCTATAGCCAGGGAGCTGATGAATCTGAGTGTGTGTTGGTTTGAATGTGGTATGGGGGTTGATTAGTGCCACAAACCACTTAGACATACTGTGCCGTCCAAAAATCTAATTCCACTTTCTTACATTCATATAAATCTTTCCTCTGTATCGATTGTTTACCTTGGTATGGATCCTCACATTCGAGCACCTAAATCAATCTATTTGACACTCAGCCAGTTAATTGCTAATTTTACTTGTTTTCAGTGGCTTGTTTCTCTGACTTCCCATCCATGGCTCTGTTCTTTTCTACTTATTTGCTTATTCTTAAAAGCTCAATTATTAACACACATTGTATCTTGGCAGCTGTCTGCAAGAAAGAGATATGCATTTTTCCCAAAATATTGAGCTACTGCTTTAATATTATGTTAAAACTGACTTGTTTTCTTTGACTTTGTCTCTATTAAATGTTTTAGTTGTTGTTTTATTCCTGCTTGTTTTTATATGTTTACCTCCACCAGGGAGGCTGTGTTTTCATTCCCATTACTCAGTCTGTCTTTCTGTCTGTCTGTCAGCAGGATTACTGAAAAATGACTGAACCTATTTCCATTCAATTTTGTGAAGGGATGGAGCATGACCCAAGGAAGATCCCATAAAATTGTGGACTGAATTCTTTTTCACCGCCTTGTTGGAGATATGGCCCACTAGTGCATTCTGCCTCTCTTCCATTGCCCTCATTTTAACTATCTTCTCCATATGACACCCATTTTAATCCTGTTTTTCAAAGCCCCATATAAATAATGTTTATTTGTCTGCCTTATTTAGATGAATATCGACATATACCTTGGTAACAGCTATTCTCTCTGGGTTCTTTGACCATTACTACTACTTACGGCAAAGCCCCACAGGACACCTTTAATCTTAAACCGGCACATAACACAGCTACTGCAATTATCTCAACCCATAAAACAATATTGCTAAAACAGCAAACACAATAAAAATGAGTATTTGATGGGTAACAACTATCAAATAATTCTGTGGCCAAGTATGTGGGGATGCTGACAGAAAATGTGCAAATATTAACTGGCGTGGAAAAATTTGAGTACACACAGAAGAGTCAGTCAGAATCCATCACAGTGTGACACACAGTGTATCTGTGTCTCACAGAGCCGCATGGCTGCACACTGATCAGGATTATTTCCACCAGCACCTTTCACTGCTGCTATCAGATGGCTGCGAATCTTAATAAGCTCACCACTGTGGCTGCACACACACACACACGCACACACACACACACACACACACGCACGCACGCACGCACGCACGCACGCACACACACACACACACACACACACACACACACACACACACACACATACCACGATGCACTGAATTTGTTGGTGCAACACAGTCCAATAACATGATGCATAATAATAAATCCCCCTAACATGGCTTGGAGTCATCTGTTCGGTATCTGTGTGTAAATGTGTGTGTATGTGTGTGTGTGTGTGTGTGTGTGTGTGTGTGTGTGTGTGTGTGTGTGTGTGTGTGTGTGTGTGTGTGTGTGTGTGCCGTTTCCTCCCTCTCACCTTTCTCACACGTGTCTCCCCCGTAGCTGGGCAGGCAAAGGCAGAGGAATGAATCAATCTTGTCAATGCAAGTGCCTCCATTTTCACATGGCTCCGACTGACAGTCATCAACATCTGTAGAGAGAGGAAAGCGGTAAAGAGCTGATGGGTCGTAGATGTCGTTAGGGTTCAAATAAAGGACGTTTTCTGCTGAGGAGATGTTTTTCATAAAGATGGTTTGGGCGTTTAGGTTCTTACAAGAGGAGCTGGTCCTTGTTTAAACAGTGAAATGTGAGCATGTCGGCGCGTACAGTGCTGTAATTCAAACAGGGTGTGATAAGAATGCAGATAACCCAAATCCCCTTTACATTCCTCATTGGTCCTCATGCTCTCACAGAGGACGACACTATAAACACCTTTCAAGTGTTAACACAGGCTTCACTACCCATTCACAGAGCTTATGGTCGTCTTGATGTAGGTCCAATCTCTTTTTTTGTCTCTTGTTCATCGTGTCCCTCCACAAAAGGCTGCACGAGGGAGAAAGACCAGTCTGCACATCAAATCATTTTTCCTTTTAAGCTGTTATAGTGTAGACATAATTTTGGTGGACAAGTGAGCAGATAGGCTGGACCTGGTCCTGGCTCAGGTCCCCAGCCTGGCAGACTTCCACCTCGCTGTAGGGGAAACAGATACCAGCTTCCAGGCTGCTCCTCTGCAGCTATCTGTGCTCTCTAACCTCTCTGTGGATGGCAAAAGGAACATTTCTCTCCATGGATCAATAAAGCATCACTTTATCATTGAAAATGGAGGGTAGGTAATCTCTTTTCTCCACTGTGGGCTTTTTTGGACCCAGAATAAAAGACTGTACCCCAGGACTGCAGAAATCTATTAAAACTCACAGCGAGAGCGCAGAAAGAAAACTACTCCGAAGTTTAAACTTTCTTCAGAGTATTTCCTCAGATCTAAATGGTTTCTTAGATTCAAGCACAGAGCTGAACAGTGGAAAAGGTCAGCGGCTGTAAAGATCTGCGGTAAATGTGTCAGACAGATCAAACAAGAATGACCTTTAGCCTCGGACAAGACTTTCATATTTCAGACTGTCCTCACATGCTGAGGCTTCTATCATGGGATTAAGTATGATTGTTGTTCAATCATTTTAGAGGAGACGTATTAATGCTTTTTTTAGACTTTCTCTTTCTGCAAAATTAAAGTCTGGCCCAACCATATGGTCTGGCATGCCCCCTAACCCCTGCAGCTACATCCATACTAAACGCATCAACTCTGCTTCTGAAATGCCAAGCGTTGCCAATATTCTGGAGTTTATTAAACGGAGAAGTTTTGGAAACGCTTCTGGCCCCATTTTAGTTTGAAAACTCCGGGGGCTGCCTTTTAGTCTGGATGTGCAAAAACTGAGATGTTTGGATACAATGATGTAGACACTGATTGGTTCTTTTTGGTCACGAGGTAGCCTGAGCTGATTGGTCGTTAGAACGCAACATGGATAATCTATAAGCGTTGCTGACCCTGTTGTCTTTGCAAACAGCTGTTGTGCAAATTCTGCATTTTACAATGATACAACTGTTACAGTGATGACGCTGAATCAGAGGATAATGTGCCTCCGTTAAAGTACAGTTTTCTCAGCTTTAATCTATAGTTTATTCTGTGACATCAAACAGTTTTAGGCTTGACTTTACAGAGTCTGTTTATCTGTTTATGAAGATGGCAGCTCTGTTAAGATAGATGGAGAAAAAACGAGGTCGACAGAGATTGAACCACAGATTTGTAATAATGTGTTTTCTTGCAAGATTTTCTTTAATCTCTCAGAGTTGGAATCAATCAAACAGGGTTTCTTGTCTGTAAGATCAAATATCAGTTTAAGAACATAAGTAGCATACAAGTTTTCAAATGCCAGTTTTCTTATACCGAAAAAGAAAAAATTGTCACTGGTTTAAATCAGTTAAAACCACCATGTGTAGGAACGACACTATGGCAGAAAACATAAAGTAAGATTAGATCTATATTAAAGTTACTAAAATGTTACACATTTTAATATGTTGATGATTGGAAGAACAATAGTACCAAACTCAGAATGTCATTGATCAGAGGTCAAATTAAAAACGGGAAAAGTGACAATCAGACATTCATGTTTTTAGTCTTTAGGTTTTCTACAAGGTGATTTTTTATCATATTATTATTATATATTTGTTTATATTATTAGCACTGGTGAGAGTAGCTCCCCGGGAACATGTAGTGACTCAGACCTATACAAAATATACACTCAATGGTCGGAATAATACAAAAACTTAACTTGGAAATTATAAAAAATTGTATAAGTATGAAACTGACTAATGAGTGACCTTGAATGACCTTGAGAGATGCTAAATCCCAGTTAAAGACACATCACCTTCTCTCCCACCCCATTAAAATCAGCTCTTTGTTGTTCGATATATAAAAAGAATCCCTTTGTGCCTCTCATCCAATATTCAGTGGGGAAGCTGCTCCTCAGAGAGGTAATACTGCAAATTCTGCAAATCCATGACAAAGCCGTACAGCATACCCCTGCATCAGCTGCTGGCTGTCCATCTGTCCGTCTGTCTGTGACACTGAACAAACCTCGGTAAGTATCAAGGCGTTCACAGCCCAAATTGGCCTGTGAATACAGATAAGCGTGCTGCTGCATGTGAATCATTTATTCATAAAGTGATCACTTCCTTGAGGAATCGCTGCCTAATGAGCTGAGCATGTGTTACGGAGCAAATTAGGACCCTCATGGCAGATTTACACCTCGGTGTCAAACTGTCTCACCACTGCAGAGGTAGTTCTGCCGTGTGCTGAGGGATCACAGAGACTCACAAGCACCTCTTCTAAAACCTGAATACCTGCATGTGTTCATCGCATCAATGCAAACATCCTCTAAATCAAACATTACCACTTATTTCCCAAACTGCCAGCAACGATCTGATGAAACTAGAGATATTTTAAAGAAAGATATTTCATACAGTCTTTATACAGTAGGAAAAAAATTGATCTTTCTCAAGGTTTCCCCAAGTTCAAATTAAAACATTATAAAGACGTCTTAATATCACAGAGACTTAAATAATTTAATACCTCTTTCATGGTCAAAACTAAGTATACAAACCAGATGGTGTGATTTGAGGAATCCATTTATCTACAATTTCTTCAGCTTTGAGAAGACCCTGTACTTTTCTGCATTGCATTGTGGGAGAACATAAGCGAGGATTTAAAGACCTTCAGGTATATTTGCTGGTGACATGAATTCAAATCGAAATTCAGACTGTGATGTGTAGGTTTGACTCACAGAATCCATTCGCACATGAAACCAGCCTCTTTGCGACATGACACATCTTGGAATTTTGTGATTAAAAGAACTTTGCCAGGGAAAAGGCTGCCACATCCTGACCTTGAGGGACCGTGACCATCATCCCCTGACAGTTTGAATCTAACCTTTGACCCTCAGCCTCGGTTCATCCTCCTCTCTCACCCTGACGCACAGCTCGGCCTTTGACCTGCCAATAGGGCGTTAAAGAGCCCCTGCGTCAGTACGCACACACTTACTGACACGGAGCTCATTATGCCAGCGAGTGTGTGTTTGTTTTTTTTCGTGTGGGATGTGTGTGAGCGTGTGTGTTTGAGCATAACTCACCAATTTCACAGTTCTCCCCAGTGAATCCTTGTGGGCAGTAGCAGCTGTAGCCCGTTCCCTGAGGAAGGCACTTCCCTCCGTGCAGACACGGGTTTGTCACGCAGGGCTCCACCTCAGCTAAAAGAGACAGACGGATGGGAGTGGAGAAGGAATTTAGGGATTCAGAATAAGTGAGTTAATTAAATACTGTAAAACGTTTTTTCCTGTTTTTGAATGTGATTCATTTTGGCATCGTGTATTTAAGCTCCGGGGCTGAATAAAGCTTAAAATATTCCTTTCCATGTGGATCCTCTAAAAGTTGGGCAGCTTGAACACAATTACCCTCATGTCCGCGTGGGTTCTGGATAAAAATAAAATCAATGTATGACTCAGAAAATAAAAATACAAACATGCTACCCTAATTTTCTGTAATTGCAGCTCAGCTAAAACCAGCGGCTACAACACAACGCATATCCATTTCACACTCTGTCTCTTTTCAAAGGGATCAGAAGCCAGGGAGCCTCAACCTCGCCATCCACTCACAGCCACAGTTGTCATGGTTACCATATGGAAAGCGAGCCCTGGCTCACTCCACCGAGCGTAGTGGGCAGCGTGAGAACTTCAGACATTAGCCACCCTCAAAAGAAAGGAGCAGACCCCCCGCTGAGCGCCTTGGCCCCGCCATTCACCCCCAAAATGTCTTCATGTGTGTGGTCTCCTTCCACAATTACAAATTTCCATATCAATTGACACGCCACCACATGTTTCTCCCCTGAGCCGCTCATTATAGCAACTTAAGGTCTTTGAAAACCAACACTCGTTCATCCTGGCCGCAAAGGCTCGGCTGTGGGACCCTTTGTTCTGCCAGATCCTTCTCTGACACTGAGGACTGTTGAGGAGGAGGTGCTGTGTGAAGTTCACATTGTGTGTGTGTGCAGGTTTGTGTGTTTTTCCTTAACACTGTGAAAATCAATACCCTGGTTATGATTAGCCCCGAGGCCGATCCAGTGCAATAATTAACCAGAAGCAGACATCTTAAGCTCAGATCATCTGATCTATCATCACGTCAGATTGGACAAAATAAATGTTGGGGGACAAAAAAATCAGGTTGAGGGTTTTTCGCGTTTTCAATCACAAGGACCCAGTGCAGAGCAGGATTTCTCAACAGCCTCAACTTTATAGATTTATGGTAAATTTTGCTTAATAAACGTCTCTGATGATTCAAATCCTGATGGAGTCAGGTGCTAAAACCAGCCACGCATTTCATTTAATGCACAGCGGTCTCGCCCTATGTGCACTTGCGCCCTGTGCATCAGCGAAGGTCAATGGCACGCCTTGACAAATATAAAGTGTTATGACAAGCAGATTTACTACAGTATGTGTGTGTGTGTGTGTGTGTGTGTGTGTGTGTGTGTGTGTGTGTGTGTGTGTGTGTGTGTGTGTGTGTGTGTGTGTGTGTGTGTGTGTGTGTGTGTGTGTGTGTGTGTGTGTGTGTGTGTGTGTGTGTGTGTGTGTGTGTGTGTGCGTCTGCATGTGTGAAAGATAAACCTTGTGTGCCTGGCCATTCATTAGAGCGAGTGGTGCAGAAAAATCAATAGTTGGTGGAAGGAACTGACAGGAGCGGACTGTCCCTCGCTCTGCACAGCGGCTGCTACAAACAACAGCAACAATAAGCTGGCAACAGCAAAATCCGACTAATAAGTTTACAGAGATAAGACCGTTAGAGATTAATTATTTTGCTGCAGCGATGCCGGGGATACCTCAAAGTATTTAATCTACACATCACACACGGCCTTTGCTGCAAGTAATCACAGCTGCAGACACAGTGGAAAGGCGGTTTACTGGAAATATGATTTCGGATAAGCACTTTAAATCTCACAAGTCACGGTTGGCATTTCTGCGAAGGCGCGGGAGCACGGAGAGGGAAACAAAGAAGCTTGCTTGCGATTTAAATGTTACAGAAAGATGGAAAATCTGTTTAAAAAGATCAAACAATGGAAAGAAACTCAGTGTGTCTCTGTGCATCAAGTGTGAAGCCGTGTGTGTCTGTGTGTGTGTGTGTGTGTGTGTGCTCCAGTTTGAGAACAATGCGCTCCGCAGCTGAAGGTCCTCGAATCCAACCTGAGGCCCCTCTATCTCTCCTCTCTCATTGATTGAGCGGACTGATTAAGTGCTCTGTGATCCAGTCAGGAGAGCAAATACCGACCACCACCGTGAAACCCAACCACAGGGGAGCTGAGCCCGTGTACATGAGAGTGAGAGAGATGTAAGCTGAAAGCCGTTACTCTGCTCCAATCTCCTGCCAGCGTGTCCACCCCCCCCTCGTTTTCCAGCAAAGATATCTGTGTGTTTGTGTGTTTACGGGCCTCTGCCTGCACCACTCCAGGGTCTCTCCGTCAATCAATCAGCTCTCACACTGTACACCGGCAGTCCAGATTGACCTCGTCTTCTTGTCGATACAGTTTACAGCTGTTTTCTAGCCGCAAGACTCCTCACACCTCAGCCATGCCTGCTGCAGACATTAGCTGCAGAATAAATCACCTCGTGTGATAGCATGATGTCCGTGGGGCATCCACACGCTGGGTGATAGGATTTTTTCCCCCCCTGTATGCACTGTCATTATCGAGTGAGAAATAAACCAATGGGCCGGCCCCTCGGATGTACAGCACAGGGCTGCAGACTTAATCAGCAGATTGTATACGGTGACAAGGATGTGATCTCTGCTTCTGGCAGGAATAAATGGTGGGTACATAGCCAGGGAATGAACACTGAATCTTACAATAAATAAGCCAGTGCTGAGCTCAGTGGAAGGATTAATGAAGAAAACTGTATGAAAGGATAATTCTGTTCTTTTACAACCAGGAACATTCCTGTAACAGAAAATGAGTAAGTAAGTAATTCCTGAGGTTTAGGAATCAAAGGTTTTGCTGCAACAAAAAGCAGGAAGAGAACAACAAGCAGACAAAGAGCTAAACAGTGCTGGGAAGATGTATCAATTACACCCTAAAATTACATGTGAAAAAAAGCACAGTGTTGCCTTGCTAATTATGTGACGGAAAGCATATCTAGTTTTATCGCTGGCTACATTTCATTGTTCTGTTCAGTTCACATTATCTGATTGACATTCATTTCCAGCTTTAAGCTCTTGAAGATACAGTGATCTCATGTATATCTTGCAAAAAGAGCCAATAAAAACACCCAGAATGGTCAAAGTTGTCATGTTGACATTTCAGGTGTATCAATTGATTCACAACATCAACTCATCTGTTGACTAACACACAATAAAACATTCCACCTTAAAATTTGTCAGCCACTATTGAGTGGCACAGTGAATTTTATTATTTTCTACCCTTTTAACTTAAGATTAAAAGGCAGAAAAACAAGCTTTCATTCATCATCCAGTCTCCTGGCCGTGTCTTTATTTGTGATGCATTTGCAGAAGAAACACAACACAAAATGAAAGCTTTAGGTTATCTCGCTATGTTATCATAATCTAGCCTAATTTTTTTTTTTTTAAAACACAAACTACTGGTTAATGGCATGCTAATTAGAACGTTAAGTGGTCAGTTATAGTTGACCGATTAACTTGCTACCATAGGAACAGTGGAATATCTGAACCATATAATTTGGAGAAAAGGATCAGAATTATCCGCTATCAAATCAAAATAATGCTCATAATACTACAATCTATGACTAATTCAAACACATGCAGATACGTAGATACACTAGAATGTACAAACAGACAAACATAGCTTACTTGCTGGGCCCAGAGTAACGGTGCTGACGTTCGCTCCTCTGCTGCTCTCCTCCTCCATGTTGCCAGGTAACAGGGCCCCTGAGCCCACGGCGTGAGACCAAGCGGGCTCTTCCTCATCCGGGGGCCCTGACAGTAACGGGGGATAATCCACAGAGCTGTTCTGACCTGCTGTCTTCACTGGGACCCAGTGAAGCGGCGTCAGGGGGTTAGAGGAGCCGTCCTGGTTTTCGAGGTGAGGAGACGGTGATGGGTCTCCTGATCCGACCATTTGAGACAGGGTATGGGAGGAGACTGATGATGGTGAGGGTGAGAGGGATGCGGTTTGGGAAGTCAGTGAAGGTGAGAAAGTGGATGAAGAAGAGGAGGAAGAGGAAGAGGAAGGGGAAGGAGATGGTGACGATGGTTGAGCAGAGGACATAAACACTGTGGCTGATGGGGATGGTGAGTCTGAGGGGGATGAGGACAGTGTTTGATGTTGGTCAGGGGAGATCGATGGTGTTCCTGCTGGTAAACTGGACGGTGATTTTGATGTAGAGAAGTCGGTGCTCTCCGACCCAGTTGTGGTCGTCCCAGTGATCTCCAGAGGACTGGTGGTGGCAGTGGCAGTCGTGGTGGTGGAAGCGGTGGACTGTCCTTTCCTGTGACCCCTCTCCCTGGATCTTTCTCTGGACCTTTCTCTCGGTTTAGACGTTCCAACCGGTCGTCGTGACACTTGTATCTCCCCCTTTGCCTCTGCTCCGGTGATTTCTCCACTCCCCTCATCTTCTCCTTTCCCTTTCTCCTCTCCTCTCTCCTTCTCTTCTCCTCTACTCCTGTCCTCGCCTCGGTTCTTCTTTCCCCTCCCTCTGCCGCCCCTACCGCTCGCTCTGGAGGTCACCGTCTCCTCCCTCTTGCCACCCGGCTGGGTCGTGGTCTCTGATTCAACGCGGACCCAGGTATCCCCGCTGGATGAGGTGATTTCAGGTGCAGAGCTCGAGGCGGTGGATGTGTGGGTCTCTGGATTCTCCTGGGTCTTGATGCTATCTGTAGTGATAGGAATACCGGAGGCGGGCAAGGTAGATGCCAGACGAGTGGGTGAGTCTACGCTGGCTGGTGCGCTGCTCTCCTTGGAGGGGCTGCTGAACCATGAACTTCCCCAAGAAAACAAACCTGCAGAGGGCACAAAATAAACAAAAAGAAAACCAGGAGTGAAGCCAGAGGTGTTCGTTTTTGCCGACAAGTGCAGAAGACGAAAACAACAGTGATGAACCAAGTAAAAATAATCTTGTGGATTCTGTCTGTCTCGTCAAGGGAGACAAAACATTTCAAAGCTGTCTGCTCTTCGTCAGCTGTTTTTCCTCTGTCACTACACTCAGGCTGTCTACACTTCAATATTATCAACGCTAGCAGGCAAAGCTCTGAGGACACTGAAAACAAACATTTCAATAAAGGTCAGAATAGAGCCGAGCATTTCCCATGTTATAACATTTTTTTAAAACCACTAGATTTAACCAGAGAACACTACCTGCAGGGGTTGGATAAGATACCGAAAAACATTAGACTTACAAAGACAGAAAGATTTAACCGTCAAAACTTACTGCAAGTGTGAGCTTTCAAAAAAACGTGTGTAATGTAATTACCAGTTTATGATGTGAACATGTTATTCATGTCAACATACAAGTTGTTATTAAGAAAAGAACAGACGGTATTTTTTTCTTGTAGTTTCTGACCATCATCCCATGGACCTTTACCAGTAGCGGATATAAGCAACGTGGGCACAGAGGGCAGCATGCTTTAAAAAAAATTTTTTTTACGGAGAGTATATAAAAAGCACATATGGAATATATGATTGCTGTATATTCACATTAAGTGTCACATATAAATAATGCATGAACCTACATTCAAATAGCATCTATAGCCCAGGGCGCTGTTCAAGCTAGAACCACCACATGCCTGCTCGCATGCTCGCATGCTCAGTGTATAGAGACCACAAATTAGCTAGAGTACATATACCACACTCCACAGTTGTGTTGTACATGGCCCCTGTTAAATACACTAATAAACTAAACACAACAACTGACCTCTGAGCTGCAAAGTCATTACACTGAAAGCTGCAAAATTAAATAACCTGGCAATATATGGCAAGAGCACAAAATAACACTGTCTGAAGCTAATTAACAAACTGCTGATGAAATTTAAAGACTCTCCTGTGTCATTATCACATTTAAAAGAGCTACTTTCAATTACGATGAATAAGTACAAATGCAACAAAAAAACCACCTGGGTGAAGCTTTAAATCCCCTCTAGACACACCTGCACGTACACACACCACGCACACACATGTCTGAACAAAATGAAAAATGCATGCTATAAACTTTCAGCAGGGTCTCTTAGTCTCATTCCTCACCATTCTCTTCATCTCACACACTACCTCCCTGTTAAACACACACACACACACACACACACACACACACACACACACACACAGCCTGAAACGCGGGACCTCCACGCTCTCACAAATTGCCTCAAAATTGAATCAACAACTCTGTAACACAGTTTCAACAAACACTGAACAGCAACGTCTGCCATTTGAAAACCACTTTCTTCTTCCGCCAGCACATAAAAACATTTAAACTCAGAAGGCCCCTGAGGAATGGGGAGGAGAAATGCAGGTTGATGAGTCTTCCTAGTGTTTATGTTGGAAGGAAACCTGATGATTTCAACACACAATGCCTGTGCTCCAGGGTTAATAATGGGCATCAAGCTAAAGAGACATGATTCGTCTGCTTATGCACTCATGTGGGAAGACTCAAATCAACACAATCACAGGCACAGAAATACTTCTGTTTGTGCATGCTCTGTGTGGGCGATTTTGAAGATACAAAAATGCCGCACCATTAAAACAAGTCTCTTGAAAACAGTCTTTGTTTTGACATTAAAGTGATTCTTAACCACTCGCTGATGAGGGTTTGAATTTGTTAGAAACAGAAAACTCTTCTCTGATAAGGAAAATGGAATCTAACCAAACATATTCTGGTGACAGCCGAGACAAGAGCTGGTTGAACTGTCAAAATGCTAAGTAGAGAATTGTCGGTGCCTCCTTTACTGTCTCTCCGTTTGATTTTTCCGCCTCCACCAAATTTGATTTATTAATTATAGAAATAACACCACATGTCATCTGAGTCATATGAAGATTATTCTTGATGTTTGTTTCTCCCTCTCTAGTGTCATTGCTTTTAATTATCAAAATAACATGTCCTTGTCCACTGGTGGGCTTGAGGATGACTGGTTTTATGGGATTATTAGTTTATTTAAAGGTTTTATTTCATCCCTGATATTTCTTCCCCGTGTTTCCTACAGTAAACTGTCCTTTGTTTTCGTGACACTTGGCAGAAAGTCTTTGATCCAGTTGTGTAAGACACACTTTTGAGCAATTAAAAAGCGTCTCAAGAAGTTTGGAGTGCATGTAGGGAAGTGTAATTCCCTGGAAGTAACAACTAAGAGGTAGACACCAGGGTCTTTTTTCGTTTTTTTTATTTCAAAGGTCCCACTAATTACCTTGGAAATCGATGCCCAGAATCTGGAAACAAGTTTACACTCCCAGAAGGAATGGAAATGTGTCCCAATATCAGAAAAGCTCTTGATGCATATAGAGGGGAAAGGGAATGATTTATTTTGTGCAGGGTAAGCAGGCTGATACGTCTGCGAGGAGTATAACCACCTTCATCTTCTATAGGTTCAGCACCTAAATCTTTTTCCTATTTATGATAAATGTTTGCCAACTCATACAGTAACTGAGCAATTAAAATATTTTCCATTTTGGGGTTAAATCCCTCTTAATCACTACACGAGAAAGAGGTAATCTGAGGAAATATAAAACACCTTATTTGCAGATATCCAAAGATATTACAAATAAGAAAAAGATGTACATTCTGAGCTATGGAGGTCTTAATAAAATAATCTAATTTTTATAAGCTAATTTGAGTTGCCAAGATATGTCCTTATCTATGACAGAAGGGATTACATTTGACTCGGTTCTAAAGTGAGCAAGGCTTGAAAGTAAGAAATAAGCTTAGAATACACACATAAAAATATAATGTTATTAAGCCTCATGAATATAAGTCAAACGCTATAAAGCTCTTTGTCATCAGGGGTCAAATGGTTAGTAGGCCATTCAGTTCAGTGATTAGAAATAGTAATGACCCACACACCTGGAGATGCCGTACTGGAAGGCTTAGATTCTTGATCTTCCTTTTTTGTAGTTGTCTCCTCGTCACCTTCCTTCCCGTTTGGTGCTTGGGTCCCGTTCTCGTTTCCAGTTCCCACCAAGTAGTTCCAAGGCTTCCACATGGACTTGGCAATCTTTGAGATCACCTGAATTAATGAGCAGATGGACAGAAACTTAGCTGATTCACTGATGCCATCATTTTTTGGTATTTCAAACAGCATGATTGAAGCACAAAACCTGACTGACTTTCTTCTCAGCAGGTGTTGGGTGAACTGGGGGTCGGAGAAACTCTTCCGAGTCAGGACCAGGCTCCAGTTGCTCTCCCCAGTCTAAGGAGCTCTGTCCTGGGATTAGCTGGAGGGTCACATAGGATCCTGAAGACTCTGAGGACCAGGGGTCTGAGGCTGAGGGTGAATCATAAGCCACAGGATCTTTGGTCAATACAAGCAATCTTTATTTTTTACAGAAATCAATACTAGTAATCAGACTCACCAGCATCAGTGCTGTTAAGAGTGGCCTCCTCCTCAAGGTCAACCAATCCTGTCCAGTTGGAAGGTGAACCATCGCTGCCATTTAAGGTTCCTGTATGGATGTAAGTAGAAAGAACATTATACTTGTACCCAAATGAAGTGCATTGCCACTATGTCTAAATCTACTAATTAGATTGTTGATTCTCTTAATGAGCTTCTTTGTGCTGCTACTGATCTTCGAACCACAGACAAATGAGAAACCTCTTGTAGTGACAGCCTGCTGTGTAGTCGGGTCGGGGCTGTCCATCCCTGAGGAGTCAGCATCACTTGAGCCTGCGAGGTAGCTCCAGGGCTTCCACAGGGAGGTGTAGATGTGAGACATGGAGTCCATATTCTTTATGTTTCCTAGGAAACAAGTTGATAAGATCTGCTGTTCACATTGCTGTCGCTGAAGGATTTCACCCAGTGTGTCTCTAACTTTTGCAGAAATTGACCGATATCAGTCAACATACGAAGCCGCGAGTGAAAATGAACCACTAGATATTGACATCCTGTCCTCTTTGCACTTCTTCTGTCAATCCAGCTATTTCACAGAGACATGACGGTGGGGTAGATAATGTGGATCAGAAATCAGAGTTGCCATAGCTACAACAGCAGTAATGTCATTTATCATAACTGATTCAAATAGCCACTTAAATCCTCCACAGCAACATCAACACCTCTCTTATGAGTGAGGTGGTAAATAAATCTGTGAATTCATCCATTTTTATGGCCATTTCTATCTATATAGATCTATAAAGTCCAAATAATATTTACGTTAAACATAATTTCAACATAATTATAATAGTACAGATTTATGATTAATTTTCATTGCTGTCTAAACAATCCATAATGAGTTAGCAGAAATAGTATACAAAAACAGCACAATTAATAATACCTCTGTAGCAATAAGCATCATATAGAACTGTGGTGTTGTCAGCGGTGCTGTTGGGTGTGACGGTGCGGACTCCCGGCTGGATCCCTCCACAGTCGAGGCGAGGCGAGGTCACCGGGTAGCGAATGCTGCCATCGGACAGCCAGCCAGGGGCACAGCTGTCCAGGCCTGCCCTCCAGGCAAGGTAAAGCTGCCCCACCGTGGCAAGCTGCCCCCCGAGGGACACACAGCGGTCTGAGGCCGAAGACAGAGACAACCTGCCCGGGACCGAGGAGTGAAACACCTCACCTAAGGGAAGGAGACATGAAAAGGGAGCTTGTCACGAATATAAAATTCAGTCATAACATAATGAATCTTTTCCTAAAACACCTGGGTACTGGGGTTTTTGCCAAACATTACTCAACTAGAATAACCGCCTCCACTAACCAGCGCAGTTTCAGTCTACAAACATTTTTTTCACAGTCATATGAGGTTGCTGTGACCTTTGACCTCTGGAATTTAATCACTTATCATCTTTAAGTCCAAGTGCCACTGTCACATATGACCACTAAAATCAAATCAGTTTGTCCTTAGGTTGAACTGAACATTTATACCAAATTTGAACCCATGGCCTGGTGGCATTCTTGAGATGTTTTGTTCACAAGTATGGCGTGGAGGCATAAAAAGGAGTGTTGAATTTGCTCTGAACTATTTTTAGATGTGGATTAATACACTTTTGATGCAGTATCCCCTATTTACAGCAGCAGGATGGTGCTCGTGGGACTGGCTTAATATAAACCACAGTGCCCATGTCACTTTTATGAGGGGACATGTCACCAAGTGCAAAGGTCTGAGTTGCTGATTTTTTTTTTTTATAGGTTTTGGACAATTAATTGGATCAATGACACAAGACCAATAAACTTGCTAGGAGAAGTCATTGTCGCTTAATGTTTTTGTATTGGAATAGAAAAAAAAAATATTGCCAGTATTATCCTTTAGTAGTGTAGCAGAATAAGATGGAGACATCAGTGTAAAGCTATGACTGGTTTTGATATGTTCTCTGTGTGTGTGTGTGTGTGTGTGTGTGTCTGTGTGTGTGGGTGTGTGTGCGTGTACCATCCAGTTCTTTGGCAAAACAGTACACATCAAACAGCTCTTTCGGGTCCCTCTTCCCATAATTCCTCACTCCAGCGGAGTACTCCTTGTGGCCATAGCAACCAAGCTCTGGCAGCTGGACAGAATAGCTGTGGAGACGAATCATGTGGGAGTCATAAACGGTAATAAATTTGGGATTAGTCTTTCTTTTGTCTGATCAAAGGAAATAAGCATTAGAGATATCTTATGGATGTTTTACTGTATGAATATGATCTTAGCACACATATCAAAACTTTGATTCTCATTAAGACTTTAAATGTCAGTTTAGAATAAATTCCTATTAGTGCTCTCTTTCAAAGGGCAAGGGATTAGAATAGATTAAAATACAATTGAACAGTGAAGAAACAACAGCGGTAAAAATCTGAACATGATCCAGAAGCAGATTAAAACAAAAACCAAAAGAACCGAATAACAATTGAAAAAGCAGAAGATCCGAGAAGAGAAAGTGAACAAAGAATATTATTCTCATGAGATCATTAGCATGCATATTAAAAAATATGTAGCAGTCTTTAAAATAGAGTTCAAACAATTGATCAATTAATGGATTAAGTGATTGAAGGAAAAACTGCAGTAGCTTTGATAATCGATTACTTGTCTAAAAGTTTTATTTTTAAGAAGAGATTGATCCGACTGTTGTGTCTGTATGGTAAATATGAAGCTACAGCAAGCAGCCGGTTAGCTTAGCTTAGCATAAAGACTTGAAACAGGGGGAAACAGCTAGCTTGGTAAACGGATTTTGTTGTCTTTGGACAGAGCTAAGCTGCTGGAGGTAGCTTTACATTGAGTGTGCAACCATGAGAGTGGTGTCAATCTTCTCAATTGACTTCGTAAGAAAGCAAACAAGCATATTTACCAAACTATTCATTTAAAGCTAGGGTTAGTAATAAGGCTCCACTTTGAAAACATCTAACCAATACATCCCAACCTTCCCATCGGCCATCTTGTCAAATCTACGCCCCCAAAACGCATGAACTGCCTCACAACTCATCATTCGGGAGGAAATAAATTATTAGTAAAGTCCTGTGAGGGTCAGAGAAAGCAGCTTTTTTCTTGTCCAGATAACTTTGTTTATCGATGGCTATCGGAACGTGAAGAGGACTTTAACAACTAAGACAAAAAGTGTTTCAGGAGCAACTTACCAGCTCTGCAAAAATGCCCCAAATTTACTGGTTGAAAAATGTAAAAATCTATTCATATCCTAATTTTATTTGATATAGCCTAAAGTAACTTGAACCCTAGGAAATATGTATTCTATTTTATTGACCAAATTATTAATAATATTTAATTTAATAATAATCTTAATAATATTTAGCCAGTAGGGAGTCAGACATTTCAAAAACCTCACAGCAGATCTTGAGCAAAGCAAAGCAAGACTCATTGCAACCAGCGAGCAGCGATGTGAGGGTGTGACAAGCAAACGGAAGTTATTAAACGTCTTCTCACCGAACGGTCTGATCATCCAACCAGCCGGCTGCACAGCTGGCAAAGCCGTCATAGTACGCTGCCCACATCTGGGCTGGTGTGGCGATCTGTGCTGAGTTCTCCTGGCAGACCCGCTGTGCGTCGGTAAATGAGAGGGCATAGCGGGCGCTGGGGGTCCGGTAGTGAAACACCACGCCTAGACGGGCAGACGCAGGGAAAAGAGTTGAGGCAAAACATTTAAAAATTCTTAGTGGGATGTAACAGAACAGGCCACAAACAGATCAATACAACAGTATGCGAGTTCCAGCAAATGAGCATATGAGCAAACAGAAAAGAGATCATTGGTGTTCGGTCCAAACACTTTGATTTAAAGAATAACACACTCACTCCAGTGGAAAGTTAGATAATACTCCAACACCAACACAGAGAATTGTGTTGGGTCCATCATTATGATATCGATATGGAGAATCAATGTTACTAATCTAACGCTGAAAAGGCTTAATTGGTCATGCTTCTGTTTTAAAGCAGCTGTCATCTATCTTACATTAGCATGACAAGCATTGGATGCAATCAAACAAGGAAATCAATGAAGTTAAAAGAAGAATTTTAAAGGCTTTTGTGTAAATGCTGCTCAGTCTGTCAGCAGGATTTCTGTTTTGTTTCCTTTGGAGAGTTGCGGCACAAAACTTTTTGCTCACAAAGAAATCCGACGAAAGACGCTGCGGCACTCACCGGAGACCACCAGGGGCACAGTGTCCCTCTCATAGTCGTTACCCATGACAACCTGACAGTGGTAAGTGCCTGAGTCGTTGGTACGGAGACTGGAGATCTCCATGGTAGCATTCAGAGGATTGGCAGTGTGTCCTGGCAGCATGACGCGGCCACTGAAAGCCTTATTCAGCTTGATTACATCACCTTTGGCAGAGATAACAAACCTTTGTTCAATACAACTGGCATCCTGCACATTTTACAGATATAAAATAAACTTCAAGGGACCACAGACAAATTGATGTAGATATAATTATGTAGAAAAATTCCTGGAAAATCTTTTCCTGAGGGTTTGTATCTCATTTTGACTGCAGGAGCTCCAGCTGTCGGCTCAAGATCTATGTCATTGTTTTGCTTTGGAAACCTTTCAGATTCAATCACATTCATGATTATTTTTGGCATCAGAAACAATCACAATTTGCAATTACCTTTTAAGTTGATACAGCAAACATTTTGGCAAACAGCTGCTTATTTATACATCCAGCTTGTGGAACATGATTTTCGTTAATTTGGGGTTTTGTTTCTGATCAAACAAAGACAAGTCAAACATTCACTCTCTTTTAGCTCAGCTTTGCTCTACACACTCATTCGGGAGCTGCTAAATACTCCACTATGTTCACCTGCAAGTTGCCAACTTTATGGTGTAAAATGAAGCCGTTTTCAAACATGAACGCAGCAGGAGATTGTCCTCGTCAGTCCAAAATATCTGGACGTATAAATTACACCAACACTGGCATCAGTTCTCATCACCTCGAAACTTGTTGTTTTTAAAAGTTGACGTTTTTCTCTGTGCCTTCTACATGTTCGGCTCCTTTTTTTCATCATTCGATATTTGTGGTCATTTTGTTTTTTTCACTTTTATATCCGTCACATGGGCTCCCTTGGACACATTCCTTTTTTTGTGGTGGCAGTAAAAATTCTGGAGTATGTCCTGAGCCACTGAGTCGGTCATTTGCGTTCTCACATACAGCCCCTCTAGATAATTTCAATGTCAAATGATATCAGAATATATCAATGAACTGTTAGATACTATAAAAAAAGGCCCTGGGTAGATTAATTTCATATGTACAAGCCTTGACTTTGCTAAAACGCTTCCACTCAGACAGATTTGAAGTGTTTACAGTGGAAATTCAGTATAAAAAGGTTTATCATTTGAAATCCTGGAGCTGCTACAGTCAGCTTGTTAAATTCTTCTCCTGTGAGGCCTTCAGGTTCAATTTCTCTGAGCTTAGCAGAACTGCCAACTCAGGTGGTGACTGTCTGTGAAAGACTCACATCCACATATTATAAGCTCCGTTGTTTGACTGAGTAATGTAGGTTTTTATCAGCAGCTGAATCCCACTGTACCATCACATCTTTGTTTTACCTTTAGCTGAAAGCACAATCTGCTCCACTGGAGCTTCCTGTCCTTCAGATGCCACGGTGCGGGTCCACAGGATGTGTGGACGCTGGCTGGAGGAGCTGCTCTGGAGGGTAAAGACACAGGGCAGGACAGCTTTGCCTGCCAGTGTTTGTTGTACTGTGGGATGGGTGATCCTACGCATGTTCACTACGGAGGAGGTCTCACCTAGAGGGCAACAACACGAGAACAGAGCATAGTTAGATGATGAAATTAAATATGTTGCGAGGGAAGAAAACGACACAGAGAAAATGGGGCAGTAAACAATTTCCTGTGATTATGATTCACTTAATGTGTTGCATAAATCTGCTTTGAGAAAGGGCTCTGCAGACAAATACAAATCTTTCTGCTGGTTGATTAGGGTAAATGCAGCCAAGGAGATGTACAGAAAGTGTAGCGTGTGCAGGTGTCAGGTTCCTCTGGGATTCATTAGCAGTGTCTCACATTTCCACAAATGAATGAGGAACTTGTTTTATTATTCCAGCAAATAAACCCAACCCAGGCTTTCACACACACACACACCTGAACACATACACACAAGTGAACATGGTGGCTCACCAGCTCCAAGTAATTATTTACATTTCTATATATATTGTCACCGCTCACACAAATGGCTGTCACTCACAGATTCATTTAAATAAATTTCACGCCACAGAAACATCAGTGTAAAGGCATCGACACAGTAAGAGCTAGGTTCATGGTTCTGCAGCCTGATATCAGCGATTCACTGGCAACCAGGCTGGTTGCCAGGATATACAGGCTAAATGTAACCATGACAACGTGATCATCTACACAGACATTATCCTCCAACCAGACAGTTCCTAGAAATCTCTGTGTGGTGTTATCCTCTGTGGACCTTAGTTTAACATACCAGGCTTTCATTATTTTTCATTTTATTTTATTTAGTTTCTTACCACAATTTAATTGAATTGTATTTATTATTTTATTATTATCATTAATATTTGTTTTCCTTTTAAATATATATATATTTTTTTGTAGATTTTTATTTTGTTTTAATACTGTCTACTCAATAATAATACATAGTAAGGTCATAAGCTGTTTCTACTTAATTCAAGGAGTGCTGCATTCCTTTTTTCTGTTCCTCTCTGTAAAATGTTCACTGTTAGTGAAAAAGAGCAATGTGTAGAAAACATCAGCGTAACAAAAGAACCTGTGTTAAAATAAAAAAAAATAAAGCCTCATTTGGAATATGGCACACGATGGAATTGAATCCCTGAAAGATATTTTCCATCTGCATTTATATTGGCTTTCACAAGCTAAATCCCCTGAGAACGTCTCCCCACAGTGGAGAACACCGCCGCTGGCTTCCCTACAAATCAGATGTAATCACAGAATCACAAATACCAGGGAAAAGCATAAGAGCCTGAACATGACGGAGAACAGGAATGAGAGAGATGGAAGGAAAGATTTAAGGAGAGGTGGAGGGAGGGCGAGATGGAGGACTAAGAAAATGGATGGGTGAAATTGAGGGACTCTGGATGACAAGTGTGTCGTGTGGCATGGTGCTGACAGATTGGACAAAAGACAAATGGCCTGAAAAGAGGAGCGGAGAGCTGGAAGTGACATGAGAGGACGCTCTCTGTCATTAACAGATGTCGTCTCCACCTCCTGTTCATCCTCCTCACTCCACTGAGCTCTTTACATTTCAGCAGAGTTCCCCCATAACAATTTTATATGTAATTATGGCCCGTAAACCTATAAACATAAGGACCTACTAACAATACTAATGCAGCGACAGATTATATATATATATATAAATAGTCTTATTATAAGATGCTGAGCTTGAAGAGTCATTCTTGACCTTGTAAACAGTAATTTGATGAAATGAGTCAGAGTCTATTCAGCTTTTTCTGGAGCTTTCTACAGTTTGCTCAGTCATTCTGTGAAAAAGATGTGAAACAAGTAGCTTTACTCCACCTGATGTTCTGCTGTGCAAAGCTCATTAGTTAATTTGTTTTTTAATCAGTATTGATACAGCTATGATGCAGTCATTTCTATAGCCACTTATCCTGTTCAGGGTCACATTGGGATAAACTCCTTGGTGTTATTAGGAGATTGGACATGATGTGAATCACAGGACATCACATAGAAACTATATGGACAAGCAGTATTTACCATTAACTTGTAATAAATGTGTGCAGCATTGATCATCCAGTGGTACCAGAGGGTTGTTATTGGTCTTATGCTGGTATATTTCCATACACTATTATGATTTGCACCTCATGTTGTCGTTTGTTTGTCCAGATATCCGTCAGGTCATGGGTGGTGATCTGAATGTTTAGTAGTGTTTTCTTTGTTCTTGTGATACAGAGTCTGTGTGTTTCCATGAGTTAGGTCAAGGTGGTTTTGTTTTATCAGTTTCTATGAATTTGTCGTCATCCGCAGCCCTTCCTTTGTTCTTCATCTCACCTGACGATTTTGGTTCATTGAACAATAAACAGCTTATTTCGCCTTTTCCATTACCAGCAGTTGTTGCTTCCCTTATTCCTATTAGGCACATGCAGGGTTGGAACAGTGGTACTTTGTTGACTATTTGAAGACAAATATAACAAAACAAAACGAAAATAATAATAAAGTGATAACACAACAAAATAGTTCAACACGATAAAATGTAACAGCTTTTACAGTAGCTTAAAATATAATGATTGTTTGGTCCTGTTTTGAATTTTAGTACTGGCAAGATCCTTTTACCTTTACCTAGATTGTGCAATATACATATATAAATGATTGAATGTGGATGAAAAACTTTCTACTGTCAGAATGTAACGACTAGGCTATGTTTTAATTTTGGAAATGACAGATGCAGTTTCTCCTCTTAATAAAGGGACAAAACGACCAGGCCGACCGGCGACCACCACCACGCCTGCCAACTGTAGCAAACGTAATTAAGGAGAGCCACTAATCTTTACTACAGGCAGTCGGCAGGCTGCAAGTGGGACCTCAAACCTTCGCTACTATCCTCCAGAGACTCACAGCTCCGACACGTTTTCTCTTTTTGTTCCATAATTGTGAATTTTATGCAGAGTTGTGATGGAACAGATGGTCAGCTAAATTTGCACAAATGGGTTTGGAGGTGTTCCAGCTCAATCCCACTGAGCATGTCTGCAAACATCCTCACTGTGTCAGCTTTCACTTACAACACTCAAATTAGCGCAGACCTGTCTTGTGAATATGTGTTTGTCGGAAAATTTATGTGGGAACTGTTTTTCTCTGGATCCTGGTCCAGGTGCTTCGTCCTTCCTTAATTCCTTCCACTCATCCTCCTTTCAGTTGTCTTCATTCCTTTCCTCTTGTCCTTTACCTCCCTCTTCTTCCACTAAACACTATTGTGACATATTCTGTTCCCACTGACTGTTGTCCCGTTGCATCTGGAAGTGCTGATTAGCACTTGGAGATGAAGCGCTTGAAGGAAACAAAGAGCGGAGGTAGGAGACAGACTCACCCAAGCCTAAATAGAGCAGCAGCATCACAGCAAAGAGGATCTGCCGCCCAGCTGCACATGGAGTGAGCCCCATCCTGGACCTGCAGAGAGAGAGAGAGGAAACAGAGGAGAGAGGGGGCGAAAACAGAGAAGAGAGGGAGAAAGAACAGAGATGAGAGGGGGAGATGGTTTCAATCATCAGTAAGAAGAAAATACAAACTTATTCACACTGCACTTGCAAAAATATCATAACATATTGCCAAGATTTCCTTTTGCCAATAGATTAAATATCTCAAAGTGAATGGTTGGGAATGGGAATGTAGCAACCTGAAAAATGTCTTTCAAATGGAAACAGATTATCACTGAATAATTACCTTCACCAAAGTGGGATAAGTATAATCCCATATTCCCGAAACTGAAAAAAGTAGTATGGCAATGTATATATCTATACCAAGTAGGTAATTTTCTCATTTCACTTTCTTTAATATTACCAGATCGGGGGTTCCTCTTTACCTTTGGGAATTTCTGAACAAATAATGCAGAGACATATGTAAAGTGTTTTTATCAATAAAAGGTGAAATAGTGAGCACTTTGCAGAAAATGTCTGTATATCTATCTCATCTCAATAAATGTATTGTGGCCAATCAGGTTAGTCTCTTCTACATTTTCATGCATATTCATCCAACAAGACGATAGAGATCTGTGTCCAGTGTTATCACCTCAACCATTAATATCCATGTTTTATTGAAGACAAACAGTAACTTTGATATTCAGATCTTACACATGTTGATTGTTGACATGAAACCCCAAAGATCTCATGTTTCTCTCGACCCCAAATTGCTTTCTGCAACTAGGCTAGAACTCTGAACCCTCCCTACCAGTGTGTGAAATGGTGAATGAGAGACAAATTGTAAAGAACTCCAAAAATGCAGTCTCTTTTTTTTTTTTTTGTCACATGAAACAGTTTGTTGATTTTTAATTGTAGGAACAGATGAGGGACGACTTGCTCCTGCGTGGATCTGAAAAACCTCCACAGCTGTTTGGTTTATCCCTTCAGAAGCTAATTACACCATTTCACATCCATCCAGCTGTTGTACAAATAAATCTGTCTTTCTTGGTTAAACGCTTAAAACAATAAAAGCTGGCCTGATGGAAATAAAATCTATTTTCAGAGCTGCCATATTCTAACGGTGTTGCCGATGTTTACACACACCTGGTTACATGTCATTCATCTTTAATGACTTGTCTACCAGTTTTCACAAGCTGAGGAAAAGCATCGTCTGTGAAGTCACAACAGGTGTTGAAGCAGCAGCATGAAATCTCACCGACACAAAAACTGACGCAGACTGTGACAAAGTTCACGAATGAGTAAATTACTCATATGTTGTTTGTTTTCTATCATTTACTGTTGTGACGTCAACATTAGTTATAACCATAGACTGTGTGTAAAGAAGGAGTACATGATTCCTCCGTAAAAGTGAAGCCAAAGTGTCTCAAATACCACCTAGTGGCTGGCTGCAGGTCATAAACCTCGCCTCCTCCATGTTAGGGGATGGGACATGGACCAAACTAAGAAAGTCAAAGTGCAAATCAAATACTTTTCTGTTGTTTTCTCTCATTTACGGTGGTTCTAATCCTACTGATGATTGTTCAAGAGTTCATTTTTCCAGTAAGTTTGGTTTTAACTATAATTATTTGATGATATAACAATGGGTGAAACATCACGATTGACAGCTGAGACTGACCCGGGATTGGTCAAGAAGGGACCTCGATACATCCAGACCTCCAAATGTGCAAGATGGCAGGATTCGTATAAGGGATACATTTAGCTTAAATTCTGGACAATAGGTCAGTCATCCATCTTTATATACTGTCTATGGGAAAAAATACACCAAGTGTTCCAGATGGCCTTGAGGCTTAAATCAATGAAAATCTAATCTGAGGCAAACAAGGTTGCACGTACACATTATCACAGCAGCAGATAATGTTTCATATCCATTCATTATCACTGTGATAATATAATAACAAATAAATAACTTCATCTATATAAGGCCACTTAAGGACCCAGACATGGTCCACTGAAGCTTAGCAAATTACTCATTCAGCGCTTTCCAGCCAGGGAGCTAATACAGACCAGTGTGTGTGGGTGTGTGTGTGTGTGTGTGTGTGTGTGTGTGTGTGTGTGTGTGTGTGTGTGTGTGTGTGTGTGTGTGTACGTGTGTGTGTGTGTGTGTGTGTGTGTGTGTGTGTGTGTGTGTGTGTGGGTGTGTGTGTGTGAGGCTGTAAAACGTTGGCACTGCACTGAGACAAAGTGACCTTTGAACCCATTTCCAATTGGAGATGGGAGGATGCCCTGTTGGACACATTACATTTATCTGGCAGATGCTTTTGTCCACAGTGACTCACATTTTTCACCCAGGACCCACTTTAACACCTGAGCTGCAGCTGCCTGTATTAATACAAATGACGGCATCCAGCCCCGGTCTTATACTCTAAAATATCAGATGTTGTCAAGAATGATTTGGACACAGAGTAAGAACTCTAATGGAGAAAAACTGGATTATTTTTTAAAACGTCCAAACAGTCTTTCGCCACAAAATATAAAGTTACAGTGCACTGCAGTGAAAAAGTGTTTCTGGTGCATTCCTGCTGCACCACATAGAGCAAATTCTACCACATATCAGCAATGAGCTGCTGACTTTGCCAGAGTGTTTGGCTTGGGGCCCGAAGCGTCTCAGCTCAATGGAGAGGCGCCTGAGACGGAGCTTTATTGCCCCGTACTGGTATGAAATGGAGATGAAGAGGAGGGTATGCTGTTTGAAGTAAACACAGCTTTGTTTTATATAGTGATGCTGATTTTAAGGGGACTCCAGCAACAGTAATAACTCTGAATTATTCATTTACCCGTGGACACAAAAAAAAGGCTCCTTCTACCTTCCAGACTGGTTGGAAGAGAAGCTGGAACCATTTGAGCAGAAATTAGTCCAGCTCGTTTGGACTGTCTAGATTTCACTTACATGAAGTAAATAATTGATCCAACTAAGCAAATGTCCTCTTTGCATTCACCGAGGTAACAGCAACTCATTCCAACAGCATCCCGAAGCTCAGAAAGAAGCATTATGCAAGACCAGCTCGACCCTTTATAAATTACAGGAATAATGGCGGCTCTCTTCTCCGACCATGTGAAAGCCCACTTAAATGTTCGCCCATTTTAAAGTGAAGCGTGTGAGTCAAAGAAAAAAACGTTCCTCAGATGGTGACACCTGCCAAACAATACCGTCATCAAAGTACAATTGTGATTCTTTTTTATTTTTTGCGGGCAACCAAGTAGGTCTTGGACTTTATGAAAAAGGGGGGAATTCTGGTGATGGTGAGACCCCGCTGTGCCACACACTTAGAGGCATCGCACCATAAAGGTGGGTTAGGACCTCGTGATGGGCTGTGACAGATTGGGGTCGAGCTGTTGGACTCTGAAGGCCTGGTGGAGCTAGCTGGGTGGGTGACAGCAGATTTCTAAAGGTTCGGAGAGGGTCATGACACCGAGGAGTTTGCCCAGTCTTGCAAGCACAGATCATTGGAGGGTGTTGTATGCGGGTGCCTGGGACTGGCAGGGGCCCCTGCTTCTATCCACAGCAACAGAATTCAGAGTTCAGCATATGGACATCTCTATGGATGCAATACAACATGCAAACCGTGTTTCTATAGACAGCAGCCATTCAAAGTTTTAGCCGTGGGGAATTTACAACATACAGTCGCACCAGCTGCATACTAACCACTACCTGCTTTTGTTAGGGACGAGACATCAGATGTTGTGAACGCCTCCCTCTGAATCGCCCCTCTTCACTCTCACAGGCTCAGTTGTGTCTTGAGGAGAAAAGAGCCAGAAGTCTCTAAAATGCTTCAGTGGACATCAATGTGGATGTCCATCCGACACATTTTCACGATGTCGCCTGAATAGGTCGGATTCTCGGCTCATTGTGAGAGCCAGTGAGTGCAGTGACAGAGATCCAAAGAGAGCTAACAGACGAGGCTGGCAACGGACGAGGCCGGCATTATGCCTCAGCACTAAGCTGTCAATCTGTCGAAGCCTCATGATCATCGTGACGCAGGCGAGTATGTGCCCCTCGACCCAAGTCTCCTTCAGACCTACACTAGGTGGGAAAACTGCTTGAAGGGAAAATCATGAAAAGTGTTGAACAAGTTATTTTCGTGTGTGTGTGTGTGTGTGTGTGTGTGTGTGTGTGTGTGTGTGTGTGTGTGTGTGTGTGTGTGTGTGTGTGTGTGTGTGTGTGTGTAATCAGGCCACATTGGGTCCCATGTTGATTGATGACATAAGCACACAGCTGTAATGATGCGGCTCCTATAAAGTCCCACATCAACCCGCCGCCGGTGCAGAAGGTGCAGAAGTCACTGAATCTCACCCTCTGCGTTCATGCATAGAAAACATAAACACAACTCACTGAAACACACGCACACAACAACACAGGTACACACACCCGGTCTCCCTCGATCTCTCTGTTAAACATTAGATCACGTTTGCTGAATCTTTAACATCCTGCAAGTCAACAAATACACGTTCATGTACACAGGAGCAAGAAAAAGGAAGTGAACCAGTCAAAATGACCTCGTTTCTCATAAAATGTGATCAGGTCATCATCAAGTGGAGAAGAAACACAAGGTGCTTAAACTGATATTAAACCATGAAACACACCCATTACACATTCCAAGTGCTGGTGGAAAAACCAAAGGAACCGTTTGATTTAATGTGATAAAATTACACTTTATCATCAGAATGCTCTCCTGAAATTTGTCCTAAGCGTTTCACATAAATGACTACGAAAATAAAAAACCATAGAACCACCAAACAAAAACAATCATTCTGTCGCACATTATGAATATGTGGCTGTCGTGCAATCGATATTATCACTATTATTATTATCCTCAATCGCTGGTTCATATACATCCTTCGGCAACATTAACCTTAAACAATAGCTGCAGTTCAGAGCTGCACAGTGTTCAGGAGGTGGTGGTGTTTGACACCATACATACTGCGACATGGTTTTTACCCAAAAAATGTACCTGTGCACCATACTCCATGTGACCATGTAGACTCAGGAGATGCAAACCAGCTACAGTGATTTCTTTTTTGCATTGGGACTTTAGAGTTATCTTAGGTGGGCGCCCACTTCTAGGAAAACAGCTACAAAACAAAACCAACAACTCTTGATTGTAAGCTTCTAACATCTCTGCTTTGTGAGGCATGGTTCATTTCGGCAGATGTTTCTTTTGAACAGCAAACTTAAAATGCATGATGTTTTTTTATTTTTTAAATCAAAGTCTGACGCACACCTCCAATCTGGTTGCATTGAGTGGCCTCCAGGTTCACTCCTGACTAGGCTTTAGTTGTGATAATTAGCCGAGAGGTTCACAAATATGCATTAGATAGCTGCAGTACATGATTGTGGTAAAAGTTAGCTCTTTGTCAACAAAATTATCCTGTCTGGACGCTAACTATGATTAAACAGTTTGTAAAACTACATGTATGCTTTATGGTTTAACTTTCCATATACTGTTTGGCTGGAGCACGATAGAATGTATGAATGAGTATTGGAAATGTGGAAGTAAAATATTTGACTGAGATGCAGATACATAAACCTTCCCAAACCAAATACAGTACAGAATAGGGCCTCAACTGTGATTAACAATGTAGATGTGTCGACCCTGAACAAGACCTTTGGTAATATAATCTCTAATCTCTAATTATATAGTCATTGATATGTTGCAGTAATGGTCTACTTACTCTACTACTGTTTTAAACATGTACAGCTCATATTAGTGCATTCAAACACACCTTTGAATCCATAACATTCAATTTGGATTCTCACACAAATTCTCACACAAATCATGTTTTTCCTTTTCTTCTTGGTATTTGACAGAATATTATTCTCCCCACAACAGAAGAGAGCTCGGGAAAATGACTTCCTGATTACATTTTTATTTCTGCAGTAAGATCCAAAACATTTTGGGGGCAACGGCATGATGACAAGAAGGAGCCACGGAATAAAATATCTAGAAATATGAGGCAGCTGAAGAGGAGAGGCTTGAGGACTTAAGATAAATCTGTACCATTAGACATTGAGACTGAAGCTGAATAATTTTTACAGTGTGGGGACAAAATGTCAGCCCACTGGGACCTGACAGGAAAATCTGATTCCTCTCCTCCTTTTTCTTTAATCATGTCTCGCCTATTACCTCACGAGAGCGGCGTATAATAACACCAGATGAGTGACAGACAAAGTGGTGAGCTGGGAGAGGACGAGCGTGAAGGAAGAGGAGTGAAACGAAGGTCATTTTATCACCATTGTGATAATACACTTCCATGATGAAAGCTCTTCAGAAAACCTGCGCTGGAGGCTCCATAATTCTTCTTAATTTACCGTTTGCGAGTAATAGGCTGCAGTCGGTCCATCCTGAATGGATGTGTGGCTGAAAATTTGAAATTCAGCCATGCACAGAAGCAATTTTCCTTAATGAATTGTAAGGACAGGGGGGGAAATACAGTAATAGTATGTTGCAGTCGAGATTTGGTGCCATAAAAGAGACATAAAACCAGAGTGCATGAACACTAATTGCTCAAGAAATTAAAAACAGAGAAAAGGACACTGCTGAGGGAGGGTGAACTAAGCCGAATCATTTATTCACTTCCTGCACACAAAGACACAGATAGCCTTTGTGTTCAGTGTGCCTGTGTGGTGACTAATCACACTCAAAGCAACTAATGACTCATGCAGTTGTGGCCGGGGGTTTCAGATGGCGAGAGGACTCTGGAAAGCTGCTGGTTCCTCCGATTCAAGATTACACACCCCGTTCCTCTCACACTGAAACCATTGATCTCACTGGGCATGGAGACAGGGGTTACTTAAACCAGCTCGACAACACGCTCAGACGCCAAGTTAAAATTTGGCTCAGATGTGCGTTGAGTAAAGCGCAGAGAGGAGGCAGTTAAGATCTGTCTGAGTTCCTGCACCGGGTCGGGTACCAGACAGGGTAACGGGTAAAAGTTAACATAAATTCACAAATAGGGAAGGGGTGAGAACTAAAGTGTGTTTTTTTCAGAACATTTCATAAATGATTATATCTAAATAAGATTATATGAAGCCTAGTCAGCCTCTGTGAAAGCCCCACTCCACCATTGCCCACTTCTCTTTTGCTTAGGTAATTGTTACTATGGACATTGAACCAGCTTCAAATGGACCAAATAAAGACAACAAAAAAATTGCCACGTTGTAATACCTTTCGATAGCCACAAGTCTTGCACGTGGACGCAGAGGAAACACACTGACAGCTGCAGGTGCACAGGTGCCGCAGCAATTATTTTACAAGAACACCACTGAGCCACCGGAACAGGAGGACAAGGTGGACAAGGAGGCCATAACCCAGCTGATGTGAGTGACTGTGTATGTAGCACGTGTTTAATCACAGGTCATATGTAAACGGGTCTGGGCAGGTCCAGATTTGACTTAGAGATAATGGCGGTTAACACGTCCGATATGGAGATTTGCAAGTGTGCGCGGATTTGCAAAAGTGGACCCGTGCGGCACTGAGGGATCCCTAACAAACAAGTGAGAGATGGCGAGGAGCCAGGACTGTAAGTAGGTTATAGTAACTGTAGTTGGCTGTTACAACTTTTGTGGTCTTTTCATTAACTATTCATTATAGTACACAGAGAGCTAAGAGGGAATATGTTTAATGCATGTCCCACCAATGATTTGTTCATACCTGAGAGAGATTGACAGCTCTTATAAAACCCATCTGTTGGCATCCTTCCTGTCGAGGCTTTCAGATGCACTCAACAGACCCGGAGCAGATGATCTCAGATATGCTCCTTTTCTCTCTCCACATCTTCATCCTCAGCCTCTTTCTGGCACCGCCGCATGTGTGTTTTTGTTGCGCGTATGTTCGTGTATGTTAGCCAACAGTGATTTGGCAAAAGAAATCTATTAAATTACATCTGAATAACATATGAAGCAGCCGCAGTATTTATACTGTAAGTGTGGACACAAATGTGTGAGAACAGAGCGTTGTAACGTAGCTTTTTAACACAACCAGTCGAGAGCCTCAGTGGAATCAATCATCTCCCGTTTCTGTAATGCATCATAAAGGATCAAGTCACACTGGCTTCGAGTGTTTTGTAACCAGTGCCTCTTAAACAAAAGAGAAAAGAAATGTTCTCATTTGACTTAAAGAGGGACTTCACGGAAAAACCACGGTGATTCAGCTGAAGCATTTAATGTGTTTGTATTCATTTCCCTGCAGGAACAGGCTTTTATACTACACATGTCACATTTCAGGAATAAAATGAATGAAAAAAAATAAAACTAAAGTGTTGATGTGTTATTTAACACTTTTCACATGAATGTATCTGAAAGCACAAACTGTATAAAATCAACTTTAAATCTGCTTTAATTAGTAACATTATCCACAAGATGGCAGCTTTAAACACAACACTGATATATCATAAACCTCTAAAGTAAATATGGTAAACATGTTGGCAAACACTAGTTAATCTACATTTCTAATAGACATAGCACAACCTGATGGATGTTATATATAACATCCCCGGGGCTTTCAGCTCTATTTTTGGTCTCCTCCAACTCCTGTAGGGGAATATCTGTCTCTTTAGCTGTTAAATGCTGTGCTGTGCAACACTAGTAAACAGTCAAGATGCAGCCATGAAAACCAAAACGGTGACCTGGGAGAGGCTAAAAACTATCTGTCGATCTTGGAGTATCTGTAGAGTTGGGGAATAACTCTCTTAATTGTTCTGTTTTGCATTGGTCCCATGAAAATATTGATTAAAGTAGCTTTAAATAATCTGTTCCATTGAAACCATTCAAATGTATTGCACGTAAAATGTTTGTTTAAGTAAAAAGCATTATTGAGGAAAATATTGATTTTGGGATCAGGGGTCAGATATATGTATCATGGGGCTGTCAGTGTGTGGTCTGAGTGGCCAATACACCAGCTGTGTCTGAAAGAACCCAGAGGTCAAAGGTGAAGGTTCAGAGGTCGGCTCTCGATGACAAAGCCAATAAAGGATCAGGTGTGTGTGAGACTCAGCATTCATCCACTCTTAATTCTACAGCTCCACACACGCACACGCACACACAAACACACACCCTCTCTTGCAGTTTGCCTTGGATCATCAGCGTGGCCATAAAGGCGACAGTAAAGGCCATATTTTCATCCCCAGCATAACAGACGCAAATATAGACACACTGTTGGGACGTCCTCCAAGAATCTGTCTTCTTTAATGATGCGCTGAGGCTGTGGACTATCAACTAGGAGAGGACAGAAAATACAAGACAGAGCTCTGTCCTTCAGGTGTTCACTGCCGATGCCCAGAGAAACTGTCCTCTTCATTCTCACAACAGCGAATAAACAATAACAGGACAAATAGCTGAGGGGAGATGTTTCAAACAGTGTGACGTTAGGAATAAAAATAACCCAACAGCATCTTGGAAGTGACAAATCATTCAAATCTACACCACAGAGGCAGAGGGAACTTCTGTTACTACTTATGAAGCTTCTTCTTATCCAACAAGTGCTGACTAAAGCTAACGCTCCTACAGATGTGCCTGGAGTCTGCACAACTCAACACAACACAACTAGTTTGAGAGCCGCTAGGATAAAGGAATGTGGAAACGCGACTGTTTTAGTTTGAAAGCTCCAGAGCAGCGTTTTAGTCTGGACTGGTAGAAGCTAAGATTATATCTGAGAGGAGCTGAAAATGATTACAGACTCAAACCCAACTCTTTAGTCTGACTTTTATGTAGGTTTTTATCATTTCTATTATTTCTATCATTATCATTATTCTTGTTCTATTTTGTTTAACTAAAATTTCAATGTTGATTATATATATTGTATGATTTTAACTTTCTTTTTTTGTTGTTTTTGCTATTATTGATGGCTTTGGTATGCATTAGTGTCTATATATTTTTATTTTTTTTATTTAACATCCTATGTTTTGTCAATCACCTCCAAAGCACTCGGATTGCATTTGACCAAATGTTTGTCTTCTACCATGCAGTCGGTACTTAGAGGAGAGCCCCCCCGGCCAAAGACAAAGAGAGCGACCTTTCTCTCTTTGTGTGGATGAGCTGTTCATCTACGCTCGTAATGATTGGTCCGGTGGGCTGCTCCTGTCCCCGCCCAGGACTAAAGACGGAAGTTGATTGATGGATTGGTTTGTCCAATCCCTTCTGGGTTTTTGTATCTGCAGGGACTCGCTCTGGCAAAAGGGTCTCAATATTCCAGGGAGAGAGTCACAGAGCGACAGCCAAAATCCGGCAGCTCCACAAACCGCACGCTGCTCTTTTCCCCTTTGACAAATGTCGGTGGTCGGATCGTTGGGCTAGGAGATTTGAGAGCTGTCCAGTGCTGAAAACGTGGACAGTTTCTGCTCCAGTCACTGTGAAGCCATTGTTAGTCTAAAAACCTATTCCCCCCCTGGCTGTAAACAGACGACAAAGTTCAGTGAGATCATAAAATCTCCACTTTCCCTTCACAGTCTAGTTCACAGTTGGATCTGCTGTTTATGAATTAAAGCTAGAGCAAAATAAAATGGGGACTGCAGCACAGAAGTCCAATATATTTACTGCATTGTACAACACACTGAGAGACACCGAGCGAATCTAAATCAACACATATTCAGGGCAATATCATCCTAAAGCCATTTGATCGTACACCTGGGCCTCTATAAGCCAGTGCTGATGTTATTTGCATTTATATAGTTCCATTCTGTTGGTTATTAACACTGTATAAGGGGAATTCACTCCATAATCACTGCAGTGACATATTAGAACAGGCACTTTCATACCATAGAGACCAATATCAAAGCCTGGCTGAGGATTACCTTTGGCTTCTTCTGAAAATACACCATCAGCAAGTCTCATAGCCGTGAACTGGAGAGAAAACCGCACATGTGTGATCAGTGGGGCTAAACTGTCGTCTCTGATGCATTTCATTCTGAAAAAGTGTCTATTAGGGCTCCGGGTAATGATTATTTCCATGATTGAGCACAGTTTACTAAAGCCACGTCGATGACGTAAAATCTTTTGTCTGAGTCCAAAATCCAAAGATATTCAACTGACAATGATATAACAAAGAAAAACGGCAAATATTTGTCCTTTTCACATGAAAAATTATTTGATTATTTCAAGAGTTGCTCATTAATTTATCATGAATCTATAAATTGTCTAATTGTTTGTGTTGTAATCTTCATTCAGATATTTTTTTCAAATTTTTGGGGTTTGATCTGTTGCGTAAAAAATGTAAACAAAAAAAGAAAAACTGATGATCAGTGCACTATTGTGTCAGACAAAGAAAACCAACAAATCTTCACAGTTTAGAGTCTGAAATAAGGGTTTGTTTGGCATTTTTGCTCGAGCAACTACTTAAAATTGGCTCCAATCACTTTTCTGTCGATTGACTCATTGATTATTCCACCTATCTTTCTACTTCTACAGTATTTCATCTATTTAAAAGTGCCTCACGTGACTCTTTTTAACTCCCGGCTTCCACTGATGCAAAGAGTCTCCTCAAATTGCAGACGGCTCGCAGCCAGACGTGATAAACAATACGGAGGCTGATTGAGTGCAGAGTGTGCAGCCACAGACAGCGAGGCAGCTGAACTGCAGCTTGTACTCTATTTTAGAATCAGACCCTTTTGTTCCCCCCCACAACCCGTCTCTCTCTGGTTCCTCTCCTCGAAAAAGTGCAGTCATCTACTTACACAGATGACTACACAAGCATACACACAGCTACTGTATGCGTGCCGGCCCACATGCCCCTTCCCAACAACACACACACACACACACACACACACACACACATACACACACAAAAAACACACACACACGTCTGAAGAGAATGAAAAATGCATGCTGTAAACTTTCAGCACGGTCTCTTAGCCTCATTCCTTAGTATTCTCCACGCTCCTGCTCCCACATGCACTACTTCCCCGTTATCTCGCTCACACGCACTTCCTCCTCCTTCAACTGCATCCCGCTCATAACGCAGGGTTGCCCTGTTACCCTTGTCCTGCTTTATGGCCCTGACACACAGCTGGTGGTGGGCACTCTAACCAGGCCATAGAAGAAAAGACTCCTCCACACATCGAGCGGTGAATAGAAACAGAGCTGGGCTTTATTGGGCTGCAGGGGCTCTCATAATCTCAGACAATACAGCTCATTTGTCAAGGTGACCCAAACAGTTCTCCTCCTTCACTGTGTTTGTACATGCCAGCGTTTGTTTACAGAGCATGACACTCATCAAAACCAGACTCTCAGAGATCCGTTCGTCTGCTTGGACAACAGGCGATCACTCATACCACCATCATGTCACTCTTTGTGTCATCCCTCATTTAATATCAACAGGATCAAAGCAAAGTTAGTTTCACAAGGCAGACGAACATGAGGTGGTGTGATGTAAAGACAGACTCGTCTATGAAGCTGCCAGAGTACACCGTGATCAGTGATAACCCAGATTCTATAAGCAAAACCATCTATATTTAATGTCCTGCCCAGGTGATGGCTGTCGGAGGTGCATGGCTCAATATAATGTCTGATTTTGGCAGATATTCAACAACATGTTGTTTGTTCAGCAGGAGACTGTGATTTACATAATGGATTTCACAAACACCTGTTCAAGTGTTCAGATCCGCTTCCACAGTTGCATCACTCAACAGACTGCATCCTCCCACCCTTTCATTTCTATTACTTATTTGCATCTGTAAAGGGAGGACTGTGTGTGTGTGTGTGTGTGTGTGTGTGTGTGTGTGTGTGTGTGTGTGTGTGTGTGTGTGTGTGTGTGTGTGTGTGTGTGTGTGTGTGTGTGTAGTCCAGGTATTACTCATATTGTGAGGACCTAAATCTGTTTCTATATTACATTGTGGGGACTGGTGTTTATGGGGACTAAAAACAAGTCTCCACAATGTCAATCATTCGATTTTAAGGTGAAGACATGTTTTAAGGTTAGGTTAAGGTTAAGTTTAGGTCAGGTTTATGCTAAGGGAGGGTTAAGGTTTAGGTTAGGGCAAGGGTTAGGGTTGGGTTAGGGTTAGGGGTTACCCTTAAGTTGTAACTATGGTTAAGGTGGAAATCGTAGAGACACCAGTGCAGAAATGACTAAAATGATGTTGTGTGTGTGTGTGTGTGTGAGAAACAAAGCAAAGTTCTACTAGACATAACATCACTTGAGATGTAAAGGACACACAGACAAGGTTACTTGGTGACTTGATTATTTATGCATGTCCCTACATGGCTTGTAAATATAGACCAATATTAAAAGCTCTGACCTGGTTAATAATTAAAGATATCCCAAACGATGTGTGTGAGGCTGTGTGGTCATGCGAGGAGGGAGGCACAGATCGGTCCACGGGAAACACTTATTACTTACACTTAATGCATGTGCATATAATTAGGTATTGCGTGAATGGGCAGAGTTGGGAAAGGGGACTCTGAAATACCTTTAGATTGACCCGCGATGGTTTTGCAAAAGTGCATTGATTTAGCCAAGGACCTGAGACAGTTGGAATCCAGCAGCTGAGCGGGCACAGGAGCTCCCCACCACCCGGTGACATGAGATGTATGACACACTGACCAAATGATTTGTCTCATAAAACACGCATAATCCTCCTGCTCTCACTCTTACCTTTCTGTGACAAGGCGAGGTGCGTCCTGGTGGTGCAATCCTCTGGAATGCGAGAGAAGGCGCCTCGGTGCAGGTGCTCTCCAGAAAGAAAAGAGGCTCCCAGAGGATGCAGAGACGGCAAACGACGAGAACAGGGGTGAAACAGCACTTTTGCAAAAGGGGGAAGAAGAAAAAGAGACCGGCCCGAGTGTGTGTGCGCGCACGCAAGCGCAACCGCTCCGCGTCCTGGAGTTTACGCGCTCCTTCTTCTCCTGCGTTATCCTCCGCTCACTGAGCAGCAGCAGCCTCTATGCGCCGTTCATCCCCACACACTGACAGACACACACACACGCGTGCACCCACAACACAGCAAGGTGCTCCCTCCGCCCCCAAGCAGCAGAAGCAAAATCAGTTTGAACAAAGAGGCAAGCGGTGACAGGCAGACGGTTCCAGCGCCCCCATTCAAAGAGAGGGGGGACGAGGGTGGTGGTGGTGGTGGTGTGAGAGGCAGGGGGAGGGTTGGGGTGAAGGAGAGAGAGAGAGAGAGAGAGAGAGAGAGAGAGAGAGAGAGAGAGAGAGAGAGAGAGAGAGAGAGAGAGAAAGGGAGAGGGGTGGGGGGTGTACTTTATGTGTGACCATAATCCGATTCCTACATAAACCTCAAAGGTTGATCCGGTGTCTGTGAATTAAATTAGAATTTACATGAGCTTATATATATAATGACAGTCTGACCATCATCTAAAACCTCCTTATGTCACACACGCACACACACACACACACACAATACAAATCATTGACCACTTGTTCAGTTCCCACAGACCAACCATAACACTGTCTACATCATTTTATATTGTATATCCATCTATCTATCCATCCATCTATCTATCTATCTATCTATCTATCTATCTATCTATCTATCTATCTATCTATCTATCTATCTATCTATCTATCTATCTATCTATCTATCTATCTAGAATCTATTGTTTCTGACGGCAGATCTGACCAGAGGTGTCTGACCTGCAGGTTCATCCACACTGAATCCCTTCAATGATAAAGTGAAGAAGAGCAACAGCCTGGTCTTTGTTATTCATCACATTATGGCCTGTTGCTCAAGATGGTTTTGAATTATGCATCCTCCCGTTCTAATGGAGGCAGCAGTTGGTTTTGAAATCTTAATAGAGCCACTAATCATGGCAATCATGGATCTTAACTACAATCTTTATTTAAAGAAAGAGCCTCTGGTTACATTTTTGAATGAAGTCTCAGGTTTAATCAGTGAATTGAGGTGTTTTGGGGGAATAAAAGTGAAATGTGTCCCTCAAACTTTAGATCTGTCTCTGTGGATAAACTGAATGGAGAATTTGGGGTTTGAGCTTTTTCAAACCCAGAAAATCTAAATATTCTCTACCATACCAAACACACTTGTGGGTCCATATTAGTTCTCAAAACCAATTAAAACAGCATTCGTCCAATGACACACTCAACCCCTCCTCCAACTCTACCATACTTGGTGCCTTCCCCTGGGAACCCCTGTTCATAATCCGATGGTACCCTCCAGCACTGTTTGGGCAGTTCCAGGTCTAACAGGGGAGCTCACGTGCAGCAGAGAGGAAACAGGTGACAAACAATTCACTGTCTTTGTCTTTAACAATAAAGTCGCTGTGTCTTTATTTCAAAATACATTACATGTATTCTATGACCCCTAAATATGTCCTGCTTTGTCGGACAAACAAATCGTTACACTAACTACTACTGACACAGATGCCTCGGAGCCGGCCTATGCAGTGTGTATCTGGACATAGTGTATCTTACTTTAAAGGGCACAGGCTAACCCTGTGACAGTGATCATGGAGGGGATCTTTGTGAGTTTGAGTTGGCCTTGAATTTAAAAAATTGAGCTGTTATATAAATTTTAGTTTTGGGGTGTGATAGCTTTACTTCTTTAAGAATGCGAGTGGTGACCTAAACCAGGTTCATGCACTCCCACCCTTTCCTTGCTTCATTTAAAACCATATAAAACATATATTACATACATTTATGTGTGAACTTGGTTAGAATAACTGCGCATTCAAGAGTCTCAAACAGCTACAGCTAACACATCAATTTAACTCGTCGACATTACAACTGGCATTCTATTGGATGGGGAATCTGGATAGAATTGTTGTTCAAAAAATACAGAGAAGAAATCTGAGAGCAAAACGTTTCACATGTGCACAGAATCAGCATGAGGAGAAGAGCTGAAGCTGCAGGAACTCTGTCGAAGCAATAAAACATCTGAGAGCAAGCGAAGAGTTTGAGCACCAGCAGAGCAAATCTAAGCCCCAAGCAGGGGCTACTTGAGTCAAAGCATTACAAAATCTGATTGTGAAATCAAGAGGTCAAACTCTCAAACTGAAACACCAGGTCTTGAATACAGATATAGGGAAAAACATACTGATTGGTGATGGATAAGTAGGAGCTACAGTGAATTTATTGCTTAGGTTCTTCTCTGAACAGACGCCTGCTGTGGCTCAGATAAGAAATGAGGTTCATTTGAACCATAAAACCAAAACAATGGGCTGAGAGACACTAAAATAGCTGTAGAGCTAAAGACAACAACATGTTGGCTGTGATTTCCTGTGGGTCTGTAACATTGAGGGTAAATAAAGGCAACATCTGATGTGAAGTCTGTCGACAGCGCTGTTGCCTGAAGCCTGCAGTGTTTGAGACAAGTGAAAGCAGCTGAAACACTCAGCAGTAAAGTGGTCTGAACTGTGATGCAGGTTCTTTATAAACTCAGAAAACGCAGACACACAAGTGAAGGCATCCGTATAAATACGATACGTCTTCATGCTGCCGTGTGTTTCTGCTCGTACGTCTGACACTGAGGGGATAAACAAGGTCGACTGCAGGGAGAGAGACTTGTTGTAATTCATCTGGAAATTGATCCTGTGGAAATGAAGCTGAGGCCAGATCCTCTGTCCGCAGTTCCTCTGAGCAGTTTCCAGTGCACAGAGGTATACGGGAGTTTCCAATAACAAGTATTGATTCAGTCCATTACGGTTATTGAACGGTGTAGACTTACAGTTTGTCGTCATCTGACATAAATATTACAGACATCTGCGGACGTTGTCGGATTTCCCTGTCGTGACCTGGAATCCGCAGCACCGACAATGATGTGAGTGCAACTATGAGATAAGTGCGCGTGTGGTTGACACAAAGGCTTTTTGTTTCTGTCAGCAAATAAATCTGCAGAACCGAGAGACTAGACGAGACGCGTTACATGTGACAGCCGGGCCTGAGCCAGCCAAACATCTTCCAGGCAAATTCACTCAGCCACCTAAACACCTCCCTGTGCTCCCGAAGTGCTTCAGCGTCACTACACAAAACACATTCTCCATTTTAATTGGGAACATTCAGAAAATAAACCAAAGAGTTTGATGTATATTTTAGTCATGTTTAATCGTATTTAGTGTGTAAACATACGCGGTTGCATTTGGGTTAGTGTCTAATCCTGTTTCAAACATTACTCCTTGGCTCAGTTTTGTTGGCGTTCAAATACAATGACATGTTGTGTTATACTTTAGTGAGACAAAGAGGAAAATATATGCAGACTGCAGTCATTGGATCTCTCTCTCTCTCTCTCTCTCACACTCTCATACACACACACACGTTATCTTAAAAACGGGCACATTTACAGAGAGGTTAGTTGACACAGGCAGACACACACAGGGAAGTGGGAGATTCATCCGGCTCTTGTTGCATCTCCGACTGCCTAGGAACAAGAAAGGAGGAGCGGGAAAGAGTTGCCGAAGCCCTGAACACAACTGAGAGTTTTACTGTGAAAGGCCTCTGGGAAGTGCTCCAGGGAACATCATCTGAAAACACCCAGACATCCTCATCAACGCACTATAAAACCAATATTGCAGGATAAAGATGTTTGGGCTTTGTTAAATCTGATTTGCTCTGATTCAGCTGCAGCACAGTGGGTGCTGTATTGACAGATTATTGTAAATTATGAATATTGATATATCTTTCACAGCGGGAAAGTGAAACTGCATATATCATTTTGTTCATGCCTGTTAGGAGATTAAATATTGAATTAAAGTTTTACATATACATACCGCACATGCACACACACACACACACACACACACACACACACTCAGCCTTAATGTGGGCTGTGACTTTTAGAAATGTCAGGCACCTCGCCAAACAGACAAAGAACGTCAATCACTCTCCAGCGAGGGAGCAGCCATCCACGCACAATGGAGAACACACAATACACAAGAGAGGCCGGGTGACGATGATGACACAAATATTACTCCTGCAAAGCTATTACAGCGTCTTAACGGAAGCGAAATTACGCCGCCATGTAACGCACACTGCCCCCGGCTGGGAGCAGAGAGAGCGTAATGAGGCTTTCAGTAGCGTCATGATTTCTCCACACTGGTTGAGATGTGTCTGTGTGTGTTCAGGCGGCCATGTTTGCTTATTATTCGCCAGGCAGACTCATTCGCCGCTTCGTGGGGTTTGTATTTTATGGCATTGCTGTTAATGTGAGGAGATCAAACAGGCCAGTAACCAAAGCCACATAAAAAGAAGGGGAAACAGGATATCTCCCAGTAGAGAGAAGTCTATACTGGACTTTATAAACTCTGATGAAGCAGTTGCTTAAACTTGGTTTTGACACCACGCTGTGTTTAAAACGCTTCTGTGCCAGAAGGCCCCATCTGGGCAGCAGTCGTGGAGGAAGTCTGGGAGACATCGGTGGGCCAGGATGTTAACTATGGAATATCTCCACAGTGTCTGTCTGCCTGTCAGTCTGCCTGTGTTGGTCGCTCCACAGCTTTGGTCCAGACTGAAATATCTCAGCTGTTACTGAACCGAAGACCAGGAAGTTTGGTTCCAATATTCAATGTACTGTACTGACTTTGTTAATTCCCTTTACACCACCGTGAGGCTGACATTTGAAGTTTGGAGTGAAATGACAACCACCAGATGGATTATGACGACATTTGCTACAGAGTTGTAATAACAGTTTCTCCAGCTCTTTATTTTATCTCCAAATCTGTGCAAAACTAATGAAGCTAAGTGAAAGTTCAGTCATAAATACCACCTTCTTACACGTGCCTCCTAAGTCACATGCCCCAGTTTCCGCTGTCTCTTCACTCCAATATCTCATTCTCTCTTTTCTCCAGTCACAGCCTGACACAATCACCTGTAAGCTGTTCCCTCTCCCTCCTGTCATTCAGCTGTCCGTTCAGTACAGCGATTAATAAAGGACACACCTCCACCCCTGTACCACCTCAACCCTGGATACTAGGTCATCTCCCTTCCAACCGTCCAATCAGAAGTCTTCATGTATTAACTTCGTGCTCCGTCCCTCCAAGGGGAAAGTCTCCTTCATATCCAAAGCACGTAATTCATGAGACTGCTTCCATGGCCTTCCTCTTCCTGTTTGGGCCTAAAACACAACATCTGTTCCTATTATTTCACGATAAATTCAATTTCATCCGAACTTACTCATTTTCTTTTGTTCCTCGATAAGTTTCTCCTGATTGAGATGAACTTCCCATCAGTCTCACTTGTACTTTGTGTTGTGCTGCTTTGCAACGACAATTAACTGACACTGTCAGTCAATTAACCTCACACATTTCACTTCACTCAGATTCAGACACCTGTGAGCCAATCATCTCGCTGCTGTCAGATGTTAAAATCTTCTCCTTTATCTGCTGCTGTCAGATTTCCCCTTAATCCTCAGACGGATGTCATTCACCTCCATCCCTCGTTCACCTCCAGCGTTTGTCGGAAGCAGACGTCCAGTGACATCACCAGGGATCCTGCTCCTCATGCCATCCTCACAGATCCTCAGCTGCACACGTTCAACCACCAGCTTCACCACCACCAGGGTTCAGACTCCATCAGACGGATGTTTCTTTGCTGCTGCTCATGTTCCATTCCTCCCTGTTATCAATCTCCTGATTGAAACAGTATTTTTCAACAGCATCTCTCGGCCTTCATCAGAACAGTTTGCTCAAGTTGTCATGGAAATGAATCAGTGTTGTTACAAGATAAAGGTGGCCATTCATATCTAATGCCAGACAGACGTCTTTGGTCAGAAATGGATCATAATCTCGGCAGCACAAGCCAATGACTATGATTAAGTAAAATATTGACTTTTCTTGACATAAAAAAAAATCGTCTATCCGTTATCTATACCACTTATCCTTTTGAGGGTCGTGGGGGGAGCTGGAGCCGAGAGGCGGGCTACACCCTGGACAGGTCACCAGGGTATCATGAGGCCAACAAACAGAGACAAACAACCATTCACAGTCACATCCGAGTCTCCAATTTACCTAAACCCAATCTGCATGTCTTTGGACTTTGGCAGGAAGTCAACACAACCGGAGAAAACCCATGCTGACATGAGGAGAACATGCAAACTCCGATTTGAGGGCTTTATACACTGCATGGTTTATTTTGCATTGCTTTACCTTTCTCAATTCATAGAAATCCCAGAAGATTTCAGTGATACACACCGTGACAACCAAGCAAACTGCATCTGCTGATGAAAACTGGGAGATAAGAAGCACCTGAAAGAATCATGTTGTCTTTTTATTAGCCAATCAATCAAATGAGATGATGCATGTTAGTGGCATTAATGCCTGTAAAATGATCTTGATATTAATGTGGGGAAGGAAAGTATCTGTCAGAACTCAAAGACAAAGGAGCTCTTGGCAACCTACAAAAAAAAGGTGAAAAGGTATGACTAAACAAAAGATCACAGCAGCAGCAGTGGAGGGACTATTAGCAGACAAAGGAGCAGGCAATTTGGGGGAAGAAAAACAGAAACAAATTCCAAAGTAAAAAAACTGTTTTTTACAGATTTTACCAATGTTTGAGCTCAGGACAGAATGAGACTATTTTTGACAAAGCTGTTTTTGATCTTTGAAGTGTAGCGTTTCCTCGTCTAACAGTTCAGCTGATGTGTGAGGGCTTTTAATTCAGACTGGATGACAGCTTTACCCCCCCCCCAACCCCCAGCAGCACACACAAACACACTCAAATATATATATATATATATATGCACACTCACGCAAAATAAGAAAAAAAAACCTTTCACATGCTCAATTAAGCACTGATCTACCTTGGCAGTTAAAATTCAGGTCATGTGTGGAGGAGCAGCTGCGGTGTGTGTGTACGTGTGTGTGTGTGTATGTGTGTGTGTGTGTGTGTGTGTGTGTGTGTGTGTGTGTTTTGATGATGTTTCTACTTGCGTATATGTGTAACTCTGTACATCCTCATGCATGATTGGGGAGTGTAGATATGACTAAAATTATGTGCTATGTGTGTGTGTGTGTGTGTGTGTGTGTGTGTGTGTGTGTGTGTGTGTGTGTGTGTGTGTGTGTGTGTGTGTGTGTGTGTACCCGTCCCTAATGAGCTCTTCTGTGCAGCAGCTGTGGTCTGGGTCACACTCAGCCCTTGTCTTTCTCCACCTCCTGTTTTCATTCAGTGTCTGCGGCAGTCGCTTTCTTCACAGCAGCAAATAAAAACCATGCAGCTTTGAAAACAGGAAGCTCTGTTGTCAAAGCTTTCGGTCATTACGCTGTCCTTCTCACACATGTGAAGAGAGAGCGAAGACACTCACACACAGATACAAACACACACACACACACACACACACACATAGAGAGGGCAGGTTTATTATGTTCATTAGCATCGCACCAAAAAGACGACATTAAAAAGATATTCCAAGAGAATAGCACAATAAATCCTACATGTACCATCACTAAACTCTGCCTTAACTCTTCTTTGCTATGCTCCATTCTGCTGGAACTTACTTTCCACTTTACAGTAACAGGAATAGCAAGCAGTATAGTGCGTACCTTCACCAATACCCAACAGTCCCCTTATGAAACCACATTTTTATTTACTAGATCCGGATTTCTATCCATCCGCACCAAACTGCACACGCTCATTAATATCAGTAGTAGAAGTTTCATGATAATCCGTCCAGTAGTTTTTGTGTTATCCTGCTAATTCACAAACAAACACCAACCTTGGCAGATGTATTAACTCTACTTTGCTGGATCACTAGTCTAATTTATTATTCTTTCCACTTTGTAAGGGCTTTGCTCTTATTTCTGTGGATTTAACCATCATTTCTATTAGTAACTAATAGAGGTAACTGCTGAGATCTGACAATTCTGCAACGCTGCAAAAATGAGTCCTAATGGGGCAACAAGCATGAGAGGTCAACAGATCAGTCAGACTATTAACAAGTTAGTCAACAGTTTTTAAGAGACAAAACAAATTATAACACAAACTTTTAACATCAGATCTTACCTAATACTTGGACCCGTTTTAGTGAAGTTACAGCATTTCCAGATCTCAGCAGGTATTTTTGGGAAGTGGAGTGTTACAATAACTGATATGTCCGACCGCCAGAACCAAAGTTGTGATAAACACTAGTTTTCCTTTATCTCTATTTTAAAGAGGCACTGATTTGTGATTTGATTTTGCATCTCCATAATGTTGGAGGGCTCATGAGAGACAGTAGCAGTAAAGAGAGATATCCTGATTATTACTCGAGGTGTTCAGTAACAAATCAGATCTGATCACTGAACAGATCTGTAGCTTTTAGCAGCGATGATTCTCTTACAGGTGATTGAGTGCACTGTTCACAATTCAGCCATAATAAACAACGTTTAATGTTTTTGTTTAAAACAGACACATCACATTACATATCATTATTACTCATCACCATCATCATAATGTGATAACAGTTGTGTAAGCGTGGGCAGTTTGAATCATCCCTGAACGGCAGTATGAACAGATCTGTACACTCATTGTCGTCTGTAGTAAAGCTCACAGAGAGCTGATCGCTTCGCTTATCACAGGACAACGTGACTTTGAACAAAATATTTTGAATCAGCTAAATAATGTGCAATTTACACCTCTAGACCCAAGCAGTGATGTATGGTGACTTTTACAGAAACAACCTTCTCCCCTTCAACTGACAGTAAACTGTGAAATGTGCAGTATATATACTGTAGGAAAAAATATCCAGAAAAGATCCTTGAAATCTTTAAAAAATATTTACTATTGAATAACATTTTCTCTTAATCTTCTCTGTGAATTCTTATCATGCAAAAGTAAAATTGCTCGATAATACACTCTTACTCCTCTGCATCATAAATGCTACTTCTTAATGGTCTGGAAGAAAAGGCTGTTGAAGTAATCTGTGCAACTAATAATGTTGATCTCAAAGCGGTGGAGGCTGAGTCAACGGCAGCTCGACAAACTCACTTGTCTGTAACTAGCAAAGTACATCAACGAAATTATAGAAACTGACTCGCACTCAAAGTAGCCTTAAGAGACAAAAGCCTACCGCAGCCACAAGAGGGCAGTAGATTACACGATAAAACAATCATACAGTATCAGATCTTTTATTGGACTAAACGCTCTCAATTTTTAGCTTTAACCAGTCAAACACTGCTTGTCTTTCTTGTCTTGATATCAAACCACTGGTCTCAAGGATCGATCTGCAAAACCACAAGTTACTACATTTCCCATAATGCAATTTAGTGGTTTCTTAAGCTTTCAGCCTCTTACGTATACACTTACTACCCAGGCTTCACCCCTCTGGTGTGTAAAGCAATCTCTCTGTTATAGATTACAAATCTCAATCCCAAACTGAGATTAACTGCAATGACATCACTATAAAATTATCAGGGTTATTTTTTAGGACTTTAAAATGGGATGTTATTACAGCTAGTATAGTATAGTATAGTATAGTATAGTGTGGTGTCTGGTGTGGTAGCTATAGTATCGCATAGCATTGCATAACAGAGTAGTCTTTACTCAACTCTAACCTGCTGTAACTGTACTTTATCTTCTCTCTTCTCCTCCACACATCACTACTCTCCTCCTCTGTCCTGTAACTCAGTTGTATTCTATCGTAACTCCGCACGTTAATGGAGCTTGTTTCATAAACCAGAGGGTGAGCATTAAATGTCTCCATCGCTGCAGGTATGACTTGCTCTTGTTGGCCTGATAATAGAGCACATTTCAGTCTTATTGCCTCACTCAGCCTCCTTGACACGGAGGAGAATCTGACTAAACGATCAATCTGCAGACTCACTCCTTAACCTACTTTACTCTGGTTTTAACACTGTTTCATCAGCCAGGTCGTCCTTCGTTTTTTTTCTTCCAGCCCCCTTCAGGCAAGTTGCTTGAAAAGATGCTCCACTTTCTTTCCGCGTCAACTGATGACGCCTCACTGTGACTATATTTCATAACAGAGCAAACATCTCTCGTGAAGCCGTTCATAATGCCCCGTCCCTGTCCGCGATCAGCTTTCTCTCTGCTGCTTCCCACTGAAATGAAAAACATGGAGCGTAGCTATTTCCACCCAAACGCGGCATGCTGTGCACAGAAATGCATGTAATTTATTGTTAAGGGAGGCAGCTTTTGGCTTCAGCCCAGAAGTGAAAAAGCAAATCCCATCAAATTATAAAAGAATAACCATAACAGAGTGGTTGTGGAGACTGAGCTGTAACGCCCAGCAGACCTGTGAGCTCAGGGGGATAATGCTGAAATAGATTGGATAATTTCACAGTGTTTAGCAGTGAGAAATAAGACACCTTCTCAGAAAACCTGAAAATTAACGTATGTGTACATGTGTGTATATATAAACACAGTATATATGTGTGTGTGTGTGTGTGTGTGTGTGTGTGTGTGTGTGTGTGTGTGTGTGTGTGTGTGTGTGTGTGTGTGTGTGTGTGTGTCTCTGTGTGTGTCTGTGTGTGTCTACACTACACACCCACATTTAGCGCCTCTAATGAAAATGCCCATCTGTTTGTTTTTCCTAAACACAAACATTTGGCTTGTCAGAACATTAACTCAGCTTGAATCCAACATATTTCTTAAAGAACATAATTCCATTACAAACATTGTGCATCTTGGAGACACACAATTATCTTAGATAGGAGGGGCCAGTTACCACCCGGCACGACCCAATATGGTGCCGGGGGTGAGAGTAAGAAATGGGCTTTTAGGAGATACAGTATGTGGCTCTCACAGGTGAGCGATACTATAAACTTGATCTTATATAATATGATGCATTGTTGTAGCTATACAAAATTGTATAAAATAATATCACCCTAACTTTAAATGTGTGCAAAACTAAAATGCAACATGTTGCTGTAATAACTATCCGAAAAACATCACCTATAGTAGTAAAACACTGAGAGTGAACATTTTTCTGCATGTACACTCTTATTACTTTTGATACCTTGAGTACATTTTGCTAATTTTGCAGGGTAAAGTTTTGAATACAGGACTTTTACTTGAAGTGCAGTATGTTTATAGTATGGAAATAATATTTTTCTTAAGTTAAATACCTGAACTATACCCCCACCACTGTTTATTTGACAGCTTTAGTAACTATTTACTGTAGGATGAAAAATGTTCACAATGGATCGTGAAACAAGCTTTTAAAATACAACACAGTTTAAGATTGAACCAAGCCTCTGGGCTTCAGGCATTTTATAAAAGGCAATATAGATCCGGGGGGTCACATCTCAGACGTCTATGAGCTGTTAACAGTTCGACCCAAGAGTAATCTTTTTCCCTCTAAACCCTTTGCATGGTTTCATTTCGGTAAAAGACAAACATCTGCACTTTGCTTTCCTTTCCTTCCTGCTCTTTTCTCTTTTTTTTGTATTTGTGCATCTGAAAGCTTGAACCTTTCGTCATGAACAGATTTGAGCTCATAATAATAATAAGACTCCCATCCCTCAGTCAGTGTAACATCCTGAACTTGGGCTGAGTGATACACGGTTTGTTATACTCCACTTTCAGTGTGCAGCTGACTGACAGTTCCAGGTCACAGTGTGTTTACCATTGTAATCAAACAGCTGTTTTTGTTGATAATGTTTTTACTGTAATCGGGATCAATGAGATTATGTTTGGGTTTCTTGCACCTATAGGCACTTGCTTATGTTTCATATACTGTATGGTGCAAGCCAGCTCGGTGTTAGCACCCTACAATCCACTACAGGCTCTTGTTACATAGTCGGGTTCCTTGAACCTGCAATAACTGATCGTCAGTTCAGGGCATTAATGCAACAATAACATTACTCGTTTGCTGGTGTGTTTCTGCAGACCTGGCAAACATAAGTCCAATATTCACTTATTTTATCTCTATCTTCTTCTCCACCAAATGATGTTCCCAGAATAGTCCTTGTTAGCGGTTTCCTCTTGTTTCCAGGACTTATCTCCATATTTATTTGCATACAGACAGGAGATTGATATTAATACTGTCTCCGCCAGAGGGCAAATTAGGAGGCCTCCCAAAATGTCAAACGATTCACTCTCAAATTTGTCCTTCACGCCTCATTGTCATTCTGAGCAACCATTTGACCAGTAAAATTCTGTCATCTCACTCCTCTGCTTGTGTTTCAGTGTGTGTGTGTGTGTGTGTGTGTGTGTGTGTGTGTGTGTGTGTGTGTGTGTGTATTATGCAGACAGGCCTGTAAATCCTTCAGCAGCAGAATTGCTTCACACTTCTGTTTTTTGTCCTTGGCTGAATGTTCAGACACCGTAAAGCAGAGGAACAGTACGTACACATTTATTCCTATAGTGTATTGATTTTTTAAGTTTGAATCTCGCACACACACACACACACACACACTCACACCAAGCCAGCTGGCAAACAGTCCCATTGATCACAGAGCGAGGCTGGTCTTTAACCTCCTGGGTAAAAAAGAGTCAGTCTAATTGAAACCCGCAGCAGCCTCAGGAGAGCTGAACTGTGACATTCACTGAGTCCTGATATCAGGTTGCCTCCGTTTGCCCTCTGCCTGCTCACTCTGCAGCACTGTGCCACTAATGGTCTCATCACTGCAATGCAACTGCAAACTGCTCCACACATCCGCAGCTCCCTTCTCCCCGCTCCGTGCTGTCACTTCTGCACAAATGTTTCGGAGGAACTTTTGTTGAAGGGCACCGAGTTGCTGTTGCTCGTCCTCGGTGTTCCAGTAAATTACCCCTCGGAGTCAGTTTGGCTCTGGGGTGAGTGAAAGGCGCAAAGTGGGGAGCGAGGCCTCTTAAACTTTTGTAACACCTCTGACATGGGAGCCATCTTGATGACGCCGGGCAGACTGAATCAAATATGAGTAATAAACCTTGAGAAGTTTCTGGAAAACACCAGGCAGCTTGTTACAGAACGACTCCTCTGTCTTCCACTCTTGACCAAGCAGGAGTGTTTTAATGTTTTTCATCTTTCCCATGAGACTCAATACAACTTCACATCAGGGGAGAAGAAAAGGGGAGAAAACACAGGATGATGTGGCAGCTCAGACTGTGAGGTTATAGGGCCATCTAGTGGATAAAAGTGGTGTCACATGAAGCTTAATATCCCAAGTGGCCAACGTATTCATCCATCAATCCATCCATTGTCTATACCGCTCACCCTCTGACGGTCTCGGTGGGTCACTGCACTCAAAAAAAGAATTATGCTTAAACGGTGACTTTATGTATTTCAATTACATATTACATTTCCTTGTAACTTATTTTTACATAAATTCAATGTAAAGGGTCCTTTTTAATGAAGTATTTGATTTATTCACACAAACCCAACATGATAGAAAACACTTCATTAATGTGACCCTTTACATTGAACTTTTGTAATAAAGTTACATGGACATTTTATATGTAATTGAAATACATAAAGTCAATAATGATTTATTTTTTTTGTGAGGCACGACACACCCTGGACAGGAGGTCAGTGTATCGCAGGGTCAAAGACAAACAACCATTCCCACTCACATCCACACCTACCTACCACATCCCTGGCCAAACCGGGAATCGAACCAGGAAAGAGGGAGTCAGGGGTGACAGAGAAGACAGTTTGTTGAAGACATACAATAAAAGACAAAAAACTAAAATTATGAAATCAATAGAAGCAAAGGAAAACAAATATGAAGCAGATGTGACACCATGATGAAACACGAATAGAGATGTTTTATTTTGAAAGTTTCAACTTATTTACAGTAACTACTTTACAAGTTGTATTCAGTGGAGGGCAGTTAAGTGAATGTATTCTACCTATTGTTTTTCAGAGTAAAAAAGGAAAGTGCTGTAGACAACTCTGAGAAATCGGTTCAATCAGTTTTGTGTAGTCCTGCTAACAAGTAAACAAAATAACAGAAAGGGATGAAAACATAAATTCCTTGGTGGAGGTGAATATCTGAAAGTCTAAAATAAGAACCTCAGGCTCTTCTCTGCTGTTCACCTTTTGACCAGCAGGGGTCGCCCCCTGCCTCTGCAGCTGCCTCCTGTGAGTCTCTTCAGTCTGAGCTGCAGTTCTCCTCCATTCATCAGCCTTCTTTTATTCACACTGACAAAAGAGACATCAAATAGGGCGGTGTGGGAAAACACAACAATGCATTTCACAACGCAGACTCTGGCTAATATATGCAAAGTGGGAATAAAGCGAGTCTGTGTGTGTCTGTGTTTGTGTGTCTGTGTTTGTGTGTCTGTGTGTGTATTGTAAATTGTTTATCTCTAATTTGCTTTGCATTTTATTGAATTTCTGCGTCTGCAACAATATCAACATTCAAACGATTTAAATGTTTCTAAACTGACCAAAAATCTGAAATGAGAAATAACTGAAATCTTCAATATTTTGAATTTGTTCCTACAAAGACATGTGGAGACCAGCACCTGAGCAGCCAGGGATTCAGTTTTCTTGCACCAAAATCCCAACTGCTTTTGCTTGCTGCCATTTCTGTCAGTGTCACAGGATCTGCACCCACATTCGGCAAAATGAACCTGAAATGATTTGTCTCTCTCCTGGTTGGCTGCTCGCTGCTTCCCACCCAAATCAAAAGGGGCGAGTTGTGGGAGGTCATGTCTGGCCACCCCTCAGGAGAATAACGGGGTCTCTGTCTGCCCCCCAAACCGCCAACGGTCCTCCATGGTCCCTATGGCAACAGCCAAGGACCCTGGAAGGCCCCCAGACTGGAGCGTCCGAGCAGATGCCCATAATTAACGTCGCTATATGGAGGTGTCAGTCCTGCCAGTCCGCCTTACATGGAGACAGACCCTCTCCCAGACCTGTCAGAGGCCCATAGGGCTGGGTGAAAAATGACTGCCCTGCGGTGTGTGTGTGTGTGTGTTGGATTGGGGGGGGTGGGTAACGTCTGCCCACCAGTGTCTGCCCAGTTAAAACATGACTGACCATCACACAGTGGCACAACATTAAAATGATCTTTTACTTATAGGACCAGCTTCCTCCAGAATAAACTCTTAAAGAATACAGTGAAGAGACATCTAGCGTCACTTCACTGTATTCTTTAATTCTTTAAATGTTAACTGCGTTTAATATGAAAAATGTGATTTTCCTCAGTCACACTCATTTGAACTCAGTACGTCTCTTATACATATCCTAAAGTTACCTCGGTGTAAATACGTTGAGGTAATGCTCTGGCTGACATGCTATCGTGACGCAGACTGACCGGGTGTCTGGCTTACACGGTTGGCTGAGGATGAGATTGCGTCTCATCCTCACATGTGTCCGACCTAAAGACATAGAGGGGCCATTTCAGAAATCTCCATAAAGTACTGAAACAACCAGACGAACGTCTGCTCCTTGATAAAACGGAGCAGACGTTCGTCATATTTAATGCTGAGGAAGTGTTATTGCTCCCATAACAACAAGAAAATCAGTGACCACTGTGAATTCAGGAAAAGCTGGTCACTGATAAAATCAAGGAAAATAATCATTTGTTTTAGCCCCACTTATCTAGCATTTAACCAGTGTCTTTGTAAATAGAATTGAATATGTTGTGGGTATTTGTGAATGCATTTCTCAACAGCTATAGACCTGAACTCGTTTTATATAATCGAATGTAATCTGTGATGCTTCTTCACTCTTTGAGACATCTGAACAACCTCCCTCTGTTTGTGAAGAGCCGAGAGATGAGGCCAAAACCTCCAGAGGAAGTCTGAAACGTGGACCAAGAGTTAGGGCGGATCAGGAGGTCGTCCACTAACCAGAAAGTCGGCGGTTTGATCCCAGTCTCCCTTATTCCATGTGCCACGGTGTCATTGGTCAAGACACTAAACCCCAAAGTCAGCTGTGTGTGAGTGATGTGATGTGTGATTGAGAAAGTGTTGCACTTAGATGCATTATATGATTGTGTGTGTTTGAAGGGATGAATGGCATCTGTGCTTTGAGTGGTCAGCAAGACTACAAAAAGGCTCTAAAAAATACCGACATTTACCATTTTACAATATTTACTATCTTCTGCAGCTTAGTTTTACAAAAAATCTATAAATAAATTCACTAACAGTTGTAAACCTGCCTGTGAACAACGTGTACCTGCTGTAAAACTGTGTTATCAAAAATGTATTAAAGATCTAGTTATGGATGCTTCATAGGTCTGATGAGACACTGAACATGTCCCTACAAGTATTACAATCAAACCAAAACCATCATCAGATTTTCTTTGTTCATAAACCAGCTTCAAAACTACAGAATCAATCACAACACCACTGCAGTGTCCTGCTACCACAGGTCAACTGATCAGTGCTGATTGGGTTAAAGACACATCCGTCCGCTGTCCTGCACGTGACACCAAAGGTCACCAAATGCACTGTCCGCGAGTGGCCGAGTTCATCAACAGCCCCGTGTGGTCACCGGCACGCTCGTGCTGCGGCTCACTGAGGGCCAGGGGGTGGGGGGGGGTCAGGACATCACCTCACCTCTGACCTGGCCGGCCCTCTTTGTCGTCATTACATAATAAGATGTTTCCTTCCACACTGATGAATCTGTTTCTGCAGCAGGACCACAGAGAGCGTGTGTAAGTGAAAATGTCTTTATGAGGTTGTTCAGCCTTTAAAGCCAAAGTGAAGTGGTCTGTAAAAACGAGGCTATTGAACGGGTATATGGGCTTGTAAATGTGGAACAATAGTGAAGCTGCACGGCGGTTCAGGGGCGATTTCATTTCATATCTGTTGTATTTTAACTAGACTATATGTTCAGTCCAGTTGAGACATTGTTGAAATGTGAATTTGACAATTTCTCACCGCCTAAATACAATAAATGACGTTGCGGCACAGCAACAAAGGATCGTAAATGATGTCACACAATGTAAAGCGTGTTTTAAAAATCGAACATAAAAATGATGACGAGGTGAAAGTAGGATAATCGTGGGAGAACTTCCTGATACGTGAAACTCGGCATGAAGAAGCAGAAGCTGGAGAATAGAATCGTGAGTATTCCCTCGGGGGTCGTGGGATCAGCGAGCCAGACACTGTTTTGTGGGACCTCAAATGCAGGAACACGGGGAGGTGGGAGAGGGCTGTCTGGGGCTGAACCAGCCAATTATACTCTGGCTAGACACATCGCACTTACATGGCATATACATGTGAGAATCTGCTGCTGAAGTTAAACAGCTCGCACACACAGACACCTGGCGTTTGGCTGAAACGACCGGGTGAAGTTGAAAGGATCTGAACCTGATTCACACCATTTTGATTTACGTGATGTAAAGTACAATTATATAAATAAACCACAAGAAATGTATCACTTTGAAAGCAGGTTGAACTGCACTGAAATAAAGCAAACTGGGCTAATATGAGGGTTTGGTGTAAATATGTGTTTTTTAGGTTTTGGAAATGATTGGTAAAGATAGAACCTGTGATATGATCAATGATGGTTTTCAGTTAATATCATGAATGGAACGTAACAGTCAATAAAGATATTTTATTTTGAAATGTTCAACTTATTAACAGTATCTAACTCACAACATTTACTCTGTGAAGGAAAGTAAAACCTATTGATTCAATTTACGATATGTTTCAGAATAAAGTGCTGGAGGCTACTCTGACATTTTTCATGCAAGAGACCATAACATGCCACATATATTGTAAGATTGTGATGCACAGTAAACAGTTGGGTAAATGTGAGAAAGGCCCCTCGGATATTTCTATGAATTAACATGTTGATTGTTTGAAAGATTGTTGAGTGAAGGATAATGTGTAGACAACATCACAAGCATGGCTGTAAACACATGCATCACAACAACAGCTTGAATGAAAAGACCAGCGTGTGTGTGTGTGTGTGTGAATGTTTTAGCAAAACAGAGTAAATCCATCGGAGATCTTTATCATTCTCAGAATAATGGAGATTTTTTTGTAATTTTTCCTCAGCTCAAACATTCTTCTGATCATTTTTCTACCTTTTTACCAACAAAACTCCTCAACTTTAACTTTGCTGTCCTGTGAGGGAAATCTATCTTGCAACCCAGAAACTATAACACATAAATTCAAACAGAAGATACATTTAACAAATATAAAGAATAATTGTAATAAAAATATCTATATGATACAACCGTTCACTTAAACTTCCATAATAGAGCTGCCACTAAACGTCCTTATTAAGTATAGATTTCACATTTCTTTTCACTGGAGGTCAAAGCAAATGTTAAAGTAAGAGATTCTGATGTTAATCAACAGCCCATTGATACAAATTAAGCAACTACATGGAGTAATAATTTGTATAGATGCAATACTGCAGGGATTAAGACAGACATTGTTTCCTTAAACATATAAAAAACAATGTTGAAATATCCTGTAGTTGAAAAAGAATATGCCAAAAATAGATAAAACTTGTTTTTCTCGTGTCAGTTTATTTCCAGTTTCTAGTCATTGTTACCTGCACGAGTTTCAATGTAAAGAAGAAAAGCTGAGAAACTTAATTCATAAAAAGAATGTTTTGAAAAAAATGTGTGTATGATAAGTTATATGAGTTATAAAAAAACATATATATGAGTTAAAAGTTAAATTGATAATGCTTCAACAATAAAGCTGACACTTATATATATAGAGAGATACTGTATATGCGAGATATATAAATATATATATATATACTGTATCCATCTCTCTCTCTATCGATATCTATCTATCTATCTATCTATCTCTCTGTCTCTCTCTCTATCTGTCTATTTATCCTTCCATCTATCTATCTATCTATCTATCTATCTATCTATCTATCTATCCTTCCATCTCTCTCTCTCTCTCTGTGTCTCTCTCTATCTGTCTATTTATCCTTCTATCTATCTATCTATCTATCTATCTATCTATCTATCTATCTATCTATCTATCTATCCTTCCATCTCTCTCTCTCTCTCTCTCTCTCTCTCTCTCTCTGTCTCTCTCTCTCTCTCTCTCTCTGTGTGTGTGTAGCAGCTGCATTTGAATAGAAGGTGACAAACTCTCCCACGGCGGGGAGCGCGCAGGCCTTTTTGGCATTAGCCACGCGGCACGCCTCGCATAGTAATGGTGGCTCGCGCATTGAGCTTGAACTTGACCGCAGGAATGCGGCTCGTGGGAACGCGGGCCCCGGGGTGCCCTCCTCCATTCAGGGCGCACAGGTCGGTGTCAGCTCTGATTATCATAAAACCCAGCCTGCTTCAAATGGAGGCAGCAGGGCTCAGACTGGCTGCGGCTCTTTCACACCAGGCCGAGGAGGAATGAACAGGTCTCTGCTGCGGTAAGAACTTCACTCTGGATTCACTCTTTCACACGCGTTTACTGCAGCTCTTCTCTAATGTGTGCACAGCCTCTACAGTATTTAACTCTGAATGTTGGCAGGTGGACGTTAGATATTCTTGGTTTTGTTTATTGTCTTAAATGTGTTGTATGTCCCTGAAACTAAAACAAGTCCATGTCTGCTTAATTGGTATTCTGCTTTTTATTTTATTTTGGAATTTTACCATGACAGCTTTTCATCGTCCAATATGACATTATTATTAGAAACATATATTTTTTGTAGGCACGTGCTTCTTAAACCTATTTCCAAACTTTCAATATTTCTAATGTTTGACTAAAAGAATTTGACCTCAATGGGAATAAGGTGAATAACAAGTGTGAACATTTTATGGCTAATTTAATTTCTCATTCTAGTGCAATTCACCTTTTAATTGTATAACTGTATTATGCACATAACACACTTAGGTCCACAAGGTGCCTTAACACACACTGAGCATTAATTAATGCATTTCTCAGGCTGTTTTTTCTTTTGTTGAACATTATAGTGTAAGTTTAAGAATCTTGAGTTTAAGTTTACGAATTTTATACATTCTCAGAGACAAAATTCAGCAAATTAATTTCCTTTTTAAATGTATTATATTATTTTCCATTACAAACAGTTGAAAATTATTTTTATAAATCTTTGTTTGATTTATTATTATCGCATTTTTACCAAGTGCCTGTCTCCTGTACTTCAACCTTCAAAAACACATTCAGAATGATTGTAAAATGACAATGTACATGTTTTGAGTCATTGGAAAATTAGTGCAGGCCCATTCTCCTTTATATTTTACAACTCAGTAATAAACCTCATTTATTCATCTGCAAATATGAAAACAAAATGTCCTTTGAAATCTATTTTTAGGGCATAAAACATTGATTTGAGCCTGGACTTTTGTGCCTTCTCCTTTTAGTGGACTAAAACTAAAATACTGGGAAAATCCCACTCTTAATAAAAGATAAGATTGGCAGATAGTTTTTACTGTGAATCCTTGTGTATTTCTTTATGGCTTCACTTCAAAATAATATCGTGGGGTGGATTGAGTGTAAAATGAGGCCTGTGAGTTTTAAAGTGTGACATCAACACTAATACTGTACACAGAAGAGAAACAGTGAAAAGCTTTTACTGATTGTTCTAATTCACCTTTTGATTTAACATTTAATTCATGAGTAAGACACAATGTTAAAAAGAACATAAATTCACAGAGAGACGGATGAGGGAAAAATAATAAGGTGGTTATATCCTTCCTTAAACATTTAAAGTTCATACGTATGTTTTGAAACTGTCATAATATATCATGCATTAAGTTAGAAAATATAATCTTAAATCATAATGATTGAAAAAGTTACAATTATAACAAAAACTATTTAAAGGTGGAACAGTTTTCCATCATAGAATTAATCTGAATAATAGAGAGTTAAGTGAGATCAACTTTATTCTAAGTGAACATGTTAAAATGTTTTAAAGAATATATCTCACCTCCTTTCCAGACACAGTCAATTAACCCTGTAATATGCTTTAAATGAAATATGCTATTATTCTACAGTGTGGAAAATCTTCTGATCCAGTATCAGGTGTAAAGTGGAAGTAGCAAAAGTGTGAGTCAATCAAAACATGAGGAGCTGGTTAATCAAAATATCAAACATCAAAATAAGTTTAGTAAGTATAAACTAATAATACAAATCTCCATATTTCACAACTTTTAGTTTACAGAGTGAGGAGACTGACTAGAAAGCAGTTTTGTTGTTTGCACAGTATATTGAATTTGAATCTTATTTTTCATTCAGGCAAAAAACCTAACATACTTTAAAATGTGATCCAAGACAGAAGTAGAACGACTTCATATAACAATGGGAAGGACACTTTTTTAAATAACCAATAAGGTATTAACATGTAACCTATATCAAAAACAACATGTCAACCTCACAGGGGTGGGGAAAAAAGCATGCATTCATTTTTGAAAGAATTAAAACCATCTGTAGAAACTGTTGTGTTATATAAAAGGATGAGAACAATTACATATATAATGTGAATTAAAAGTCATGCACTTTTCATCTGGGTTTTATTAGCCATTTATACTAGTTTGTATGTGCAAAATCTTTTCTTCTACCACTACTACGAATAATAATAATAATTATTAGGTAATAATAATAATGATAATAATAAGAATAATAAGAATGATAATAAGAATAATAAGAATAATGTTTTGACAGTATAAGTGCAAACTTTCATTTCGATTTGCCTTTTGAATTTCAACCCTTTATTTCAATGTCAGTTTCAACAGGTGAACTTGTGTGATAACATATAATATTCTACTGTAATGTCATGTGTAATGTTAATTAATATTAACTTATTCAACACCATTCACATGATTGTATTATACATATAAGAACAGAAAAGCTGCTTTCTAATAATGACTTTAGTTTCTTTAAGCCACTCTTTTATCTAAACTTTTAAATAGCTAACCTTTTTTATCATTAAATTATTTTTTTTTATTCCACGAACGAGACGATTGGCCATTGAATTATGTATTTTAATATATCACATTTCCAGTAAATATACAGTTTGTCTGCAGCAGAATTAGTTGTGGGTTTCTCACCATCATCCACTGCACATATATATTTGTAACTGCAAGTAAACACATACAGGCTTCTCGCATTAAAATACATATCCTTAAAAAACAAACATATACAGTGACTCTGTACAGAAAACAGCTTTTACGAGGCGAGCTCGTTTCTCCTTCTCACCAAGGTGTGTCGCTGTTTCCCGCTGTGCTGGCTGCTCCTCCACTGTACTTGACTGTATTTCTTTTAGTTTCCTCATGTGGCTTTTTAAAACGAGGCAGGAGCCTGCAGCTCAAAAACAAAAATCATTTCTGCTTCCTCTCCAAACGGCCACAATCTGTTGGCGTGCAGGAGAGAAACAGCCAATAACATCTGCGGGAATAATGCATTTATTATTGCGATGTAAATAACACAGGCTGGCTTCTTATAGGTCGAGTATAAACAGGCTGTAAACCTCCTCCTGTACACCCAGCATGCATTGCTGTAAAGTAGCTGCACATATCACACTGTGCACTGGATTATTCTCCTCTATATATTTTATATCACAGGCTGAATCTGCAGCACATATATTCACTAGTAAAACAAAACAGCAGCTATACAACATTTCCTGCGAGGTCCTTTATGCATCCACTGGGTGTATGGAGACATGATCACATGACTGATCCTGGAAGAGGAATAAACTGGGTCTTCTTCTTTTAGGCGCATAAAAAGCTTTGCCTTCGAATCAGTAAATCCTGAATAAATCCGGATTTTCACAAAACAAATCTTTTAGTCTAAAGAAAATAGTCTTTAACTCAATTTTTCTATAATTGTGACACGAAGATTAGATATATCCTTCATCACCCCACACATTTTTGGGACTATATATAATCAGTGTGTAGGGTTTGGTCCATGCAATCCTGATTTCTCTTTCAAAATAAAACCAGCAATAACCCACTTTCACGCTGCTTTATATGCTCCCATAATATTATAGGCCCTCTTTGACAAATTTGATAGGCCCTGAGCCGAATCTACTCCCTCCTCCTCTTCCTCCATCATCATCACCCTCCTCCTCCTCCTCCTCTCTGGCCTCTCTCGCTGTCTGCAGCCGCAGCTCTCCCACTCCCTCCATGTCTGACCCGCTTTATCCGGTAAGAGATGATTTTTTTTTCTCCGTGCATAAAAAGGTTGGCAGTTATCCCTCAATGCAGCAGATGAGATAAATTCAAGATTATTGAGGGAGAAGAGAAAATAGCTTTTTAATAATAGCAGGCGGTGCACCTTTGCTACGCAGGATATAGGAGAGGTGTCTCTCTCTCTCTCTCTCTCTCTCTCTCTCTCTCTCTCTCTCTCTCTCTCTCTCTCTCTCTCTCTCTGCCTCTAAACATCGAGTCCAGTTTATTTTTGGTGGAGTGCAAATAGAGGAAGAAGGCTTTTTTTGATGGATCATTATAATCCACTAAATTATCATCCAGAGGAATCTATGTGGACCCAATTACTGGACTGCACACAGAACATTTGTAAGTAGCCTTTACTGTTTCAATGGTGCAACATGCTTCTCGTTAATTTGGGCTTTTTAAAAATATGTATCCAGTTATTCATTATTTATTTTTATAGTGTCATGCTTGATAAAAGGATCCTCTTGAAATAAAACACTGTTAAACAACTTTAAGTGTCAGTTTAGCAGAGAAATTGATGCCAATTTATCATTTCATGAATAAAAAATCTGCTTTTTCAAGCTTATTTTACTGATGCATCTCTGCTGATGTCACATCAGAATATAAGCAAACTGTAGCTGGATTATTATAAGGTAGAAATAACATGTCTGTACCTTGAGGCCTCTGGACCACAGACACAAATATCAGGAAAAACTTGGACGAATTTTCTCGGGATGTAGAAAGAGTGTCTGCATTAGTCTGTGTTGGAGTTAGTGCAAACTCCGGAATATTGAATGAGACTCTGAGCTGTCATGTGCTCATGTGAGAAGTATTCATGTAGAGGAGGAGGAGGAGGAGGTGGTGGAGGAGGAGGAGGAGGAGGAGGTGGAGGAGGAGGAGGAGGAGGAGGCCCCAGGCAGTGCAGTGCAGAGTTCAGCAGGGAGATATTGTTGTGAGCCTGGGAAAGTGTAGCGGGGCTGACGCCAGACTGTTGTTGTACAGGGGTGTGTGTGTGTGTGTGCGTGCGTGCGTGTGTGAGGACCTCGAGGATCCCAGACCTGATTGTCATGTAAATTTCTCTCCGGCACGTTGTTGAACTTGATGTTGACTTTTTGTGTGTGTGTGTGTGTGTGTGTGTGTGTGTGTGTGTGTGTGTGTGTGTGTGTGTGTGTGTGTGTGTGTGTGGTGGGGGAGAGATGGGAGTTGGACTGTGGGAGGGGGGGGTACAATTTTACTTGTCACTTGTTTGTGGGAAAATCCATCTGAGGACACACACCACACACACACACACACACACACACACACACACACACACACACTAGGTTTATTTCAAACGTTTACGGTTTCTCTACTGAAATTGATATAATAAAAGTAATATTTTTGGAACAATAGTTTATTAACAAATAATAATTTTGATGTGTAAAAACTTGAAATCTTCTCTTAAAACTTTTATGACGTCTAGATGTTTTATTTCATTGATAAAGAATAAGAAAAATAAAAAGATTACAGGCTGTAATAATATAAACGCCCATGTCTTGTATATAGGCTATTTCTATACACACTTTTGGTTTTTAATAGCACACTAATATAGATGTGAACTCTTGTATAGGAAGATTTATAACTGTGTATTATTATTTCTATATAAAGTAAAAAAAACTAATTGCACTGCTTGAGTTTATAACACAAGGATGCAGGTGTACTCCAACCCCATTGGTCGCGCATGCTCAGAAACAACGAGGACCGTGCATCCAATGAAAACTGATCTCATAGGAATATTGCTGCAATTATCTATTTATTTATTTGTATTTATTTTAACGCTACAGAATTTGCCGCTTTTATTTAAGCACGTCGACAGGAGCCCGTACAACGTGGCGTTAGTTCAATTCCAGGCTGACAGCAGCACAGGCCACAGCTGATTACATCTACTTATAAATGCTCGAGAGCAGAATGGGATTCACACAGTGGAGCTGGACCTGCAGAGCTGACACCTCACTGATACCAACAGATTGCCCGTGCGTAATAATCAGATATGTGACTGCTATCAGATGCACGTTTTCGTTTGGAAACCAGGACTGTAGCTCGCTGCTCTTTTATTGGTTTACCTGCACACACACACACACACACACACACACACACACACACACACACACACGCACACGCACGCACGCACACACACACGCACGCACACTGCAGCATCTTTTTAAATATCCTTTCAAACTTTGGAGAGATATTGCAAGTTGCTATTCGGGTCTTGTCTCTGCCACTGGCTTCTCCTTTGATCAAAGAGGGTGATTGTAATCGTGTTCACTATCTCGTCACCTCGGCCCAGATATCACACATATCATTACATCGCACTGGATATGGCTGAATATAGCCTGAATATATGCTATCAGGATGTGGCTATAGGCGTGTGGCTTTTTTTCTTTCTGCATAGAGACCCTGGATTCCTCTGCTTGCACGCAGAGTATTTTTATAGACTGTTTAAAATAGAGCCTATAACATTCCCTCTTCTTTTAATGTCTGCAACCTGAGAAGTCAGTGATTGGAGGACACCGATTTTAATTAAATGCTTTAACAGGGCTATTTTTTGTGTTAGTCAGTCATGGGGAAATATGGAGAGGCTATTGCAGCCATAATGCAGTCATACGATGAGGATACAGGTCAGATAATTGTCCTTATTTCAAATGCATTTAATCACGTTTATCATTTTATAACGTGCACCACAAAGAAGAACTATAATATTTTATAACCTCGTCTTTTTAAGGGTTGTGTCTTTTTGCGGTTTACTTCTATTTGCCGTCCATTCGCTGTGACCTATCCTAAATTAAAATACATTTTATCTTTTGCGATATGTGATTAAAAACATTTCAGCTCTGAGCGGATGAGGATGCTTGAAGATTATTTGTCCCTCTGATACATCTCGGCGGAATCTGCAGGACATTTTGTAGGATTAAAAAGATTTGATGACGTTTTTGCTCCATTACTCTGAACCGAACAGGACTATAACGTTTAGGGTGAAAGAACAAGCTTGTGTCTGGTGAAGGAGCCCAACGGGTCTCAGAGTAAAATCCCAAAATATTAATGAAGAGTGGCTCTGGAAATATATCTTACTAATTCTTATAAAATACAACCTCTACACTCCATGGTTGATCCATGCAGCTTCATTTGTGTCAGGCCGATTTTGCATTAGGAGACATTTTTACGCATTTTTACGCAGGGAATCATCTTCTGATCGACACACACATGGACTCCGTTTTGAAATTGGCTGTAATATCTTCAGATTCCCGCCTCTCTCCCCCTCTCTCTCTCTCTCTCTCTCTCTCTCTCTCGCTCTCTCTCTCTCTCTCTCTCTCTCCCCCCGCCAGCCCCCGCACTCTCTGAGGCGGAGTTTATCCCCTCTGCTCACCGCGACCACACTCTGCACTTGTCACTTGCGACGCGCGTCTGTGAGGGAGAGGAGGACACCGAGCTGCTCCCACACAGCTCCACAGAGACAGGACTCTACTTTATAGCAGCATTTTGACTATTTTACTCATTAGTCGACTCTTCTACCATCGGATGAGAAAAATTAAACCAAGCTCTGTTAAAACTGCTGAAAGGGAAAATCCTGTAGAAACAGTCGGTGGATATTGCGCACAGTGGAGTGGAGTGAACCTGATGTGCAAGTAAGTGGGATGCTGTGTTTTGTGTAGTTGAGGTGGAAGTTATTACAATTAAGAGGTTCTGTTGTGTAGCTGTGTTGTATTTCCCTCACACCGGTTGTTGCAGGCGTCGTGGTTTTTTAAACTACATTACAACAGCCGCACAATGGAAGATAGTGCGATGGCAACTTTGATTATATGTTAAAACTAGTGGCGTAAACCCGCAGTAATAGTAAAAGGTGACACCACCTCTTTCAAATTACATTTGCATTTTATTAATCGGATGTGAATGGTTGGGATATGGTTGCAGAATGATGATTAAGGGCTCTGGTCCCATTTCTGCGTGATGCTACATGCGAAACAAAATGTTGCTTATTAAACACAAAAATAGAGCTGTAGGCTTCACTATGTGTATTTACACTGCGTTTAATTTGTGCCAATGGAGCAAAGTTTGATTTAGGGATGATATGCAGGACCAACTGGGGAGCTACTGGGCCTTCGTATGACAATCAAAGTGTGTGTGTGTGTGTGTGTGTGTGTGTGTGTGTGTGTGTGTGTGTGTGTGTGTGTGTGTGTGTGTGTGTGTGTGTGTGTGTGTGTGTGTGTGTGTGTGTGTGACAATCATGGAAGCTAGGACAACTTGAGTGTTTTAACTTAATTGTACCTCCTTATAGAGATAAACACACATATATAAATATAAAAGCTTTATAGAGCAGTTATATTTCTGCTTTCTCTCGTGTGCGTGTGCGTGTGCGTGTGTGTGTGTGTATGTGTGTGTGAAAAACCACAGCCAGTCTCTCTCTCTCTCTCTCTCTCTCTCTCTCTCTCTCTCTCTCTCTCTCTCTCTCTCCCTCTCTCTCTCTTTCCCTCTCTCTCTCTCTCTCTCTCTCTCTCTCCAACCTCTCCTCTGTTTTCTGTTTTGTGTACACCGGAGGAGAGGCGGCCCCTTTAAGAGACGACGGGTCAGTTAGTGTCTTTGGTTATCTAGCTGTATGAGTTTTAATTTCATAAAGCTAGAGAACCGAAAGTACGAACTGACGCCGAGCACTTCGCAGCCGGGGGCTCCCTCCCTCCTTCTCTCTGTGTGGGAGCGCGATGGAGGAGAGGATGCCGGGCAGCAGCAGCAGCAGCAGCGGGGGAAGGATGCAGGAGGGACGGATGCTGAGGGATGCTGAGCGCCGCAGCTGATGATGAGGAGTGGTGGTGGTGGTGTGTGTGTGTGTGAGTGTGTGTGTGTGTGTGTGTGTGTGTGTGTGTGTGTGTGAAAATCGCGCATGATCTCAGTGGTGGTCCTCCTCTCCTGGACAAATGTGCACGTTCACCTTACGTGCGAGTGAGGGCGTGAATGTTGCTCGTGGTTTGGGGGCATCGATGACGATGATAATGATGCTGAGGCCTGGGATCAATAAATTCGGCTTCTCGTTTCACTTCAGGACATGCAGGGAGGGATGCATGTGGGGGGGGGGGACACACACACACAAAAACACGGTGTAGCTGTCATAACTGTGTGGGTGTTATAACAGCAATATCTTGAGGGGATGAGACAGAAATAGTTAAAGGATAAATGTGATTGGTCCATCCAGGAGTCACGTGACGGTGTTGGCAGCAGCAGCAGCACCTGATCTCTTCCTAAGATCTCATATGTTGCGTTATGGTGGATTTTGCAGGCCCCAGAAGTTGGCACGGTGTTTATTAAAGGCGGTAATGACACTCTGTGAATTCATCTAAGATTCCTCTGATGCACTGAGTGTGTTTCCTCTGTGGTGGTGTCCCCTGGTGGCCATTAACTGGACATTAGGAGCGTGATGTATAGTTGGATGCACGTGTCTATTACTTGGTGCACAATGACGTTTGAGTATGGAGAGACAGAGTGTGCGAACATGCCTCACAACACTGTCTTTCCATCACCTGAGTGTCAAATATTGTGCGTTGTTTGCGTCTTTGTCTGCGCCGTGTCACACATCACCATCATAAAGCATCATGGGGTACAGACCAAACTGCACACAGTCATCTCCAGACGATACCAAACATCCTTTCATCGCTGACGTCGACGCACGGCAGACATGTTCAAGTTTGTGTTTTCACCGGGCTGGATTATTTTCCATGTTCGCCTGCAAGATAAGAACAAAATAGGACATGGGGCTCAGAGTTTGATCTATTCTTAGAGCGGAATCAGCAAGCCTTGGAGATGACTGAATATCCCTGAAGTCCCAGCATGCTCTATTTAGACCATGACTGACAATATTTGATGTGCACCGTTAAACAAGGGAGCTGGGATTGTGTGCGACTGTGTGTGTTTCGGCGTGTGTGAGTTGTTGACGTTTGCATATGCAGGCCGTTGCACAGTTCGGAGCCAGGATATATATACGCTTTGACCTCCATGTCCTCCATTTTGGAGTGATGCAAAGAAGGGATGAATGTATCATGCGATCTCGCTATGGTTCTGTTCAACTCCACATATCACACGGTGTTTTTGGAAATGCAATCTCTGTTTTTATTTTCAATTATGTGTTTTAGTAGCAACTGGGATGCTACTCAGATGCTCCACTTTGGGTTATATCACTGCTTAGTATATCTTTTCCATGACGCTTTACATTTTTGGACTCTCCACAAACACTTCCATCAAGCGTGATTTAATGTTCAAACTACAGAAAATATATTTGACCTTGAAAGGAAGAAAAATAATGAGAAGTGCATCATGGGAGAAAACATATTTGTGAAGTCAAAGAAACAAGTTTAGGAAACTGCTGTTTGCTGCAAGGTCGACTCAAATGGATTTATTTCCCCTTGTGTTTTATATTACTGCACTGCTTTGCATACGACTTATTGTGTGATGTTGAATTGAAAACGGGAGCTACAGCTGATCCTCTTTTTTTTGTTTTGTCTTTAAAGGAAAATGTCGGCAATGAAGTTTGCAGCCACTCACAATGAAGACAAACTGCCACCAGAGAGGAAGAGGAGCTGCAGTCCACCTGCAGGTAAATATTTTTTAAATGAGAACACGTGCATGATGAGCACACATGTGTTTCACTCTCATATCAGCCACAAGCCATTATGCTGCCAAGTGCACCAGCAGTGTGCTTATTTTGTCCCCCCCCCCCCTTTATATATCCTGGGCATGTAACAATAAGTCCCAAAGGCTCAGGTGAAACTTTTAAGATGCTGTAGGCTTTTTTTCCCCACAGCGTCATGAACGAGCGATGTTGCTGCATTCCTGGTGGTTGATTGTTGCCCATGTTCGGTGGAGGAAGGAGTTGTTTTGTGTGTGTGTGTGTGTGTGTGTGTGTGTGTGTGTGTGTAATAGAAAGAAAGACAGACTGCGCCTGAATTTTGAAATATCGAGGATTTCGTATTTTGCATGAGGAATAATATTTAAAGTGTGCAGCACTGTAGTAATCCTCGCTGTCTCCTTCAAATGAAAATGGGCATTAAGATGGACATTTGCTGCCATTTTTACCGCCGCACAGTGTAAATGTCAGTTTTATATCATTCATGTATATGTCAGAATATGTATATACAGAGTGTGGCAGCATTAGACTGTAGCCCCCAGCAACATAGTAAACGGTGAGAATTGAGCGAATGAAGTGAGGCCTCCATGTTGAATTCCATTATCCTTTTCTGCTTTGAAGTATTAACATTTTTTTTACATTATACATCATCTTCATCCTCCTCTCTCTCACCCTCTCTCTCTCTCTCACACACACACACACACACACACACACACACACACACACACACACACACACACACACACACACACACACACACACACACACACACACACGTTTCTTTCATTCTCATACATTCAGCGTTTTATCCCTTTAAAGACTATGATCCTATTTGTCAGGTAGAGTGTGTGGTAGGTGCAGGGGAGGTGGTCGTGTAATCTTTGCTGCGGTTCTTTATCCCGTTAGGAGAGCGCAGCCGTATAAGGGCTCACCCAAGGTTTGGACCTGCTCATGTGGAAAGAGTGTTTGGGTGGCTCTGTCCTCTTTGCCCCTAATGCCTGGACGAGCCAATCCTCCCCTTGTCCAAAGTCTCCTGATTATTGTGCACCGAGTGTTGATTTGCATAAAGGTATAGCACATGCATTATTCAGCATTAATTCAAAACGCTTGGAAAAATACCACAGTTCCAAGGGAAGTATATTGTAAGTCGAGCGGGTCGGTGAGATGTTTTGGTCTCACTCGATTTAAATATAGAATTCTCCATTTTAAAGCTTCTGAGAAAATATAACTTGAGTCAAAAACTGTGTTATTAGAGTTATTCCAGCCAGATTGAAACAGAAAAGTTCCCAGCGTTGAGGCTGCTGGGAGTGCTCCCTCCAATGCCCCATTAAGTAGCTGCGTGTTAGAAATTAAACAATAAGTACATATTGTTAGCAAGGTCAAATCTTCATGGTTCCACAACCTTGGCGCTCAATGGAAAGCTCAGTTATTCAAATTCAGTATGGCGTTCTTTGAGTCGCCCAGATTTTCCCAAGCTTTACATTAGCATATGCAAGGAGCGGCCTGTGCTGCTGTTTTCTAGAGTGGATGTAAATTATAACCTCAGTATTATACAGGCTGATAGGAGATAAATCTCTGCAGTAATGCATTGCAGCGAATGGGCGTGGGGTGGGGGTGTGTGTGTGAAGGGTTTGAAGAGTGTGTGTGTGTGTATGCATGTGTGTGTGTGTATGTGTGTGTGTGTGTGAGGTACTGTACAATAGCCGGTGGCAGATGGAATACAGACTAGCAAAGCACTTGCTAATCGTCATGCTAAACTCTCTTTTCACCGCGTTTAGCTTCTCTACGTTTTCAGCCACAATCCTTAAAAAAAAAAGAGGGATATTTTTTCTACAATTAAGATGCATCAACATGTAAATTTTCAGACAGTTGTAAGATTGGCCAAATGGTTTTGCAAATGAGCACACATTGTTTTAAAAAACAAATATTAACACAGAGGGATTACTAAGTCGAAATTTTCACTTGTGCGGTCCAAAAGGCTGAGGGGCTTCAAGCCTCACGAGCAGTGGAGATCTCTTTGGAATCCCTATGCAAACTAGGGCTTGAATAATGAGATGTATTTATGAAGGGCTGGGAAGGGGGTCCTGCTTTTGAAAGCCAGTAGGCTGGAGCCTGAATGGGATGGAAGGAGGAGGAGGGTGGTGGGTAGTCGGACGAGGGGGGAAACGTGTGTGTGCGTGTGTGCGTGTGTGTGTGTGTGTGTGTGTGTGTGTGTGTGTGTGTGTGTGTGTGTGTGAGAGTGTGGAGGGGGTACAGGGGGCCCCCCAGCAGTCCGGGCCTCGGCTGAGGCAGCTGTGAAAAGGGGTACCGTCTTTTTCCCACGCCCAGCAAGACGCGAAACACTGCCGCAGCTCGCTAGGGTCAAGTCCCATCGCTAATATATACACACACATACATATACACGCATGCACACACACATAGAGGCAGAGAGATGTGTGTGTGTGTGTAAAAGTTGTGCAAATTAACAAGCTGTCTGTGAGGCTCTGTGACATGTGGACACCTGCTATTCTCCCAGAATGCTTTGCACTCTCATCAGGGGCCAGTGGTCTTGATGGGACAACAATTAGGTCATAACTTCAACTTGAACTAGAAATTCTGCAAAGGAATAAAAAGAACCTGATCATTATTATTATCAGTACTTTTTTTTTTTTTTTCTTTGGAGTATTTTGATTTTGTTTAAATTCTTCTCATTACATTTTTTTTTTTTTTTAAAGTCACTTTCAACCTTGTAAAAAAAATTTTGAATTATAGTTTAGCTTTTTTTTATGTAAGAATCAGGTTTCTTTATTTTGGGAAAAGCACTGTTATATTTTACTTCTCGAACTGTTGATGTGTTCATTCACGCAGTCGCTCATGAGACAAACTTGGCCTTGTGCTTGACCCAAAACCCTAACTGTCAACTTGGCATTGTCCACACTCATGCACACGCTTGTGCACACACATGCACACTCACAGAGCTCGCTTCAGGGACACACAAAAGAAAAAAATGAAATGGAGGAGGGATGGAGGGAGATATGAAAACTATAGAGGAGTGTTTTGCAGCCGAACCCTTGGTGTGACCTTCTGGGGTTGTTTTTTTTTGTCAAACACAAAAACACTAGGTGCACAAAGAGATCGAGGTTTTAGACAGAGAATACTAATCACTGATTTTTCTTGTGAGTGCTTTGCAACAATACTTAGCCAGAAAAGAAAAGCAGAGAAAGCCTAATTCGCACTCAAATGAATTTCCAAAATCTGTATTTGGTGTTTTTGTCTGTTTTCTTTAATCGCTCGTTCACATTGACGACCAGTGGGTTCTATGTTGCTGTCCGTGTCATCAGCTGCTCTTTCACCACCGTCCCCAAGAATCTGGTGTCTCATCCATTCCTTCCCTCTATCTCTCCCTCTAGATACTGGCTCACCCGTCAAAAACACGGTGCAGCGCTCAGTTCCCTCCCCACTCCCCTCCATTGTTGCATCCGAGCCACACGGAGCGGTGTTACACTAATACAGTTCCCCCTGCCTGCCTGAGCTCTCCCGGCTTTAATTCCACACTGTGAAAGACGCCTCATGCTATCTCCTTGAGTATATTAGCAAGCATCCTCTCCTCTCTTTCTCATTCTCTCTCCATCTCTGTTTTCCCTCCTTTCTCGTGCCTGTCCCTCCTTCTCCATCTCTTTCTCCTCGTTATCGTCTTCCCTCCTATTCAGATGAGTTTCACATAGAGAGGGGGGCCCTTCTAATTAGCTCTGTAAAGATTCTTTGTCGTGGTCAGTGTGGCCACCAGTGTGTGCACTGAGAGGGGATGTGTGACAGCTAGTGTTAGCATTGAGAAAGTGTGTATGGGCCCTTAATGAGGTTTGTTAGCTGAGTGTGTATCCTGCTGTTTGAATGCAGCCTCGGCAGCCTTTGAAGGGAAAGAGATGAAGAGAGCGAAGGAGGAGAGAGGAGTCTTTCAGCGAGGTGGCTCCGAGAATGCAGATGATGCATTATGCTCAGTGTGGTTTCCAGTCGAATGGCAGTTGAGAGGAGAATAGTTCCTTACCTGTCGTGTTGTCCATGAAAACGCTGGTGGGGGAATTCTCGTTGCCTTAGACAATTTGTAGTGACTCCAATAAACCCCCCGTTCGTGTATAATCAAGAAACTGAAGCTTGAAAATATTAGCTCATAATTAATTTACTGCTTTAGCAAGAAAGATGGGGATCCCAACCCGAAGGCTACATCCTTGCTACTACATTCTGCTACGGATACGCCTGTCGTCCACACTACTGCTGAGTTATAAATTGTTTTAGTTTGAAAACAGGGTCTTTTTTACTGAGCTCACAGTTTTGGGATCAATGGGAGGCCAGATGCAGTGATATCCCATTCATCATTTGTGGTTACGAGTGAAAGGGACATTTAAAAAAAAAGAGAGCAGAAGCCAGCTCACAGAGGAAGAGAGTGCCTCTCAGAAATCCTGGATTACCTGTTACAGATTTGATTTCCCTTTCCCTAAAAGTCTTGAAATAAGGACTCGCGTGTTATACATTCAGCTACGTGCAGTCAAGATGATGGTTATAATAACTGGTTATCAGGCGACAGAGAGAGAAAATGATTTTGAAATGTAGTCAAAAGTCAAAGAAGAGGTGGTGGTGGTGATGGTGGAAGAATGATGGAGATTAGAGATGGCTTTAAACAGACCAGAGCCGGAGGTGCAAGGGAGGGAGGGAGAGAGAGAGAGGGAGAGCGAGAGAGAGAGAGAGAGAGAGAGAGAGAGAGCGAGAGAGAGAGAGAAATTGGTTGGGAAATGAGAGATGGGTTAGCGGCAGAGAGCCAACCTGCTGGGCCTGCCTGCTGCCTCAGAGATTGTAAACTGTCACTCACGTTGCAGACTGACAACCAAGACAGACATCATTTGCTCATATTATCCTCGACTACTGAAACAGTCGTCCACGCAGCCGGCTCCGCTCTCGGTCTTTTTCTATTCTTCACTCCGTATCCAAGCAATTTTTTTTTACATGTAGAGAGAACCCTGTCGTCTCTCTTTCCACCAAATCTTTCTCCTCTCTCTACTTTCTTTACATCTCTTTCCCTGAGATGAAATGAGTCAGCTCGCACTATTCTCTCCCCCTCTCATTGTCTGACGGCTCGTTGCCTCTCCATAGGAGGTATAGAGGGCGTTCAGGCTCTTTTCCCTGTTTTTACCAGTTTGCCAGTGTAATCCTTTACGTCGCCACAATGAGCTCTCACACCAGCCACGGGATTCTATTAGGCTCCCAGAGAGACACAGGATCTCCATAAATATTTTTTCGAAATATCCTTGCCCCCCCCCCGACAGCCCACCACCTATATCACTGTGTGGCCTTAAGACAGCCAACCTGAGAGTTTCCTTTAAGCAGTGCCCCTGTTTTGTTTAGGCAGAGAAGTAGAACTGGAAGGTAAAACAAAAGCGTACACACTTTACATTACCGACTGCTTGTTAGCGCTGTCAGCCTCACACCCAAACTGACTCCCAAAACAGCGTTCCTTCACAACCGCGGTGTATATAACAAGCAACTGAACAAGTAAACGCTTGTTATGTGGTCTTAGGAGGAACACTAAAGATGTTTATAAAAATATGCTGAAGTCACTAGAGGATGTGATTCCTGCTTCCTGCTGCAAACATGATGCCATTAAAGTCTGCGGAGAGATTCACCACCGGTCTCCGCACATGTGAAACCTTTGAAATGCACAAAAGTACAGAGGCAGTTTGGCATTTCATTTATAATACTTCATCCAAACCATAGTAAGACTGTTGCTAATATTGCAGATGCTTTTCTTTCTTGTTGCTAGTTTGGCTTTAATGGTTGGTGACTGCCTCACAGAGAGAGAGAGAGATATGACATGTGACAGTTTTTCCCTCTGACAAACAATGTTTTACAGTCTGAGTCAAACCAGGGACACTTAAATGTCTATATGGTTTGTGCAACAGAAATTGTCATTGGTATTAATAATGTGTGTTTTTATAGATTTTATAAAATAGACACACACTGTCTGAGTAAAATAGCATAGTATCTCTCTATTATGAATATGTTGATTTCCAAGTATCTTGTACTGACTGGAGACATGCATGAATTTCTCTTGCTAGTTGTCTGTCCTATGTGTTAGTTGACATTCAGTTTACTCCTTGATGGAATAATTAAGTATCTTTATCGTATCGTATTATATATCGAATGGTATGATATGTTATGGTATCGTATTTTATACTCTTCATATGGTGTGTTAGTAAATTCCAACTACTATTAGCAAATTGGCCCATTTTCAATCAAGCAAATGTTGTTTTAACTATTAAAATAATAAGATGGACAACATCTAAAAAACAACCTGACGAGAGAAAGTGCACAAAACACAAGATCTAGATTTGCCTGATTATTAATACGGTGCAAAAACGTTAGCGTGACGACACTGAACACATCTCTTTGTCTCTTAACAGACATCTCTACTGAACATTTAAAAATCGGTAAATCACTTATTCAAAGCCGTCAGATTTCTCATGCTGCTGCAACGTGTTTGTTGATGTCTCTGGGTTTTGTTCCTCAAGTCCAAAGCCATGGGTCACAGCCCCCTCACCCACACACAAACACATCCCTCTATCTCCCCCGTCCGTCTCTGGCCTCTCCTTCTCCCATCTTGATAATGCAGCCCTTTTCTTTCTCGCCGGGGTGGAGGGCTGCCCTGAACCAACATTGTCCCCTACGCCGGCTGTAGTGGGGGCCCCTATTGTGTGTGAAGGAATGGCGAGTTAACACCCATGTCTGAACCCTCTCAATGGGGGCATTGTGTCTGAATCTTCCTTCGGCTCACCCAATCTCACCTCACGTACTCCCCCTGCACCGGGCCAAGTTCGGGGCTACTGTGGGTGCTCCCCCATTATAACGCTGAAAACATGCACATAACAGCGAACTCAAATTCACCCATAAACCATCCCATAACTGCTCCTCGACCATTTTAACCCGATGCTTTCTCTCTGCATCTTATTCATTCATCAGCCGGCCGCACTGAGCTGAATATGTCTGAATATGTGGCTGGTTTTGACAGGAATGGGGGTCAGTGGGTTGTATGGTTGCTGAAGGAGGCCCCTGCAATCCCTTTTTCTTCTAGAAAAGAACAAAGCGACACATAAAGGACGATATTGTATTAGCATGATAACGGAATTTAGAATGTACTGAAGTGAAGGAATCCATGAAAACAAGTTATTTGCTATCACAACGGTTATAGTGCTCATTGTTTTTTGTGTTTTATTTATGCCGGTCATTAGACATGGTGAAAAATTGTGTAACATAACACATGTAGATAATGTTTACGGAAATATAGGTTATGTGTAATGATTTTTCGGGGAAGACATTTTAAAAAGTATGAAAAGAAATAGATGTGTCTGTGTTTCATACAGTATGCTGAGCATTTTTATTTGTTCCTGTATCGAGTGCCTTGAGGCAGGTTACAAAAGAGCAAGTTGGCGTTTTCTTCCCACATATTTTTAATCAAAGTGTTAGTGTTTACATTTGCATTTGCATTGAGCAGAGGGATGCTGAATGCCAAAGGTGAGATTTTGAAAAACATTCTCTATTTTTTCCTTTTTTCAGATAGAAACATGGGTGGGTGGTTGGAAGGCTGGATAAAGGCTGGTAGATGACTGAACTCGGAGACCCAGCGCAGCTCATCATCATTGCCACGGGCTCTCGTCTTCCTCCTCTCCTCCACTGGCCCGCACCTCCATCCAAGGGTCCAGCAGAGCCAGTGAAGCCCAGGCGGGGGGCTGGTGAGTGGGCCGGGAAGGATGGAGAAGGTCCCTGAAGGCTCAAAGCACCTCTGGAGCTACCGTCATGCAGGAGAAATCAATATGAAACACAGAGCCTGCACAGCTCTGAGTGGGGTTTCCTGCGTTAGTCTGTGGCCTAGGGGCCCGCAGACCTCCAAAGGACAGGCCCTGCGTGCCCCTCTCAGCTGCAGCCCTGGCACCTAAGACTGGACCTCAATTCCCGATCTCCACTGGCTGTGTGTGGTTCTGCTGAAGGGGATCTCTCCCCAAATAATACCCAATACCCATAATGCTGAAAGACTGCCGAGAGGGATATTCCTTTCTCTTGATTTTTCTTTCCTTCATAAGATTGACATATCCCCCATTCTCTGCCTCTGGCTGTTTAGAAACCAGTTTGGGAGTTCTGTTTTTTGACTCACTCTCCATCCTCCACCCGCCCCCTGTTTATTCCCTGACAAATTTTTCACATTTGAAAAAGAGACAGTGTTGTCTTTATTTCCTCCTCCTCTCATGGTTTGCTGTTACTATGGTGAGCCACGGTCATGTGTCTGTTCAAACCAGAAACACCGGCATATGATTTTTCTCCACGATATTATTCAATCCCAGACTGATTAAAAAAACTGACTGAACGTGAAGAGGGCTGAAGATCACAGAGCAGAGAGGAAATGGTAAAAAGGCAAGTATCTCTCATCCTCTATCTTTCATTCTTTACGCTCCACGAACAAGTGTGCTCCCATTACCTCAAAGGTAAAGTTTATTCTCAATTAAAGAAATGTTTGGAACTTAGGGTTAGTTTAGTTTTTAAGTCTGTAACTCAAATCTGAACATTTTGAAACATATGAGACAGCAGAGAGCTCCGTGTGTGTGTGTGTGTGTGAGAATGTACTATATATGCTTGGCCTTGAGAGTGTTTGCCAGCGAGCAGCGGCAGCAGCGTGCACCCACAGCTCCTGCACTGTGTCGTCGTCACAGCAGTGCAGCGTGGTTGTTTCCTGTCCAGATGGGCACAGCTTCAGACAAAATGGCCGCCGGTCTTTCCCTCTGCCAAAGATGGCGGGCGCATCGCTGTTGTCTGCCATCTGTGCAACCGTTAGCTGTTATCAAATGCAAATTGAGGCTAATTGCATTTGCATAACCTCCAAACATCATGTCGTTGGCATGTGCTGATAATTGCTCCCGTAAATGCGGCGTAGCGGCGAGCGAGCGAGCTAGGAGCGAAGTAACGTTTTAAAGCACATTCTGTGACTTTTTTTCTATCGAGGTGCGGGTATTCGCACCCTGAGATGTGTTTGATGGGTGTTCGTGCGATCAAGAGCCTGGACCCACTGTGCCATATGGTATGCATGTTTCCATCTGATTCCCTCATATGCAAATGTGACACTGTACAAAAGACTGAGCCGAGGCTTTATTCTTTAATCAGAGAGCGCTCTGTCACGCGTGCACACTCACAGTTTTTCTTCAAGCGGACATACATAATGCACAGATGAAAGCATTAGGCAAACAGAGACGCTCAGACATGCACACAAACTTTAATTAAGGAGGGATCCATAGGCCCAGCGATCTCCAGACCGACAGACCAGACCATAATAGCCTCTTTTCATGCACATGGCTGTCTGGTTACCATGCAACTGAACAAATCGCGGTGGAGGGGGGGGGCTGATGTTAGAAAAGGGATGCACAAGAAACATATAATTAGTCTGTATCACAACAATAGCCGTTTGAAGAACGCTGGATTGAAGCTTTGAAATATCCCAGAACGCTGTTTTCCGAGAAAACAGCAGTTAGAGGAAAATGAATGAAAACTGAGGCTTCTCCTCTGTTGGTGTAGCACCTTGCATCGAATGAAAAAAAAAATCTGATCTCAGTAATTGCTTTAATAGTAACGATCTCATGTAGTCGGAGGATTGAAGAGTTGTGTAAATGAAGATCTCACGTTTCTGCGTTTTCGGCGGTGCGTCCTTTTGTGGTCGCCTTTGAGTGAGCAAGTCTTGTATTTTGGGGAGCGTTAATTCATGCGATGAGAGTCGTCTGACCCGCCGAGTAACAATGCGGCACTCGTATTTGCATTCGCCCATCAAGGCAGCTGCCGCGCTGTACAGTTAGCGCTACTGTGGGCAGCAAAATGGCGGTCACGCAAATCACAGGGTCTGTCTGCCGGTCGTGGGAGCTGAGGAGAGGAGGAGATGGGAGGGGGGGAGGGGGAGGATGGGTTAGGATTTTGGGGCGTCTGGTTTGAGAGAGAGAGAGAGAGAGAGGGGTTGCAGGGTCTAGACTGTGGGGTGGGGAGGTCGTTCAGGAGTGGGGGGGGGGTGATAGTGTAGAGGTTATTATTTGAGAAGGGGGGGGGGGGGTGTCTGGTTTTAGGAAGAGCCATTAATGAGGGGCTGAAGGATGGGGGGGGGGGGGGGCAATTTGGCTGAATTTGTGAACATGTGTCTGCGTCCCAACCATTTGCATAGAGACGACGAGGGCGTCCATATGCCGTGCGGCGAGGCAAATTCAGTCACACGCCTCACCAAGTCCCCCCCTCGCACGATGTGAATGAAAACCCGCCAAGTGTCGCACCACATCGTCCACATCTGACAGTCACATTATCTGTCGGAGAGCAGGAACACGCACCCCCCCACCCATACCTCCCCATTTCTCACAATAACACGTAAACACCCCTGTACCATATTGTAGCCTCATGTTAGTCGCATCACTGTTTCTGGTTCGTTTACACCACCGGCCAATGAGGAGACGCCGAGCCTCTTTTGGCCAGTGACAAATGGGGGAGAATCAGGAAGAGGAAGAAAAGGCTCGGGCGAGTCATGAGTTTTACCCTTGATGTGCCGGTGGAAAAAGAGAATCAACAACCCAGCTTCAGTGGTGAAGAAACGAGGGAGAGGAGAGAAAAGGATAGTGGGGAAGCGGAGGAACGACATGAGGCCAATATTTCATAATGACAAAGACGCGGCTGAAAAACACAAAAATAGAAAATACAGCAGTTTATTAGAAACAAATACGACTGTGTTACATTTTCTTTGTGCTCCAGCCAGACGTACGTGGGGGTCGTAGCATATTTACAAATTGATTAAAGAAAAGCCTCCCCTATTAAAGTCGTCGAGATGTTGGTGATCGACAAGAGTCGGAGAAAAAAAGTCAGACAACCAGACATAGACACAATGCAGATCTCCATAATGTCCTGTATGAATGCTGCTGTGCTGAAAGTGTTCGTCTCCGGTGCTGCGGGTCTGCGTTCGGAGCGTGGGAATGTAGGGAGAACATATGCAGAACAGCCTGGCGCTGGCGAGACGGCCTTTGCTCGCATGAATGCAGTCGTGGCAGGTGAAAGAGGACCCTAGAGTTCATGGGTCAAGGCCAGCCAAGGGGTCGTCTGACTCATGAGTGTGTGTGTGTGTGTGCGTGTGTGTGTGTAGGGCCACTCTGGTTGTCGTCTGGGTCTTATAGGATGCTAATGAAGTTGCCAGGCTGCTTGATAAGCACTGCTGTCTATTGTTACTCAGTCTGGTTGCTCAGAGAGGACTAGACTGGGGTGTAGACTCGGACAAGAGCTCCTTCATCATGTTGTAGTCGCAGCAGAGTGGGAGACAGGCTGACAGACAGGCAGCCTTAAAGTCAGACCTCCCCTGCTGAAAGTGTGATTGTGTTGTCGGGAAGCCTTTTCTCCACACATCTCTGCTTTCTGTGACATTTCTTCTCTGAGTGACGCATTGGTCTCGGGCTCTCCGGCGTGGTGCCTGTCTTTGTTTCGCTCTAGATTGATGGCGGCTTTGTACAAGGACTCTGCATTTCCATGATGGAAGAAATTGTCAGGAGTTTGGTTTACAGTGCATCCATTCACACACTGGATTTAGAGCCTTACAACTACTGTGATTTCTGTCAAATCAAACTGGAAAAACCTTTTCAACAGTTTTGTCCAAACTTTGAGTTCTCTTTAATCTGAAGGGATAAATCTCGGAGGATCTGGGATTTTTCTATAAATCAGGGGCCATAAAGGGGCCAAACTTTACACAGAGGGGCCAATTATATGTCCAACCTCCATGTACAGTCCCTGAGTCAGTAAGGTGCACATTACAGTCCTTCCTTGTTTGCTGTTAGCTCTGTAGCTTTGAACAAAGCCACACATCAGTGAATATATTTTGCTCAAGCACACTGTGTGATTTAAGAAAAGCTCAGGAAATAAAATTCTTAACAAATTCTCATATGTATTTTTTTTTGTAGTGTTTGTAAGTGACTAGTTTATTAAAAAAAAAAAAGGATTACTAACAGGAGAGTGGCACTTCAAGGGCCAATCAGATTGCAGTTGAGGCCAGTGCCCCCCTGGCCCCACCCCTGGATCCGCTCCTGATGAATGTGGTGACACTCGAACTAACATTGAATGAATTATTTAAAAATCCACATATACGATGAGGGAATCTCCAGAACTGTCTTTTCTTTAGGTTTTACCTGAGTGGTGGCTAACAGCATTACATTTATTTCACTTTTTTCACAATATAAATATATTTGGTCTGTTCATATATTACAAAATGTTGAATATTTGCAACCACGTACTACATATATACAACATTTAACGTGCATGCGTAAAGGTGCGTTACTCACGGTATCCCTTTAAGGGAGGGAGCATTACCTCATC